>NW_027411977.1:38902770-39647770 GCF_047663935.1 Musca autumnalis | reverse complement strand
TTATTTATTTATTTATTTATTTATTTATTTATTTATTTATTTATTTATTTATTTATTTATTTATTTATTTATTTATTTATTTATTTATTTATTTATTTATTTATTTATTTGTTTATTTATTTATTTGTTTATTTATTTATTTATTTATTGATTTATTGATTTATTGATTTATTTATTTACTGATTTATTTATTTACTGATTTATTGATTTATTTATTTCTTGATTGATTTATTTATTTATTTATTTATTTATTTTTTTATTTATTTATTTGTTTATTTATTTATTGATTTATTTATTTATTTATTTATTTATTTATTTATTTATTTATTTATTTATTTATTTATTTATTTATTTATTTATTTATTTATTTATTTATTTATTTATTTATTTATTTATTTATTTATTTATTTATTTATTTATTTATTTATTTATTTGTTTATTTATTTATTTGTTTATTTATTTATTGATTTATTGATTTATTGATTTATTTATTTACTGATTTATTTATTTATTTACTGATTTATTGATTTATTTATTTCTTGATTTATTTATTTATTTATTTATTTATTTATTTGTTTATTTATTTATTTGTTTATTTATTTATTGATTTATTGATTTATTGATTTATTGATTTATTTATTTACTGATATTATTTATTTACTGATTTATTGATTTATTTATTTATTGATTTATTGATTTATTTATTTATGATTTATTTATTTATTTATTTATTTATTTATTTATTTATTTATTTATTTATTTATTTATTTATTTATTTATTTATTTATTTATTTATTTATTTATTTATTTATTTATTTATTTATTTATTTATTTATTTATTTATTTATTTATTTATTTATTTATTTATTTATTTATTTATTTATTTATTTATTTATTTATTTATTTATTTATTTATTTATTTATTTATTTATTTATTTATTTATTTATTTATTTATTTATTTATTTATTTATTTATTTATTTATTTATTTATTTGTTTATTTATTTATTTGTTTATTTATTTATTTATTTATTGATTTATTGATTTATTGATTTATTTATTTACTGATTTATTTATTTACTGATTTATTGATTTATTTATTCTTGATTGATTGATTTTTTTATTTATTTATTTATTTATTTATTTGTTATTTATTTATTTGTTTATTTATTTATTGATTTATTTATTTATTTATTTATTTATTTATTTATTTATTTATTTATTATTTATTTATTTATTTATTTATTTATTTATTTATTTATTTATTTATTTATTTATTTATTTATTTATTTATTTATTTATTTATTTATTTATTTATTTATTTATTTATTTATTTATTTATTTATTTATTTATTTATTTATTTATTTATTTATTTATTGATTTATTGATTTATTGATTTATTGATTTATTGATTTATTGATTTATTGATTTATTGATTTATTGATTTATTGATTTATTGATTTATTGATTTATTGATTTATTGATTTATTGATTTATTGATTTATTGATTTATTGATTTATTGATTTATTGATTTATTGATTATTGATTTATTGATTTATTGATTTATTGATTTATTGATTATTGATTTATTGATTTATTGATTATTGATTTATTGATTTATTGATTTATTGATTTATTGATTTATTGATTTATTGATTTATTGATTTATTGATTTATTGATTTATTGATTTATTGATTTATTGATTTATTGATTTATTGATTTATTGATTTATTGATTTATTGATTTATTGATTTATTGATTTATTGATTTATTGATTTATTGATTTATTGATTTATTGATTTATTGATTTATTGATTTGTTGATTTATTTATTTGTTTATTTTTTTATTTATTTATTTATTTATTTATTTATTATTATTATATTTTTTTTTTTTGGAAAAGATAACACTTGACACTCTATTATCCAGTTAAAACGAATATACACACTTATATGACATATTTAAAAATAGAAGCATTTTACATATATCGTTTGTCTAATGGTGATTATGTTTATTAGCCCATACAAGTGCATACATACATTGAAAAATGCTGCTGCTACACGTCTTGTATCACTTCTTCGTACATTCATACATTGTTGGTTATAACTACTACGTAAATCCACACAATAGTAAACTCATCATTCTGTCCAGAAGTTAAAAAAAAAACCAAACATATTTGCATCCATATATAGATATTTTAAACGTTATTGTGTTATATACCCTTTTTTTGTTTTGTTTGTGTTTTTCTCCTTATATTATACCTATCATTTTACTGCACATTTAGGTTTCGTTTTATTTCTCATTCTATTACCATCAAGTGCATACATTTTGAATACATAATGCAGTTTATTTTAAATTCCTGCTTCTACCCCTCTTTGTAAGCAATGAAAAAGGACTTTAATATAATTTTATTGAAACTCTTTCCAAAGGGAAAAATAAATTATTATGTTGATATAACATATTTATTTTAATCAGGTAAATTCAATACACATTAATAAATTTGTATAAAAACCCAATTTCTATAAGCGTTGGAAGTTTGTGGTTGAATACTTCAAAACATAACTGACCTATACAACAGGAAATTGATTGTTACGGACGTATAGACGATACATGGGTACTTTTCTCATTCAATAATAGAACACATCAAGGTCTCTCAATACCAAACACAACACACACGTATACAGACATTTCCAAGAGCCAGAAATAGAAATTAGACAAAGTCAACACCAAATTGGAAAAATGCCAAACGGAAATGAAAACCTATAAGTTTATTTATAACAAATGAATAAAGCACACAAGGACCAACATGAATTTCACATACAAAAGACGAACATGTACATATATACACAAAAACCCACAATGAAAATAAAGTAAATATACAATTAAAAGCAGGCAAGCTAAGAAACTTTTGGGATGTATGTTTGTGATGCTGATTTGTTAATGGGGATTTTGAAGCAAGAAGTAGCATTGTACTCGTATATTCCGTAGTGTATGTGAGGGTTGTTGATATAAAGTTTCATAAGGAGGGGGACTAAAGTCATTATGACGTTAATAGAATATTAATAATGTTGTTTAATGTTTGAAGTTTATTTCTTAGTGTTTGTCCTTACATGACAGTATTTTGGTAAACAACAACTGTATGGTGCGGGTGCTGTGATAATTGAGACAATCTGTGAGAACAAGACAATCAAGTCATAAACTTTGTACCCAGAATCACATTAGGGTTCAAACTAATATCACATGAAGACTTACAGAGATTAAGATTCATTTCTTATTGGCCATAATTACGTAATTTTCCAATTTATATATATTATACTAGCAAAATGCCCGCTGATATACAAATAAACAATATTTAATATGAAAATGGTGGACACTAAAAATTTTGATGTACTAATATTCTATTTTAACTGATATTTAATTTTATTTAAGTACTGTTCGTATACATTTAGTTCGAATTTCCAAAAATACCTTATCACATACCAACACGTTAACAGCTACCCACATTTTAAATTTCAGTCCACGTTTCATTAGAACGGTACGGGTATTTCGAAGATTTTATCCACATTTTCCAACCGAAGTATCTGTAATTCCGACATTTCTGATATCAAAATGTAGAAAACTTTTCCTCAAACAAGTAAAAAAGTATCAGTCGGCTTTGCCGACAGAGATATACCCTCAGCCTGTGCAAATTGAAACACTTTTTTCACAAAAAACTTATGTATTTAGGGGGTTTCAAAATTTTGGTCGTATGAACCGACAAAATTGTTGATTAGGATTAAAGTTCAAAAGTTTTGCGGAGAAGGTACTTAAACGAATGGACCGACATAGACCATGGGAGTGTCATAGGGGGTTTTTACACCCTTCGGGCTGTTTTCTCAAGAAGTATGGACTTGCCCCTGAAACAACTTTTACCATCGTAATTGAGACAGCGAATGTAGGTTGCTTCAACAAAAATCAAAGTGATTCAATAGCAGGTCTTAAAGTGAACTTATCCAAAATTTTGTGTGAGAGGTACGGGATGGAGTGGAAAAATATAGTCCATATTCGAACCTGGACTATATCTGGTATATATTATGAGAATGTGTAAAGTATGGACCAAATCGGTCACTCCCATCAAGAGTTATCGTGCGCACAATTTTTCCGAATATTTTTGAACTTTTGTGGGGTAGGTACCTGAAGTAGTGCACCGATATGGCTTATTAACGAACTTAAACTAAGTTTGGAAACAATATTACGAGGGCCAAGTTTTGGCCGGAATCGGCATTTCCGTTCGAGAAATATCTTGCGCTTCCACCCATAAACATGGTGTCGTAGGGTTTGTTTTTCAACTTTCAGGCTATTTTTTCAGAAAGTATGGACTTGCACCTGAGGAAACTTGTACCTTCGTATAGGGGACAGTAAATACAAGATGTTACAACAAAAACCAAGGCGATTCGAGAGCAGGTCCTAAACTGAACTTTTCCGAAATTTTGTGTGGGAGGTACTGGAAGGAGTTTACCGATTGAGTCCATATTGGAACCTCATCTAAGTCTGGTAGAAATTTCATAATGTGCAAAGTATGGACCAAATCGGTTACTTTTTTCAAGAGTTATTGTACGCACAAATTTTCCGAACATTTTCGAACTTTTGTGGGACACGTACCGGAAGGAGTGGACCGATATAATCCATCTTTGAACTTGAACTAAGTTTGGACAAAATATTACGAAAGCCAAATTTTGGACCGAATCGGCAGATCTGTTCGAGAGTTATCTTGCGCTCCAACCACTACACACGGTGTCATAGGGTTTTTTGTAACTTTCAGGCTATTTTCTCAGGAAGTATGGACTTGCCCCTAATGAAACTTACAGCGTCGTATAGAGGACAGCGAATACAACTTGCGTAAACAAAAATCAAAGCGATTCGAGACCAGTTCCTAAACTGAACTTTTCCGAAATTTTGTGTGGGAGGTACCCGAAGCAGTGGACCGATTGAGTCCATATTGGGACCTCATCTAAGTTTGGTAGAAATTACACGATGTGCAAAGTATGGACCAAATCGGTTATTCCCTACAAGAGTTATCGTGCGCACAAGTTTTGCGACAAGTTTTGAACATTTGTGGGGGAGGTACCTGAAGGAGTGGACCTATATGGCCCATCTTCGAACTTAAATCGAATCTGCACAAAATATTTCGATACCCAAAATTTGAACCGAATCGATTGATCCGTTCGAGAGTTATCGTGCGCACCAGCCAGCCAGACAGACAGACAGACAGACGGACGGACATTGCTAGATCTACTCAAAATTGTCTGAAACGGATATCGTACAAACATACTTGGGGTCTAAAACCATTATTTCGATGAGGCACATTTTTGGTCGTATCAAAGTGTAAATACCCTCTTTAGCCTAAAGGCTGAGGGTATAAAAATGTTGCTTAATGCGCACGCTTGGACATGGCCCCTATATAACAGTTATTATACCCTCAGCCTTTAGGCTGAAGAGGGTATTTACACTTTGATACGACCAAAAATGTGCCTCATCGAAATAATGGTTTTAGACCCCAAGTATGTTTGTACGATATCCGTTTCAGACAATTTTGAGTAGATCTAGCAATGTCCGTCCGTCTGTCTGTCTGTCTGTCCGTCTGGCTGGCTGGTGCGCACGATAACTCTCGAACGGATCAATCGATTCGGTTCAAATTTTGGGTGTAGAAATATTTTGCCCAGATTCGATTTAAGTTCGAAGATGGGCCATATAGGTCCACTCCTTCAGGTACCTCTCCCACAAATGTTCAAAAATTGTCGCAAAACTTGTGCGCACGATAACTCTTGTAGGGAATAACTGATTTGGTCCATACTTTGCACATCGTGTAATTTCTACCAAACTTCGATGAGGTTCCAATATGGACTCAATCGGTCCAATCCTTAGAGTAGCTCCCACACAAAATTTCGGAAAAGTTCAGTTTAGGACCTGGTCTCGAATCGCTTTGATTTTTGTTTACGCAAGTTGTATTCGCTGTCCTCTATACGACGCTGTAAGCTTCATTAGGGGCAAGTCCATACTTCCTGAGAAATAGCCTGAAAGTTACAAAAAACAATATGACACCATGTGTAGTGGTTGGAGATTACTCTCGAACGGATCTGCCGATTCGGTCCAAACTTTGGCTTTCGTAATATTTTGTCCAAACTTAGTTCAAGTTCGAAGATGGATTATATCGGTCCACTCCTTCCGGTACCTCCCCCACAAAAGTTCGTAAATGTTCGGAAAATTTGTGCGTACGATAACTGTTGAAGGGAGTGACCGATTTGGTCCATACTTTGCACTTTATGAAATTTCTTCCAGACCTAGATGAGGTTCCAATATGGACTCAATCGGTAAACTCCTTCGAGTACGTCCCACACAAAATTTCGGAAAAGTTCAGTTTAGGACCTGCTCTCGAATCGCCTTGGTTTTTCTTGTAACATCTTGTATTCACTGTCCACTATACGTAGGTACAAGTTTCCTCAGGAGCAAGTCCATACTCCCTGAAAAAATAGCCTGAAAGTTGAAAAACTAACCCTATGACACCATGCTTGTGAGTGGAAGCGCAAGATAATTCTCGAACGGAAATGCCGATTCCGGCCAAAATTTGGCCTTCGTAATATTGTTTCCAAACTTAATTTAAGTTCGTAGATATGCCATATCGGTCCACTCCTTCAGGTACCTACCCCACAAAAGCTCAAAAATATTCGGACAAATTGTGCTCACGATAACTCTTGTAGGAGTGACCGATTTGGTCCATACTTTACACATTCTCATAATATCTACCAGATATAGATCAGGTTCGAATATGGACTATATTTGTACCTCCCACACAAAATTTTGGATAAGTTCACTTTAAGACCTGCTATTGAATCACTATGATTTTTGTTGATGCAACTTACATTCGCTGCCTCAATTACGATGGTAAAAGTTGTTTCAGGGGCAAGTCCATACAGTTTGAGAAAACAGCCCGAAGGGTGGAAAAACCCAGTATGGCACCCCCATGGTCTATGTCGATCCATTCCTTTAAGTACCTTTTTTGCAAAATTTTTGAACTTTAATCCTAATTAACATTTTTGTCGGTTCATGCGACCAACATTTTGAAACCCCCTAAATACATAAGTTTTTTGTGAAAAAAGTGTTTCAATTTGCACAGGCTGAGGGTATATCGCTGTCGGCAAAGCCGACTGATACTTTATTACTTGTTTTTTATACATTTTAATTTAGGCCTTTGTGTTGCAGTGGATAAAAACCGCCTTGTAAAACAATAGTCGCATAGATCTACGTTTCCAAAAGTACTTTCTAAAACATTCAGAATAAAATAGTATACTACACTGTGCAACATTTTTAAGGTAATCTTGTGCAAACAATTTGATCTGAGGATTTTTGGAAAGTACAGACCCAAACGACAAAAACCATACTTGGGTTTTGTTGTGTCAGATCTAGCTTGCATTTTATGGCCCCATCTAAACATGTTTAAATATCGACTTTTTAAAGCAATTCTGAGCTATATCTCTGAAACCTATGTGAATTTTCATTTGACCTCTGATGCAAATTTGTAGATAAGGGCAAAAGTAAAATATTTGGAGAATAATGAACTCGAAAAACTATATTTATTGCCTTAAATTTTATAAAATATCGAAAACTCCCATGTATACATTACGTACACGCAAAAAAACGGCCTCTCTAACATATGTCCCAAACATATTTTGCAGCAAACATATATATGTTTGCAACAGTCCCAAACATAATATATGCTTGGGTCTGCAAACAAATATATATGGGTGGAAACAAATATATGTTTGGGTGCAAACATATATATGTTTGGGTGCAAAGATATTTATGTTTGGGTGCAAACAAAGATATGTTTGGGTGCAAACAATTTTATGTTTGGGTGCAAACATTTTATATGTTTCGGTGCAAACATTTTATATGTTTGGGTGCAAAAAAATACAAACCCAAAAGGCACAAAAAAAAACAAACACATGCACCAGTGGGCACTTACTGAGAGCAAGGGAGCGTAAAATTCAATGTAAAACACTTTGAAATGTGTGCTCACTTGCTCTCAGTAAGAACTCACTGGCTATCTCTGTAGTATACACCAGGGACGAGCTTCTTTGCTTAGATCGTATAGTGAGGGTGCCCACTGAGTTGTTTTTGCATTTGCTTCTCTCTCTCACGTACAGTGTAAATAAATGAAAACAAACAAAAACATAATGTGGTTGTTGCTTTTTTCACTCATACGTTCATACATGTCTTCGCTTTGGTTGTATTTCTGTGGTCGTCGCTGGTATACACACAAATGTTGTGGTTTTTTATTAAAAGGCAAAAGAACAACAAACACAAAGGTACATACAAAATTCCAAAGAAATACATAACACACTTTAATAAAAGAAAAACTGATTGAAATAATTTGTAAATAGTCACACTTTTAAAAAGGAAAAATATATAGAAACGCTTCTCCTTATATGTGAAATAAAACAAATTGTCCTCATAGTTGAAATCATCAGCGGGGAATCGGCATCTAGAATCAAATGATTATGAAATGTAATAAATAAATATGGATATGCCATATTTCAAATATACATAAGTATGTATGTAATTACCAATATTAAATGCGATTTCTTCCTTGTCCAATAAAATAATTCCATTAAACTTTCCGATTCAATTATATAATGTATGGCAAATGTATGTATGGCATTTAATTTACTAAAAAGCACAATTTCTTTAAGAAAACACAAAACACTGATTTATTCACTCACTTTACCGTCTTGACTCTACAAAGGCAACTAAAACACTGAAGAAAGAAAAAAAAATATAATTCATATCATTTCTTCTCTTCTTTTTCGCCTGCGTTGGTTAACAACAACAAAACAAGAAACACACGAGTTTGACGCATGCACGCCACCAAAGCCCCCTTCGCTTCTACGTCTTCTATTATACAATACACACAACTCTTTATTATAAAACAGCATTCCACAGCCGCGAGAGCACTGTTATTACTCTCGTTGACAAACATCCTCTCTCCACCCATGAAAAAAATGTTCTAACATAAAACAATATGTTTTACCCAAACATATCAAATTGAGATATGTTACAAAATGTTGCAAACATATATTTGTTTGGACCCAAACATATATTTGTTTGCAACCGGTCCCAAGCATATATTTGTTTGGATCCAAACATATTTCCAACATAAATTTTTCTGCGTGTACTATATCTCCAAAACCGTTAATTTTAATACCCTCAGCATTTATGCTAACGAGGGTATATACACTTTCATACGGGCAAAATGTGCATCATCGAAATAATGGTGTTAGAGCCCAAGTATGTTTGGACGAAATCTGTTTCAGACAATTTGGAGTCGATTTAGCAATGTCCGTCTGTCTGTCTGGCTGGCTGGTGCGCACGATAACTTTCGAACGGATGAGCCGATTTGGTCCAAAATTTGGCTTTCGTAATATTTTGTCCCCACTTAGTTTAAGTTCCAAGATGGGCCATATCGGTCCACTCCTTCAGGTACCTCCCCCACAAAAGTTCGAAAATGTTCGGAAAAATTATGCGCAAGGGAGTAACCGATTTGGTCCATACTTGGCACATCGTGAAATTTCTACCAGACATAGGTGAGGTTTCAATATGGACTCTATCGGTCTACTCCTTTGAGAACCTCCCACACAAAATTTCGGAAAAGTTCAGTTTGGGACCTGCTCTAGGATCGTTTTGAATTTTGTTGTAGCAACTTTTATTCGTTGCACCCATGACAAAGGCACAAATTTTATCTGGGGCAAGTCCGTACTTCCTGAGATATAGCCTGAAAGGTGCAAAAAAGTGCTCTCGAACGGATCTGCCGATTCGGTCCAAAATTTGACCTTCGTAATATTTTGTCCAAACTTAGTTTAAGTTCGAAGATATGCCATATCGGCCCAATCCTTCAGGTACCTCCCCCACAAAAGTTCAAAAATGTTCGGAAAATATGTGCGCACGATAACTTTTGAAGGAAGTGATCGGTTTGGTCCATACTGTACCCATCATAATATATCTACCAGATGTATGTCAGGTTTGAATGTGGACTATATTTGTCCACTCCTTCGGGTACCGATATAGTCTAAAATTTGGCCTTCGTCATAATTTGTCCAAATTTAGTTTCAGTTCGAAGATGGGCAATACCGGGCCACAACTTCCGGAACGTCTCCTCCCACGTTTATAAAATGTCACTAAAATGGTATGCACGATGTCTCTTGAACGCGGCTTTGGCCCAAACTTTGGATTTTGTCCAAATTTAGTTTAACTTCTTAAATGGCCGATATCGATCTTCTCCTTAAGGTACCTCCCCCACAAAAGATTAACATTTGTATCTAACTGCAGTTTAGGGTCTGTTCGAAGATCCTTTGGAAATTTATACCGATGCTGTTCGTTGTGGTCCTGTTTACAGCAATACTATGTTTTCCGTGAACAAGTCCATGCTTCCTGGCATACTGGTCCAAAAGCTATACGATGACCAACGGAAATGCCTAGTGGCCGCGATATCTATCAAAAAGATATGATTCTAAAATTAGATCCACTTTTGAACTTTAATCCTAATCCACATTTTTGTCGGCAAGTTAAAATGTCCAAAAAATTCCACAAAATTGTGAAAAACTACCCTTAATACATTCGATCTGTCCGTAGATGAGATTTTCAATTCACATTGGCTGAGGGTATATCTCTGTCGGCAAAGCCGACTGATACTTTTTTACTTGTTTCTTAATGTTTTCTTTTGGAAAAATATTCGCTGGAATGTAATACACAACTCTTCGTAAAATGTCATTGTTATAAAATGCCTCTATCACGTTGTTATCAGTATATTTTTCAACGACCATTTAATAAATATGTCAATTATGAGGTGAAATCCGAAATGAGAGAATAAACTGTTGGTGTGAACTGTGTTTGAAATACGTGTAGTAAAAGATATAAAGCAAAATACCGCTGAAACAACATGAAGTAAGAGTACTTTATTTGGAATATTTTTGCAAAAGGTCACTAGGTTCAACTCCCAATAGTTTAGCTGAATTTAAGCAAGTATGTAAAATTTCAGAAGATAAGTTTTACTAGTTTAGGGCTACAATATTGTCAAAGACAGCAAGACAAAATTCCTATTCGTTTCTGAGATAAAGGTCCGATAAATGCAAAAACTGTAGTTTTAGCCCGGTTTAGATGAGGCCATAAAATCCGAACTGGATCTGACGGGACAAAACCCTACTAGGGTTTTTGTAGTATCAATATGTATTTTCGAAAAATGCATACTAGGAATTGTTTACATTTTTAATGTTGCATAGTGCCATTCAGTACAGTTTTAAAAATCCATGGTATTACATGTAGAAACATTCCATACATTATAAAGGTGATTTTCATAAACATTCCCAATACCAGTGATTAATATTTAGTACTATATTTAGTACTATTTAATACTTCTAGCACACTTATTGTACTACTACTGATCCTGACAAATAATTAATAAATCAGAATTCCACTTCTATTCCTTAGGCCAATAATACATTTATTGCACTTTCGTACTTTTCGCACACTAATTATATAATTCCAGCATCACCTAACACCAAATTTAGTACTATTTTTTACTTTTCGTATTTCCGATGCCAACTCAATAATTCAATCCTTAGCGACCTCAATACCTAATTTCAGAATTTGTATGCATTTCAAAAACTCTTTATCTGAACACCAACATAGACTCTCATACATTCCATTCGGAATTCCAGCTTTATCGATTTATGCAACATCAAAACGGTACCAAATTTAGTACTTATAATAGGTATAAGTTTCAAAAATTACATCGCTATATCCTAAACTATATCGCCACCGCAATACTTATTTAAAGCTTTATCTGAACAATTTATACCACATTTTGTGTCATTTAGTAATTTTCGTTCACTTATGGTTTGTATATCCACAACCACATCCGTATCTCAACCCTACACACCAACAGCGGGTATAATACTAATTTTCATAAATCCACATTTATTCGTATACCAAATTTGGTACCATTTAATACTTTCCGTACGAAAGTACGAATTTGAATAACTATCTCAATTCTTCACTCCAACAGTAATCTTAATTCTACATTTCAGGATTCCTGCTCTATCCGTTCACCCAAATCCAATTTGTACCAAATTTAGTACCATTTAGTACTTTTTGTACACATAAGTACGAATTTCCGAAATCGGTCTCAGACCTCCACGCAAAAGTAATCATAATTCCAATTTTCACGATTCAGGCTCTATCCACTCACCAAAATCTAAATTGTACCAAATTTAGTACACTTTAGTAGTTTTCTATTTCTCAATCCTACACTTCGACAGTAATCTTAATTCCAAATTTTAGGTTTCCAGCTTTATCCGTTCACCCAAATCCAAATTGTACCAATTTAGTACCATTTGGTATTTTCCGTACACATAAGTCCGATTTTCCAAATCTGTCTCCATAGCTCAGTCCAAAACATTAACAGTAATAATAATGCTAAGCTATATCCGTTCGCCCAAATCCAAATTGTACAAAATTTAGTACCGTTTAGTACTTTTCGTACACAAAAGTACGAATTTACAAAACTACCTCAATCCTATACTCCAACAGCAATTGTTATTCCAAATTTCAGGATTCCGCCTGTATCTACTTTTCCAAATACAAATTGTACCAAATTTAGTACACCTTAGTACTTTTCGTACACATATGAACGAATTTCCAAAACTACGTCAATATCTCAATCCTACACTTCACCAGTAATCCTAATTCCACATTTCAGGTTTGCACCTCTATCTGTTTACCCAACTCTAAATTGTACCAAATTTTTTTTCAACAATAATCTTAGTTCAAAATTTCTGGTTTCCAGCTCTATCCGTTCACCCAAATCCAAATTGTACTAAATTTAGTACCATTTAGAACTTTTCGTACACATGAGGACGAATTTCCAAAACCATTTCCTTTAAAAACACCATTTCCATACCAAATTCCAAGATTCTAGGTTCAAAATACACAATTGGTACTAAATTTGGTAACTTTTAGTTGGGTTCTTTTAGCGACTATTACGATATCTTCGTTGTTCGACAACTACTACGTTACCTACGTTACATCGTTGTAAAGGTGATATTTTCTACTTTCATTGCCAGGTTTTGCTTTTTGTATACCCCTTATAGACGCTGAGATATTTGCTTTGGAATAAAATGTTGACTTTTTCTCCAAATAAAATTTTTGCTCATTCCGACCCCTAAATATTATCCAACCATCACCAAAGTCAATAGGCTTCTTCCTCTGTGAGACCCTCAATAACCCTCGAAATTTCGTAACGATCCGATCAAAATTGCGAGCTGTAGCGTGATTTCCAAAAAAATGGAAAAATGGGATGTATTACCGACTATTACAATTAGTCATTACAATTACAAATTCTTTATTATGTTTGAAATTTGCTAAAAAACTATATCAACCATTTTTATGATATAATTTCTATTCCACCGCAGTGTCGTACTCTTTGAATTGTATTTTGGGAAGTACATTCAATGGATGCACTTTTCTAGAAATATTCCTCTTTCCTTCTTCGGCAAAGGAATTTGTGACGACAAACGAAAAAAAAAACAGATTCTTCTTCGTCAAAATCTCAGCAAGTATCAGTCGGCTTTGCGGACAGGAATATACCCTGTGCTTGTGTGAACTGAAACTTTTATCTATGGATAGAACGAATAGTGGCTACACAATCAAAATCCTTTAACCCAAAGCTATGTATTAGGAGATTTTCACCAGGTAGTGGCATCGTAAAATTTTGAATATGTTATGTCAAAACTTTCTTTATGTTGTTGGGGAAATTACAACAACAAACATTTTTATAAAGGGATTTGACTTTTCATATTCGATCAGCTGGTGTGATACACTACCTGGTAGTTCTGCCATGTTTCGGACGTATGAACTTGGCAACAAACGGACGGGTTTTATCATTGATCACAAGTGTTGCGGAGGAGGTGTCTGAAGAAATGGACCGGAAGTAGATCTTATTTTGGGAGTCGTTCCTTTTAAAGGATATTTCGCCCACCAGTCAATTCAGTTCGAAGGTCTGTGAGGGATGTACCCAGTATGGCCCATTTTCGAGCTAAAACTAAGTTTGGACAAAATATTACTAAATCCAAATTTTAGGCCAAATCTGTTGCTCCGTTCAAGAAAATTCGCACATACCACTTTAGCTGAAATTCTTGAAATTTGGGGGAAAAATACCCGAAGGAGCGGGTGACACCGTGGTGCAATGGTATGAACACCCGCCTTGCTCGCTAAAGGTCTGCGGTTCGATTCCCAGGCCAGGCGACAACAAATTTTCAACGGTGGCAAAATACCCCTCAGTAATGTTGGCGACATTTCCTGAGTATTTATGCCATGAAAAACTTCTCTACAAGTGGTGTCTTAAGACACGTCGTTCGGACTCGGCAATAAAATGTAGATCGCATATCATTGAGCCAATATGAATCGGGATGCACTCATTGATATGAGAGAAGTTTCCCTCGTCCCTTCAGGGATGTTTGTGGAACAATTATATATATTATATATACCAGAAGGAGCAAACCGAAAATCACCATCTTCGAATATAAGGCTCGCAGAAATATTGCGATAAACAAAGTTTGGACCAACGCAGTATCCATTTCGAAAGTTGTGCGGATCAGCCACTACGCATGATGGCATTTTCTCTGGAAGTATGGACTTGCCCCTGAAATTTTGATATTTACAAATTATCCAGAGAACTCTTAAACTGCACTTCTTTGATTTTTGAAATACTCAGTGGAAGGTTACCGAAAGTGTGGATCGATATGGTCCATCTTGAAAGTTGATCAAAATTTTGACAAAATATCGCGAAGACCAAATTTTAGACCGAATCGGTTGATCGGTTCGAATTATCGTGTTCTCCAGGCATCCACCCAGATGGACGAACATAGCTAAGTCGACTCCAAGTTTTCTGAAACAGATTACTTCCAAACACACTTTGGCCCTAAAACCATTATTTCGATGAGACACATTTTGACTAAAGACTGAGAATATAAACAAATGTATACGTGTATAGACCTTGGGTTGGGCGCCAAAATTTCATTTTAAAAGAATTCAAGACATGTTGCCAGAGTTTTCCTTGATCCTGATTCATTTATGAGAAGAACCACGATAGGAAACCAGAATTTCTATAAGAGAATTCAAACTCCAAAATTAGTTTATTAACAGATGCACGATTGGGCGACAGAATTTGTCATTTACATACCCGCGATTGGGTGTTAGAATTTCGTGATGGACATCCTCACTATTGCTCAGCACTAGTTCTCTATCAAGAAAACCACTATCGGCCTTCAGAAATTCTTTGTGATAAGATCTACGATTGGACACCAAAATATCTTTACGGAAACAACTACAATTGGGTTCTTTATGATAATAACAACGATTGAACACTTGAATTTCCTAAATGGAAAAATTTACCATATTCTGACACGGCAGCGTGATAAAATACCAAAAAAAGAAGACACGTGTCTCTCCTAAATTGTACCTGTAAATATAAAAAACACTAGTGGATAACGCCATGATATCCAAACGTTCCCCCTGCATAAATCAATTCTCTACTAATCCTATTATCCTTCCATAAATAATAATAATATAATATTAATTGTTCCACAAACATTCCACAAGGGACAAGGGAGATTTCTCTCAGAGAAGAAGTCCTTCCATAAATTACTCAATAAAATTGGAATTGAAAATTGAAGTCGCAATTTTGGACTTTTGTGAAGTAGGAAACAAAGGAAAGGTCCTCAACATTCCATGTAAACAAAAAAATTAAATGTTAAGATATTTCTAAGGTTTTCCGATTGTATACTCTTTCTTTTGGTCTTACCGAAGTGATATCACTTAATTACATAACATTCACCGTAGTTGTGAGTTATTTGATAAATGATACACCCAATATATATATGAGATTATTAATAAATACATTGTTTTGTATATATATTAACCCTGATATATTGACACCAAAGTTCTAAAATCGAGGGGAAATTGGCCAAGAAGTCTTACGTCACTTTAATTAAAAATAGTAATGAAAATTATTTCATCAGTAATATAAGTCTAACATAAGGTTTAAATCATTGCTAAATAAGAAATTTTCGCTAACATGAATTTTCAAAATTTTGGTCAGGTGGGCCCCCCCCGAAATGAAATCCTGGCTACGTCCCTGTTATACCCCATATAGAAGCTGAGATATTCGCTTTGGAAAAACGTTGTCTTTTTATCCACATAAGTTTTTTGCCCATTCCGACCCCTAAATATTATCAGACCATCACCAAAATCAATAGGCTTCTTCCTCTCCGGGACCCCCATCAACACACAAAATTTCGTGACGATCCGATCAAAATGGCGACCTGTAGCGTGATTACAAGGTTTAGATGGACATACGGACGGAGACACATAGCCAGATCGACTCAGCTCGTCGAGATATTCATTTTGATATGTAAGTATGGGTCTACGACCATTATTTTGATGCGTTACAAACTTTTTGGCCAAAACCAACTTATAATACCCTCCACACATAGTGGTGTAGGGTATAAAAATCAAATGTCATTCGTTGGTAATGGCATCAGTTGATGGACCGATTTCAATAATTATTTCTGTAAAATGTGCGCCATAACGCAACTTGGGTTTTTATGCAAAGAAAATTTGACCACGCCCACTTATCATTTATACAAAAACTACTGAACAGATTTTCCTGAAAAATGCTATATCAAATGTCGTTCGTTGGTAATGACATCAGTTGAGAACGGCTGCGCCGATTTGAATAATTCGTTCTGTAAAATGTGCGCCACAACCCGACTTGGGTTTTCATGCAAAGACAATTTGATCACGTCCACTTTGACGCCCACTTTTTTAATTTTAAATTTTGACCTTTTCTACAAAAACTACTGAAGCGATTTTCCTGAAATTGCCAGGGAATGTACAAGGATGGCCCCCGGTTTAAATAGGCTACAATTTTAGTTGATATTCGGAAATAAAAATCAAATGTCGTTCGTTGGTAATGACATCAGTTGAGAACGGCTGGACCGATTTCGATAATTTTTTCTGTAAAATGTACGCCATAACCCGAATTGGGTTTTTATGTAAAATGTTGAAAGTTTATGTTAGCGAAAATGTCTTATTTAGCAATGATGTAAACCTTATTTTAGGCTTATATTACTGATGAAATAATTTTCATTACTACCTATTTTCTTTCTGTGTATAGGAAGGATCTCGTTTTTTCTTAATAGTATGTTGGCTCAAACCCAGAGCAATAACAATCACCTGATATTTTAATGATTAACTTATCTTAATGCCAATATTGACCCGTATTATGTAATAGGAGTAGTAGGAATTTGAAGTTTCTCGATCAAATTTTCAGTTGAATTTCAAGTTTATTTTGTACCATCTCTCTTCATTCCTTCGTTTTTCATTAGTTTTTTTTTTAACTAAGAAGAAACTGTAAATTTATGCCAACTTTTTAATGTATTATAGACAATTAAAGTCCACAGCTTTCATAAGGTCTTATTTCCCCGGTATTAAAGTCAGAGTTCAACCAATTTTAGCGTTTTGAAATAGCTTTTATTTATTCCAATTTTAAAGAATTGTAACAGTAGCTTTCAAAATTTGAATTTTCGCTCAAGTTATTAAAGAATGTGCTATTCCGATAAAACGCTTTAAAACATACAAATTTTGGGCTGTGTGAAAGAAAGTTAAAAAAAAATGATAACGGTACGTTATCGAAGCCAAACTTTTTGTTGAAATATACTTCATAAAATTACAAACCAAGATATATAAACTTTCCCGAGGTTATTGCACGGATATCGACTAAACTGAAGTAACAAAAAGCAATTTGAAATGTGCTATTGACATGAAACAGAGTGTATGTTTGGGTGTATCATTTATCAAATAACTCACAACTACAGTGAATGTTATGTAATTCAGTGATGTCACTTCGTTAAGACCAAAAGAAAGATTATACAATCGTGGAAGCTTAGTAATATCTTAACATTTAATTTTTTTGTTTACATGGAATGTTGGGGACCTTTTCTTTGTTTCCTACTTCACAAAATTGCAAAATCACAGCTTCAAGTTTCCACTCAAATTTAATTGAGTAATTGATGGAAGAAAATGGGATTAGTAGAGAATTGATTTAAGCAGAGGGAACGTTTGGATATCATGGCGTTATCCACTTTTTATATTTACAGGTAGAAATTAGGAGTTATTTAAATAAAGAAAAAAAAAACGCCGAGACGCGTGTCTTCTTTTTTTGTCTTTTAACACGCTGACGTGCCAGAATATGGTCAATTTCGGAAATTCAATTGTTGTTATTGTCATAAAGAAACCAATTGTAGTTATTTCCCTAAATATATTTTGGTGTCCAATCGTAGATAGAGAACTAATGCTGAGAAATAGTGAGTCTATCCATAATAAAATTCTAACACCCAATCGCGGATATGTAAATGACAAATTCTGTCGCCCAATCGTGCATCTGTCAACAGACTAATTTCGGCGTACAATTGTCGGACTTCTCCTATAGAAATTCTTGTTTCCTATCGTGAATCTTCTCATAAATTGATCAGGAACTAGGAAAACTTCGGCAGCCAGTCTGAATGATATTCAGGGGCCCTCAATCCAAGGTCTATACATGTATACATTCTTTTAGCAAAAATCCATAAACACAATTTTTCCCTATCTACATTTTTATACTGGTTTTAAGGCCAAAGAGTGTTTGGAAGAATCTGTTTCAGAAAATTTGGAGTCGACTTAGCTATGTTCGTCCATCTGGGTGGCTGCCTGGAGAGCACGGTAGTTCTCGAATAGATCAGCCGATTCGGTCCAAAATTTGGCCCCAACTTGACCAAAAATTATGAAATTTAAAAATGTTTTGTAGCGTTAGCGTTGGATGTTTAGAATGAAATTAACCATATCAGAACACGTTCAGTATAGTCCCCATACAAAAATTCCGCCTGGTATTTTGAAGATTTTAACCAAATTCTCCAACGCATTTGACGCAATAACTAAAAATTTTTTCAAATGAACATTACCAATATAGATTTTCAGTATTTCTTCTTTTTTAAAGTACATATCCATACACCTCACATTAACTTAAGTCGCATTAAAAAAGTTTTGTTTTATTTTTGCCTTATTAAGTTATCAGTTTAACACGTTTTTACCACGAGGACTGATTCTGACATGAAGATCTATCTAAAAACCTTTTAATGTTATTTGTATACCATTAATTAATTGAAATCAATAACTCCAAATAAAGAATAAATCGAATCCCCGTGTGCAGATTGGGCTTGTACTAAACTATTGTTAGAAAATATTCTTTTATGTCATAAAAACACCAAAATTTTACTATTTTACCAGAAGTGATAAGAGTCCATGCAAGCCAACTAAAAAATCCAGAAAATAACATTTATGGTCTGTTCCAGTACTTCAAGAATCTACTTATTTTCAGTAGTAAAAATTTGTAGATTCTTGAAGGTTCTGGAAGAGGGATTTCGAACAGAAAACATTGTTATCAGGAGTCGGGCGATACCAACTACGACTCATGGACTCCGAATTCTACTCGCAGCACTGTTTGAGACCACGAAATCCACAATCTGTTTCGGCAAAATTTTAGCTAAGTTCTGCGATTGTCTAACACATTTTTGAGTTACCGACAAAAATCGGTAAAATTTAAACGCAAAATTATATACAGGGTGTTTTTTAAGCTAGATAGAACTTTAAATTGTAAGAAGTAACACAAAAAATTAAATTTTGATGAAACTTTTTTTTATTTGTTTCAGCATACTCTGACAAATCATCATGAATAGAACTCACGCTTGAACAACGCTACGAAATTACCCAAATTTACTTTGAAAATCAGTCGTCGATTCGCGCAACTTATAGACGACTTCGTCATTTGTATGGCGTACATAATCGTCCATCTGAACAAGCCATTCGTCGAACTGTGGATAGATTTCGTACCACATACTCTCTAGAGGATGCAATAACACCAGCACGTCGAAGGAATGTGCGTACTGAAGACAATATTGCCGCTGTAAACGAAAGTGTGGAAGAAAATCCAAATTTATCGATTCGTCGTCGGTCGCAGGAATTGGGGCTCTGTCCGTCCACTACGTGGAAAATTTTGCGCAAAGATCTCGGCCTACACCCGTATAAGATCCAGCTGGTGCAGGAATTGAAGCCACGAGACCATTATATGCGTCGTTCTTTCGCTGATTGGGCTCTGGAGCAGTTGGCAAATGAACCGTTGTTTTATCGCAAAATTGTGTTCAGCGATGAGGCGCATTTTTGGCTTAACGGGTTTGTTAATAACAAAAATTGCCGCATATGGAGTGAGACCAATCCACAAGAGACCCTACAGACTCCATTACATCCAGAAAAATGCAACGTATGGTGCGGTTTTCACGCTGGTGGCATCATCGGACCTTATTTCTTCAAAAATGAGGCCGGAGATCGCGATACGGTCAATGGAGATCGCTACCGCACCATGATCAATGATTTTTTGTTTGAAAATATGGATGACATTGATCCGGAGGAGATGTGGTTTCAACAGGATGGCTACGTGCCATACGGCGAACGCAACCATCGACTTATTGAAATCAAAAAAGTGGCCAAAAATTGGACTTCCAGAATGCACTTCGTCAAGAACAGCCGCGGTGCCCATATGCCCGAAATCATTTTCAAATGTTAATGTCACGTATTGATCTTTCGAATAAAAAAAATTTGGATTACAATTTAATTTTTGTGTTATTTTTTACAATTTCAAGTTCTATCGGGCTTAAAAAACACCCTTTGTGAAAATTTCAATAAAAATTGACAACAGTCATATTATCGGTATAACTTTACGACTGCTTTTTATTCGTCGCTAACTAACAGAAAAAATCGGTAATTACGAAATTATAAGCATTTTAATTTTACCGACAATTGTCGGTAACTCAAAAATTGAGTTAGAGAATCGCTCTACTGATATCCCAATGGTTGTTGTTCCGCCTTAATTGTACGATTAGATGTTTATGAACTCGATGACATTTAAAACTTTCCAAGGACTATGACTTCTGTCGGCACAGCGGAGGCAAACTTATGAAAATTCATAACTTTTGTTTTCTCGAAAACAAGTAAAAAAGTATCAGTCGGGTTTGCCGACAGCCTGTGTAAGTTGAGACTTTTATCTATAGACAGATCGAATACGGGCTTCATAACCAAAATCTTTGTTCTATAAATTGTGTAGTCAGGGAGTTTCAGAATTTCGTGGCTTTTTTGGACGTATAAACTTTCCGACGAAAATATTTGGGTATAAAACTTCAAGACTGTGGACGTGGTGATTAAATGCTTATGCTGAGTTCATAAGTTTGACTTCGATAAGAGCGCAAAAGTTTTGCACTTTTGTGGAGAAAATACCTGAAAGAATGGTCCGTTTTGGAAGTGACCTAATTTTGGAAGTCATTCCTTTTGATAGTTATGGTGTCAATTTGTCCGCACATGTTTGAACTTTTGTGGGGACTGGACAAAAATTTTGCAAAAGCCAAATTTAAGACCGAATCGGCAGATCCGTTCGAGTGTTATCTTGCGCTTCAACCATTACATACGGTGTCATAGGGTTTTTTTTGCAACTTTCAGGCTGTTTTCTCAAGAAGTATGAACTTACCCCTGATGAAATTTGCACCACCGTATGTGGGCAGTGAATACAAACTACTACAACAAAGATCAAAGCGATTCGAGAGAAGGTCTTAAACTGAACTTTTCCAAAATTTTGTGTGGGAGGTGCCCGAAAGAGTGGACCAACTGAGTCCATATTGGAACCTCGTCTAATGCTGGTAGAAATTTCACGATGCGCAAAGTATTGACCAAATCGGTTACTCCCTTCAAGAGTCATCGTGCGCACAAATTTTCCGAACATTTTCGAACTTTTGTGGGGGAGGTACCGGAAAGCGTGGAGCGATATGGCCCATCTTCGAACCTAAACTAATTTTGGGCAAAATATTGCGAAGTGAACAATTTGGTTCGAATCGGTTGATCAGTTGGAGAGTTATCGTGCGCACCAACCAGCCAGACGGACAGATGGACGGACATTGCTAAATCGACTCCAAATTGTCTGAAACGGATTTCGTCCAAACATACTTGGGGTCTAAAACCATTATTTCGATGAGGCACATTTTGGCCGTATGAAAGTGTATATGGTAAAAAACAAATTTCTTTTACAGTTTCGTTTCTGGTTTAAAATCTGTTCGCGTTCACAAAATTGGCCGATGCGCGCAAAAATTATCGCGGTTTTTATTCTCTTATAAAGAAACAATATTTTGAAATTGTTTATTTGTTGTATTAAGAAAATGTATGCATATATCAGTAACAGAATTTGATATCCATCCGTGGATCCACCATAATTTCTAAAAATTATTTTTATTTCCGCAGAAAATCAAAAAAAAAAAAAATAAAAAAAGCTGGGTGTAAACTAATTTATACTACCTCAGAGTCCGTATAAACCTCTAAAAAATAAATTAAAAATACGTACCGAGCTGGACAACGCTTAAAAAATATGAAAATTATAAACATTGGCTTTACAAATTACATATTATTGCAACAACAAGAGAGACAAAAATTTATAGTTAAAATATTATTCCAAATATATTTTTTGGTTCGATTAGAAAAATTAGAAAAAAATATTTGGAGGTTCACCAACTATTTCAATCAAATACAATAATTAGTGTATACTGCTA
Source organism: Musca autumnalis (assembly GCF_047663935.1). Classification (NCBI taxonomy): domain Eukaryota; kingdom Metazoa; phylum Arthropoda; class Insecta; order Diptera; family Muscidae; genus Musca; species Musca autumnalis. The sequence goes on along the minus strand of NW_027411977.1, from coordinate 39,625,001 downwards.
ACACTTCGTCAAGAAATATGTATGGTTTATCATCGCGAGAGCTTAACTGCTTACTGTGATAACTTATAAGTAGACATCGGATTTTTGCATGTTTTTTATTTCTCATCCGATTGGACTCAAATTTTGGATCTAGGCGTTTTGAGGGTAAATTTTTCGATATTTGGGGTCATATCAAAAATATGCAAAAAATATGCAAAAAATATGCAAAATATATGCAAAAAATATGCAAAAAATATGCCAAAAAATATGCAAAATATGCAAAAAATATGCAAAATATGCAAAAAATATGCAAAATATGCAAAAAATATGCAAAATATGCAAAAAATATGCAAAATATGCAAAAAAATATGCAGAATATGCAAAAAATATGCAGAATATGCAAACAGTTTTTGGTCGAAAATCGTCAAAAAAGTCGTAAAATTTACAATTAAAGTTGGAAAAAAACATCAAAAAAACTTTAAAGTGTCCTAAATTAAGACTGTTGGCCATTTAACGTCGATTTTTAAGCAGATTATTGTGTTATTGATACCTCTTACGACGATGTGGTGTAGGATATATGGTATTGTAATACTATTTTTATTATTAAACTATGCAAAAATATAAAATTTGATAAAATATCAATCATTTTATGCAAATCTAATATTTTCTTTGTCTTAGTTTGTAGCTTTAGGCTGGTTTTAACTCAAAGGGAAGAAATCGATGTCGGATTTTTTTAGGCGGGGGTGCCGCCTAAACTGTTTACTTAGATTAGATTTTAGATAGATTTAAGATTAAGATTGCCAATTGAGCACCATTGGAATAAGTTAACACGTGCTACTGGAGCCTGGAAGTTATGAAAATTTCGTCTCTCTCGGCGACCCATATCTGTGGAACGGTTAAAGCTATTTGCCCGTATTATGCATTAAATTAAAGGCCATTCTGTTTATTTTATATTCAAAAACAAAATGCGTAAGTATTACTGAATTCGAGATAGAAAGCCAGTGTCCCGATTAACGTGACTACGTACGCCTTAGGGTGAAAATGGAGCCTATCTGGGTATAGCCGACTACTTGGAGAACGCAATGTTTTAGTTGTTCGTCCTTTTTAATTAATTGGTTGCAATCTGTGGTGAGCTCGACGCGGAGTTAATGTGACTTTTTTATGAATTTCGAACAGTTGTTCTTTTGTAAGTTTGGGTCGAATTTTCCGGAGAAGTTTCCATCTTCGCTTTGTTAAGATTTTTGTCGCCATTTGACTCTTTACGGTGTTTTGCACTGTCGGATCAAACAATGCCAAGCCAACAAGTTAAGGACTAAGATACCACAGGTGATTTATCATTTTTTATTTCCTTTTTCTGTCTATGTTTTCGTATTTTAATAGATTTTCAATGAGGTCTAGGTCTTCTTTTGATGATAAACGCTTCGTAGAATCTGAAGAACCATCTGTCCCGAAAATAATCAAGCGCAGCTTCAACAAAAACTCCTAACCATGAAATTGTCATTCCTGTAAAGTGTCCTATAGGAACGTTTTTTCTACAGTAGAAGCTCTCGGAGAGGACCCCAACAAATATATGATCTTTAGAAGCTTTATCCGTTTATTCCGGAGAATAAACAGTGAAAAATACTAGCAACAACTTCAAGGAAGATACCCCAAAACAAGGCTATTTGCGTGCACTGACATGGAAAACTATTACCAGGTATTCCCAAAACAGTGCAGAAAGAACGGGTTGCTGTTCTGGTATCATCTGGTATGGGGGTAAAGAACAACTCCTGGGCGTTCCTGAAACTGACAGTAGCTCAGTCTTACCAGCTTGAGCAGATGTTAAGTCGAGAGCTTCTGTACCTGCGTACAGATTTAAAAGGAGTATTGTTGAGAGGGATTTTGACTGCAAATTTGGCAGCACATCCGGACATCAAACAAACATATTCACGCGATTTCTATAAGAATAGTCTGCGATTGACAAATCCAAGTTCGATGTAGGCGAGAATGTTTTAAAACTACTTCCCAGCTGACTTCCCAAGAACAAGAGGTCGTAGAAGCACTTTGTGTTTTCATCTTTCGAGCCCGGTTTAACGCGCCCAGAACGTTTCTTATTTTGTTTATATATTTTGTATCAAAGGACAACAACTGAGTGTTATAAATGAGAGTGTGGGTTATTGATTTTACAAAACCTATAATGAACAAGATAATGGTTATGTAGATATAATATTGGATGGATTGGGTAAACATAATCAATAGGTTAAAAAGGATTAGAGACAATAGATTGAGTTTAATACAACAAATAGTGAAAGCGAAATTCAGAAATATTTTTTAGGTCCAAAAAAAGACCTAAACCGCATTGAAGATTTATTGAAATACGAAACAAATATCACATAAAGGAAATAACAAAATTATAGATCATCTGTGGTATTTTAACAAAGCAAGCAGAAGAAGATGGAAAAAACCAAACTAATAGTACGGTTACACTAGAGTTTTTATGCCGGGTTAACCCACTTCGAGAGGATTTATTTGACGTTTGCGCTATGGAATTGACATTTGAAATCCAAACCCACTGGGTTAATCCGGCTACGTGTAAGCGGGGTATAACAAAAGAACAACTGCCGAAATTTCCAGAAAAAGTCTACCAGGCGTAATTACAGGGTATACTTACTTGTTGTTCAAGAGATTAAGCATTAACTCCGAATTTCTTGAAAAAGATCCTATAACTTGACCGCACATCAATTACCAGGAAGGGTAAAGGATGTTAAACAACTTGATAGTTGTGAACGACATAGCAGAGCAAGGAGTCGAGTTCATAACCAAGTAGTCATCTTTACCCAGATGTCTCCAAAATCACATTATGTCAGCCCCTTAAATAAATTTAAATATGAACAAAATGTAAAAGACATTTGTTTTCATTCCCAAAAATTGATAATATGGGAAGAAATAAAAAATAATTTAAAAAATTAAATTACAATGTTTTATTTATAAAAGCACTTAAAACTAGAACATAATTTTTAATGATGTATTCTCTCAAATAAAACGCTGGTGCCCGTTTAATATTGCCACAATTTTTAATTCAAATGCAAGCGTTTTATTTGAGAGATTTAATCATTAAAAAATATTTTATATGTAGTTTCAAGTGCATTTGTAAATAAAACACTGTAACTTATTTTTTTAACTATTTTTTATTTTTAACTTTTCAGCATTTAATTTTTTTGACCACTCCGAACCTCATAACAAAATTATAGTCAATTTAGGCCGAAAATGTAGATAAAAACTTTAAAATACCTCAAATCGTGTTGTACCGTTATATAGGGGCTATACCAAAACCTTGACCTGAGTCCAACATTTTTAGTGAGGAAGTTTCTGTACCATTGGAAACCCCAAATGCCAAGTTATAGCCAATTCGGCCTAAAAATTTAACCAGAATCCTTAAAATACTTTAAATCGGGTGGTACCGCTATATGGGGGCTCTAAGAAAAAAAATGGACCCATATTGGTTTTGGTTTCATATTCATGTATTGTCATCCAAATCTGAAAAGTGTGCAAAGTTTTAGTTCGATTGGTCAACTACAACTGTGTGGAAAATATGTTAATAGATTTGAACTAAACAGACACACAAGCAAGTTAAATTAAACACTGTAAAAAGGGTTTTTTTCACAATAGACTCCATTTTCACCCTAAGGCGTTTTCGGGACATTGGCTTTATTATCTTGAATTCAGTATTACTTACGTATTTTGTTGTTCGGCAAGAAATATTAAGAATAGTATGGCATTTAATTTAATGCATAACACGGGCAAATAGTTTTAACCGTTTCATAGATATGGGTAGCTGAAGTCGTCAAATAGCCAAAAAGTCGAGATTTTCATAACTACGAGGACCCAGTGGCATGTGTTAACATATTCCAATTGTGCTCAAACTTTAACAATCTTAAAATCTAACCAATCTAAATACTTTAGGGGAGTGCCGCATAAAAAATGCGACATCGATGTTTTCCCTTTGAGTTAAAACCAGAATAACGCAACAAATTAAGACAAAGAAAATATTGAATTTTAAATAAAATATATGACAATTTATCAAATTTTATATTTTTTAATAGGTTAATAATACCAAATGGTATTACAATGTACATATAACCATATTTTTATATCCACACTGTGGTAAGGGGTCTCAATGGCATAATAATCTGCTAAAAAAACGACGTTAAACGGCCAACAATTTTAATTTAGGACACTTTGATGATTTTTCCCAACTTTAATTGTCAATTTTACGTCTTTTATGACGATTTTCGGCCAAAAACTGTTTGCATATTTTGCATATTCTGCATATTTTTTGCATATTTTGCATATTTTTTGCATATTTTGCATATTTTTTGCATATTTTGCATATTTTTTTGCATATTTTGCATATTTTTTGCATATTTTGTGCATATGCAAATATGCAAAATAAATACAAAATATGACCCTGCCATTGAATTTAGATTTCTTTGAAACGAATTTTGGTCCAATCAGAATCTTCGTATCTCTATTATTAAAAAATATGCAAATATGCAAAATCCGATGTCTACTTATAAGTAGACATCGGATTTTGCATATTTGCATATTTTTTAATATTAAAGATACGAAGATTCTGATTGGACCAAAATTCGTTTCAAAGAAATCTAAATTCAATGGCAGGGTCATATTTCGTATTTATTTTGCATATTTGCATATTTTGCATATGCACAAAATATGCAAAAAATATGCAAAATATGCAAAAAATATGCAAAATATGCAAAAAATATGCAAAATATGCAAAAAATATGCAAAATATGCAAAAAATATGCAGAATATGCAAAAAATATGCAAAATATGCAAACAGATTTTGGCCGAAAATCGTCATAAAAGTCGTAAAATTGTCATTTAAAGTTGGATAAACCATCAAAAATTACATAACAGTGTTCTAAACTAAGACTGAACCGTATAACATCGTTTTTTTCAGCAGATTATTATGTTATTGGGACCATTTACGACAGTTTGCTGCAGGGTATAAAAATATGGTATTGTAATACCATTTTTTTATTATTAAACTATGTAAAAATATAAAATTTTATAGAATATCAAACGTTTTATGTAAAATTAAATATTTTCTTTTTTGTAGCATCTTAATTTAAATTGTAGCATTGGGCTGGTTTTAACTCAAAGGATCAAATCGATCTCAAATTTTTTAGCCGGGGAGCCGCCTAAACCTTTTAGTATTGTTAGATTTTAAGATTGCCAAAGTTTGAGCACAATTCGAATATGTTAACACGTGGTACTGGGGCCTCGAAGTTATGAAAATCTATTTTTTTTTTGCTATTTGGCGATTTCGACGGCCCATATATGTGGAACGGTTAAAGCTACTTGTCCGTATTACGCATTTAATTAAAAGCTATTCTGTTCTTAACATTTCTTGCTGAACAACAATGTACGTAAGTGTTACTGAATTCGAGATAATAAACCCAATGTCCCGCAAAAATGGAGTCTATTTAAAAAAAAAAACAACTTTTTTCTTCCTATATTAATAAAGTTTTTACTTTATTTGAAAATGTTGCCTATTAGGGCGAAGATCTATTTTAATATTGATTTTAATTCATTTCTCGTTGGAGTCGAGCTTAATGACCGATGATGTTTGCAAGTGAAAAAGGAAAGCCGAAGATTCGAACCCCCACAACCACCATTTCGCCTTTTGTAGAGACTCATCAGACATATCGGCCGTGGAATGGCATCGCTATACATCAAATATTTCCTTTTTCAAATGCAATTCTGTTTTTACAAAGATGGACGTTTGTACATTCATTGTATTACTTCAATGACAAACGCTTACATTTTGTTCATACATATTTTAACTTACTTATGCCCGTAATTTCAACGTCTGGGTAAACGGGTAGGTAGCTACCTATTAGTTATCTTTACCTACGCGTTTGGTAATTTTACATGCCATTTACCGAGGCGTGTAAATTTTGAAATCATGTGGTAATATTGGTGATTTTCATTCATGATTTCGCAAAATCATTGCCACATATAAGTGTTTTACAACTTTTAACACATTGGCAACGATTAACCAGGTAAAATCCTTGGTGTAAGTAACACGGCCGTTTTTGACTCAGTAACGTTACCAATGCCTTGAAATTATGAAATGTTGCTTACACGGGATATATCTATGAACTCATAGATAACTACGCGTTGAAATATCGGGCATTAAGGGACTGACATAATGTGATTTTGGAGCCATCTGGGTACAAATGACAACTTGGTGATGAACTCGACTCCTTGCTATGCCGCTCACAATTTTCTAGTTATTTACCATCCTTTACGCCTCCTGGTAATTGATGTTTGTGAATGCCTTTCTTCAATGCGGTTTAGGTCTTGTTTTGGACCTAAAAATATTTCGGAATATCCTTTTCACTATTTTTTGTATTTAACTCAATCTATTGTCCCTATTTCTTTTCAAACTATTGATAATGTTTACCCAATATATCCTATATTATATCTATATAAACATTATCTTGTTCATTATACGTTTTGTAAAATCAATAACCCAAACTCTCACTTATAACACTCAGTTGTTGTCGTGTGAAATACCAAATAAATAAATAAAATAGAAAAAACATTCTGGGGGCGTCCAGTCTCGAACGATTTAAAAGCAAGGTGCTTCTACGGCCTCTTGTTCTTGGGAAGTGGGCTGGGCAGTAGTTTTAAAACACTCTCGCCTACTTCGAACTTGGATTTGTCAATCGCAGACTATTCTTATAGAAATCGCTTGAATATGTTTGGTTGATGTCCGGATGTGCTTCCAAACTTGCAGTCAAAATCCCTCTCAACAATTTTCTAACAAGTTTGTACGGTGGTACAGAAGCTCTCGACCTAATATCTGCTCGAGCTGAAGAGACCCCATTTTTCTAGGCATTTGTACACTGCTAGTTCTTCTTTCTCCCATGAGCTACTGTCAGTTTCAGGAACGCCTAGGAGTTGTTCTTTACCCCTATGTGATACCAGAACAGCAATCGTTTTTTCTTCTCTGTTTTGAGAATATCTGGTAATAGTTTTCCATGCCAGTGCACACAAATAGCCTCGTTCCTTGAAGCTTTTGCTTTTATTTTTCACGGTTTATTTTCCGCTGTTCACGGATAAAGCTTCTAGAGATCTTATATTTGTAGGGATCCTCTCCGATAGCTTCTACTGTAGCCATAAAGATACTATCAACGTTCCTATACACCTTACAGGGGTCCAGCACCAATGACAATTGCATAGTTACGATTTTCTTGAAGCCACGCTTGATTGTTTTCGGGACAGATGGTTCTTCAGATTCTACGATACGTTTAGCATCAAAACAAGAGCTAGACCTCATTGAAAATCTATTGAAATACGAAAACATAGACAAACAAGTATCAGAAAAAGGAAATAACAAAATAATAAATCACCTGTGGGTCTTAGTCTTGAACTTGTTGGCTTGGCATTGCTTCATCCAACGGTGCAAAACGCCGTAAAGAGCCAAAAGGCGACAAAAATCTTAACGAAGCAAAGATTCAAATTTCTTCAGAAATATTCGATCCAAACTTCCTAAAGAGCAACTACCGAAAATCCTAGAAAAAGGTCTGGCATAATTCTTGTTGTTCAAGAGATTAAACATTAACTCCGAATTTCCAGGAGGCGCAAAGGATGGTAAACAACTTGAAAGTTGCGAACTACATAGCACAGCGTTCATCAAGTGGTCAGCTGTACCCCGATAGCTCCAAAACCACATGATGTCTGACTCTCGAATAAATTTAATTTAGAACAAAATGTCAAAGACATTTGTTTTCATTCCAAAAATTTATAAAAATGAAGAAAATGTTTTTTAATAGTCTTTAATAGTCTTTAATCTTTAATAGTCGCACAAAGGCGTACCTAGTCACGTTTTTCGGGACATTTGCTTTATTATCTCGAATTCTGTAATACTTACGTAGTTTGTTTGGCCTTTAATTTAATGCATAATATGGACAAAAAGCTTTAACCATTCCAGAGAAATGGTCGCCGAAATCTCTAAATAGCCAAAAATCGAGATTTTCATAACGTCGAGGCCTTAGTGGCACATGTTAACATATTCCAATTGTGTTCAAACTTTAACAGTCTTAAAATCTGACCAAACTATAAACTTTATGCGGTTGCCGCCATAAAAAATCCTACATCGATTTGTTCCCTTTGAACAATAACCAGCCCAACGCTACAAATTATAACAAAGAAAATATTGAATTTTACATAGAACGTTTGATATTTGATCAAATTTTATATTTTTGCTTAGTTTAATAATAAAAAAAAATTATTACAATACCATACTTTTATACCCTACACCACACTGTCGTAAGAGGTGTCGATAACACAATAATCTGCTAAAAAATCGACGTTAAACGGCTAACTATCTTAATTTAGAACACTTTGAAGATTTTTGACGATTTTTCTAACATTAATTGACAATTTTACGACTTTTATGACGATTTTCGGCCAAAAACTGTTTGCATATTTTGCATATTTTTTGCATATTCTGCATATTTTTTGCATATTTTGCATATTTTTTTGCATATTTTGCATATTTTTTGCATATTTTGCATATTTTTTGAATATTTTGCATATTTTTTGGCATATTTTTTGCATATTTTTTGCATATATTTTGCATATTTTTTGCATATTTTTTGCATGTTTTTGATATGACCCCAAATATCGAAAAATTGACCCTTAAAACGCCTAGATCCAAAATTTGAGTCCAATCGGATGAGAAATAAAAAACATGCAAAAATCCGATGTCTACTTATAAGGATGGGAAATTAAGAGATATATTGAAATTAAAATCATTAATTGGAGTATTTTGTATTTTTTTCTTTGGGCATCTATATATATAAAATTGAAATTTGTTTGTCTGTTTGTTTGTTTGTGCCTTATAGACTCGAAAACCGCTGAACAGATTTTACTGAAATGTTTAGGGTACATTGCTACATGGCCTGGAATGAACCCAGCAAAATGTTCGGTGCCAAAGATGCCATTCAATCATGGGTGCAAGTGAGCTGGCATGTCATCTTTTTAGCATCTTCATCGATGAATTTTATATGAGCGTGGACCCCAAAAGATGCTATTCATTTTTGGATCCAAAGCATGTCATTTACACCAATGCTTTGACATGTCATTTTCACGAATGCTTTGGCATGTCATTTCCACCAATGCTTTGGCGTGTCATTTCCACCAATGCTTTGGCATGTCATTTTCACCAACCCTTTGCAATGACGTTATCATTACGACGAGAGTTTTAACAACTTTGGTTGTGATTTCGAGTCTCCGACAAAAAAGAAAAAATTGTATAAATAAAAACACAAAATTAATCTCTATTGGATCGATGGAATGGGTTCAAATGCTGGTGAAAAGATCGGATCTTTCACGACTTCTTTTGCATGGGTGCAAATGCTTATGATATGATCGGATCTTTCACGACTTCCTTTGCATTGGTTCAAATGCTAATGAAAAGATCGGATCTTTCACGACTTCGTTTGAACCAATGCAAAAGATGCCATGAAATCACGTCATCGCATGGAACCCCTTCCTTCAAATTTTGCTGGGAAAATAGGCTATATCATTTTTTGAAATTTCGCGTTGATCTGGAGATATAGCATCAAAACCGGAGGTACCTCCAAAAAATTTAGATTTTGTATGCAAATATCTTAAGAACTATTACACATACAATCTCCAAATTTTGTATGTGTGACGGAATTTAATGTAGAAATAAATTTACCAAATTATATTCAAATCGGTTCAGATTTGGATATAGCTCCCTCATACATATATTTCCGGCCGATTTCCTTATGTACCAAACATGCTATTTATGTCCAATTTCAATAAAATTTGGAATGTGTGACGGAACTTGGTCTGGAAATAAACGTGCCAAAATATATCAAAATCGGTTCAGATTTGGATATAGCTCCCATACACATACATATATTTTCGGCCGACTTCCTTATTTTATGTACCAAAGGCTCTATATATGTCTAATTTCGCTGAAATTGTTAATTTCTCACGGAATTTGTTCTAGAAATAAATGTGCCAAATTATATCGAGATTGGTTCAGATTTGGATATAGCTCCCATATACATATATTTTCGGCCGATTTTTTTATTTTATGCACCAAACACGCAATATATGTCCAATTTCGCTGAAATTTAGAATGTGTGACGGATATTGGCCTAGAAATATATGTGCCAATTTATATCGAAATCGGTTCAGATTTGGATATAGCTCCTATATATATTTTCTGCCGATTTCATGTATTTGAGGCACCAAACACGCTGTTTATAACCCATTTCAATAAAATTTGAAACGTGTGACTGAACTTGGTCTATAAATACATGTGTCAAATTATACCGAAATCGGTTCAGATTTGGATGTAGCTCCCATATATATTTTCTGCGGATTTTCCGGAATTTGTTCTAGAAATATATGTGCCAATTTATATCGAAATCTGTTCAGATTTAGATGTAGCTCCCATATATATTTTCGGCCGATTTTCGGCATTTGATGCACCAAACACGCTATATATGTCCAAATTCGCAGAAATTTGGAATAAGTTACAGAACTTGGTCGGGAAATAAATGTGCCAAATTATATAGAAATCGGTTCAGATTTGGATATAGCTCCCATATATATTTTCGGCCGATTTTCCTATATATGTCCAATTTCGCTGAAATTTGGAATGTGCAACGAAATTTGGTCTAGACATAAATGTGCGAATTATATCGAAATCGGTTCAGATTTGGATATAGCTCCTGTACATATTTTCGGCCGATTTTCCACATTTGATGCACCAAACACGCTATATATGTCCAATTTCGCTGAAATTTGGAGGGTCTGACGGAATTTGTTCTAGAAATAAATGTGCTAAATTATATCGAGATCGGTTTAGATTTGAATATAGATCCCATATATGTTTTCGGCCGATTTCCTGTATTTTATGCACCTAGCACGCTATATATGTATGTCCAATTTCGCTGAAATTTGGAATGTGTTACAGAACATGGTCTAGAAATAAATGTGCCAAATTATGTTGAAATCGGTTCAGATTTGGATATAGCTCCTGTACATAACTTTACCAAACTCGCTATATAAACTCGGGATTTGGTCTAGATATAAATGTGCCAAATTTTATCGAAATTGGTTCAGATTTAGATGTTGCTCCTATATATATTTTCGGCCGATTTTCTGTATTTGATGCATAAAACACGCTATATGTGTCCAATGTTGCTGAAATTTGGGATGTCTGACGAAATTGTGTTCCAAAAATAAATGTGCCAAAATATATCGAGACCGGCTCTGATATGGACACAATATATATATGTCCAATTTCACTGAAATTTGGAAAGCGTGACGGAATTCGTTCTAGAAATAAATGGGACAAATTATATCGAAATCGGTTCAGATTTGAATATAGCTCACATATAAGTATATTTTCGGCTGATTTTCTGTATCTTATGCACAAAACAATGAATTTTGGAATGTGAAACGGGATTTGGTATAAAAATAAATTTGACAAATTATATCGAGATCGGTTCATATAGGAATATAACTCCCAAATATATTTTCGGTCGATTTCATATTTTTGTTACGTATGAAATTTTGAAGACAGCAGTCAGTAGAAGTCTTCATTATTTACACAAGTACTTATAGTTGGGAAGGAATTGATCAAGGCTACAGCTATTAAGTATCATATCTTTGAGAGACTTCTTAAGATTTATGTTTTATTATGATATATCTAAATCATTAGGACTACATAAAAAAATACCATAGTAGCTCCATAACAACCCTGAAGAGATTTATAACGCCTTCATATCTCCTATATTTATTCATTAAAATATTAAAAACGTTAATAAAGGGTGTTTTTTAAGCTAGATAGAACTTTAAATTGTAAAAAGTAACACAAAAAATTAAATTTTGATGAAACTTTTTTTTATTTGTTTCAGTATACTCTGACAAATTATCATGAATAGACTTACGCTTGAACAACGATACGAACTTATCCAAATTAACTTTGAAAATCAGTCGTCGATTCGCGCAACTTATAGACGACTTCGTCATTTGTATGGCGTTCAGCGATGAGGCGCATTTTTGGCTTAACGGGTTTGTAATAAGCAAAATTGCCGCATATGGAGTGAGACCAATCCACAAGAGACCCTACAGACTCCATTACATCCAGAAAAATGCACCGTATGGTGCGGTTTTCACGCTGGTGGCATCATCGGACCTTATTTCTTCAAAAATGAGGCCAGAGCTCGAGTTACGGTCAATGGAGATCGTTACCGCACCATGATCAATGATTTTTTGTTTGAAAATATGGATGACATTGATGTGGTTTCAACAGGATGGCGCTACGTGCCATACGGCGAACGCAACCATCGACTTATTGAAATCAAAATTTGGCGATAAGTTGATTTCGAGAAGTGGACCTGACAATTGGCCTCCAAGGTCGTGCGATTTGACACCTCTCGATTATTTCCTGTGGGGCTACGTGAAGTCACTGGTTTATGCTGATAAACCAGCAACAATTGATGCCTTGGGGGCCAGCATTGTTCGTGTTATTCGTGACATACGGCCAGCAGTGCTCGAAAAAGTGGCCAAAAATTGGACGTCCAGAATGCACTTCGTCAAGAACAGCCGCGGTGCCCATATGCCCGAAATCATTTTCAAATGTTAATGTCACGTATTGATCTTTCGAATAAAAAAAAATTTTGATTACAATTTAATTTTTTGTGTTATTTTTTACAATTTGAAGTTCTATCGGGCTTAAAAAAACACCCTTTATAATTATGCATCCCATTATATTTTATCGTAGTCGGGGCAGCAAAGCGCACCGGTTTCAGCTAGTAATAAATAAAAATCAAATGTCGTTCGTTTTTAATGGCATCAGTTGAGAACAGCTGGACCGATTATGATAATTCTTTTTGTGAAAAGACTTAAGACTTAAGCTTTTATGCAAAGAAAATTTGACCACGCCCACTTTTTTAAATTGTCACTTTTTATCTTTTCTACAAAAACTACTGAACCGAATGTATCAGGGGCCTAAAGACCCGACCACGCCTGGTTTTTTTTTTTAAAGCTCAAGGTTTGCCATTGTTATGTAGGAGGGAGATACCTTCCCCACGTCTTTTTTTAAAACGCTGTATGTATAAGCCAAACCTATGATTATATTAGTTTCAGTCAGTGTGTATACTAGGTACATATTTGGAGCCAAATTACCGGACCACGCACACTTTTTAAATCTGTTATATATTGAAACACTAGTGACCAACCCCCTCTTTTCAATACATTATTTTCTGAAAACTACTGAACCTAATTTCATGCAATCCGCTTGCAAATTTATTTTCGAGACAACGGTAGTTGGCCCCCCTTAAACGGTGAGGTTCAACGGTCCATCATATATGTATATGGTATATCCCCCATTTTTGACCCAAGTATCTGCAATTCGACATTTGAGGTTCCCAGTGGTCACAAAACTTCTCCACCAAAAACATAGGTCCACACTTTGATATAGCCCCATATAAGGTTCTCTACCGATTGAATAATTTTTTTGTTTTTTTTACCTTATTTTTTGTTTTTCAAAATAGTCAGCCTTAATCCCATTGTCGTTGTTTTAATATTTTATTAAAACAACTTTAATTTATTAGTGGGAAAAAATTGGCGATGTTTACCAAGTGGTAAGACAGGGAATACTATAGTTTCAGATCTCGCCATAGATCTTCATCAGTTCCCTTGATTCTTGTTTTTCAACAAGAAACTTTTTATACCCAAGTGTCAGTTGCTAGCTCAAATAGATACGTGCGCAAAGAAACCCTCTGATCGAGAATTTCTTTGGCACTACCTAAACTCTAGCAACTTCACTTGCAGACAAAACCAAATCTTTGCCACTGCTATGCGTTCGTCGATTCTCGACGAAAAAACACATAACTATTTAGGTATCAGTGATCAGAAAATATCACCGCCTATAATTGTGGAGGGGAAAGAAAATAATTATTCCATTTTAGTTCAGAATATTTTATGGTGGAGGGTATAAAAAGTTCGGCCCGGCCCTTAACGCTTTTACTTGTTAAATTTTATAATTAGATCGTTTTAGTAAAAAGACAGGGGACATGGACGATAATAAATCCTAAACAACATCAATGGGCGAAAAAATTCGACAAAGTCCTCCTCGGTTTGACAATGGACAGAAGAAGTGAGGTAGAAAATACCAATTTTTGAATTGTCAAGCATAAAGTCCATAAAAAGTTGTCATTGAAGCTCATTATGACGAGCCAGCAACGCGGACCGAGGTCTGCTAGTATAACATATAGCATACCTATAAACATATATTCTAATTCGGATCAAATGGATAAATAACCTTTTAGATTCAAATAAGAATCTTACAAATAAGAATCTTACATATGTATGTATGGATGTATATCAGTTTATATTTCCCATTTCAAAAAAAAGTTGAACACTTAAATTTCTGACGTTAATCTTGACATTGTGGGTGTAAGTGACGACTTACATATGTGACATTTACTTTTATCCGCATATGAGTTACTTCGTCGCTCAACCCATACCCAAACATGGGAAATCACATTTCTTTGTTCTGTGGAAATTTGTTAATATTATATTTATGCCGCTTTTTTGTACACATCACAAATGACGTGAGAATCTCATTGATGGTCACGTTTATGAGGCAACATTAAATATTTGTCTGTCTATGTTTTTGAAGCCTTTTGTTTTGCGTCATATTTTGACAACATTTTAGTTATATTTACGTATATGTATGTCGGACATATTGCAAATTTGATACAAGAATATTCTAGTATAAAAATGTGGGTATTTAAGAGAAACCACAAAAATTTGCATATTATTATAGAGAGTCTTACTACTAAATTTTTATGATGTACAAATATTTATTTATGAAATTTTAAGTTATATCTTAACATCCAGAATGTGTTTGAGATCGCGCGACATCATTTAAAGATTTTAATTAAATTGTGCTTCAGTAGAACACACATTTAGTAAAATACGTTAAATATTAAATCATTATCTCGTTGTCATCGTACAACTTTACATCTGTTTTGAGCAGTATTCGTTTCTCAATAAACTTAAGAACTTTTTTCCAAAAGTGTAATTTAAACTTTCGTACAAAGTATTTGCAATTTTGTAATATACGTAAAAATTAACTTTCTTTTTAATTTTAAAAAAATCATGAGATTATTGGAAAGTTTCATCCGATAACACAATTTCATTTTAATGTTATTGAATATTAACATAATTAATTTATTCAGTATTGTCTGTGCCGATAAAGCTTCCGCCAACAACGTGTGCTATCATTATTGTTGTTCTTTTAATACTATAAGCACCTACCAGCAATTATCAAACGGCTAAGTGATATTTAAAGTGCTACTGTGGGTGAAGAATCCTGGATCTATAAAAAGATTTTGCCGACATAAATTGTGAAACGAAAATGAAAATTAATATATTTTCTTTGAGAGGCCAACGCTGTAATATAATTACAGTCTCACAAACTACGACTCTAAAATAGCAGTACGTACTACTGGTGGTTATAAAGTAGTATGATAGATTTTTTGGTATATACGACACGAAGAAATGTGGTTTCCCCACTTTAAATAAAGGTTGCAATAATAAAATATTAAAACAATTATACAAAGATTTATTATTTACTGAAAGACCCCGGTCCGCGTTGCTGGCCCGTAGTAATGAGTTTTAATGACAACTTTTTATGGACTTTATGCTTGACAATTCAAAAATTGGTATTTTCTACCTTACTTCTTCGGTCCATTGTCAAACCGAGGAGGATTTTAAATGTATCTACATACATACATTTGGCACCCAGAATCTATGGGTTGCCTAAGATTCGCAAGAATGGAACTCCTCTGAAACCAATCTGTTCAGCTGTGAACTCACCCGCAATTGAGCTATGTAGATACCTAGTCACCAATCTAAAACATCTTACTAAGGACTCGATTTACAATATCAAGGACACAAAAGAATTTAAAACTAAAACAAGTAAAAAAGTATCAGTCGGCTTTGCCGACAGAGATATACCCTCAGCCTGTGTATATTGAAACAATTTTTTCCCAAAAACGTATGTATTTAGGGGGTTTTAAACATTTTTGGCGTTTGATTAAAGATCAAAAGTTTTGCGCAGGAGATACTAAAAGGAATGGATCGACATTGACCATTATGGAAGTGGATCTCTACATATGGTGCCATAGGGGGTTTTTACACCCTTCGGGCTGTTTGCTCATAAAATATGGACTTGCCCCCGAAAAAAACTTTTACCATCGTAATTCAGGCAGTGAATGCAAGTTGCTTCGACAAAAATCAAAGTGATTCGATATCAGGTCTTAAAGTGAAATTATCCGATATTTTGTGTGGGAGGTTCCGGGTGGAGTGGACAAATATAGTCCATATTTGAACCTGATCTATATCTGATATATATATTAGGATGTGTACAGTATGGACCAATTCGCCCACTACCTTGAAGAGTTACCGTACGAACAATTTTTCCGAACAGTTTTGAACTTTTGTGGGGGAGGTACCTGAAGGAGTGGACCGATATGGCTTATCTTCGAACTTAACCTAAGTTTGGACAAAATATTACTAAGGCCGAAATTTGGACCGAATCGGCAGATCCGTTCGAGAGTTATATTGCGCTCCAACCACCTCACTCGGTGTCAGAGGGTTTTTTTTTTTGCAACTTTCAGGCTATTTTCTCAGGAAGTATGGACTTGCCCCTGATGAAACTTGTACAGTCGCATGGGGGCGGTGAATAAAAGTTGGTACAACAAAAATCAAAGCGATTCGAAAGATGTCCCTAAACTGAACTTTTCCGAAATTTTGTGTGGGAGGTACCCGAAGGAGTGGACCGATTGAGCCCATATTGAAACCTTATCTAAGTCTGGTACACATTTCACGATGGGCAAAGTATGGACCAAATCGGCTACTCTCATCAAGAGTTATCGTGCGCACAAATTTTCCGAACATTTTCGAACTATTGTGGGGGAGGTACCAGAAGGAGTGGACCGATATAGCCATTCTTCGAACTTAAACTAAGTTTGGGCAAAATATTACGATAGCCAAAAGTTGAACCGAATCGGTTCATTCGTTCGAATGTTATCGTGCGCTCCAGCCAGCCAGACAGACAGACGGACATTGCTGAATCGACTCCAAATTGTCTGAAACACATTTCGTCCAAACATACCATGAAACCATTATTTCGATGAGGCACATTTTGCCCGTATGAAAGTGTATATACCGTCGTTAGCATAAATGCTGAGGGTATAATCAGAGATATTAAAATCAACACTGATGAAATTCTGGTGTCATTTGACGTGGTATCGCTGTTCCCAAGTATTCCGGTTAATTTTGCGCTGAATGCGATAGAGGACCAATGGGAAAATATTCGGTCTTATACAGCGATACCAAAAGATCTTTTCATAGAAGTATTGACACTGTGTATAAAGGATACACGATATGTTAGTTATAGAAATAAAATTTATAAACAAAATAAAGGCATGCCTATGGGTTCTCCGGCTACCCCAGTAGTGGTAGACACCGTTATGGAAAAATTACAATCATAAAGAAAAGAGATATTGCGTAAACACTGGACATCTTAAATGCATATAATCCTCAATTGAAATTTATCATGGAATTTAGAACAATAACAAACTACCATACCTAGATTCGGTAGTTATAAGAAGTGGAAACGAGCTCAAGGTAGATTGGTACCAGAAGCCCACTGCCTCCGGAAGATGAATCAATTTCACGTCAAAATATCATCGGAGAATCATAATTAACACAGCAACTAATATCATAACAAGGGTATTAGAGATTAGTGACAAGGAATTCCATTCAAAATTAAAGATATTCTTCGGAAAAATAACTTTCCAATCAAAACAATTGACAATCTGATTGAACGTGCTATAAAATGATATGTAATTAGAGAGCCAAACAAGAAGCAGAAAATCTATAAAATCATCACATATACCAAGGGCTTAACTGAGAGATTGAAGCTTGCCTACAAGTCAAACAATACTCTTAGCAATGTATTCAGCAGACTTAAGGATAAAATTAAGGGCGAAGACAAGTCCAATGTTGTGTACCGAATACCATGTAACGGTGACAAGGCCAATTTATGTAATAAGGTATATATATGTTGGCACCACCAAGACCAAACTCAAGGCCAGATTATCAGGGCACAAATCAGACCAAAAAGCCTTTAATAAGCCCCTTGAACATAAGACGGCGCTAGCAGCCCATTGTGCAAACATATCTGACTTCAGTAACATCAAGATATTGACTCAGCAGAAAAATGATCAGAAACGTTACACTCTCGAGTTGTTGCATATTATCAATACACCCGACGATATTAGATTAAATTACAAATCAGACACAGATAACTGCGCTCAAATGTACACGCATACTGTGAACAAATACAAACGTGACAAGTTTAGTTGAAGGAAGAACTTGGTAGTAAACTTACCACAACTCTCTCAAGTAATATAAATTTTTAAAAATATATTAATATAAAATTGCTGTTAATTTAAATAATCAATTGTAGTTCCCTGAAAATGATTGGAGAATCCAATCGAAATATTGGAAATAAAAACTTAAAAATCAATACACTCGATTTTTAATTAAAAAGCCTGCAGTCAAACAATATTTAAACCCAAAGTATCTAAAAATGTTGTGTGTAACTTTCTATTCTCATACGGACTTTGTCAAATTTTTTCGCCCATTGATGTTGTTTAGAATTTATTATCGTCCATGTCCCCTGTCTTTTTACTTACCTATTTAGCTGGCCCATTACAGAACATTTGTTCCATAGACCGAACTAAGAAAAGATCTCCAATTCTCTCTGTTTAGTGCTTCGCTTTTTGGAATACCGCGTCTTGTCATCTCATCATCTACTTGTTTGCGTCATCTATTCTTTTGCCTGCCAATTCGGCGTGCACCGCCATGTGGCTCGAATTTATACGCCTTTTTAGCGGGTTTATCAGCGCTCATTCTTATTATATGACATAGCCAACGAAATCGCTGCATCTCGATACGTTTAACTATATTGATGTCGTTGTATAGCAGATACAGCTCGTGGTAGATCTTTCGAAGAATTTTTCTCTCAAACACGCCAAGCACTGCCTTATCTGCTTGCGCAAGTACCCAGCCTTCGGAACCATACATCAGCACGGGTAGTATCAGTGTTTTGTAAAGCGTTATTTTTGTTTGACGAGTTGTGGCTTTGTTTTCAAAGTGCTTACTTTAGCCAAAGTGGCATCTGTTGGCCAATACAATTGTTCTTTTTATTTCACAACTGATGACGTTTGTATGTTTACGGCGGTGCCGAGGTATACGAAGTCTTTTACTACCTCAAAATTATAGGAACCAACTTCCATCAGTTGGTCCTAGCTCTATGGACGCATTATGCGCCAGCTTGGTCAGATTCTCCTTCGACCTTCATAAAGGTATCGGTTACTTCCTTTACTGATCGTCCCATGATGTCTATATCATCAGCATAAACAAGTAACATGTGGCTATTGGTGTAGATTGTGCCACTTCTTTTGACGTTTGCCTCTCGTATAACCCTTTCTAGCAGGATGTTGAAAATATCACACGAAAGGCTGTCTCCTTGCCTGAAACCTCTTTGGGTAGAAAACTCTTCGGAGAGGAGAGGCCAAGCACTGCCTTATCTGCTTGCGCAAGTACCCAGGCTTCGGAACCATACATCAGCACGGGTAGTATCAGTGTTTTGTAAAGCGTTATTTTTGTTTGACGAGTTGTGGCTTTGTTTTTAAAGTGCTTACTTTAGCCAAAGTAGCACTGTTGGCCAATACAATTGTTCTTTTTATTTCACAACTGTTGTGTTGTTGTGTTTACGGCGATGCCGAGGTATACGAAGTCTTTTACTACCTCAAAATTATAGGAACCAACTTCCATCAGCTGGTCCTAGCTCTATGGACGCATTATGCGCCAGCTTGGTCAGATTCTCCTTCGACCTTCATAAAGGTATCGGTTACTTTCTTTACTGATCGTCCCATGATGTCTATATCATCAGCATAAACAAGTAACATGTGGCTATTGGTGTAGATTACGCCACTTCTTTTGACGTTTGCCTCTCGTATAACCCTTTCTAGCAGGATGTTGAAAAGATCACACGACAGGCTGTCTCCTTGCCTGAAACCTCTTTTGGTACAAAACTCTTCGGAGAGGTTCTTTCCTACTTTAACTGAAGATCTTGTGTCAGTTAGAGTCATTTTACAAAGCCGAATGAGCTTTGCGGGAATACTAAATTCAGACATGGCTTGGAATACCTTTGAACGTTGTCGTTGGCTGTCGATGGCTGATTTATAATCGACAAAAAGGTGGTAGGTGTCGATCTGCATCTCTTGGGTCTTCTCCAGGATTTGCCGCAGTGTAAATATCTGGTCAATAGTGGACTTGCCAGGTCTAAAGCCGCATTGGTATGGTCCAATTATTTCGTTGACCATGGGTTTTAGTCGTTCGCACAATATCCCTGACACTATCTTGTAGGCGATAGGGAGAAGACTTATGCCCCTATAGTTGGAGCATAAAGTCTTATCTCCTTTCTTATGGACGGGACACAGGATGCTCAGGTTCCAATCGTCGGGTTCGCGTTCTTTCTGCTAGATGGAGCTAACCAGCTGATGAATACACCTTAACAGCGTGTCGCCTCCGGTTTTGAACAGCTCGGCTGGTAGGCCATCAGCTCCTGCTGCCTTATTATTCTTCAGCCGGTTTATTGTTGTCTTTACCTCATCTTGGTTGGGTGGTATACATTCAATGCCATCTTCTGTGATTGGATCTGTGGTATCTTCGTCGACTTCGCTACTATTGGATAGCAACAGTTTGGAAAAATGCTCTTTCCATATTATTAGCACACTATACATATGTATCAGTTACCACATTACCTTGCTGGTCTCTACATGAGGATGTGCCAGTACCAAAGCCATTAATTTGATTTGATTTTCGGACTTCATTCTGTCTCCTGTACATCTCGATTTGTTCACACTTCCGCTTTTCCATCTCTCTGTTTTTCCTATCTCCTTTTCTCCCAATACCTCTCTCGTGCGCTACGCCTTGCTACTGATTGTAAAGTAGCCCTATATACCGCATTTTTCTTTGCGGGAGCAGCACGACACTCCTGGTCATACCATGGATTCCTTGGTGGAGGTCTCTGGTATCCAGGTACTGATTCTGCGGCCGTTTGCATGGAGTGGACAATGTTTTGTCATTGTCCTGATATGTTATCGGGACGAGGTGTGCTTTGATTAACCAGTTGGGCCAGTTGAGTGGAATATGCTGTGGCTATCTGTTGTGATTGCAGCTTACCGATGTCCAACTTCCGTGTTGTGTCTGTTCGCACTTTGTTTGCTACGTTTAATCTGGTACGTACCTTTGCTGCAACAAGGTAGAGGTCCGAGTCTATGTTTGCACCTCGGAACGATCGTACATCCAACACGCTTGATGCATGTCTTCCATCTATCAGAACGTGTTTAATTTAACTTCTTGTTCATTGATCTGGCGACAGCCAGGTGCACTTATGAATATCGAGATGCTTAAATCTAGTACTGCTAACTACCACGTTTCTTGCACCTGCAAAGTCTATCAGTCTCACACCATTGTCAGATGTTTCACTGTGGACACTGAATTTCCCGACTGTTGGGCCAAAGATATTCTCCTTTCCAATTTTGGCATTAAAATCGCCTAGTATAATTTTAATGTCATGGGCAGGGCAATGGCCATAAGTTTCTTCTAAGCGCTCGTAAAATATATCTTTGGTCTGTTCGTCCTTGTCTTCAGTGGGAACACGAGCGGAAATAAAGCTGATGTTGAATAATTTTGCTTTTAATCGAATTGCAGCGAGTCATTCATTCACTGGGGTGAAACCGGTGACCATATGTTTTAACCTCCTACCAACTACAAATCGGCAACCAAACTCATGCTTTGTGTCATGGCAGCTATAATACAGTGCGTCACCTTTAGGTGTTGTGACGCCTTTCGCGTTTCATCGTATTTCCTGTACGGCAGTAATGTCGGCCTTGTACTTTTCAAGTACATCTGCCAATGCGTAAACTGCACCTTCTCTAAAAAGAGTGCGAGCATTCCAGGTGCAGATTCGCAGATCATGGCCCTTAAAACGTTTGCGGGGTTCGTAAACTTAGAGGGGTTTGTTTTTCTTTTCTTTCGTTTTTTCATAGTAGGCTGCTTTTTCTAGGGAGGGTTACTAACCCGACGCCTATACCCAAGTTTTTAACGTTCTTGTGTGCGAACGCGGCACTTCTTAGCTCACTACCTTTAACGGGTGTTAAAGGCAGTTCCCCAAGTGACACCAAGGGGAGGTCAGTGTCCACCTGAGATGAAAGAGGGACCAAGATAAATCCTGGGCTTTGTCATGTTAAAGCCGGTCAGGACCGTTCCTTGGTATCTTCCATCACCTACGTCACCCTGTACGTACATTCCCTGACAATTTCTGGAAAATCGGTTCAGTAGTTTTTGCAGAAAAAATTTAAATTGGAAAAAGTGGGCGTGGTTAAATTTCTTTCCATAAAAACCTGAGTTGGGTTATGACGCCATTTGATTTTTATTCATAAAGATATGGCGTTTTAATAACATGGCAAAGGGAAATTCATGAAAATATGCAGTCTTTTTTCCCCAGGTCCATCCCTGTACATTCCCTGAAAATTTCAGAAAAATCGGTTCAGTAGTTTTTGTAGATCAAATTTTCTTTGCATAAAAACCTAAGTGGGGTTATGACGAACATTTCACTAAAAGAATTGTCCAAATCGGCATAACCGTTCTCAACTGACGCCATTACCAACAAACGACATTTGATTTTTATTTATAAAGATTATATATTATTTATTATGTATTAGTTAAGGACGTTGTCGACACTGCCGCCCAACTATAATTGGCGGAGTCAGCCTGAAATAGCTGAACCAGCAAGTTCATTTCACTTTTACACGCGCCCAACTCAAACCACTGACCAAACACTGCACACGCATCCGGTCTAATTACAACATTCGCTGACTATGCATTTCCCACGACTACAAATGTATGCAATGCGATAGATTGGGAGTTCTGATGGGAATATGGATGAAGTTGAACTTGCAGTTTTAGTGAGGGGTGCCAAGTTGGTGGTTTTCCCGCTACTTGTGGTGATTTTTGACGAACAAAAACCACTGTTCAGGCAGGAATGTCAACTGTTTTAAGGTAAAAATCGCTACAGACCTATGGGTCGTATGTGGCTGCAGCGATTTTTACCTCGGAACAGTTGACTTCCTTGAGTTTTAGTTACGCTGTCGAACAATAAATTGAATAAATTAAATGTGTTAAAATTAAAGTGTTTTATTAATTGAAGCAGGCACCGTGGTTTGTGTCTTAATATTTATACCCTACACCACTATGTGGAAAGGGTATTATAAGTTTGTTTTGGGAAAAATTCATGTAACACCGCGAAATATTCGTCGGAGACCCCCAATGTGGTATACCAATCTTCATATCTCGGCGAGATAAAGCGATTTTGAGATGTGTGTCCGTCCGTCCGTCCGTCCGTGTGTCCGTCTGTCCATTATAAATTGTAATCAAACTCCAGGCCGCAATTATGGACCGATCGTCACGAAATTTGGTATGGAGGTCGGTTTCACATCAGAATAGATCGCTATTGTAATTGGTGATGATCAGGAAATATTTAGCGGGTGAAATGGACCAAAAACATAATTTTTATCAGATTTTGTAGCTGCTCTGTAGGTCGCAATAATAGTCCGATCGCCTCGAAATTTTAAATAAGGTAAGAGTATATGACAAAGAAGAAGCTTGCAATTTGAGATGGCGATCAGATAATATGTAGAGGGTTAAATGGACCACAACTTTTGTGTGAAAATTGTGAAAATTTTTAATAAACAGCTTATATCTTTGTTCCTGAAAGACACCTTCCCCCCTCGTGAGTTATATTTGGAAGACGATCTCTTGACCTTTTAATTGATGTCAATTATGTTGATGTACGTGATCAGATAACAGAGTTACAGCCCAATATATCCAGCTTTTTGTTTGTAGTGTAATCATAAACCGGCTAGAGGTCGCAATTATAGCTCAATAGTCACGAAATTTTGCACGAGGTAAGAGTTTAGGTTGAAGAAAATGCCTATAATTTTGCATGATTATCTGATATTATTTAACGGTTGACATAGACCATTACTTCTGAATGAAAAATATAAAAATTTTATTTTTGGTCCATATTTTCATTCCTGGAGGGCATATACCGGCAAAGTAGCCTACATATGGAATAATAACTACTGACCTTTCCCCTGATCCAAATTGCAATAATGTGTCTGCTAGATAACGCACCTACTGCTTGATATATAATGTGTTTTGTGTAGAGAACCACAATTTCCTCCCATGCTACAAATTGTCTCTATCATGACAGAGAAATTTTCAGTTCAGTTGCCAATTGGATTTTTATACAAATATTGCAACATGGGGTCGCCTCGCCACCTATTTTATACCTCAGGATTTAGGGTAAAGGGGATACAAACAAAATACGACCAAAGATGTGTCTCATAGAAATATAGGTTTTAGACCCCAAGTATATTTGGACGAAATTCGTTTCAGACAATTTGGAGTCTATTTAGCCCTGTCGGTTCATCTGTCTCTCTAATGTCTAGCTGGCTGGTGCGCACGATAACTCTCGAACGGATCTACCGATTAGAACCAAATTTTATACTTCGTAATATTTTGCCCAAGCAGTTCGAATGTAAGCTATGTTGGTCCACACCTCCCCCAGAAAAGTTCAAAATTGTTTTCGAAAATTTGTGTGAACGATAACTGGCGAAGTGAGCTCCAAACTTTTCGATTTGTTCCAAACTTTCCATATATTATTATTCCTTCCAGATATAGATCGGATAAGATTATATCGGTCCTTAGGGTACCTCCTACTCAAAATTCGGAAAAGGGAAATTTAAGAGTCCCTTTGAATCGTTATGAATTTTTTCAGCAGATTGTACTTGCGCCGCAAATCCGCAAGTTAACTCTCAAGGGGATTTTCTGATTGGTCGAAACTTTACACATCGTATTATTTCATCCAATCATGTGTCAGGTCGGAATATGGACTATATCTGTCCGTCCTTCGAGTACCTCCCACACAAAATTTGGGAAAAGTGCAGTTTGAAGACCCGTATCGGATCTATTTGATTATTATTTGAAGAAGGTTCTTTTTACGTTCCGTATTCTGGTCCCTTTCCCGGGGTAAGTCATAAGATAATAGTTCAGAAGTTCCAAAAATCCCTGCCGGCTCCAACTAAAATTACTAATCTGAAAGAATAATTCTCAAATATTTCCAAAACTTAGAATTTAGCTTACAAAAATTGATTTGGTATATCCCCATATTACGATACCTACAGATTCCACGTATTTTGAAGCAAACTCGTGTTACAAAATAAATATATTTTTAGAGGCTAAAGGTATATCACCGTTAGCGCCGCTGACTTATACTCCCTTTGTTGCTGTTTAATTGAATATGAATAATTTTGGGATTTAAAAATTTGTTTGCATGCTACATTTTTGAATTTCTATTCATTATTAGTTATTTCTACCGGTATAAAATATATTTTAGATATCACAATATATGCCCACAATGAACTATTTTCGAAACATATGTGAAATACAAGTGCACAATTTTGGACGATAGATCTTCAATAAACTCCCAATTTTCCCAATAATCAAATATACCAAATTGCGTGGTATATATGTATTTATTTTAGGTGTATTCCAAAGAAGAACCTGATACTCAAAGACAATTTGAAGATGCAGCAGGAGGGGCTAATCAATGTGAATTTTCCAATTTTCGAATAGTATTTAGAAATGTATAATTTATATATTTTTGAACAAACATCCCAGTAAAGACAAGGGACGCTTCTCTTATATCAATGGATTCTTATTAAGTTATTGATAGTGTCCTAAGTTGCCACTTGTAGAGACGTTTTTCATGGCTGAAATACTCAGCAAATATCGCCAACATTACTAAGGGGTATTTTGCCACCATTGACAATTTGATGGGAATCGAACCCGGACATTCAGAGTGCAAGGCGGTTGCACATAGCTAATTCCGACAGGTTGTGGTGTAGGGTATCACATGGTTGGCCCCGTCCGACTATAGCCTTTGCTTACTTGTTTTTAAAATATATTAATTGGAAATCCTTAACTTATTATTTATTATTGTTTAGTTATTATTTATTGTTTGTTATTTATTATGTTTTATATAATATTTATTAATTATTATTTATTATTGATAATTTATTATTTATCAATTATTCATTCTTAATTCTTATTTATTAGTTATTATTTATTCAATCAGCCAAATTCTTTTGTCGATCATATTACGTCTCCGCTTGTAGAAAGGTGTGTACAAGGCAAATTTACTCCACCACCGTTGACAAATTTGTCAAACACAAAATGCATATGAAATATCATCACAGAAAATCTCATCTCACCGATTTCTAACACCCTTTATATCTATCATTCAATATCTATATGCAGTTTAATAGTTCACAACGCAAAAATCTTTAGAACGCCCACTCTGCTATTTAAAAATACTGTCTAGCAATAGACGGTATGGCGAAATTAGAGCAGACATAAACAAACATTTAAGACAACGCGTTTTGTAGACATTTTATCCATCGAATACCCTATTAAGAGCTTTTGAAAGAGTACTTAGGCTGCTACGCTTGTAGTCATCATAAATGGAAAATTAAATAAAACAACATATTACGCAGTCAAAAATGGTAACCAAAGAACAATCAATTGAAATCTAAGAAAACGTGGAAATAACCTTAGGCCCAGATGTGTGGGAAATTGACTACTTACATATCCATTTTTTTTTTCCAAAAACGTAAAATGTGTTATGGAATGGATTCTTTTGTTCGTGGGGATGATTTCTTTAGATGGAAGTGTCAAATTGATATCATGGCTGTTGTTGCTGCTTTAGAAATGAAAGTTATTTTTATGAAATTATTTATGAAATGAATCAATGGAATGAACGCAATGAAATTTCTACCAAAAAAAGGCTTCAGGTTAAACAGGAAATTATGAAATGTTGAGTGGCATGTTTGAAAATAACTTATGTGTGTATATTGGGTGGGTATGCATTTAACTTTAGGCATAAAAGGCTCTTATCGAATTTTTGGTAAATGATGTTTTATAAATATGCTAAATATTTTGTTATGTCAATATATGACAAGCTTTTGTCATTTTCGCCTGAAACCTTTAAATCGGATTATTAAAAATTTTATTATAATGCCAAAGTGCAAGTTTTTATCAATTAATTTTTTTGAAAGTACGAGTATCTCATGCCTTAATAGGTAGTATGTGCTGAGTAATTTTTTTTTGTATACTTTTTTACATACCAATATTCAAATATTTAGCATGACACAGACACTGACCTCCCCGTGGTGTCACATGGGGAACTGCCTTTAACACCCGTTAAAGGTAGTGAGCTAACATATGCCGTGCGTTCACCCATAAGAACGTTAAAAACTTGAGTTTGGGCGTCGGGTTAGTAACCCTCCCTAGTAAAAGCAGCCTAGTATGAAAAAAACAAACCCCTCTAAAGTTGACGAACGCCACAAACGTTTTAAGGACCATGATCTGCGAATCTGCACCTGGAATGTTTGCACTCTTTATAGAGATGGTGCAGTTTACGCATTGGCAGATGTACTTGAAAATTACAACATTACTGCCATACAGGAAAAACAATGGATTGTGAAAGGCGTCACAACAACACCTAAAGGTGACGCACTGTATTACAGCCGCCATGACACAAAGCATGAGTTTGGTTGCGGATTTGTAGTTGGTCGGAGGTTAAAACATCTTGTATCTAGCTTCATCCCAGTGAATGAAAGACTCGCTGCAATTGGATTAAGCGCAAAATTCTTCAACATCAGCTTTGTTTGCGCTCATGCTCCCACTGAAGACAAGGACGAAGAGACCAAAGATATATTTTACAAGCGCTTAGAAGAAACTTATGACCGTTGTCCTGCCCATGACATTAAAATTATACTAGGCGATTTTAATGCCAAAATTGGAAAGGAGAATATCTTTGGCCCAACAGTTGGGAAATTCCGTCTCCACAGTGAAACATCTGACAATGGTATGAGGCTGACAGACTTTGCAGCTGCAAGAACCATGGTAGTTAGCAGTACCTGATTTATGCATCTCGATATTCATAAGGGCACCTGGCTGTCGCCAGATCAAAGAACAAGAAATCAAATTGATCACGTTGTGATAGATGGAAGACATGCATCAAACGTGTTGGATGTACGATCGTTCCGAGGTGCAAACATAGACTCGGATCACTACCTTGTTGCAGCGAAGATACGCACCCGTCTAAACGTTGCAAGTAAAGCACTAACAGATGCAACGCGGAAGTTGAACATCGGTAAGTTACAAACACAACAGATAGCCACAGCATATTCCACTCAATTAGCCCAATTGCTTAATGAAAGCCCTCCTCGTTCCGATGGCATTCCAGCACAATGGCAAAATATTGCCCACTCCATGCAAATAGCCGCAAAATCAGTACTTGGATACCAAAGACCTCAACCAAGAAATCTGTGGTATGACCAGGAGTGTCGTGCTGCTACCGAAGAGAAAAATGCGGCATATAGGGCTACTTTACAATCAGTAGCAACGCGTAGCGCACGGGAGAGATATCGGAAGAAAAAGAGCGAGGAGTAACGTCTTTTCCGTGGGAAAAAGGGAGAGATGGAAAAGCGGGAGTGCGAAAAAATCGAGATGTACACGAGACAGAATGAAGTCTGTAAATTCTACCAAAGAGTGAAACATCAATCTGATGGCTTTGGCACTGGCACATCCTCCTGTAGAGACCAGCAAGGTAATCTGGTAACAGATACAGATAGCGTGCTCAGGATATGGAAGGAACATTTCTCCAATCTGCTGGTATCCAATAGTAGCGATGTCGACGAAGATGCCACAGTTCCAATCCTAGAAGATGGTATTGAATGTATACCGCCCGGCCAAAATGAGGTAAAGACAGCAATAAGTCGGCTGAAGAATAATAAGGAAGCAGGAGCTGATGGCCTACCAGGCGAGCTATTTAAAACCGGAGGCGACACGCTGATAAGGTGTATGCATCAGCTAGTTAGCTCTATCTGGCAGGAATAACGCATACCCGACGATTGGAACCATAAGAAAGGAGTTAAGACTTTGTGCCCCAACTATAGGGGCATAAGTCTTCTCCTTATCGCCTACAAGATAGTGTCAGGGATATTATGCGAACGACTAAAGCCCATGGTCAATGAAATAATTGGACCTAAGCAATGCGGCTTTAGACCTGACAAGTCCACCATCAACCAGATATTTACCCTGCGGCAAATCCTGGAGAAGACCCAAGGGATGCAGATCGACACCTATTACCTTTTTGTCGTTTATTAAGCAGCCTTCGACAGTCCGCTACGTTCAAAGATATTCCAAGCAATGTCTGAATTTGGTATCCCAGCAGAGCTTATTCGGCTTTGTAAAATTACTCTAACTGACACAAGATCTTCAGTTAAGATAGGAAGGAATCTCTCCGAAGAGTTTTGTACCAAAAGAGGTTTCAGGCAAGGAGACAGCCTTTCGTGTGATCTTTTCAACATCCTGCTTGAAAAGGTTATACGAGAGGCAAACACCAAAAGAAGTGGCACAATCTACAGCAATAGTCACATGTTACTTGCTTATGCTGATGATATAGACATCATGGGCAGATCAGTAAAAGAAGTAACCGACACCTTTATGAAGGTCGAAGGAGAATCTGCTAAAGTGGGTCTGGCGGTAAACGGCGAGAAGACCAAGCTGATGGTGTCGACGCGCAATGCGTCCTTTGAGATCGGACCAACTGTGGAAGTTGGTTCCTATAATTTTGAGGTAGTAAAAGACTTCGTATACCTCGGCACCGCCGTAAACACAACAAACGACATCAGCTGTGAAATAAAAAGAAGAATTGTCTTGGCCAAAAGATGCTACTTTGGCTTAAGTAAGCACTTCACAAACAAAGCCACAACTCGTCAAACAAAAACAACACTTTACAAAACACTGATACTACCCGTGCTAATGTATGGTTCCGAAGCCTAGGTACTTGCGCAAGCAGATAAGGCAGTGGTTGGCGTGTTTGAGAGAAAAATTCTTGGAAAGATATACGGACCGATCTGCGTTGACGGTGATTATCGACGTCGAAGCATTAAACACAGAGAATTGGAGATCTTTTCTTAGTTCGGTCTATGGAACAAATGTTCTGTGATGGGCCAGCTATGCAAGTAAGTAAGCATGACACATATTTAATATTTAAGAAAAATGTAGTCGTAGTTTAATACAGTTACATGGATTTGTATATGTTTCACATATTCTAACCATTTTTAGAAAACGATTGATTTCAGTTCTTGTTGCATTCTTTCAAAAGTCTTTAGAGATAAATTATACCACTCAACTTTGCTTCCCAGTACAATGTTATGTTCTACGGAAGGGAAAATATTTTATTCATCCATGTTCTCACAATTCCAAAAATAAACCGTATGACATAGCAAAATAACTCTACAACAATATATCAAAAGTTATATAACATTATGCATTAAATATTACAAATTCCTAAGGGAGAATTCCATCAGAAAAGAAATACAAATAGAATTCATACAAAATGGAAGGTATAAGTTATAATGCAAAGGGGAAAAACAGGATTTGTCAAATCACCTGACAAAAGGTACACAAATAATTGTGAATGAATGTAGAACTATGATTTCTTCTCCTTCAACTAACAAGGACACAGCGAAAAGTTTTATGCTACTTAACTTAAGAAATGTCACGAAACCAATTAATGGTGCCAATGGCTAAAACAAAAGAATGAAAAAAAGCTCAGCAGTTTGCAAACGGTATTACAGCCACTAATAGCACAGTTAAACCTCCTCCTGTGGTGTAAACAGCATTTCACCATGATATTTGAGTTTCCGTTTTTATACCCTCAGCATTTATGCTAACGAGGGCTATATACACTTTGATATGACCCAAAATGTGCCTCAACGAAATAACGGTTTTAGATCCCAGGTATGTTTGGACGAAGTTCGTTTCAGATAATTTGGAATCGATTTAGCCATGTCCGTCGTCTGTCTGGCTGATACGCACGAAAACTCTCGATCGGATTAACCAATTGGAACCAAATTTTGCATTTCATAATATTGTGCCCAAACTTAGTCTAAGTTCGACGATGGACCATATCGGTCCACTCCTGCGGGTACCTCCCACACAAAAGTTCAAGCATTTTCTGTAAAATGGTGTGAACGATAACTCTCGAAAGGAGCAATCGACTTTGCACATCATATAGTTCCTTCCAGATATAGATCTGGTTCGAATATGGACTACACACAAAATTCAGAAGAAGTGAAGTTTAAGAGCTCCTCTTGGATCGTTCCGGTTTTTTTTTCAACTGGTTGTCATTGCGGCTCCCTTTACGACAGTAAATTTTTTTATACTCTCAGCATTTATGCTAACGAGGGTATATACACTTTCATACGGGCAAAATGTGCCTCATCGAAATAATCGTTTTAGACCCCAAGTATGTTTGGACGAAATGTGTTTTAGAC
The DNA here is from genome assembly GCF_047663935.1 of Musca autumnalis. NCBI lineage: Eukaryota > Metazoa > Arthropoda > Insecta > Diptera > Muscidae > Musca > Musca autumnalis. Next base: position 39,593,334 of record NW_027411977.1, on the reverse strand, counting down.
AATTTCGAGTCGATTTACCAATGTCCGCCCGGCTGTCTGTCTGTCTGTCTGACTGGTGCGCACGATAACTCTCGAACGGATGAACCGACTTGGTCCAAAATTTGGCTTTCGTAATATTTTGTCCAAACTTAGTTTAAGTTCGAAGATGGGTTATATCGGCCCACTCATTCCGGTACCTCCCCCACAAAAGTTCGGAAATGTTCCGAAAATTTGTGCGTACTATAACTCTTGAAGGGAGTAACTGATTAGGTCCCTATGTTGCACATCGAGTAATTTCTACCAGACTTAGATGAGGTTCTAGTGTGAACTCAATCGTTCCACTCCTTCGGGTACCTCCCACACAAAATTTCGGAAAAGTTCAGTTTAGGACCTGTTCTTGAATCTCTTTGATTTTTGTTGAAGCAACTTGTATTCACTGCCCCGCTTACGATGGAACATGTCTCATTAGGGTCAAGTCCATACTTCCTGAGAAAATAGCCTGAAAGGTGCAAAAAACCCCCTATGACACCGTGTGTAGTGGTTGGAGCGCAAGACAACTCTCGAACGGATCAACCGATTTGGTCCAAGATTTGGCCTTCGTATTATTATGTCTAAACATAGTTTAAGTTCCATCATTAGCCATATCGGTCCATTCCTTCAGGTACCTCCCCCACAAAAGTTCAAAAATGTTCCGAAACATTTTTCGTACGATAACTCTTGAAGGGAGTGACCGATTTAGTCCATACTTTCCACATCCTAATATGTCTACCAGATATTAGTGTTGGGCAATCTCGTTCATTGAGCGGATCGATCTTTTTCATTCCGTTCACCAAAAAGATCCGGGTCGCTTAGTTCGTTCGTTGGCTCTTTTTCGTTCAACAATACATTTGACTGTGTTATTTTCTTTTGAAGTCGTTCGTTCTCTGCTGCATATGACTCCGTCGTTCTTTTCACCGAATCGTTCTTTTGAAAATGTTCGTTCACGAATGACACATTGTGTGCTAATGGGGGTGGTTTTGTTTCTGAACGTAGTGGTGGTGGTTTTGATATGAAAGAACCAGATGAACGAATGATGCAAAAGAAAGATATGACCGAGATGTGCTACTGAATGAGGTGAGTTACTGAGCGAGAGTAGCTCTCTGAATCATTGTTCGTTTTGTGTGGAAATTTGTGCTGCTTGCGCTAACGCAGCGTTTGTTTAGAGTTTGACTGCAAAACCAATGCTGCTAATTTTGTAAGCAGCAATGACTCGTCCATCGGGGATCTAAATGAACGATATAAAAGAATGATCTGGATACGGATCCGTTCGTTCTTTTCACGGAATCGTTCCTTTGATCCGGTTCGTTCATGAACGACACAACTCTACCAGATATATATCAGGTTCGAATATAGATTATGTTTGTCCAATCCTTCGGGTACCTATCACACAAAATTACGGATAAACACACTTTAAGACCTGCTCTCGAATCACTTTGATTTTTGTTGAAGCAACTTGCATTCTCTGTCTCAATTACGACGGTAAAAGTTTTTTTCAAGGGCAAGTCCATACTTCTTGAGAAAACAGCCCGAAAGGTGTAAAAACCCCTATGGCACCATATGTAGTGGCTGGAGAGCACGATAACTCTCGAACTAACTAAATTTGGTCCAAAATTTGGCGTTCCTGATATTTTGTCATATTTTCAGTTCGAAGATATGCAATACCGGCCCAGAACTTCCGATAGTTCCCCCAAATATTTAAAAAATGTCACTTAAAGGGTATGCAAGATATCTCTTGGAAAAATTTTGTCCAAACTTTGGATCTCCTAATATTTTGTCCAAATTCTTCTAAAATGGAGGTATCTTAGGGAACCTCCTTCACAAAAGTTCAACATTTGTGTTTAAGTGCAGTTTAAGGTCTGTTAGAAGATCCTTTGGAAATGTATGCCGATGCTGTTCGTTTTTGCCCTGCTTACAACGGTATTATGTTTTCCGTGGACAAGTCCATGCTTCCTGGCATACTGGTCCATAAGTTATAAGATGACCCTCTGAAATGACTAGTGGGCGATATATCCCAAAATAAGATCAACTTCCATAATGGACTATGTCGGTCTATTCCTTTAACTACCTCCTCTGAAACACTTTTGAGCTTTAATCCTAATCCAAGTGTCCCATAAAGGCCACAAAATAATGAAAATATCATAAAAAACATTCGATATAACCGTAGATGAAAGTTTCAATTCACATAGGCTGAGGTTATATCTCTGTCGGCAAAGCCGACTGATACTTTTTTACTTGTTTTACTATATTTTCATACCGAGTTTTCTATATTTTGTCATTTAAGATTCTAACCTATTCCAAAACTTCTCTAAATTTTTACGTTTTTAGCTACATGTTCAGGCCTTATAAGTTATAATTTGGCATTTAGGGTTCTCAGTGATCAAGAAACTTCTCCAAGAAATATTATGGTCATAGGTCTACGTTTTGGCACAGCCCCCATATAGCAGTACCGCCCGATTTCAAATATTTTGACGTTTTTAGTCACACTTTCAGACCGAGTTAGCTATAATTCGATATTTAGGGTTCCCAGTGACCAAGAAACTTCTGAACCAGAAATTATGGACATAGGTCCATTCTTTCGTATAGCCCCTATATAACGGTGCCACCCGATTTCCGGTGTTTTTACGGTTTTATCTACATTTTCTGGCCGAATTCGCTCTAATTTGGCATTTAGGGTTTCTAGTGATCGAATAACTTCTCCATCTAAAATTTTGGCATAGGTACTTTCACAACAGAAAGAAAACTAATAATTCCACATTATTAGCTAAGAGTATTTCACGATGGAGGGTATAAAAAGTTCGGATTTTTAACTTGTTGTTGTAACAAGTCTTTACTTCTTGAGATAATGGCCCAAAAGCTCCAAAAAAGCCTGCTGGCATCAACTAAACCAGGTAGTACGTAAGATAACACTGTGCAACACGAAAATGATTAACCATATTCTGACACTGCAGCATTATAGAAGACCAAGAAAAGAGAGGACACGTGTCTCGCCGTTTTTTCTTATCTCATAAAATTTTGCGGTTACAGGCCTCCAAATGTTTGAGGGTTTGATGTAAAAAGGGTCATTTAGTCAGGACTATATCTTCCAAATAGTTAGGAAATTTGTATTTATCCCAGAAGCAAAGTTGTAGCTCTTGTCTTAAAGAAAAAAATATAATATACACATATAATCCATTAAAAATATTAAATTTTCACACTTTTTTTCTATTCTCGTCCACAGATACCGAATCGCCCAAAAATTAAGGATACCGTCAATCACAAAAATGTACGTAAGATTTTAACAAACAAGTTTCTAGAACAAATGAAGATTCTAAAAATCATGAAAATTTAAAATGTTGTGTAGCGTTACGTAAAGCTATTTTAAAGCGTCTGTTATTTAATTTTATATGAACAAGTAAAAAAGTATCAGTCGGCTTTGCCGACAGAGATATACCCTCAGCCTGTGTATATTGAAACAATTTTTTCCAAAAAACGCGTGAATTTTGGGCGTTTGAACTGACAAAAATGTTGATTAGGATTTAATATCAAAAGTTTTGCGGAGGAGATACTAAAAAGAATGGATCTCCAGCCACTACATATGGTACCATAGGGGTTTTTTAGAACTTCAGGGATGTTTGCTCAAGAAGTATGAACTTGCCCCTGAAACAACTTTTACCATCGCAATTGAGGCAGCAATGCAAGTTGCTTCAACAAAAATCAAAGTGATTCGAAAGCAGGTCTTAAAGTGAACATGTATCCGAAATTTTGAGTGGGAGGTACCGGATGGAGTGGACAAATATAGTCCATATTTGAACCTGATCTATATCTGGTAGATATATTAGGATGTGTAAAGTATGGACCAATTCGGCCACTCTCTTCAAGAGTTATCGTACGCACAATTTTTCCGAACATTTTTGAACTTTTGTGGGGGAGGTACCTGAAGGAGTGGACCGATATGGCTTATCTTCGAACTTAAACTATGTTTGGACAAAATATTACGAAGGACAAACTTTGGACCGAATCGCAGACCTGCTCGAGAGTTATTTTGCCCTCCAACCTCCTCACACGGTGTCATAGGGGTTTTTTGCAACTTTCAGGCTATTTTCTCAGGAAGTATGGACTTGCCCCTGATGAAACTTATACCGTCGTATGGAGGTCAGTGAATACAAGTTGCTAAAGCAAAAATCAAAGCGATTCGAGAGATGTTCCTAAACTGAACTTTTCCAAAAGTTTGTGTAGAAGGTACCCGACGGAGTGGACCGATTGAGTCCATATTAAAACCTGATCTAAGTCTGGTACACGCTCCACGATGGGCAAAGTATGGACCAAATCGGTTACACCCTTCAAGAGTTATCGTGCGTACAAATTTTCCGAACATTTTCGAACTTTTGTGGGGGAGGTACCGGAAGGAGTGGACCGATATAGCTCATCTTCGAACTTAAACTAAGTTTGGACAAAATATTACGAAAGCCAAAATTTGAACCGAATCGGTTCATCCCTTCGAGAGTTATCGTGCGCTCCAACCAGCCAGACAGAGAGACAGACGGACGCACATTGCTCAATCGACTCCAATTTATCTGAAACACATTTCGTCCAAACATACTTGGGGTCTAAAACCATTATTTCGATGAGGCACATTTTGCCCGTATGAAAGTGTATATACCCTTCATAGCCTAAAGGCTAAGGGTATAAATATCAACACAATCTATATAAATTCAGTAGAGAGAGCTCACAATATTTAGGATAAAATTTAAATTTTTTACACAGTCTTTGTGTTTTACACAGTATAAAATATAAGTCCTCGGATATTTAGAATTGAAAATAAACCATAAATTTTTTTAATCATATAGTCCACGTTATGATATATTCCAGAATTTTACAACCACAGAGAATAGCTTTTGTTTTTGCTATCCCAAGATTTTCAGTATTTCTAAAATCTTAGATTAGATTTTGGGATTCCTTTTAGTCCAATCCCTATATAATTCTATTCGCTAGTAGGACGAATTGAGTTATACACGGGTTTAATGTGTTTCGACCCGAACATAACCCCTTTTTCGACATCTATAAATTAAACCTCCAAAAAGAAGAATAACTTGAATCCGCGAGTGCAGCTTGGAGTTCTCTATCTAGATATTGTGTCGATAACGTAAGAATGAAATATTATTTTATGTCATATCGGTTGAAAACGAAATAACAAAAATCCTGAATTTCTGAAAAATTAGTAAAAAGTATCAGTCGTCTTTGCTGAAAGATACGTGTCCTCAGCCTGTGTGAATTTGCGACTATAACAAAATCGAATACCGGCTACATAACCAAAATATTTTCCCCAAAAATATGTATTCAGGGAATTTTTAGAATGTTGTGGTTTTTTTGGACTAAAAAACTTGCCTATAAAAATATCGAAACCTTTGGGAAATTTATCTTAACGATTGTGGACGTTTCGAATAAATACATAAGTTTTACTAATAAATTTAATTTAGATCAAAGCGTAGAAGTGTTAAACTTTTGCGGAGACGGTACTTGTAGAAATGGACCGACATAGTCAATTTGGAAAATTGATCTTATCCTTACAATAATTACCACGCCACAAGTCATTTTAGTTGGTCGCCGTAGTATTTTGAGCTTTTTCAGGAAGCATGGACTTGCCCACGAAAAATAGGATATCGTAGTAAACAAGACTACAAGCGTCAACAAAAAAATCCAAATGACCCTCGAACAGTCTTTAAAATGCACTTATGTTGAACTTTTGTGGGAGAATTAACTGAAGATGTTGTCCATACATATTCCCTTGGAACTTGGTGTACGTTTGGAAGTAATTTTACGATATTAGAATGAATGGACCGATATAACACATATTAGGTTTGATCTATGTCAGGAAAAAATATTGCGATGTGCAAAGTTTAGTTGGAATCGATTACTCTAGATAGAGATATAGCATACACCATTTTAGCGAATTAAATTAAATATTACTAGATCCAAAACTTTGACCAAATCGGTTGATCCGTTCAATAGTTATCATGCGCCAGGCAAACAGGGATACATACGGACGGATTGTCCTAAGTAATTCCAACTTGTGTGAATCATTATCTCCATGAGGCATATTTGTAGTATATCAAAGTATAATCTCGTAACCATAAAGGCTGAGGGTTCAATTATATAGACACTTTTCGTTTCGACTAATCATATCCAACAATTTTCGCATTATATATTTTCTAGTTTTTAGCAATATTGTAGCCCGCCTTCAGGTGGCTGAACTTATATGTCATACAAAAAAATTTACATCATTTCTGAAATTCTAGTCGATAGCTGCTAAACCATTGGGAGCTGAACCATGTCACCTTTACAGGAAATTTTCCACAAAGTGAGCTTAACAATTACTTGGAACATTGTAAGGATTTAAAATGGTTCTTTCACGTTGTTTCAGCAGTATTTTATGTCACTCTTTTTACATCATTTTTGCAATTTGTGGCGAATTCTTGATATATTTATTAAACCATCGTTAAAAAATATTCTAAATACACCGTGATAGAGGCATTAGATAATAAAGGTAAGTTCTAAAGAATTGTGTATCACATTCAACCGAATTTTTTTTTCAAGATATCATTTTAAAGTTTAGAAGATATGGTGCAAACTACATATATATACATATATACATATATAAAAACTGTGGTATTTTTATACCCTCCACCATAGTATGGAGGGTAGAGCTGGCAAAAAATCGATGGCACTATCGATAATATCGATTGTTGTTTAAAAATTCAATATCGATAGATAGTTTTGCCTATCGATATTATCGGAATAAAAATCCCTAACCTGAAATTAATTGAAATAAATAGAAATTTCGCTGCTTTCGGTTATGGGTGTGTGAGATAGTAAGTCCGTAATCACACGTACATATTTTTCGGTAAAGTAAAATGTATTTTTTATAAAATGAAAGCAATTGTTTATTCTCCTTTACATTTCTGTGAACTACTTGTGCAAAATGTCAAAAAAGCATTGACATTTCGGCCATTTTTATCTCCAAATTAACGGTGATGACAACTTAACGATAATATCGATAGGAATCGATATTTTAAAACATTACATATATCGAAAATATCTAATGTTGGGAATATCGATGGTTTGCCAGCTCTAATGGAGGGTATATTAAGTTTGTTTTTCCGTTTGAAACGCATTGAAATACTCATTTGCGACCCTATAAAGTATATATATTCTTGATCCGATCTGAGTCGATCTGTGCACGTCCGTCCGTCCGTCCGTCCGTCCGTCTGTGGTAATCACTCTAGCATCCACAAAAATGGAGATAGAACGCTGAAATTTTGGGAAAATGCGTCAAGTTCGATGATGGTGCACGTTTTGGTATAGCCCTCATATAACGGTGACCCCGATTTACGGTATTTTGACGTTTTTAACTACATTTTCAGACCGATTTAGCTATAATTTGACATTCAGGGTTCTTAAGTATATAACAAAAGTTGTGGACATAGGTCCACGTTTTGGTATAGCCCCCATATAACAGTACCCCCCGATTTACCATATTTTGACGTTTTTAGCTACATTTTTAGACCGATTTAGCTATAATTTGACATTTAGGGCTCTTAAGTGTCAATAAACTTATATAACAAAAGTTTTTGACATAGGTTCACCTTTTGGTATAGCCCCCATATAACGGGTACCGGTATACGGTATTTTGAAGTTTTTACCTACATTTTCAGACCGATTTAGCTATAAATTGACATTTAGGATTCTTAAGTGTCAATAAACTTATATATCAAAACTTGTGGACATAGGTCCATGTTTTGGAATAGCCCCCATATAACGTTATCGCCCGATTTCAGTTATTTTGGCGTTTTAAGTCTCATTTCTAGACCGAATTTGAAATTTGGACATTTGACATTTGAAGTTTTAGTGGTCACCACACCTCTCCACCAAAATTGTCTGAAATTTTGGGAAAATGCGTCTTTTGTGTGCAGGCAAGTCAAGTTCGATGATGGGCTATATCGGTCCACGTTTTGGTATAGCCCACATATAACGGTAACCCCCGATTTACGGTACTTGGACGTTTTTAGCTACATTTTCAGACGGATGTAGCTATAATTTGACATTTATGGTTCTTAAATGTCAATAAACTTATATAACAAAACTTGTGGACATAGGTCCACGTTTTGGTATAGCCCCCATATAACGGTGACCCCGATTTACGGTATTTTGACGTTTTTAGCTACATTTTCAGACCAATTAAGCTATAATTTGATATTTAGGGTTCCTAAATGTCAATAAACTTATATAACAAAATTTGTGGACATAGGTCCACGTTTTGGTATAGCTCCCATATAACGGTACCCCCGATTTACGGCATTTTGACGTTTTTAGCTACATTTTCAGACCTATTTAGCTATAATTTGACATTTAGGATTCTTAAATGTCAATAAACTTATATAACTAGTGGACATAGATGCATGTTTTGGAATAGCCCCCATCACATTTAAGTCACATTTCTAGACCGAATTAGATATAATTTGATATTTAGGGTTCTTAGTGACCAAAAAACTTATATTCGAAAAAATTATGAACATAGGTCCAGTTTACAAGTTTTAACCGAATTATCTGTAATTTGAGCATTTGACATTTGAAATTCTTAGTGGTCACCACACCTCTCCACTAAAAATTGTCAAGGAAGGTCGATGTATTGATAAAGCCCCCATATAAAAGTACCTCCCGATTTTCAGTAATTTGATAATTTTATCTACAATATTAAACCGAACTAGCAGTAATTTGATATTTGAAGTGTTTAGTGGTCACAACACCTCTCCATCAAAAATTGTCAACATAGGTCCATGTTCGGATATAGCTCCCATATAACGGTACCTCGCAATTTTCAGTAATTTTGCAATTTTAGCTAACTGTAATTTCACATTTGAATGTTGTAGTGGTCACCACACATTTGGATAAACAATTTTCAACATAGCCCCAATATTTTACTTAAAATTTTTAACCGAACGTAGGTCCATGTTTTGGTATAGCCCCAAAACAAACCTCCCGATTTTCCGTACCTTAGCTTTATTTTTGGACGAACTTTCCGTAATTTGAAAATTAAAAGCCAACAAAAATTCTGCAACAAAAATTTTTCATTTAAGTTCATATTTTCGTATAACCCACATACCTCCGAACTAGCTGTTAATGACATTTGGAGTTCCCACGTTATGTACCGATTTTCGGTATTTTGAGGATTCTTGCTTGCTAATGTTTAACCAAATTAGGAGTTATTTGACATTATAGGCTCCCATCAAAAACTCTCAAAATAGGTCCATGTTTTATTATAACCCCTATATAACGGTACCTCCCAATTTCTATCCCACCAAAAATTGTCAACATATGTACATATTTATATATAGGCACCATAAAAAAGGGCCTCCCGAATGAAGCATTTTATGTACATTATCTGACATTTTAACGTACCCATTTAAAGTTGGGGACAGGAATGAAAACTAATTATTCTATTTTAGTTCAGAATATTTTATGGTGGAGGGTATGAAAAGTTCGGCCCTACCGAACTTAACGCTTTTTTACTTGTTTTTTTTTTATATTTTATTAGATAGGCGATAAAACAACAAAAATACAAAAAAAAAAAGATAATTTCTATTAAGATCAATATTTCAGAAGTTATGAGTATTTCATTTCCATAGTTTTTGCTGAATTCGAATATTTCAAGGCGCGATAACTCCGGAACAGTTAGTCAAAAAAAAAAAACTGAAAATATACTGAAATGTTTTGCTGATGAGCAGCATCAACACTGTAAAAAATAAAGGATGTCCAAAACACTTTTTGCAAACGTGTACGATTTCACTCAGACATCTCTATATGTACTTTATGGGATCGCAAATTATTATTTCGTTGAGTTAGAAAGAGAAAACCAAACTTAATGGTGGAGGGTATAGAAGAAAGCCTTTCTATAACTCACAAAAATGCTTAAATAAATTGCAATGTTTAACATTTTGTGTATCCCAAATTTAATCTCCGTTATTTCTGTACGAAAAATAGCTCCCGACTATATACATATTTTGGTATGGTGCCACAGCTTCTTAGGAATTTGTATTTGTTCATCTGTCAAGTTTTAATCTAAAGCCATGTGTAATTCATGCTTGCCTCTTTATTATTCTGAAAAACATAAAATGAAAGATGAATAAGACATGCGGAAACATGTCACCGCAACATTTCTAAAAATACACCGGTTATTAAAGTAGCTTTCAAAGTAAGACGTAAACATTTATATTAGGCTGTGACACAGAACAAATTAAATATTACAATGTCCTGAAGCGATTATGTGTTGCATTAAACAAAAGAAAACGAACAAACACACACACTTAGACAAAAAGAAAATTAAATACTACTGCGTAATGTGTAAAGAAAAAAACTTTGACCAACGGAGAAAATGAAACAACAGGTATCCAACATAAATATAGAAAACTGCTCTGAAGACATGTAACTAATCTTACTTGCCTTCAAACTTACAAGGCCACAAAAGAAAAGTTTTTATGCTCCTTAATTTAAGGAATATCACGAAACCAATTAAACGACGGCCGCATGAAGTAAAGAAACACTATTGCTCTATCGTCTGCTATTTCAATGAAAGTGGTCACACAAAAAAATCTCCACCTGTGAAGGCAGGCAATAATGATTTTAGTAAAATACAAACCGACATACATAAACACTTATGTTTTAGTTTTCCTAGAAGTTGTGCGTATTACAATTTGCACAGTAAAGTGAAATTATGTTTTAAATGCTTTAACATGGAATGGAGGGTATTGGACTATATATGTACATAGTTGGATTTGATTTATTTCAGTGATTTTAAACCGGAATCTTGGTGAGCTAATATTTTAACAAAATTGCGCAATTTTGCTATGGCGATCGTGACAACGATTTGAGTTAAGTGAAGTGTTTTAAATAAAATTTAAATGTGTCCATATTTCTTTATTTGTATACCTTCTGCCATAACATACACTCATATTAAGTTTGTTTTTCAACTAGCAACGCATTGAAATCACCATTTGCGATGCTAAAAAGTATATATGGGGATTTCCGAGAGAAATCGGACACGTTTTCAAAATGAGGTTTTTGATTTCCTTTATTTTTTTTGCAGTGGCGATGCTGCTCATCAGTAAAATATTTTAGTATACTTTTAGATTTTTTTGACTAAAAGAAATACTCATAACTTCTTCAATATTGGTCCAAATAGAAAAGAACTGTTTTTGTATTTTTCATTTTTTGTCAGCTAATAATAAATAGAAAAAAAACGTTGCACAGTGGGATTGGATGAAATTTTCGCAGTTTAATATTTAAAATAAATGTTTATCAATGATTAGACTCTTCCATTTTCTTGAATTTTTTATGGCCTCAGCAATTAGCTAACTAGGGTATATACACTTTCATACGGGCCTCATCGAAATAATGGTTTTAGACCCCAAATAAGTTTGGACGAAGTCCGTTTTAGACAATTAGGAGTTTACTTAGCCATGTCCGTTTCATATATGTATTTCTACATGCATTCACTACCATCAACCACCACTACACAGTCAGCATAGTGGACAAATTTAACTTCGGTGTAATTAACGATAATCACTGCTGCATAATAATTCTCATTCACTTCGTGTTACCACCCGAATGTATATTTCAGTTTTATGCACCGAAGACGTGTATCACCAGCCGACAAAGTACGACAAGACGTGTAGCTCGTCCGCAGTCTCGTTACTCGTAAGCTACGATTCAAACACGCTCCTAGTAAGCTCAAAGTCTTTTAGCAAGCTCCAAGTCTCTTAGAAAGCTCCAAGCTCTTAGCAAGCTCCATGCTCTAGTAAGCTCTTAGCAAGTTCCAGACTCTTAGCAAGCCCCAAGCTCCTAGCAAGCTCCAAGTCTCTTTGCAAGCTCCAGACTCTTAGCAAGCTCCATGCTCTTAGTCAGCTCCAAGCCTCTTAGTATGCTCCAAGCTCTTACCAAGCTCAACGCTCTTAGCAAGCTCAACGCTCATAACCAGCTTATAGCCAGCTCCTAAATATTGGCCGACCTCTTTCCCCCACAGCAACCTGAATGCCATCGAGTCGAGTCATGCACCCGACGACCGTCGAGCCTACAGCAACCCGAAAGCATTACCGAACCACATCCGACAGGTGTCGAGCTAACAGGCAACCGATTGCCCAGAGCCAAATCGTGTAGAGCCGAGTCCACCACACAACTGCCGAGCCGAAAGCTACCGATTGCCCCGAGCCGACAACGACCCGAGTCTTGTAGAGCTGAGCAACATCCGACAACTGCCGAGCCGAAGCCACCCGACTGCCCCGAGCCGACAGCAAACCGATTAGTGTGGAGCCGAGCCTCACCAGACGATTACCGTGGCTCATGCGACGTCGATATTCACCGTCAACGCAGATTGGTCCGTAGATCTTTCGAAGAATTTTTCTCTCAAACACACCAAGCACTGCCATGTCTGCTTGCGCAAGTACCCAGGCTTCGGAGCCATACATCAGCACGGGTAGTATCAGTGTTTTGTAGAGCGTTATTTTTGTTTGACGAGGTATACGAAGTCTTTTACTACCTCAAAATTATAGGAACCAACTTCAACAGTTGGTCCGATCTCAATGGACGCATTGCGCGTCGACACCATCAACTTGGTCTTCTCACCGTTTACCGCCAGACCCACCTTAGCAGATTCTCCTTCGACCTTTATAAAGGTATCAGTTACTTCTTTTACTGATCGGCCCATGATGTCTATATCATCAGCATTAGCAAGTAACATGTGACTATTGGTGTAGATTGTGCCACTTCTTTTGACGTTTGCCTCTCGTATAAACTTTTCTAGCAGGATGTTGAAGAGGTCACACGAAAGGCTGTCTCCTTGTCTGAAACCTCTTTTGGTACCAAACTCTTCGGAGAGGTTCTTTCCTATTTTAACTGAGGTCCTCGTGTCAGTTAAAGTCATTTTACAAAGCCGGATGAGCTTTGCGGGGATACCAAATTCAGACATGGCTTGGAATACCTTGGAACGCAGCGGGCTGTCGAAGGCTGCTTTATAATCGACAAAAAGGTGGTAGGTGTCGATCTGCATCTCTTGGGTCTTCTCCAGGATTTGCCGCAGGGTAAATATCTGGTCAATGGTGGACTTGCCAGGTCTAAAGCCACATTGGTATGGTCCAATTATTTCGTTGACCGTTGGCTTTAGTCGTTCGCACAATATCCCTGACACTATCTTATAGGCAATAGGGAGAAGACTTATGCCCCTATAGTTTGAGCATACAGTCTTATCTCCTTTCTTGTGGACGGGGCATAGGATGCTCAGGTTCCAATCGTCGGGTACGCGTTCTTCCTGCCAGATGGTGCTAACTAGCTGATGCATACACCTTATCAGCGCGTCGCCTCCGGTTTTAAACAGCTCGGCTGGTAAGTCATCGGCTCCTGCTGCTTTATTATCCTTCAGCCGGTTGATTGCAGTTTTTACCTCATCTTGGTCGGGCGGTATACACTCTATACCATCTTCTGGGATTGGATCTGTGGTATCATCGTCTTCGCTACTATTGGATACCAGCAGATTGGTTAAATGTTCCTTCCATATCCTGAGCACGCTATCTGTATCTGTTACCAGATTACCTTGCTGGTCTCTACAGGAGGATGTGCCTGTACCGAAGCCATCTGTTTGATGTTTCACTCTTTGGTAGAATTTTCGGACTTCATTCTGGCTCCTGTACATCTCGATTTTTTTACACTCCCGCTTTTCCATTTCTCTCTTTTTCTTGCGGAAAAGACGTTTCTCTTTACTCCTTTTCTCCCGATATGTCTCTCGCGTGCTTCGAGTTGCTACTGATTGCAAAGCCCATCTATGAGCACGACACTTCTGGTCATAGCATGAATTCCTTTGTGGAGGTCTCTGGAATCCCAGTATGGATTTTGCGGCTGTTTGCATGGAGCGGGCAATATGTTGCCATTGTGTTGTTATGTTATAGGGACAAGGAGTGCTCGCGTTAAGCAATTGGGCTGGTTGATTGGAATATGCTATGGCTATCTGTTGTGTTTGCAGCCTATCGATGCCCAACTTCCGCGTTGAGTCTGTTCGTGCTTTATTTGCAACGTTTAGAGGGGTACGTACCTTTGCTGCAACAAGGTAGTGGTCCGAATCAATGTTTGCGCCTCGGTACGATCGTACATCCAACACGCTGGATGAATGTGATCAATTTGATTACTTGTTCTTTGATCTGGAGACAGCCAGGTGCCCTTATGAATATCGAGATGATGATTGTCAGATGTTTCACTGTGGAGAATGAATTTCCCGACTGTTGGGCCAAAGATATTCTCCTTTCCAATTTTGGCATAAAAATCGCCTAGAATGATTTTAATGTCATGGGCAGGGCAACGGTCATATGTTTCTTCTAAGCGCTCGTAAAATATATCTTCAGTGGGAGCATGAGCCCAAATAAAGCTGATGTTGAAGAATTTAGTATTTATTCGAATTGCAGCAAGTCTTTCATTCACTGGGGTGAAGCTGGATACCAGATGTTTTAGTCGCCGACTAACTACGAATCCTCAACCAAACTCATGCTTTACGTCATGGCAGCTATAATACAGTGCGTCACCTTTAGGTGTTGTTGTGACGCCTTTCCCAATCCATCGTATTTCCTGTATGACAGTAATATCGGCCTTGTACTTTTCAAGTACGACTGCCAATGCGAAGACTGCACCTTCTCTATAAAAAGTGCGAATATTCCAGGTGCAGATTCGCAGATCATGGTCCTTAAAACTTTTGCGGGGTTTGTTTTTCTTTTCTTTCGTTTTTTCATAGTAGGATGTTTTTTTCTAGGGGAGGGTTACTAACCCGACGCCCAAACCCTAGTTTTTAACGTTCTTATGGGTGAACGCGCGGCACATGTTAGCTCACTACCTTTAACGGGTGTTAAAGGCAGTTCCTCAGGTGACACCACGGGGAGGTCAGTGTCCACTTGGGATGAAAGAGGGACCAAGATAAATCCTGCCAAAAAATACAACTTAACAAATATGTAGTTTGTTTTGACAAAAGACTACCTGTTGTTGTACATGTTGTTGATGAGAACTATATCCTCAGATAAAAATATCCAAGAAAATATTGCAATTTTCCCCAAAAATCGTCTTCGAACTTTTTCGAGTTTTCGGGTTTGAGTGACTTGACCGCGGAAAAATTGAGTGATCCGAAGTCTATGTCTTCATTAGTCTATGGTTAGAACATATTTTTTATGGGTGTAGAGAGGATTTTTGGATTTGGCCCTTGCTGCTGCGAAATGCTGGTTAATAATAAAGAACTGTGTGTGCGGTGCTATAGGAGACGTAGAAGCTTTGGTAGTGTGTTTGTGGTAAAACACGTCTGCTTCGTGCTTTGTTGTTGTTAACCAACGTAGCAAGCGAAGAGGAAAAGAAAAAAAATTGTATTAATTATTTTGTTCTTTTTCCTTCAGTTGTCTAAATACAATCACTAGGTAATGACGGTTATGTGAATGAATAAATCCGTGATTTGTCTTTTCTTAAAGAAATTTTGCTTTTTAGTAAATTAAATGTCCAATATATTTTATAATTGAATCAAAAAGGTAAATGGAAATATTTTATAATATAATATATTTTATTGGTAATTACATCAATACGTTTTGCACATACATACATATGTATATTTGAAACATGGATGTACCTATAATTTCCACTTTGTGGAAAATGAGTTTTATTTCACAACTAAGGAGAAGCGTTCAACGATGTTTCTATATAATTTTTCTTTTTAAAAGTGCGACTTTTTCTAAATTATTTCATTCAGTTTTTCTTTTATTAAAGTCAGTTGTGTATTTCTTTGTAATTTTTAATGTATCTATTTGTTTGTTGTTGCTTTTTAATAAACCACCACAATTTATAAATGTGTGTATATGATAGAGATAGCCAGTGAGCGCTTACTGAGAAATTTACGCTCCCTTGCTCTCAGAGAGCACCCACTGTTGCATGTGTTTGTTTTTTTTGTGGCTTTTGGGTTTGTATTTGTTTGCACCCAAACATATATTTGTTTGCAGGACCCAAACATATGTTATGTTTGGGACTGATTGCAAACAAATACATAAATGTTTGCTGCAAAATATGTTTGGGACACATGTTAGAGAGGCGTTTTTTCTGCGTGTATATAGCACTGAGCATGTTAACATTTGATTAACATTTATTTTGTTGTTTTATTTAGGAATTTATCTTGATCATCTTAAAAACTCTTTATACCCTACACCACACAGTGGTAAGGGGTATTATGTCTTTGTGCATTTGTATGTAAAATACAAAATGAAACGAAATAGACCCAGAGTTCCTTTTGGGTATATACATATAATCATTTTCTGAGTCGATTTATGCGTGTCCGTCCGTCTGTCCATGTATTTTTGTTCGCAACATACAGGTCGCATTTTTTGTCCGATTCAGCTGAAAATTGGGGACTACAACTTTTTTAGCCATAGGCAGAACGCTATTGCTTTTCGTGACAATCGGTTCAGATTTGGATATAGCTCCCACATATATTTTCGCCCGATTTCACGTATTTTCAGCACCAAACACGCTATATACGTCCAATTTTGATGAAATTTTGAATGTGTGACTGAATTTTGTCTACAAATAAGTGTGCAAAAATATATTGAAATAAATAAGCCAAATTATATCGAAATCGGTTCAGATTTGGATATAGCTCCCATATATATTTTCGCCCGATTTCACGTATTTGCTGCACCAAACACGCTATATACCAAACACACTATTTTGATGAAATTTTGAATGTGTGACTGAATTTTGTCTACAAATAAGTATGCAAAATTATATTGAAATCAGTCCGGATTTGGATATAGCTCCCATATATATTTTCGGCCGATTTCACGTACTTCCTGTACCACACAAGCTCTATATGTCCGATTTCGATGAAATTTGGAATGTGTGACTGAATTCAGTCTAGAAATAAATAAGCCAAATTATATCGAAATCGGTTCAGATTTGGATATAGCTCCCATATATATTTTCGGCCGATTTCGTGTATTTTCTGCTCCAAACACAATATATTAGTCCGATGTCAATGATATTTGGAATGTGTGACTGAATTCGGTCTGGAAATAAATGCGCCAAATTATATCGAAATCGGTTCAGATTTGGATATAGCACCCATATATATTTTCGGCCGATTTCGTGTATTTTCTGCTCCAAACACAATATACACCAAGGCCTCACTTTGCGTCGTTGATACGTTCCAAAAAAACCCGACTCAAAGTGAAACGACGCAAAGCGAATTAAGATTTTCTATGGAAAGCCATGTAAACTTCGGAGATAGGTTCCAGGGAAAAAACACTATTTTTCTTATGCCCACAATTTTAGTTGGAGAAATTAATTGAACTAACTGAATTAGAAACCCTAAGTGCTATTTTGATCTAATTCGGGAAGAAAATGTAAGAAAATGTAGCTTAAACCTGAAATCGGACGGTACCGTTATATAACAAAATGTGGACCTATGTAAATTATTTTTGGTGGAGAAATTTCACCATCACTGGGGAACACTAAATGCAAAATTATAGCCTATTCGGTCTGAAAATATAGCTAAAAAGGTCAAAATATCTGAAATCGGGCGGTACCGTTTTATGAAGGCTATACCAAAAAATTGGCCGATGTAGCCCATCATAGAACTTCATCTAAGTTCAGACCAAATACACATACGTACACATTTCAGCCCTCTATCTCAACTCATTCGGAAGATAGCAACCAACAACAGACGGATGGACGGACATAGCTACATCAACTTAGAATTTTATGGTGTATATAATTTATAGGGTCGTAAATGTTTATTTTAATTCGTTTCAACGGAAAAACAAACTTAATATACCCTACATACTGTGGCGGAGGGTATAAAAAATTAGACACCCAAACTTAAAACAACGCAACATCGAAAATCGAACGACGCATAGTGAAAATTGGTATTAACTAAGCAACGACGCAACTTCGAAAACAACGCAAATCGAGGTCTTAGTGTATAAGTCCGATTTCAACAATATTTTGAATGTGTGACTGAATTCGGTCTGGAAATAAATGCGCCAAATTATATCAAAATCGGCTAAGATCTGAATATAGCTCCGATTTATATTTTACATATTCACAGTGGTGTAGGTTATCATATAGTCGGCCCCGCTTGACTTTGATCCTTTCCTTACTGGTTCATTTTGCGATTTTAATAATGGTTTAGCTATTAGTGTATCAGCATTAGTGGGTATTACTTACGATTTTTTTTGTGCCCGCGACAGGCTTAGCTATTGAATATTTCATATTTTAAATTTAAATAATAATCTTTGGAAGAAAATATCACTTTAATATTTGGTAGATTATTTGACTTTGATGCCCAGTGATATAATTCCCGAGTTGTAGTTATTTGATCATAACTACAACACTACTGCTATCCTGTATACAAGAGGGGTGACTATATATTTTGTTCCAACTACAAAGGTAAAATTCTCCTTAGCATCGCATTTTAAAGTGCTGTTGAGGATATTGTTGGAGCGACAAAAACCTATAATCGACAAAATAGTTTTACCATACCAATACGGTTTTAGGTCTGGCAAATCCATCATAGACCAGATCTTCACCAGATCACAACAAATTCTAGAATAGGCCAAGGAAAAACAAATCGACACATCTCACCTATTCGTCGACTATAAAAGCTTAGGACAGAAACTCAATCAGCTCTTTGCTTGCTTTCTTCGTTTTGCTCTAGTAAAAGAATAAAAGAAAAAAGCAATCTATTTCAATTTCGTCTGGCCTGTTCTTTATTCTTCTACCAGAAATAAATCCACACAAGCAAGAAAAATCTATTTGTTTCTACCTTTATTTCGTCACTTAAGAAAATTTCTGACAATAATGGGAAATGTTCCACATTTTTGCCTTTGCCAATATCAACATTGAAGCACTGTGCCTACTACTAACATCGGAAGCATGGAAAACAATAACAAATATCACTTTGAACCGGAAATAAAAATATAACGAAACACAAAACGCATCTGTCGTTTCAGTGGAATGTGGGTGAATTGTATTTTGTGACCTACTTTTCCATTTCGATTGTAACACAGCAGTGGCAATGGCAGGCAGCAATGGCATCCATTGTTGCTCAACATTTTGCGCATTTGCTTTAACCACATCGACGGCCATTGTTGTCACATCCACAGCATGCCTAAAATACATACATACATAAATAAATACATACACATTCACCGATATAAGCTAGTAAATGTACTTTTACTCGTATCTGCCAGGGAAAAAGCAACATTAAAGTATGCAAAGACACAACGACAAGGCCTGTTAGAATGGGATGCTGTATACATTATGAATGGGAATAGAGTACTTCGTTTCTCCTCAAAACTCTGGGACTGTCACGTTTTACAGTCATATTTCCTTAACGACTTTTCATGGCAATCCTTTGTGGCACGTATCATGTAAAAGTCACAACAATACGAAAATAGGCTTTAATTACAAGGTGTAATACTTTAAGTAAATTACAGAGTAAATTTACAAGGGAATTTGGTGTGGGAGGGGTTGGGGGTGGTGGTGGTGTCTGTTCATATTCAATTGAAATAATATATACACGGTGCGCCTGAATCAACGTAAAATGGAAGCTCAATGATATGGGACCTACAGTTTAACGCCGAGTCCGAACGGCATGTCCTAAGACACCACTTCTAGAGAAGGTTTACATGGCTGAAATACTCAGGAAATGTCGCCAACATTACTGAGGGGTATTTAGCCACCATTGAAAATTGATTGTTTGATGCTGCTTGGCCGGGGAATCGAACCCACGACCTTTAGCGGGTGTGCATACCATTGCACAACGGTGGCACCCAAAAAGTGTAAGAAAAAAGATTATTTTATTTATTTATTTATTATAAATTTAGCTTATAACTAAAAAAAATTACAAACTAAATATAAGCAAATAAGGCCATGACATCTAAGGTCTTAGGCCAAAAGAAAAAAGATATATACCCTACGTCAATGTGAAGTGAAACTTTCACCTACGGACAGATCGAATGTATATAAGGTCCTTCAGAATTTTGTGGCCCGTTTTGGACATTTGAACTTGCCGACAAAAATGTGGATTACAAATTAACTACACTAAGACACAAATGTTGAACTTTTGTGGGGGAGTTACCCTTAGGGAGGACCGATATGGGCCATTCTAGAAGTTAAACTAAATTTTGTCAAAATATTAGGAGATCCAAAGTTTGGACCAAATTGGTTGCCCCATTCAAGTGATATCGCCCTAGCATTTTAGTGTCATTTTTTAAAAATTGGGGAGAAGTGCAGGAAGTTGTGTGAAAAAACTTTTACCGTCGTAATGGAGGTAGCGAATGCAAATTGCTTCAACAAAAATCAAAGTGATTCGACGGCAGGTCTTAAAGTGAACTTATCCGAAATTTTGTGTGGGATGTATCAGAAGGAGTAGACAAATATAGTCCATATTCGAATCTTATCTATATCGGGTAGATATATTAAGATTTTGGATTACATCGGTCACTCCCTTCAAGATTTATCGTGCGCATAAATTTTCCGAACATTTTTTATCTTTTGTGGGGGAGGTACCTGAAGTAGTGACCGATATGGCCCATGTTCGAACTAAGTTTGAACAAAATATTACGAAGGCCAAATTTTGGACCAAATCGCTTCATCCGTTCGAGAGTTATCGTGCGCACCAGCCAGCCAGACAGACGGACAGACATTGATAAATCGACTCCAAATTATCTGAAACGGATTTCGTTCTAACATACTTAGGGTCTAAAACCATTATTTCGATGAGGCACATTTTGCCCGTATGAAAGTGTATATACCCTCGTTAGCGTAAATGCTGAGGGTATAAACATGGACCTATGATGACGATTTTTAGTGAAGAAGTTTCGTAACCACAGAGAACCTCAAATGGCAAATTACAAATTGTAGCTAAAATCCTCAAATACCGAAAATCGGCGGATACCGTTATATGGAGGTTATACTAAAACATTGACCTATGCCCATGGAATGGAAGATTCTGAAACAGCAATGTTCGTAGATGGGGAAAAAATGTCACAGCTACAATGTTTTATATAGAACTTGCGGTTTCCAAGCAAAAAAACGTAGTAGTTTCAGAATCCGCAAAAACTTCCCGGTTGTAAGCAACTTCCATTTAAAGTCGGTTCAGGCGCACGGTGAACATATTTCTATGTGTGACTTTAAGAAAGCTACAAGAAATTAATTTAAAATTTTATGTTGTGTTGCACGGAAGTTCAACCTCCTTAAGCCATAAATTGTACTACTCTGTTATGAACCCAATAGGAATAATATCGTATTTAGTTTAATGCAAATTGTGATTTCTCAGAACGGAAGAAACTCATAAGTCTACATTGATGAACACAATTCCAAGTATTTTATGAAAATACAGATATTCGAAAAAAGACTATCAGGTTGGTTTGGTCAAATTCTTATATAGTTAATGAAAAAGTGAGCAAAATCAAAAAGGCTTCAATTGGGTGCGTAATTTTAAGTATGATTTTAATTTAAAGCAAATTGGACCTGTTCGTAGGAAGTCAAAAAACTGTAATTTCTGGTTTTTTTTATCCTCTACTATGGTAAGGATGGTATAATAAGCTTGTTTATTCCTTTGTAACCCATTGAAATAATCATGTGCGACCCTATAAAGTAGTCAAAATATGGTAATATTCAAAAAGGTTTTACAACCGTTGAAGTTGAGGTTTACCATTTAATAAATAGCTAACTCTAAATTTATTTTATACAATATGAATATATTACTGTTGATTGAAGCGTTGTAAGCACGATCTCATAATATTGACCATAAAAAATAATTTAAGTGGAAGCCGTGTTGGTGGTAACACAAACAAATTCGTAAATAAACAAGTTTTTTTGTGTTCTTTCTTGAATTCTGACCAAACTACGCCACATTCAGACCTGTGATCAAAGAAAGAATTAAAGAGTACCCCTTGCGAAACATGGTTCTAATGTATGATTTTTATACCCTCCACCATATGGAGGGTATAATTAAATTTGTCATTCCGTTT
Source organism: Musca autumnalis (assembly GCF_047663935.1). Lineage (NCBI taxonomy): Eukaryota > Metazoa > Arthropoda > Insecta > Diptera > Muscidae > Musca > Musca autumnalis. The sequence continues at coordinate 39,571,243 of NW_027411977.1, read as the reverse complement.
GTAACACATCGAAATATTCGTCGAAGACCCTATAAAGTATATATATTATTGATCAGCATAAAATTCTATGTCGATTTGACCATGTCCGTCCGTCCGTTCGTCAGTCAGCCAGTCCGTCCGTCTGTCTGTTGAAATCAAGTTACAGCTGGCAATTTTAAAGATTGAGAGTCAAAATTTGGTACAGATATTTTTATTACTTGCAGGATGGTTGGTATTGAAAATGGCATAGATCGGTCCACGTTTTGATATAGCCCCCATAGAACGGTACCTCCCGATTTTCGGCATTTTTAAGGTTTTAGGTTCATTATCCTACCAAAATGGCTGAAAATTGGTACGTAGTCTTCTTTAGGGGTATAAAACTTTCAACCAGAATTTTGTCGGTATCGGTCCATATCTTCATATAGCCCCCATAGAACGGTACCTCCCGATTTTCGGTATTTTTAAGGTTTTAGGTTCATTATCCTACCAAAATGGCTGAAATTTGGTACGTAGTCTTCTTTAGGGGTATAAAACTTTCTCCCAGAATTTTGTCGGTATCGGTCCATATCTTCATATAGCCCCCATAGAACGGTACCTCCCGATTTTCAGCATTTTGAAGGTTTTAGCTTCATTATCACACCGAAATGGCTGAAATTTGGTACTAAGTCTACGTTGGTGGTATAAAACTTTCCCCAAGAACATTGTCAGTATCGGCCCATGCCTTCATATAGCCCCCATAGAACGGTACCTTCCGATTTTCGGTATTTTGAACGTTGTGGCCTCAATGTTCCACCGAAATGGCTGAAATTTGGTATTTAGACTTCGTTGGGGGTACTCAAACTTAACACTTAAATTTGTCGGTATAGGTCCACGCCTTCATATAGCCCCCATGGAAAGGTACCTCCCAATTTTTCGTATTTTGAAGGTTGTGTCTTCAATATTCCACCAAAATGGCTGAAATTTGATATTTAGTCTGACTAAAATTTCTGACTAAAATTCGTCGATATAGGTCCACGTTTCGATATAGCCCTCATAGAACGGTACCTCCCGATTTTCGTAATACTGAAGATTGTGACGTCAATATCCAACCGAAATGGCTGAAATTCGTTATTTCGTCTTCCAAAAGTTATAAAATATTCCAGAAGAGTATTATCAGTATAGGTCCACGTCTTCCTATATCCCCATAGAAGCGTACTTCTTGATTTTCGGTATTTTTTAAGTTTTAGCCGCATTCTCTTACCGAAATATAGGAAATTTGGTATTTAGTCTTCTTTGAGCCTAAAAACTTTCCGTCAGAAATTTGTCGGTATAGATCGACGTTTTGAAATGGCCCCCATAGAATGATGCCCCACATTGTTTTACCGAAATTGATGATATTTAGTATTAATTCTTCTTCATACACGAAAGAAACTAATTATTCAATTTTACTTCAATACAACTTGTGGTGGAGGGTATAACAAGTTCGGCCCGGCCGAACTTAACGCCGTTCTTACTTGTTCGATATATACACTGCATTCCCATAAAATCGATGCTGATATTTTGAAGTTTTGATTTGGGCATTTCTTTTTAATTTTTAATATAATTAGAGGCAAGGACGAAGGCACAATGGGGGGCGTACCCGGCCGGCACATCCGCGGTTCTTAACGAATCTGTTTAAATTTTGTTTTATTGAAGTATTTTTAATAGGCGGTAACTGAAAACGGATGCGCTTTACACGCATATGCACACCGCGAAATGTTTAGCCATTTGAAGGATTTTTATACCCTCAGTATTTATGCTAAGGAGGGTATATACACTTTCATACTCGTAAAATGTGCCTCATCGAAATAATGGTTTTGGAGGAAATGTGTTTCAGACAATTTAGAGTCGATTGGGCAATGTCCGTCCGTCTGTCTGTCTGTCTGGCTGGAGCGCACGACAACTCTCGAAAGGATGAACCGATTCGGTTCAAATTTTGGATTTCGTAATATTTTACCCAAACTTAGTTTAAGTTCGAAGATGGGCTATATCGGTCCACTGCTTCCAGTACCTCTCCCACAATAGTTCGAAAATGTTTGGAAAATTTGTGCGCACGATAACTCTTGAAGGGAGTAACCGATTTGGTCCATACTTTGTCCATCGTGAAATATGTTCCAGACATAGATAAGGTTTCAACATGGACTCAATCGGTCTACTCCTTCGGGTACCTATCACACAAAATTTCGGAAAAGTACAGTTTATGGCCATCTCTCGAATCGCTTTGATTTTTGTTTTAGCATCTTGTATTCACTGGCCTCCATACGACGGTACAAGTTTCATCTGGGGCAAGTCCATACTTCCTGAGAAAATAGCCTGAAAGTTGCAAAAAACCCCTATGACACCGTGTGAGGTGGTTGGAGCGCAAGATAACTCTCGAACGGATCTGCCGATTCGGTCCAAAATTTGGCCTTAGTAATATTTTGTCCGAACATAGTTTAAGTTTGAAGATAAGCCATATCGGTCCACTCCTTCAGGTACCTCCCCAACAAAAGTTCAAAAATGTTCGGAAAAATTGTTCGTACGGCAACTCTTGAAGGGAGTGGCCGAATTGGCCTATACTTTACACATCCTAATATATCTACCAGATATAGATCAAGTTCAAATATGGACTATATTTAACCACTCCAACCGGTACCTCCCACACAAAATTTGGGATAAGTTCAGTTTAGGACCTGCTCTCGAATCTCTTTGATTTTTGTTTTAGCAACTTGTATTCACTGCCCCCTATACGACGGTATAAGTTTCATCAAGGACAAGTCCACACTTCCTGAGAAAATAGCCCCAAAGTTGCAAAAAACCCTATGACACCGTGTGAGGTGGTTGGAGCGCAAGATAACTCTCGAACGGATCTGCCGTTTCGGTCTAAAGTTTAACCTTAGTAATATTTTGTCCAAACATAGTTTAAGTTCGAAATTGTGTTATATCGGTCCACTCCTTCCGGTACCTCCCCCACAAAAGTTTGAAAATGTTCGGAAAATTTGTGGGCACGATAACTCTTGAAGGAAGTAACCGATGTGATCCATACTTTGCACATCCTAATATATCTACCAGATATAGATTAGGTTCGAATATGGACTATATTAGTGTACTCCTTCTGGTACCTCTCACACTGTTCAACCGATTTGGTCCAACATTTGGTCCTCGTCATATTATATCTAAACTTAGTTTCATGGGCCAATACCGGTCCACAACTTCCGGTACTTCTACACAATATTTAAAAAAATTTCACTAAAATCCTAGGACGATATCACTTGAATGGGGCAACCAATTTGGTCCAAACTTTGGATCTCCTAATATTTTTACAAAATTTAGTTTAACTTCTAAAATGGCCCATATCGGTTCTCTCTAAGGGTACCTCCTCCACAAAAGTTCAACATTTGTGTCTTAGTGCTGTTAATTCCTAATCCACATTTTTTTTCGGCAAGTTCAAAAGTCCAAAAAGGGCCACAAAATTCTGAAGAGACCTTGAATACATTCGATATGTCCATAGGTGAAAGTTTCACTTCACATTGCCTGTGGGTATATATATGTCGGTAAAGCCGACTGACACGTTTTTACTTGTTTTTTTGTTTTATATTACTTTTGCATATAAAGCAATAAAAATGTATAAAAAGCCCACATATCCACCGCTATTAATTTTTGCCTCAAAAACAGGCCAAATTACCTATAGTGCATTCGTAGGAGTGTTAACTATATGTAACATCTCAAGAGTAAAACGTTTTTGGTAATTATTCTCTTGAGTTAAAACTTTAATATTATTGAAATCAGGAGTATGTCCCGTCATGTGCAGTGATCTGCCAAAGGCCTATTTTAAGCGTTTTGGTCAGATTTGTGCGCGGATATCCTTGTCTTTAATTTCTTCTTAGTTTTTAGTGCATTTATAAATACAAACACTGTAACTTAATTTTTTTTAACCACTTTTTTATTTAGAGAATAAAAACACAAAGATTTATTGCTGTTTTCCCTACGATTTGTTACCGTTTTGGTGACTTCATCTGTTTTAATTTTTTTTCATTGGCTGTAATTTTGCAGTTGTGGTTTGTAATGTTTTTCCATGTTAAATGACTTAAAATACATAATGACATAAAATCTTCTAGGACGAACATAATGCTGTTGTTATTTGTTATTGATTTCGGTTATAAAATCACTCTAGCTATGGGTTTTCAAAAGTGTAAACAGTAAAATAGTTGTAAATTTTTATTTTTTTATTATATGGTATGTGTTATATATTGTTTTCATAAATAATCTATAAACAAATTTTTCAAGAGCAGAGCGAAAGTTATTTATTTTGCCAAAACTTTGACATAATTTCAAGAATTCCAAAAGAGTACAAAATATAGGTCAACTAATGTAACATCTTTCGCATATGATATTAGGGAAATTACTAATGGTGACAATACACATTAAACCATAAAGTAGGCCATAACACCCTAAAATAGTCGTTTATATTTATTTTCGCACAAGGTTTGTTTTTCCTAATGTTTTATGTGGACACGTTTTTTCCTTGATATTCACAAAAGTTTGGCCTAGTTTTTTTCTGTGTCTATTTCTTGTTTCTTTTTTTATGTGTTTTTGTCATAAAATTTAGTTTATTTGTAGAGCGGAAATAAAACTCCATAATCACAGAAAGTCATCTCCTTTCCAGTTGAATAGTTATGCCCCCTTGTGTCATATGGAATATCAATTAACTGGGTTATTATTGAGTCTGTGTGTGATGTATTCGTTTTTTGAGCATCCGTTGTAATTACACCCATTCCACATAAAATGCGGGAAATAAAATTGTTTCATTCATTTTGTTTACAACACTTCGAAATATTCATCACATACACATATTATTTTTGTTAGCACAAAAGGGTCTGTCACTCTGCGGACAAAACACCGAAAACATTTCGAAGAAAATTGTGCATGTTTTGCTGTGTTTGTGTCCCTTCAAGAGTTGAAGTTTTAAATACCGGCCGAAGACCGCTCGCCTACTTCATGCTATAATGTGTCCAAGAATTGAAGCCTTAAATCCCGGCCTAACTTTTAATTTCTAATCAAAATTAGTTTAGTTGAAAAAAGAGAGGAGTTATATCCGCCACATAACATCGAACATACGTCCCAAAAGTTGTGGACTTTATGTCTCAAAATGCTTCCGAAATTTATTTGAGAGTTATGTCACGGCGTGTTAAAGACACCCAAAGCGTTTTTAAACAAAAATTGGAAAGGAGAATATCTTAGCTCCAGCTGTTGGTAAATTTATTAATTTATGCATAGTTAACGGGATGTCCAAATGAACCCAGGAAATTCTACACAGAGTGAAATATCAAATTTACGGCTTTGATACATACATATATCTTTTGTAGGGACGAGCGTGGGAACATGGTTGAAGATACAAAGAAGCGTACTCAGTATGCGGAAAGAACATATTTCTAAGGTGCTGGCAACAAGCAACAGCGATGATGTCGAGCTCGCAGTATCAATCCAAGTGCATGCATCGAATGTGCCCGGCACAATGTTGGGGCTTAAATTTGGCCTACGTAATATTTTGTCCAAACTTAGTTTAAGTACGAAGATGGGTCTTGTCGGTCCACTTCTTCTCCTACCTCCCAGACAACTTTTTGGAAAAGTTCAGTTTAAGACCTGATCTCGAATCGATTGTACCATTACAATGGTAGAAGTTTTTTCAAGGGCAAGTCCATACTTCCTGAGAAAATGGTCCGAAAGCAGTAAAAAACACTACGGCACCATATATAGTGGCTGGAGAGCACGATAGCTTTAGAACGAATCAGCCGATTCGGTCCAAAATTTTTCTTTGTAATATTTTGTCCAAATTTGGTAAAAGTTAGAAGAAGGGTCATATCGGTCCAATCCTTCCACCGCAAAAGCACAATAAATTACAACAACATTGTACGCACGATTATCTTGAACTAAGCAATTGATTTGGTCCAAATTGCGGATATTTTAATATTTTGTTTATCTTCGTAAATTGTCCATATCCGTCTTTCCCCTTCAATATTTTTTTCGTTTAGGTTCTGTTCGAAGTTCCTTTGGACATTTATACCGATGTTACTAGTGCGGTCCTGTTTACAGTGACATTATGTTTTTCGTGGGCAAATCCATGATTCCTGACATAGTGGTCTAAAAGCTCTACGTTATACCGTGTCTAACTAAAATGGCTGGTGGGAAAGAAATGACTACCAAAATAAGATCCACTTCAAAAAAAGACTATGTCGATCCACTCCTTCAGGAACTTCCTCTGCAACACTTGTGAGGCCAACGGGGTCCACTAATTGATATCAGAGAAGTTTTCCTTGTCCCGTCTGGGATGTTTGTAACGTTCATTAAGCGGATCGATTTTTTCATTCCCTGCACATTTCGTTCATGGGCTCATTTTCGTCTAATATTGGCTCATATTTCGTCTTATTGTCTTGTGAATATCGTTCATGCTGACTCTTTCCATCATCAGTGCTCAATATAATTTTTTCAGACTTAAGGATAAGAAAACAAATGTATGGTATATGCACGTTCAACCGTTTCAGCAATTTTTAGTGATGAAGTTTTGTTACCACTAAGAACTTCAAATATCAAACTAACGCTATTTCGGTAAAAAAATTAGCTAAAATCCTCAAAATGACTAAAATCGGGGTACCGTTATATGGGGTATATACCAAACAATTATCAACATAGGTCGATAATTTTTGATGGATAAGTTTTGTGGAACCTCAAATGTCAAATGACAGGTAGTGTGGCCAAAAAATTTTGCTAAAATCCTCAGAATACCTAAACTTGGGAGGTACCGGTTTATTGGGGCTATTGCAAAACATGGGCCTATATTGACAATTTTCGGTGGATAATTGTTGTGATCCCTAAGATCTTCAAAAGTCAAATAACATCTAGTTCTGTTAAAAAATGTTGTTGAAAACCTCAAAATATCGTTAAATGGGGCCCGGTATAGCCCATCTTCGAACTTGAATGTCGAGTGCAAAAGTATAAGAACGCTATACTCAATTATTGCGGTCGCTAGAATGATTACCAGAGACTGATTAAGAATATATGTTTATTACGAAAATTTTCTAAAATTGTCTTTCATGTTTAAAATATATTAAAAAAAATTAAGTTTCAGTGTTTTATTTAGAAGCGGACTTAAAACTAAGAAATAATTTGTCGCTTTGCCTCAATAAATATATTCTTTCTCATGGTGGAATCTCTCAAATAAAACGCTTGCCGTTTAATTTGGCCACCATTTATAATTTAAATGCAAGCGTTTTATTTGATAGATTCCATCATGAAAAGAATATACTAATTGAGGCTAACCGACAAATTATTTTTAAGTCCGCTTCTAAATAAAACACTGAAACTTAATTTTTTTTTAATTATTTTTTTTTTTTAACATTTTAGTAAATAAATTGTTTTGACCACTGAGAACAAAATTATAGACAATTTAGGCCGAAAATTTAGATAAAAACTTTAAAATGCCTGAAATCGTGTAGTACCGTTATATAAAGGCTATACCAAAACCTGGACTTATGTCCATAATTTTTGGTGGGAAAGTTTATGTACCATAGGGAACTCCAAATGCAAAGATACAGCCAATTCTGACTAAGAATTAAAAAAAAAACCTTAAAACACTTGAAATCGGGTGGTACCACTATATGGGGGCTATACAAAAACTTGGACCTTTGTCAACAATTTTTGGTGGAGAAGTTTCTGTACCATTGGGGACTCCAAATGCCAAATTATTCGGGTTAAAAATGAAGATAAAATAGTTAAAACTATTGAAATCAGGTGGAACCGCTATATGGGGGCTATACCAAAACCTGCATCTATGTCCATCATTTTTAGTGAGGAAGTTTCTGTACCAATGGGGGGTCCCATTGCCAAGTTACAGCCAATTCGTCCTAAAAATGAAGATAAAATCCTAAAAAAACACTTGAAATCGGGCCGTACCGCTAAATGGGGACCTGGACCTATGTCCAAAATTTTTGGTGGGGAACTTTTAGTACCATTGGGAACCCCATATGAACCCCATATTACAGCCTATTCGGGTTAAAAATGCAGATAAAATCCTTAAAACACTTGAAATCAGGTAGAACCGCTATATGGGGGCTATACCAAAATCTGCACCTAGTGAGGAAGTTTCTGTACCAAGGGGGTCCCATTGCCAATTCGGCCTAAAAATTATGATAAAATCCTCATAATACTTGGATTCGGGTGGAACCGCTATAAGGGGGCTATACCAAAACCTGGACCTATTTTCACAATTTTTGGTGGGGAAATGTCTGTATCATTTGAAATCTCAAATGCCAAATGACAGCTAATTCGGGCAAAAACGAAGATAACATCCTCCAATTACCTGAAATCGGGTGGAACCGCTATATGGGGGCTGTAGGACAAATGGGCCCATCTTCGTGTATTGTCTTTTCTTTCGTTTTTGTATAGTACGCTGTTTTTTCTAGGGGAGGGTTACTAACCCGACGCCCAAACCCAAGTTTTTAAATTTTTTTATTATTGTCTTTTTAGGACGAATGCCAATTATTTATGAAAGTTTATTAATTATGAATTAATCGAGCTAACATGGCCTAAGGAGTTTTGTATTGGAAAATGAATTCTAGCGTTATACCACAACACACATTCAACCAATTACCCTACGGACCGTTTTTAACGTTTTTATGGGTGAACGCGCGGCACATGTTAGCTCAGTACCTTTAACGGGTGTTAAAGGCAGTTCCCCAGGTGACACTACGGGGAGGTCAGTGTCCCATTGAGATGAAAGAGGGACCAAGATAAATCCTGGGCTTTGCCATGTTAAAGCCGGTCAGGACCGTTCCTTGGTATCTTTCATCCCCTACGCCACCCACAATTTTTCCAAACTGTTGGTATCCAATAGTAGCGAAGTCGACGAAGATATCACAGATCCAATTCCAGAAGATGGTATTGAATGTATACCACCCGGCCAAGATAAGGTAAAGACAGCAATAAACCGGCTGAAGAATAATAAGGCAGCAGGAGCTGATGGCCTACCAGCCGAGCTGTTTAAAACCGGAGGCGACACGCTGATAAGGTGTATGCATCAGCTAGTTAGCTCCATCTGGCAGAAAGAACGCGTATCCGACGATTGGAACCTGAGCATCCTGTGTCCCGCCCATAAGAAAGGAGATAAGACTTTATGCTCCAACTATAGGGGCATACGTCTTCTCCCTATCGCCTACAAGATAGTGTCAGGGATATTGTGCGAACGACTAACGCCCATGGTCAACGAAATAATTGGACCAAACCAATGCTGCTTTAGACCTGGAAAATCCAACATTGACCAGATATTTACCCTGCGGCAAGAAGACCCAAGAGATGCAGATCGACACCTACCACCTTTCTGTCGATTACAAAGCAGCCTTCGACAGCCCATGTCTGAATTTGGTATCCCCGCAAAGCTCATTCGGCTTTGTAAAATGACTTTAACTGACACGAGATCCTCAGTTAAAATAGGAAAGAACCTCCCGAAGAATTTTGTACCAAAAAAGGTTTCAGGCAAGGAGACAGCCTTTCGTGTGATATTTTCAACATCCTGCTAGAAAAGGTTATACTAGAGGCAAACATCAAAAGAAATTTCACAATCTACACCAATAGCCACATGTTACTTGCTTATGTTGATGATATAGACATCATGGGACGATCAATAAAAGGAGTAACCGATAGCTTTAAAGTGGGTCTGGCGGTAAACGGCGAGAAGACCAAGCTGATGGTGTCGACGCGCAATGTGTCCATTGAGATCGGTAGTAAAAGACCTCTAATACCTCGGCACCGCCGTAAACACAACAAACGACATCAGTTGTGAAATAAAAAGACGAATTGTTTTGGCCAACAGATGCTACTTTGGCTTAAGTAAGCACTGTAAAAACAAAGCCACAACTCGTCAAACAAAAACAACGCTTTACAAAACACTGGTACTACCCGTGCTGATGTATGGTTCCGAAGCCTAGGTACCTGCGCAAGCAGATATGGCAGTGCTTGGCGTGTTTGAGAGAAAAAAATCTTCGAAAGATCTACGGACCGATCTGCGTTGACGGTGAATATCGGCGTCATATGAACCACGAGCTGTATCTGCTATGAACCCGCTAAAAAGGGGTATAAATACGGACCGCTTGGCGGTGCACACAGAATTGGCAGGCCAAGGAATACATGGCACAAACAAGTGGTTGCTGAGATGAAAAGGCGCGGTATTCCAGAGTGCGAAGCAACAAATAGAGAGGAATGGTGATCTCTTCTTAGTTCGGCCTATAGAACAAATGTTCTGTAATGGGCCAGCTAGGTAAGTAAGTAAGATGTTATGTTTTGTTTTACCCCCGGGGATTCTTAGCACCCTCGTTTGGCCGGGGACTGAGGGCCGATTGTTATTTTGTGTTTCCATTTTCATTGTATGATTTTCATGGGATATTACTTTAGTGGTTTCCCGTTGCCTTCCAAAGGTTTTAGAGTTGCCATCTCTGTATATAGCCGCTCCTCCTGGAATTCAGGCGCTGTTTGCTGCCGCCAATCCTTTGGTCAGACGCTGTCATTTTCCATTTTTTTCTTTTGGTTCGCCCCGCATATTTTATTTCTGCGGTACCCGACATATCTGATGAGCGTCCCCCTATCCACCACCTGGGGAGGCGTCCGATGGGAGAGACAAAGATGGAACAAAATAACTCCGCACGGAGTTATCGTGCGCACAATTTTTCCGAACATTTTTGAACGTTTGTGGGGAAGTACCGGAAGGGGTGGACTAATATGGTTTATCTTCAAACTTAAACTAAGTTTGGACAAAATATTACGACTCCCATATTTTGGACCAAATCGGCAGATCACCACACATGGTGTCACTGGTTTTTTAGAACTTTCAGGCTTTTTTTAAGGAAGTATGGACTTGACCCTGAAGAAAGTTATACCGTCGTATGGAGGCCAGTGAATAAAAGTTGTTACAACAAAAATAGAAACGATTCGATTTTGCCCATATAAAAATGTATATACCCTCGTTAGCATAAATGCTAAGGGTAGAAAACTGCCCTCCATAGTCATGTCTCGTATGCTTTCCATTAGCATTCGTGGAATATGCCGTTGGTTTGTTCCTTTTTCTATTCGTTTGAAACATGTGCTCCGATTGCACTTATTGCAACAAACTTTATTTTGATGGTAATTATTCTATGGTTTGTCATTATAATATATTTACTATTAAACAAATTGTAGTCGGTATTTGGCCAGAATTCCAACTACCCATGCCACCTGTGTAAATAAATATATTATTATAAAATAAAAAATAATTTAAAAAATTAAGGTTCAGTGTTCTATTTAGAAATGCACTTAAAACTACAAAATAATTTGTCGCTTAACCTCAATAAATATATTCTTTCTCATGATGGAATCTCTCAAATAAAACGCTTGCATTTGAATTAAAAATTGTGTGTACATTTATTGAGGTTAAGCGACAACTTATTTTGTAGTTTTAAGTGCATTTCTAAATAAAACACCTTAATTTTTTAAATTATTTTTTATTCTTAACTTTTTAGTAAATGCATTTTTTTGACCGCTGAGAAAAAAATTATAGTCAATTTAGGCCGAAAATTTAGATAAAAACTTTTAAAATGCCTGAAATCGCGTAGTACCGTTATATAAAGGCTATACCAAACCCTGTGCCATTGGGAACTCCAAGTGCCAAGTTACAGCCAATTCGGCCTAAAAACGAAGATAAAATCCTTAAAACACTTAAAATCGGACCGTACCGCTATATGGGGGCTATACCAAAAACTGGACCTATTTCCACAATTTTTGATGGGAAGTTTCAGTAGCATTGGGAACCCCAAATGCCAAAATACAGCCTATGCGGGTTAAAAATGAAGATAAAATCCTTAGAACACTTGAAATCAGTGGTACCGCTATATGGGGGCTATACTGAAACCTGTACCTACATATGTCCATCATTTTTAGTGAGGAAGTTTCTGTACTAATGGGGGTCCCATTGCCAAGTTACAGCCAATTTGGCCAAAAACTGAAGATAAAATCCTCAAAATACCTGAAATCGGGTGGTACCGATATTCAAGTATTGTCATCCAAATCTGAAAAGTGTGCAAAGTTTTAGTTCGATTGGTCAACTACAACTGTGTGAAAAATGATTTACCAGATTTGAAAAGCAAATTAGATAAAAAACTGTAAAACAGTGTAGAAATGGAAAAATATTGGTTATGATTTCATATTCATGTATTGTCATCCATATCTGAAAAGTGTGCAAAGTTTTAGTTCGCTTGGTCAATTACAACTGTGTTAAAAATGAGTTACCAGATTTGAAAAGCATGTAAAATTGAACACTGTACAACACTGTAAAAATGGTCCAATATTGGTTTTGATTTCATATTCATGTATTGTCATCCAAATCTGAAAAGTTTGCAAAGTTTTAGTTCGATTGGTCAACAGCAACTGTGTGAAAAATTAGTTACCAGATTTGAAAAGCAAAATACCGGAAATCGGGTGGTACCGTTATATGAGGGCTATAGTAAAAAATGGACCCATATTGATTTTGGTTTAATATTCAGGTATTGTCATCTAAATCTGAAAAGTGTGCAAAGTTTTACTTCGATTGGTCAACTGCAACGGTTTTAAAATCAGTTACCAGATTTGAACAGGGGGTTAAGTTAGGCACCGTAAAAACACTGTAAGAATGGACCAATATTGGTTTTGATTTCATATTCATGTCTTGTCATCCAAATCTGAAATGTGTGCAAATTTTAAGTTCGATTGGTCAACTGCAACTGTGTGAAAAACTAGTTATCAGATTTGAAAAGCAAATTAGATAAGACACTGTAAAACAGTGTAAAAATGGACCAATATTGGTTTTGATTTCATATTCGTGTATTGTCATGCAAATCCGAAAAGTGTGCAAAGTTTTAGTTCGATTGGTCAACTGCAACCGTGTTAAAAATGAGCTACCAGATTTGAACTAAACACACACCAAAGCAAGTTAAATAAAACGCTGTAAAAACACTGTAATAAAAACACTGTAATAATAATAAAAATTGCAAATAGAAAAAATATACTTTTTCTCCAAATAAATACGTTAACATAAAAAATGTAATTTCACACCTGTTGCTCTTGTTATTCTTCTGTACAATCAGGGACTGGATTCTTGTTCTATGAAAATTTGAAATGAAAAATATTTTCTTTATAAAAAAAATTAATTTGACATTCATTTCCCGTATAAAACTTACATTTCAAATTTTCATAGAACAAAAAATTGAGCCCCTGGTTGCGTATAATTAACAGCAAAATGTTCATTGAATGGTGCTCATACGCTATGAAATGAAATTCTTGGTGTTTACTTCACTGGAATAGGAACCATCATAACATTGATTAAAAGGTTCCTGTTATTCCCATAAGCAGAAAGTGCTTTTGTTTTACAGTAAATAAATTATTAGCTGTTTGGCTTTAGCCAACATTGTCTATGTTGGTTGAATTTTCAAATTTAAAAGCTTTTTGCTAAATTCCAAGAAAATGTCATACTTACGTTTTAATAGCATATTCCGTGAATAGAAATAAAATGTTGGTTGAAATGTTTGAAAACAAATTTTATTTAAGTTCTTTCTCTTTATGGGGATGGGGGAGCAAATATGAACTTTTATTGCATTTTTTGTTTCATAGTATTTTATAGGCATATGGATTAGGGTTAGTCATTTTTTTCAGATTTAAAATCTGTGGAAATAGCATATAGGGCAGGCAAAAACAAGCAGAATTGCGTTTTTACTTTTTCGAAATTGTGAAAAAACGTTCCGCACAAAATGCAATTACTTTAGCTCAAAACCAACTTTTTTATTTGAATTTTTTTGTGATTTTTAAAATTTGATAATATTTTTTTTAAAAAATGGCGACATGGCGATGTGAACACAAACTATTAAAAAATAATTTAAAACTCAAAACAATATAAATTATGTATTATGACATTACTTCTGTATTGTCAAACTTTTATTAGAGCAACTCGTTTAAAATTTTTAAAACTGGGAAATGAAACCGAGTTACAAATTTTAAAATCGATGTAGCTTAAAAACTAAATGACAGATTTTTGATCAAATTGCATATTTGAAATCGATGCACTAAAACCAACTAAAAAAAATTATTTCCAAGAACAACTATTGCAGAAAAAAATTTCTCAAATTTAAAAATTTAAAAAAAAGTAAACCAAAAAAGTTTGTTTTTAGCTAAAGTAATTGCATTTTGTGCGGAAGGTTTTTTTACAATTTCGAAAAAGTAAAAACGCAATTCTTATTATTTTTGCCTGCCCTATATGCCATTTCCACAGATTTTTGATATTCGAAAAAAAATGAAAAAATGACTAACCCTAATATGGATGTATGTATGTTTAAAGTTGTATATATGTATGTATATGTTATTTCATTTAATATTTTTTGTTATATATGATTTTTATTTCGTTTATTTCCTTTTTATTGTAATATTTGTTGTATATAAATGCATATTATGGCATTGCGGTTTTTGGCTTTTTCGGATCGTTCGTTCGTTTTTATATTATTTTATATATGTAATAAATGCGTCAATATAATAATAAAAGTATTAATATTATTCATTAAATTGTTAAACGTATTTATCGTATGACATTTGTGTTGCTGGTTTGGCTATAAATATATTGCTTAATATAGTTCATTTATTTTAGTTTTTTGTTTTGTTCTCGACGATTTATTGTTATTATTAGTATTTGTTGTTTTTGGAAATAGAAATTTATTGCATTTAGTTGTTGTTGTGATTGATTGGTCATGGGCTTGGCAATCGTTTGATGGCATTGGCAGTATTGAGTGCTATTATAAATTTAAATTTTCTGATTTTTTTTTCTTAATTTTTGTATAATTTTTATTTTATTTGTTGTTTATAAATAAAATGAAATATTTGTATAGCAAAAATTTTAGCTAATAATCAGCAATTTTCTATATTTTAATTTAATTATTATTTATATGTAAAATGATTTGCTACTTTTATTGTTGTATTGTGTTGTATGTTGTAGTATGAGTAGTACTCTTAAAACGAGTGTTTTTGCAATGCATTGAGTAGCGTGTGTTCGCACGATAAGAAGACATTTCCATATATAAAATACTCACGTGAACCGTTAAGCAAATTATAAGGGTGTTATGTGGTTGAAAGATACCAATGAACGGTCCTGTCGGGCTTTAAGGGGTGACCCACACTAGTAAAACCCAAAAAAAAAAACATTTTTCAAAAAATTTTTCCAAGAAAACTACCAACACTTTTTGGTAGATTTTTTTCCATTTCAAAGAGCATACCTTAATCTAGAGTCCGATTTTTTTTTTGTGAAAAATATTATACGGTTTTGTAGCAAATGACCGTCCACGAAATCCTTTTTTTGTAAAAGCGTTTTGCGGTGTCAACTATAGCTCGAAGACTGTTGACTTATTTAGAACAAAAGATTTTACTGTAATGGTGGACCAAAAAATCAAAATTTTAATGATTTCTGGTCATAAAATGGGAAAAAAATTTTAAAAATAAATTCGATCGATGAAGGACTAGATCTTGATGCCCTTGATAGCCCCACAAAAATGTATGACAATCAGTTCATTAGTTTTTGAGCTAGAGTTGGCAACGATTTCAAAATGTCATTTCGAGAAAAAGACGTTTTTAGTTCCTATGCTGCATACAAAACCCAATAATTTCTTCTCTTCCAAATCTCATATCTCAGGCCATATTGCTCCGATAGACTTGAATTTTACCTCATATTCTATGCTATTTCTAATTAAAAATAAGGCAATAAAACTTTTTCGATTTTCTGAAATTTAGAAGTGGGGGTCACACATTAACATGGCAAAGACGTGCCTACGAAAACTATCTGGCGTAGGCAACACTGCGTATTGCTAGGCGACATTTGACAATCTTTTTGGAAAGTATGACAGTTTTTAGCCTAGACTTACTCAGGACAGTTTGTCGTACGACCATGTTATGTGTTGTTTACAGTAACACGTTTTCGTCCAAGAATTTTTCACAATTTTCGACGTGGATAAACACCGCAAGAGGGTATGGATCAAATTAAATCTTTGTATGTCGATAAAAGACCATCTTATAGGACTATGAAAAACTGGTTTAATGAATTCAACTGTGGTCGTGTAACGTGACATTATTAGCACGTACATATGACAACAACTACTATTATCAAGTACGTAACAACAACTACTATCAACGACCCACATCACTGTCAGCGCTTTGACTGCATCCAACTATTTCTAGTTAACACCCACGCCGTAATACAATACACAATGATGAATTTCGCTCCAGTGTATTTTTGCGCCACCCGTTGTCACTGCCAACGGCTAATAATTCTCATTCGCTTCATACTCCAAGTTATTGAAGTATTTCAGTTTTGGAGGCGAATGGGGAGCTGGCTACTGCAGGGAGTTAGCTACACGGGTTGGAAGTAAAGGTTGTTCTACATCCGCCAACGTACACCTTGGTGTTACCGAGTTGGGAATAATTTTGGAAGGTACCCATTAAATTGTGGTGGCTAATAAATTGCACTGGACCTCGGGGTTTTCAGTTGTACAGGGCTCTTGAGTCATCTGTTCCATTCGGCACTGGACCTTCGGGTTTTTCAGTTCTACAGGGCCTTCGGGTCATCTGTTTCATTCAGCACTGGACCTTCGGGTTTTTCAGTTCTACTGGGCCTTCGTGTCATCTGTTCCATTCGGCACTGGACCTTCGGGTTTTCAGTTCTACATGGCCTTCGGGCCATCTGTCGAATCCAGTGCTCCCGAACATCAACAGCCGGACGTTGAATTCATCGACTCACCAAGCATCATCAGCCGAACGCCGAACCCACCGTGTATTCGAACCCTATCTCCCGGACTCCAAATCTACCTGGTTCCCAGTTACCTACAAGCTGCCGTCCCGATTACCTGCAAACCATCGACATCGTAGCAGGTCCCCGATCTCCTACAACCCGCCATCCCGATTATCTACACACCGTCATCAACATACCAGTTTTCCGAATATCCACGAACCATCAGCGAAAACACCGGGTCCCGATACCCAGCGAGCCCCTTCAACAACCGCTGATTTTGACCATTGTCAAAACGACGCCCACTTGTCACGAAACCCCACCTAACGAGCACCGATCCATTCAGTCATCTTCACGCCAGCGATCGATCCATACTATTAAACATATTCTTATCGTATCCAATCCCGAGTATATTGTAATCTAGTTCCTATATCAATAAAATCCGTATTAATCCCCTGGAAAGGGAAAATACAAGTCTTCGCATTTCGTAAGGTTTAGTTGGTCCTTATGGAGACCCTGGACACAACTGAGCTTACCCCAGCCAACGAGAAAACCCCGTTACAGTCGGTACTCGCCAAAAAACGAAGGTCGTGAGGGTCGCCCAAAATCGGTTGTTGTGCCAGAAAAAAAATATGCCGTGCATGAACGAATTACGCGAGATCGTCATGTTAAATACCGTAAGATAGAGGCATCCTTGGGCATTTCTTCCACCAAATAACATTTGATATTGCATAAACACCTGGTCGCAAAAATGGATTTTTCTCGTTAGATCCAGAAAAATTGGACAATCGCTCAAAACAAGGCTCCTGTGAATTTGTTCAAAGAAATTGTGCATAAAGTCGATCGCGGTGCTTCAAACTACGTTTATAAGATCGTCACTGTGGATGAATCTAGTAGCTATGCTTAGGAGCTTGAAACAAAGAAGTAAACGGGCGTTTGGGTATTCAAAAGCGAGCCAAATCAAACGAAAGTTGTTGATGTAAGAAGCACTTCGAAGCAAAAGGTTGCCTGAAAAACTGACCGTGTGGCGACTGTACGGCTTGAAACATATAGGACGGTTAACTCTGAGTGGTACACTATAATTTGTTTGCCTGAAGTCTCCTGAGAAATTCGAAAAACCAGCAAGAGAAAAGAAATCATTCTGCATCATGACAATGTCTTCTCGCACACATCGATTCAAACCAGCGCTGGTTGATCGGACAAAACGTGGAACTGATGGGTCATCCGCCGTACAGCCCTGACTGGTGATCCAATGACTTCAACTGATTCCAGCGTATCAAAAAAAGGCGTGGTTAACGTTTTTTGTTGCCTGTAAAAGCGTTCAAAAGACATGTTTTGGAGGTGTCTCAATCCGAGCGGAAAAAGTGCTTCGCCAATAGGTTTGAGCTCACGAAAAAGTGTATAAATCATTATGGAGACTAATTAAGAAAACAATAAATCCGTTTTTGTTGGTAAATATTGGCGTTTTCATTGTTACGCCAGCTAGTTATCGTTCAGACCTCGTAAAGTTAAGAATTTTCAATAAAGGGCAGGACCTTTTGGTCCTGTTTACATAATGCGATATAATGCTTTCCTAACATAATTGTCTAATGACTGCAAAAATCCTATGATGTTCAAATAGTGAGTGTGGGTACTAGAGATGTAAACAAAAACATACCACGCCAGTTGCATGTGCGGAATATTGTCCTGATAACGAAAACGAGTGTTTTTGTTCGATTCGGTGAAAAAAGTTTCCGCACCGACTGCGATTACTAAAAAAATTGAATTGCTTTGTTTGACGTAGGGGATGAGAGATAGCAAGGAACGGTCCTGACCGGCTGTAACATGGCAAAGCCCAGGATTTATCTTGGTCCCTCTCTCATCTCAAGTGGACACCGATCTCCCCGTGGTGTTACCTGGGGAGCTGCCTTTAACAGCCGTTAAAGGTAGTGCGCTAACTATGCCGCGCGTTCACCCATAAGAACGTTAAAAACTTGGATTTGGGCGACAGGTTAGTAACCCTCCCATAGAAGAAGCAGCCTACTATGTAAAAACAAAAGAAAATAAAAACAAATTCCTCTAAAGTTGACGACCCCGCAAACGTTTTAAAGACCATGATCTGCGAATCTGCACCTGGAATGTTCGCACACTTTATAGAGAAGGTGCAGTTTACGCATTGGCAGATGTACTTGAAAAGTACAAGGCCGACATTACTGCCATACAGGAAATACGATGGAATGGGAAAGGCGTCACAACAACACCTAAAGGTGACGCACTGTATTATAGCTGCCATGACACAAAGCATGAATTTGGTTGCGGATTTGTAGTTGGTCGGAGGCTAAAACATCTGATCTCCAGCTTCACGCCAGTGAATGAAAGACTTGCTGCAATTCGATTAAAAGCAAAATTCTACAACATCAGTTTTATTTGCGCTCATGCTCCCACTGAAGACAAGAACGAACAGACCAAAGATATATTTTATGAGCGCTTAGAAGAAACATATGACCGTTGCCCTGCCCGTGACATTACAATTATTCTATGCGATTTTAATGCCAAGATTGGAAAGGAAAATATCTTTGGCCCAACAGTCGGAAAATTCAGTCTCCACAGTGAAACATCTGACAATGGCATGAGGCTGATAGACTTCGCAACGGCAAAAAACATGGTATTTAGCAGCACCAGATTTAAACATCTCGATATCCATAAGGCACCTGGCTGTCTCCAGATGTGAAAACAAGAAATCAAATTGATCACGTTGTGATAGATGAAAGGCACTCATCGAGCGTGTTGGATGTTCGCTTGTTCGGAGGAGCAAACATAGACTCGGACCACTACCTTGTTGCAGCAAAGGTACGACTAAAGCCTATGGTCAACGAGATAAAGCAGCCTTCGACAGCCCACTACGTTCAAAGGTATTCCAAGCCATGTCTGAATTTGGTATCCCCGCAAAGCTCATTCGGCTTTGTAAAATGACTTTAACTGACACGAGATCCTCAGTTAAAATAGGAAAGAACATCTCCGAAATATGTTGTACCAAAAGAGGTTTCAGGCAAGGAGACAGCCTCTCGTGTGATCTCTTCAACATTATTCAAGAGGCAAACGTCAAAAGAAGTGGCACAATCTACACCAATAGCCACATGTTACTTGCTAATGCTGATTATATAGACATCATGGGACGATCAGTAAAAGAAGTAACAGATACCGTTATGAAGGTCGAAGGAGAATCTGCTAAAGTGAATCTGGCAGTAAACGGCGGGAAGACTAAGTTGATGGTGTCGAGGCGCAATACGTGTCAACTGTTGACGTTGGTTCCTATAATTTTGAGGTAGTAAAAGACTTCGTCTACCTCGGCACCGCCGTAAACACATCTAACGACATCAGTTATGAAATAAAATGAAGAATTGTATTGGCTAACAGATGCTACTTTGGCTTAAAAACAAAGCCACATGTCGTCAAACAAAAATAACTCTTTACAAAACACTGACACTACCCGTGCTGATGTATGGTTCCGAAGTCTGGGTACTTGCGCAAGCAGACAAGGCAGTGCTTGGTGTGTTTGAGAGAAAAATTCTTTGAAAGATCTACGGACCAATCTGCGTTGAAGGTGAATATCGACGTCGTATGAACCACGAGCTGTATCTGCTATACAACGACATCAATATAGTTAAACGTATTGAGATGCAACGATTGCGTTGGCTAGGCCATATAATAAGAATGATACCGCTAAAAAGGCGTATAGACATGAGCCGCTTGGCGGTGCACGCCGAATTGGGAGGCCAAAGAATAGATGGCGCAAACAAGTGGATGAAGAGATGACCAGGCGCGGTATTCCAGAAGGGGAAGCAATAGACATAGAGAAATGGAGATCTTTTCTTAGTTCGGCCTATAGAACAAATGTTCAGTAATGGGCCAGCTAAGTAAGCAAATAATATTCTCAAAGGCAAGGTCATTAAAAACAGTATGTAACTTTCGCGAATTCGTTGCAAATGACCACATATTCTCTTGGTCGATAGGTACAATAAATACAAACATAAAATTCGCGAGTTTATAAAGAAAAACAAAAAATTGCAATTACTGAACTTAAATGCATTTGGTGCGAAAACTTTTTTAGCGATAGAAAAAAAATTACACCGTCTTTCATAGTAGTTATTCAAGCTCTAAACGGCTATGCGGAGCTATTTTTGATATTTGCAAAAATTGCAAAAAAGTGATAACCCTAGTTGGCACCATAACTATCCACATGGGGAGTTTGTTAGTGACTGCATTTGCCGACAGACGTGTTGTAAAGTGCTAAACAAAATAAATAATTTAAAGCGAAATATCCTCGGATATTCAGACTTTAAGTGTTACTAAACACTTCACCGGTGGTGAAGACATTTATATATTAATTTGTTTCATATAAATTCATGGAAATAATAAAGAAAAACAAAAATCAATAAAAGTAATTTAATATGCAAGAGCAAAATGCTCTTCGCAAAAACAACAATAAAGACGTTGAACAACGTGTAATAAAATATGTAACAAAACCTAGAGAGCAAAGAAAAAGACCAAACTCAACAATGAGTGAAGGCATAATACCTAAACAATTGAGATCTAATTATTTTAGTGTTCTCGCACAGCCAGATGATGACTGTGACAAACAAATATTAGAGAGTTTTGAAAAACATGTGCGTGAACACAAAGAGAAACAAAAAATCGCCGATGAGCAAAAGAACAACAACAATTCTAAACAGCCAGATCAAAATAAATCAATAAAGAAGACGTATTTATTAAAAGGTCTAGATCAGCGACGACCACAGCAATACAACCAAAGCGAAGGCATGTATGAACGTATGAGTGAAAAAAGCAACAACCACATTATGTTTTTGTTTGTTTTCATAAATTTACACTGTACGTGAGAGAGAGAAGCAAATGCAAAAACAACTCAGTGGGCGCCCTCACTATACGATCTAAGCAAAGAAGCTCGACCCTGGTCTAGATAATGACATAGATATGGATGAAATATTTAAAGAACTATGCACATATGAATGTGATGAACTTAAGTTCCTAAAGATTACTCAGTTCAGTACTAAGAAATCGAGAAAAGATGGACGTGTACTACCAATCTATTTAGTACAAGTAACGCCCGAAAGTGACGTCAATAAATTGAAATCGATTGATTTGATCAATCATCGAGATGTAACATGGGATCACTTAAGACGACCCGAAATCACACAATGCAGAAACTGTCAGGGCTACTTTCATAGTGCCTCTAACTGTTTCTTGGCACCCAAATGCGTTAAATGTAATGGAAGTCATGAAAGTACCAAATGCGAACTTAAAGATGTGCCGAAAGAGCAATTATACTGCGTCGTATGCAAACAATCTGGACATCCAGCATCATACAAAGGATGTCAAAGATACAAAGAACTGCAAGATAAAATACGAGCCTCAAAACAAGAAAGACGGAATCGCCCAAATACTCATAGTTCTTATGTTAGAGAAAATGTTAGCTTCTCAAATATAACCAGGAATGATTCAAGACCCCATGCAAATGTTAATAATATTCCAAATAATAACCTCTTAGTAGAACTAAAAAACATGATGACTAGCTTTTCAAGTCAACTAATAAATATTCAAAAGCAAATGCAAATGCAGGCCTCTCAAATAGAGACCATCTTCTCCTTATTAGGTGTATAAACATGGATAACGAAACAAATGTACATTTTTTAAAATCATTAAAAATTATTGAAATTAATGTTAACTCTTTAATACTTCTAAGTAGAAGATATAACCTAGAACAATTTATTAGAGAAAATAGACCGGCAATTGTATTGCTAAACGAAACTAAACTGAATAGAAAACTTAACCTTAGAATTGAAAACTACAATGTAGTACGAAAAGATAGGCCCAACTCGTCAAGAGGTGGAGGTACTGCAATTCTTTTAAAAAGAGATATACAATTTAAACATTATACTAACAATACCATACGTAGATTTAAACATTTAGAAACAACTATTATTAAAATTCCAATGAAACACAATAAAACATTACACATAATAAGTGCGTACTACCCACCAGGAAATAATGACTCATTCTATAAAACAGAAATGGACGAATTATTTAGATCCATGAATCTGCAAAATACAGATTGTTATTACATACTTGGGGGAGATCTTAACTGTAAAAGGACTGAATGGGGTAATAGAGATAATAACACTAAAGGCAACTTAATGAAAAATTGGGTGTCTGATAATGAAATAAACTATAGATGTAAATTTTATGCTTCGTTTACACCTTCATATCCAAGAATCTGTTCTTTTATTGACGTATTTTTATTTGACAATCGCATTAAATTAGATACTGTCAACAATACATTAAACAGCATACGAACAACAGCATATGATAGCGATCACGACGCTTTAGTAACAACGGCATCAATGACTAATAATAATCAAATATTTGAACTATTCAAATTAATCCCAAGTATTAAGCTCAATTACAAAGGAACCAATTGGAATATATTCCAAAGAAGAATTAATACAAAACCAACAACGAATTTTTGGTGCCCAATAATTACAATCTTACAAACGACGAAATTGATTCCTATCTAAACTCCATTAATTCCATAATTACAAGCACTATAGAAGAAACAGTTCCAAGGTTCAAAAATAACAAACATATTATAACGAATACAATAATAAAAAAGCTGTTTAAAGAAAAAAGTAGATTTTTAACCCTAATAAAAAGACACAACCGTTTAGAAATTTGTATTCCTAGAGATAACCTTACATTAATAAAAGCTAGATTAAAAATTGTAAGAAAATTAATCAATGATAATTTCTCTGTAGCCATAAACAACAAGATTCGTAAATCTTTATTAGAAATGAACACACGAAACTCTTCAGATATGTTCTTCAAAATAAAGAAGAATTTTAAAACAAGGGAGGCGAATCGATTGGAAGTTTTAAAAGCTCCACAAAGTATGTCAAATATAATTAATAATGCGGAAATAGATATTCGCACATTGGAAACTGATGCCGACCTGAACTATATAATTAACGACGAAGTTGAAATAGTAAATTTTATGGGTGCCTACCTTGAAACAATTCATTCTGAGAAACAGATTGACTGTAATAAAAATTTGCAGACGCAAGTCGTTAGCACATTCAATGACTTTTTGAATACCAAAACATCATATGAATGTAATATGACGACCATAATAACATTTTCAAACTCAAAAAGAGCTAATTTATTAGACCAAGAGCAGGCTGGTATTAATTTTGTAACCAGCAACACTCTTATACAAATTTTTAAAAACTTGCGAAATAAAGTCTCTGCAGGTCTAGATAAAATCCCTAATATAGTTCTAAAGCACCTAACAGAGAAACTAATACTAGATTATTGCTCTCTATTTAATAATATGATCAATAACTCATATTTTCCACGTAATTGGAAAATAGCAAAAGTTATCGTAATACCTAAGAAAGGTAAGGAAACCAAAAACCCAAAAAATTACAGACCCATAAGTTTGCTGCCAAATATAAGTAAGGTTTTCGAAATGTGCGTCAGCAATACTTTAAACGAAACATGTTATAGAAAAGACTTAATAAATGATAAACAATTTGGTTTTAAATACCAACATTCTACACTTAATGCTGTTAATGTTCTTCTCTCTAATATAAATTGGAATTTCAATAGAAAGTTTTGTACAGGAGCCTGCTTAATAGATTTGAAAAAGGCATTCGATTCAATATGGATACCCGGCTTGATCTATAAACTACTACGATACAATTTCCCTTTGAATTTAACTATCTTGATATATAATATGATTTCTGAGAAGAGTTTTTCTGTTCATAACAATACCAGTCATAGTAAAATATATAAAATAGTCAATGGGCTGCAACAAGGAACTGTCAATGCTCCTACACTCTTCAATTTGTATATTTTCGACATCATAAACAAATTAAACGATATTATTGCTTATGCAGACGATATCATAATTTATACTTCCAACTGCACCATAGAAAACATAAATATTCAACTTCAAGCTTCTTTCGACATCATAGAATCATATACTAGAGATTGGCATATGAAAATCAATACAGACAAATGCGAAACAATTCTTTTCAGGCAACCAGTAAATAAATGCAACAGCAATATAAGACGTCATTGGAAAAGTTTTGGGATAAAATCAAAATATGAAAATAAGACCATTCCTAACAAAGAAGTAGTTAAATATCTGGGCTTATATTTAGATAAATTTCTTTACTTTAACGAACATGTCCTCAAAACAATAGATAAAGCCAAAAATGCGTTTTTCATGTATAAAAATTATTTTTACTCAGACACAGTTTCAAAAAAAGTCAAAATACTTATGTATCAAACGTTGATCAGACCCATTTTGTCATACGGATGCCCTATGTGGTTCAATATCTCCCCATCATACATGGAGAAAATTCGTGTATTTGAACGTAAGTGTATTAGATGTTGTACAAACATGTATAGAACCCCTGAAAGCAATTACCTTAAATACATCTCAAATAAGACTATATACAACAACGCGAATATAAGCAGAATAGACAACTTCATAATCAATTTGATTAGAAAGCATATTGATAGATGTACAAATTGTTCTAATATTCATCTAATAATGGCTCCATTCTACACGGATTTTGAATATATAAAAAATTCCATATTGAATGGATTTGTACCACCAGAATCCTTTGTGTTTCTAGACAGTATACATTACATGAACAGAGATGATGGAGTGCCTTTATTCTATCATGTATATAGACGAGCCACAGATAAATCGATAGACTATTTAAGAAGTGATAATAATAACACCAGATTCGATATGAGCATCCCAGACAGAGATAAACTTTGGGCTGACCCTAACAAACGCATACAATATTGGTGGCATACATAACACTAACTTAATTTTTATTTCCCTGACAATTCCTTTTTATTAAAAACAAATATAAATGTGTAATGTTTTTTTGTCAACTTTTTCATTACAATTCACCATATTATTTTCCTTGTAGAACATAATTTATTACAAAAAAAAAAAAAAAAAAAAAAAAAAAAAAAAGCTATCCACATGGTAAAATTGCTTCCAGACATAAAACACTGTTCGACGGTGAACTTTTTCAGTATACTCTCCCACACAAAATTTGAAAACAAGAAACCTTCTAAAAAGTGTAGTTAAAAGACATTAATAGTTTTGAAATTTATTGCAGAAGGATTTGCTCGCAGTCCCTGTTTTCGCGTGCAAGTCAATACTTCCTGATAAAATGATCCATAAGCTCAAAAAATTCTCAGGTCAGAAACCAAAATAGCTGGTTTGCCAGATAACTATTCAAAGTAATTCCCATTATCACTTCATCCCCACGCTTTTGTCCAGTTTAAATTTACATAATTAGCATTAATTAGGATTAGAAACGAGCACAGTAGTGGAATTCTGTAACTCATTTTTTGAGTTACCGACAAAAATCGGTGACATTAACACGCAAAGTTATGAATGAAAAGTATCAATAAAAGTTGACAGCACTGTTGCTATCGGTACGATTTAGCAACAGCCTTATTTTGGTTGTTAACTTACTGAAAATTTTCGTTAATTACCGAAATTATAAGCATTTTTTATTTATTATTGTCTTTTTAGGACGAAGACCATTATTAATGAAAGTTTTTAATTAATTAATTGGATTAATCGAGCTAACATGGCCTAAGGAGTTTTGTATTGAAAAATGAATTCTAGCGAAATACCACACACTCAACCATTACGCTACGATCGTTTCGCCTGGTGGTTTAAGCCAGGCTCATCAGGCGTATTTGAATGCTAATGGCTAGAAGACAAAGGCTGATTTTGATAACTTCTATTTATACAAACATTTTTACAAATTTGTAATTATGAAGTATTTATTGAAGTCTTTTTCTTTATCAAGTCACCCTAGTGTCTTGTCTAGGAATCATTTTCTCAATACATACACATATACAATCGAAGGGGGGTTTCCTTCATGAATTGTAATGCCTTCAGTTTTTGAAGTTTTGGATATCATGTCGACTAGTTTTGTTGATATGATACATTGGCATCATGTCGACTAGTTTGTTGATATGATACATTGGCAGTGGCTTAGAACGCTGAGATCTCGACAACATTGTCTGTTTGTTGGAGAGGACCTAGGTTCAAACCTCAGCCAGGGCAGCCAATGTTGTCGAGATCTCAGCGTTCTAAGCCACTGCCAATGTATCATATCAACAAACTAGTCGACATGATGCCAATGTATCATATCAACAAAACTAGTCGACATGATATCCAAAACTTCAAAAACTGAAGGCATTACAATTCATGAAGGAAACCCCCCTTCGATTGTATATGTGTATGTATTGAGAAAATGATTCCTAGACAAGACACTAGGGTGACTTGATAAAGAAAAAGACTTCAATAAATACTTCATAATTACAAATTTGTAAAAATGTTTGTATAAATAGAAGTTATCAAAATCAGCCTTTGTCTTCTAGCCATTAGCATTCAAATACGCCTGATGAGCCTGGCTTAAACCACCAGGCGAAACGATCGTAGCGTAATGGTTGAGTGTGTGGTATTTCGCTAGAATTCATTTTTCAATACAAAACTCCTTAGGCCATGTTAGCTCGATTAATCCAATTAATTAATTAAAAACTTTCATTAATAATGGTCTTCGTCCTAAAAAGACAATAATAAATAAAAATCTTCACAGCAGAGCCCGGCTGCCCTGGCTGAGGTTTGAACCTAGGTCCTCTCCAACAAACAGACAATGTTGTCGAGATCTCAGCGTTCTAAGCCACTGCCAATGTATCATATCAACAAACTAGTCGACATGATGCCAATGTATCATATCAACAAAACTAGTCGACATGATATCCAAAACTTCAAAAACTGAAGGCATTACAATTCATGAAGGAAACCCCCCTTCGATTGTATATGTGTATGTATTGAGAAAATGATTCCTAGACAAGACACTAGGGTGACTTGATAAAGAAAAAGACTTCAATAAATACTTCATAATTACAAATTTGTAAAAATGTTTGTATAAATAGAAGTTATCAAAATCAGCCTTTGTCTTCTAGCCATTAGCATTCAAATACGCCTGATGAGCCTGGCTTAAACCACCAGGCGAAACGATCGTAGCGTAATGGTTGAGTGTGTGGTATTTCGCTAGAATTCATTTTTCAATACAAAACTCCTTAGGCCATGTTAGCTCGATTAATCCAATTAATTAATTATAAGCATTTTAATTTCACCGATATTTGTCGGTAACTTGAAAAATGAGTTACAGCATTCCACTACAGGTGTGTTTATCATTTTGCTTCCAAAAAGTCATGTTGTTGTGTAGTGGTATTTTTAATGTTCTGGAGTTTTAAAATGTTCAGGAAATTGCGTTTGCTTCCGATGTGCTGGCATACTGAAGTTTGGCATCAGGGTGAATTTGTATTATATGTATGTATGTGTTTTAGTTGGGCTGTTGTAAACATTGAATTGTTATGTGTTAATCTCAACGTTTTCCTTTTTGGCTTACTTTAATATTCTCATTTATTATAAACAACGCAACAGATGTTTTATATATTATGTATACATATATGTGTGTATGTATATTGGGTAAAATATTTAATGATGTGAAATTAAATAAAAAATGTATTTTTTATATTTTTTTACTTCAGCGCTATATATTTTATATGATGATATTAACAGTCTTATTTTTTATTTTCTTAAATGGGTTTATGAGATTTGTAAGGAATATAATAAATTGTTATTGCTATATCTTAACACTAAGGAATTTTTTATTGCATTAAAGAATTACAAATAAGCATTGTGTTTAGAAATATTGAAAGACTAATGATAATAAAAAATAAGCTAATAATTTATTAGTATTAATAAATTTATTAATTTTTCATGATGCTATTACAATTTTCTTCTTACCAACTAAATTAATGAAAACACACGTACATATATATAAGGATTATGGTCCAATTAGAGTAACTTAATCATCGATATGAATCTAGTTTTTTTATTTTGTAAAATATCACAGTTTTTAATGGTGATTTTTGTTTATATTAATAAAATATATCTTGTTTCAAAGATTTTTTTTGAAGAAAATTGCAATAGCTCTTTATTTAATATAACGATTTTATATTTTTACTTAAAGGTCTCTTAAATATATATGTGCTGATATTGCATGGAGAGTGGGTGAAATTTGCTGGAGTTTTGATTTCCAATAGTACTAAATGGTAAAAAATATTCGAATATTTTTTAAAGAAAGTCTATACTCCTTGTGTGACAACTACACTGTGCGACACTAAAATCATTAACCATATTCTGACACCGCAGCGGGATAGAAGACCAAAAATAAGAAGACACGTGTCCAGGTGTTTTTCCCTATCACTTCAACATTCGCGGTTTTGGCCCCCCATAGACCTGAGGCCTTGATGTCAAAAGGGATCATTTTGTCAGGCACATATCTTCTAAAACGCTAAAAATTTGGGTCTACTCGTAGAAGAAAAATTTTAGCTCTCGTCTTAAAGAATAATAATTGTGAACACATAAAATCCATTCCACCTCACCTTCATGATCAAAATTGGCAAGGTCAAATTTCCCTTTTAATTTTTTCTCGGATTTTAGTCTACAGATATCAAACCGATCAGAATTGAAGCAAACAGCCAACTTGAAAAATGTAGCTTAGATCTTAGTAAACAACTTTCTAGAACAGACGAACTCTGTAGAAACGGTTCTTAATGGTCAAAATGGCAAATCAAATGCGATTTTTATCTTCTTTTTCGGTCCCTGCTCCATAGATACTAAACCGTTTAAAATTCAAGAAAGCAATGGATCACAATAATGTAGCAAAGATATCAGCAAACAATTTTCTGGAACATACGAAATGTCTATGACCGGCTCTAAAATGTGAAAATATGCAAAAACTTTTGAATATATTCGATTTTTATACTTTTTCTGGTCCACAGATACCGAACCGCCCAAAAATTAACGATACAGTCAACTACAAAAATGTACCTATGATGTCAATAAACAAATTTCTATAACATAAAAAGATTCTAGGAACGGTTCTTCAAGCTCAAAATTCGATTATTTTAGATCATCCTTTCCTGTTAAGGTCCCTAAATAACAAACCTTTCAAATTTCCTTGAATTTTGAACAATATTTTATTTCCAGACCTGAGCTGGGGGAAATGTTAAAAATAATTTAATTTTTTGTGAATTTCAGCTTTCAGAACCGTTACTAGAATCTTTTTATGTTCTAGAAAGTTGTTTATTGAAATCTTAGAGGATAAAAATCGCATTTGATTTGCCATTCTGACCATTAAGAACCGTTTCTACAGAGTTCATATGTTCTAGAAAGTTGTTTTCTAAGATCTAAGGTAAACTTTTCTAGTTGGTTGTTTTCTTAAATTTTGATCGGTTTAATATCTGCAGACTAAAATCAGGAAAAAATTAAATGGGAAATTTGACCTTGACGATTTTAACCTTGAAGGTGAGGTTGAATGGATTTTATGTGTTCACAATTATTATTCACGAGAGCTACAACTTTTCTTCTACAAGCAAACCCAAATTCTTAGCGGTTTAGAAGATATGTGCCTGACAAAATGATCCCTTTTGACATCAAGGCCTCAGGTCTTTGGGGGTCCATAACCGATAGGGAAGAACGCCGGGACACGTATCTTCTTATTTTTGGTCCGCAAATCTTGCTGATAAATGCATTGAAAATAAAGCTTAAATTCTCAAAATACTTAAAATCGGGCGGTACAGTTATATGGGGGCTATATCAAAACGTTGAACTATGTTCAAAATCCTCAAAATACAAAAAAGGTCTATGCCAAAAATTTTTGGTGTAGAATGTTTGTGACCACTGGGAACTCCAAATACCAAACTACACCTGATTTGGGCGGAAAGTGTAGCTTAGAATTGTTGGTGGAAACGTTTAGTGACCACTAGAAACCCTAAGTACCAAATTGCAACTTATTTGAAAGAAACGAATTGCTTGAATCAACAAAATACCGAATATCAGGGGGTATCGTTATATGGGGGCTATACCAAAGTATTAGCCGATGTTATTCATATCTAGTCCATTGTTACCCACGGACACATACTACGTTTGTGCAAAATTTCAGAAACAAATCTCCATTCGTTTGCAAGTTAATTTCGCGCCGCTAGATCAGTGATTTCGACCACTGTGCTTTGAAGGCAAATTTTTTGCTGGGTACATCAAAGCGTAGACCTACGTATTTCGGTAAGGACATTTTTTACCCAATGAGAAAGAAGTCATAATGCCAAATTAAAGGTATTAGGTTGTAAAATGTTTCAATGTACATTTTCTGGAAACTTGAAAAAAACTTGGACCTATATTAACCCTTTTCAAAACAAAAGTAGTGCGAACAGATCTTCAATTAGTTGGGAAGGTAACAAGTAAAAAAGTATCAGTCGGCTTTGCCGACAGAGATATACCCTCAACCTATGTGAATTGAAAATGTGAGGCAAATTTTGGACCAAATCCGTTGACTACTTCGAGTGCTATAGTGCGCTCCAGCCACTACACATGGTGTCATAGGGATTTTTACAACTTTCGGGCTATTTTTCATTTTTTTTTTTGCCCCTGAAAAAATTGTACCATCGTAAGTGGGTCAGTGAATGGAAGTTGCTTCAACAAAACTCAAAGCGATTCGAAAGCAGGTCTTAAAGTGAACTTATCCCAAATTTTGGGTGGGAGGTACCCGAAGGAGTGGACAAATATAGTCCATATTCGAACCTGATCTATACCTGGCAGATATATTAGGATGTGTAAAGTATGGACTAAATCGGTCACTCCCTTCAAGAGTTATCGTGCGTACAAATTTTCCGAACATTTTCGAACTTTTGTGGGGGAGAAAACGGAAGGAGTGGACCGATATAACCCATCTTCGAACTTAAACTAAGTTTGGACAAAATATTGCGATAGCCAACTTTTAGACCAAATCGGTTCATCCGTTCGAGAGTTATCGTGCGCACCAGCCAACCAGACAGACAGACAGACGGACGGACATTGCTAAATTGACTCCAAATTGTCTGAAACACATTTCGTCCAAACATACATGGGGTATAAAACCATTATTTTGATGAGGCACATTTTTCCCGTATGAAAGTGTATATGACGAAAAGTCAAAAAAATTTAACATTGATGAAGCCAAGGTTTGCACTGTTATAAATTGTGAAATATTGCAGTGTACCACGAAAAATTACCATAGTTGAATCAAACGAAGTATTTTTAACAAAAGCTGAAAAATGTGGCAAAAAAAGTTAATTTGCGCGGAAGCTATGACAGCGTAAATGAATAAAAATAGGTAAAAACGCGTTGAAGCAAACGAGTTTTTTTTTACGTTGTTATTCGATTGGCGGTTAAACCGTTTAAAATACGGATATCTGTTCAAAGTAAAAGTAGAAGAATACAAAATGAACATTACACTTCTAATGTATTACATTTCAAAATCTCCACTACATCCACCTTTTATGGATGCTGACATTTTGAAGCCAGATTTTAGGCGTTTTTTGTATTTTTGGTCTAACTGCGACGCGTATTCGGGTATTTCAGAAAACATATAATAGTATCAAAGTAATCGCGATTGATATGAATATTGACTATGTAGCCCAGACAGCATCGCAGTAATCCACTGAAAAAGGCCAACATTAAGTGCGATATTTTTCCGAAAAACCCTATGTTTTGGGTACAGTATTTACAATTACAATATCCTTTTGATTGTGCTGGGACCCCAAGATATTTTAGTTTTTTTGACGGTCCGGATCATATAAATCATAGATCGTAACAAGTAAGAAAAGCGTTAAGTTCGGTCGGGCCGAACTTTTTATACCCTCCACCACAAATTTCAGCCATTTCGGTGGATTAATGTGGCCACAACCTTCAAAATACCGAAATTCGGAAGGTACCGTTCTATGGGGGCAATATGATGGCGTGGACCTATACCTACAAATTTCTGGGGGAAAGTTTTATACGCCTAAAGAAGAATAAATACCAAATTTCAGCCATCTCGGTGTGATAATGAGGCTAAAACGTTCAAAATATCGAAAATCGGGAGATATTGTATTATGGGGGCTATATCAACACGTGGACCTATAGAAACATTTTATGGTAGAAATGTTTCTTAGCCTCTAGAAACACAAAATACAAAGTTACAACCGATTCTTTGGTTAAGTGGGTCTAATACATGGAAAATATAGTAAAATGACGCGTACTTTATAAGGGGCCTTATGTGGGGGCTATACCAAAACGTGGACCTATATAACCCAACTTTGGTAGGAATGTTTTCTGGCCTCTGAAGACACAAAATATCAAATTACAACCAGTTCTGTGGTCAAATGGGTCTAATACATTCAAAATATATTAAAATGACGCGTACTTTATATAGGGCCTTATATGGGGGCTATACCAAAACGTGGACCTATATAACCCAACTTTGGTAGGAGACACAAAGTACCAAATTACAACCAATTCGGTGGTAAAATGGGCCAAATATCTTAAAAATTCCTTAAAACGACGACGCGTCACGCGTCATTTTGTATGGGGGCTATACGAAAGCGTGGACCTACATAGCCCACTTTCAATACCAAAAGTCCTACGTAAATATAACATATTTTCCCAAAATTTCATCAACCTACGTCAATCCGTTCGGACGCTAGAGTGATTTCCACAGACGGACAGACGGACGGACATGGCTATATCGATGTAGAATTGCACGCTGATCAAGAATATATATACTTTGTGGGGTCTACAATGATTATTTTGAGTAGTTACAAACGTAGTGACAAACTTAATATACCCCCATCCTATGGTGGAGGGTATAAAAAGACTTATCATTTTCGAGATATCTCGATCTAAAGGTCAAATAAAAAATTAGCCGCGTAAGTACATTATGAGGCGAATCGGTTAAAGTAACGACACTATGTGTTAGATACTTCCGAAAGCTTTCAAACGATATCCACTTTGCAGTAATCGGTTCAGTAGAACCGGGTCTAACCCGGTTTTTAAATTTGGCCTTTCGGGTCTAATAACAGGCGAACCGGATCCGCAACCGTTGCAAATTATACATTTCCGTAATCAGTGCAACAAACCCTACCTTCCGACAAAACTTGAAAAAAATCGGAGAGTTTTCGTTGGGGTCGTTCCCGTTGGGCTTTCGATTATGCATGTGGGTTAAATAGGCTATTTTTGCATAAAATGACTCTAACATTGAATAACTCTAATAAACACACTCCGATTTTGTTGGAATTTTTTTTAGAAGATAGCTATAATTTCGCTCTTCAAGAAAATATATATATATATATTTGGGGGACAGACCCGATTACTTCGCTTATTTTAGCCGGTTCGTCTGAATATGTGCAAATTTCCCTTATAAGTGCATAAAAATCATG
The DNA here is from genome assembly GCF_047663935.1 of Musca autumnalis. Taxonomy (NCBI): domain Eukaryota; kingdom Metazoa; phylum Arthropoda; class Insecta; order Diptera; family Muscidae; genus Musca; species Musca autumnalis. The sequence continues at coordinate 39,537,045 of NW_027411977.1, read as the reverse complement.
TGTTTTTTAGAACAGCTATATCTCAAGAATGGTTCCTTCTAAGAAAAAATTGTGAGGGTCAAACTTGTAGATAATTTTTCTGTCTACAATATTTACTTTAGTCACTTTTTGATTAGATCAACCGTTTTCAAAAAATAAATCCGAAAACCTATAAACCCTTAAATTTTGACCTTTGACCCCGAATATTTTTTTTGCACACATGGGATTGATGGGGACTTTTAGGACGTTGCTTCTAATGGCAAACCCTAGCTCTCCACCAAAATTCAGCTTTGTGGGAATTTTTGCTATTTCAATGTCTATTTTGACCGGACTATGTAATGTGGTTTTGTTAAATGGAGCGTAATTACAAAATTTCTCTAATGTCCTGCCCAATTCTTTGGACTTCCTAAATTCCGAATAATGAACTTTTGGCTGCAAATAGCCGCAAATCTTGCTGATAAATGCATGGAAAATATAGCTTCAATCTTCAAAATACCAAAAATCGGGCGGTAAAGTTATATGGGGGCTATATCACAACTTTGGGACTATGTTCACAATTTTTGATGGAGAAGATGTATAGCCTACGAGAACCTCCAATGCCAAAATTCAGCTTTTTTGGTCCGAAAATGTGGACAAAATCCTTAAAATACCAAATATTTGGAGGGGGCAATCTCGAAATGGTCTATGTCAAAAATTTTTAGTGGAGAATGTTTGTGACCACTGGTAACTCCTAATTTGGGCAGAAAGTGTAGCTTAAATCCCGCCAAGATACTGAAAATCGGGAGGTTCCTAAAAATGGACCTATACCCAAACGTGGACCTATGTCCACAATTTTTGGTGGAAAAGTTTAGTGACCAATAGAAACCCTTAGTACCAAAGTGCAACTTATTTGGAAGGAAACAATTGCTTAAACCCTAAAAATACGGAATATCAGGAGGTACCGTTATATGGGGGCTATACCAACATATTAACCGATATTGTTCATATTTAGTCCATTATTACCCACGGATATATACTACGTTTGTGCAAAATTTCAGAAACAGATATCCATTCGTTTTCAAGTTATACATTTCGGGCCGATAGATCAGTGATTTCGACCACTGTGCTTTGGAGGCAAACTTTTTGCTGGGTTACTATATACGGGGGTACATCAAAGCGTAGACCTACGTATTTTTGTAAGGACATTTTTTACCCATTGAAAAAGAGGTCCTAATGCCAAATTAAAGGTATTAGGTTGTAAAATGTTTCAATGTACATTATCTGGAAGGGGGTATGTGTAAGTGTGGGCAAAAAAAAAAAAATTGGGTCTATATCAACCCTTATCAAAACAAAAGTAGTGCGAACAAATCTGCAATTAGTTGGGAAGCTAATCAATTTTTAATAAAATTTCGAATATATATACACATGTGAAATTCGCGCATTCTTCATTCATCCACTCTCACCATGCATTATCTTTTTTCGTGTGTTTTTAATAAAAATTATGATTTATATTTTTAATTTCGATTTAATTTTCTTATAAAAAACGCTATTTAAGCCTTAAATTATTAAAATTTAATTTACATAAAAATTATTGTGAGTTTACTAACATTGGGTATACTGAAAATCACTCTCTATTGTTAAGGTGACACACTGTCGCCACTATATCCCATCATTAGCTAAATGTGTACAAGCTTTAGTTTGTTGTTGTATATGAAACGGTTGGTTTGTTCTTTTAATTGGCCCTAAGGACAATCGTAATGAATCCATAAATTTATGATCAACTTTGATGGTATTGTTGTAACCAACAAACTTAAAAATAGGCATGTCAGTTACATGCATCTTATTCTTCCTTGCCAGCCTTGTTTACATCGATACGTTGGCATTGTATGCGGTAGGTATTTTTGGATTATTAAAGATGAACTTTAAACTTAAGTGTATGTGTGGATGTATGTAAGTGAGTGTGTATGGTTTCTACAACATCAATAACCTTGTTAATGTTTGCATTTGAGCCTGTGTGTGTGTATGCGGATGGGTAACTTTTTAAATTAACGTCTAGCATATTGACAACAAACCGAATTACGTGGCACCCTTTGGGTTGGTAAACCTGAAATGCCCTTCAGATATGTATAGGAGACGGGCTGACGTAGTATCCTTTGAGGCGGTGGCTTTGTTTTGGTTTTCGTAGACTTGTTTGCTGGTGTTGTTGTTGTTGGTTTTGACGAGCAAGAAGCGGTAGTTGATGCTGATGAATTCGATGACGATGATGCAGATGCCGCTGCTGTGTTGTTATGTTTTTTATTTAGTTCGAGGTTAGATGTAGACTTGAGAGCTGATTTAATGGGTGTGGACGACGATGATGACGATGACGTATTATGCATATGTGTGCTGGCCAAGGACATTGTCGGTGGCGGTGTTGTGCCGCTGCATGATAGAGAACGTGATGACAGTGAGAAAGTCTCAAATGCTTTGCGTATAGAACTGGCCGAACGTCTTTGTAAACGGGAAAAGCTGGAGCGGGCAAATGATTTACGGTCCTTGTGAAATCCATTACTTGCATTGGACTTGCCATTTGTTACTCTGGCCACACCATCATCCCTCTCACTGTGGTTATGGTCATTTTCTAGTTCCTGTTGTTGGTGCTGCTGCTCTTCAATGTCCACAGTGCTACTCGTTTCACTGGATGCACATGAAATATGCTCAGTAATGGACATGGTCATCATTGATGCCGTCATTATATTGCTGGCATTGCAGTATTGCTGATGTCGTTGTGCATCCTTGCCAGAATTTTCTCTGTGCGATGAACAGGAGTCGGTCGATGAACTTTGATTGTCTTCTTCATTGCTACCCGAATAAACTAGGTCATCATTTGACCTCAAACCGAAACGACGACTCAGTTGTCGAAAGAAACCCATATTGCGTTCATAGTGAGGATTCGAAGGCATACCACCAGCACAAGTAGTATTGGTGGTGGTCGTGTTCATGGCACTATTACTGCCGGGCAATGTGTTACGATTTGTGGCATTGCGGCTGCTGCATTGACGTTGCAATGTTGCGTCATTGTTTGGTGCCTCGAAATTGGAACGATGACCTTCTGGGGCCGCCACACTATTAGCCGAAGATGAAGAAGGCGATGATAGGTGCTGCGCCTCGGCAAAATAGACATGAGCAGTAGTCATTTTGCAAACAAAATAAGTCTTTTTGGTTTTTCGAAAATCGTGTAAATCTTTAATTACTTTTTGTTTTTTTGCATCACAGTTTTACTGTTTTCATTTGTTATTCAATTGTTGCCGGCATCCTGTTTTTTTGTTTTGTTTTGCAATTTCTGTGTACATTACTCTCTCAATTAGCCATTTACCTCTCTCCTTCTTGGCGTGTTTGTTGTTGTTACTGCCTCTCTTTCTCTCTTATTTTATATTAACTAGACACTTTTCACTTTCACCGGTTTATTTTATTTATTTTACAACCACTCACTGTCACTGTTCACTACGTACTGAAGGATATTTCTGCAAGCGGCTTCTTTATATAGCAGCCCATCTCCTTGCCTCCCGGGCTGTTATGATATCCACAAGCTACAGTTGCAAAGCAAAATCTGCAAAGTTTTTTTCTCTCTCCGACAGTTTCGAACTCTTCCGCCTCTTTGCTTTGCCTTCCTTGTTGTATCCTTAATATTGTGCCAAACACAAATACACGAACATAGGGAAATATTTTCGCGGTTTTTTCACGATTTGTTTGTAAACAATACTGTTAACGGTTTTCGTTACCCTACACCACACAGTGGTTATGGGTATTTGTTTTTAATTGCTAGCGAACAGAATACATCCGCACAACAAACAAACAAATTCACTATCTATTGGTAAGAGTCATTGCCCTCTGGACGTTTAAATTGGATACTTATTTTTGAAAAAGAAAAAAAAAAAAAAAAACAAAATTAGAGACATTTATTAATTTCTCTTTAGAACAGTACAAAGTGTTTACCTTCTGTCTCTGCTATTGTTGGCCCTGGGTCATAACACTGCTGCTGTCCCGGAAGATGACATCGTAAACTATGTATAATTTTCAAAACCAAATTATTGGTTTTTGTTTGATATTTGAAACTGAGAAAAGTATTTTATTTCTTTAACAATTTTTGTTTGTTGTTGTTGTTTATCATCTGTCTATGTCAATAAACTGTGAAAATTCACGTGATGTTGTGTGACAGCAACATAAAGAAATATTAAACACTTTAATTATAACAGAGATGAAGAAGAACAAGTGAAAACGGTGCTAAGTTCGGCCGGGTTAAAGTTTTTATACCCTCAATAAATTATATAGAAAACCGAGTTCATATTGATTGGAAAACTTTAACCGTTCTGCTGGTACAACTCTAAAACGTGGACCTATACCGACAATTCTATGCAGAAAAAGTACTGTGAATTACTGAGAATAATGTGCGGTTATGTGGGGGCTACCCACGTTTACAATTTTTAGTGAAGAAGATTTTTCGACCACTGAGAGCTTCAAATGCCAAAAATCCTTAAACTACGTAATATCGGGAAACGCCGTTTTGGGGAGGCTATATCAAACCAGTAAAAAGTATCAGTCGGCTTTGCCGACAGATATATACCCTCAACATATGTGAATTGGAACTTTCATCTACGGACAGATAGAATGTATTAAGGGTCTTTTCAGAATTTTGTGGCACTTTTTGGACATTTGAACTTGCCGACAAATATGTGGATTAGGATTAAAGTTCAAAAGTTTTGCGGAGGAGGGAATAGACCGACATAGTGCATAACGGAAGTGGATCTTATTTTGAGACTCATATCTTTTCGATAGATATCGCGCCCACTAGTCATTTCAGTGGGTTATCGTACACCTGTTGGACCAGTATGCCAGGAAGCATGGACTTGCCCACGGAAAACATATATGGCTGTAAACAGGACCACCAAGAACATCATCGGTATAAATTTCCAAAGGATCTCCGAACAGACCCGAAACTGCACTTGGCCACAAATATTGAACTTTTGTGGGGGAGGTATCCTAAGGAGAGGACCGATATGGGCCATTTCAGAAGTTGAACTAAGTTTGGACAAAATATGACGAAGACCAAATTTTGAACCAAATCGGTTTATCAGTTCGAGAGTTATTGTGCAGCTACTACATTTCGCTCATTTTCTGAAAGAGTGACATAAATCAAAAAATGTGTTTTCTGAATAAGCAATTTACATTTTTTCTACGACTTCTACTTTATCTTGTGTCAAATTTGCATGCTGATATCTCTAAAACTTAACGAGTTACAGCTCATTTACTACGAGTTTCGAATAATTCTACACAAAAGTTTTTTGAGTTTATGAAGCACTAAAACACTTCAAATCATGTTTGATCTAGCACAGAAATTTAGCACTGATATCAGGTTAGCTGTTTGCAAACTATGGTCCAAGTAGTTATTTTATTTTTTGTATAATAATCATCTTAATTTGGGAAGACAAATTTCAATCGCCAACTTAAAGCGTTTTTCTTGAAACTAGATTTTTTGTGTCACTTTTTGAGTAAATGAGGGATATGGTGCCATAGGGGGTTTTTACAACTTTAGGACCGTTTTCCAAAGAAGTATGGACTTGCCACTGAAAAAATGTTTACCGTTGTAATTGAGACAGCGATTGCAAGTTGCTTCAACAGAAATCAAAGTTAGTCAAGAGCAGGTCTTAATTTGACCTTAACGAAATTTTGTGTGAGAGGTACTCGAAGGTCCATATTCAAACCTGTTATTTAACTGGTAGGATGCGTAAAGTATGGACCGAATCGGTCCATCCCTTCAAGAGTTATCGTGCGCACAATTTTTCCGAACATTTTTGAACATTTGGGGGGGAGGTACCTGAAGGAGTGAACCGATATGGCTTATCTTCGAACTTAAACTAAGTTTGGACAAAATATTATCAAGGCCAAATTTTGGATCGAATCGGCATGTCCGTTAGAGAGTTATCTTCCGCTCCAACCACTACACACGGTGTCATAGGGGTTTTTTGTAACTTTTAGGATATTTTGTCGGGAAATATGGACTTGCCCCTGATGAAACTTATACGTCGTATGGGGGGCAGTGAATACAAGTTGCTACAACAAAAATCAAAGCGATTCGAGAGCAGGCCCTAAACTGAACTCTTCCGAAATTTTGTGTGGGTACAAGAAGGAGTGGACCGATGGAGTCCATATTGGAAACTCAGTTTGGTAGAAATTTAACGATGTGCAAAGTATGGACCAAATCGGTTACTCCCTTCAGGAGATATCGTGCGCAAAAATTTTCCGAACATTTTAGAACTTTTATGGGGGAGGTATAGGAAGAAGTGGACTCATCTTCGAACTTAAATTATGTTTGGACAAAATATTGCGAAAGCCAAATTTTGGACCAAATCAGTTCATCCGTTCGAGAGTTATCGTGCGCACCAGCCAGCCTGACAGACAGACAGAGAGACAGACAGACGGACGGACATGGCTAGATCGACTCTAAATTGTCTGAAACACATTTGGTCCAAACATACTTGGGGTCTAAAACCATTATTTCGATGAGGTGTATATTAGGGTCGGGCGATTTGAACACCACCACGGGCGCCTGGATTTTCTGATTAGTGGGATTGTACTGAGCAACAAGTAAAAAAGTATCAGTCGGCTTTGCCGACAGAGATATACCCTCAGCCTGTGTATATTGAAACAATTTTTTTCCAAAAAAGCATGTATTTAGGTAGTTTTAAGAATTTTGGGCGTTTGAACTGACAAAAATGTTGATTAGGATTTAATATCAAAAGTTTTGCGGAGGAGATACTAAAAAGAATGAATCTCCAGCCACTATATATGGTACCATAGGGGTTTTTTAGAATTTCAGGGATGTTTGCTCAAGAAGTATGAACTTGCCTTGCCCCTGAAACAACTTTTACCATCGCAATTGAGGCAGCGAATGCAAGTTGCTTCAACAAAAATCAAAGTGATTCGAAAGCAGGTCTTAAAGTGAACATGTATCCGAAATTTTGAGTGGGAGGTACCGGATGGAGTGGACAAATATAGTCCATATTTGAACCTGATCTATATCTGGTAGATATATTAGGATGTGTAAAGTATGGACCAATTCGGCCACTCTCTTCAAGAGTTATCGTACGCACAATTTTTCCGAACATTTTTGAACTTTTGTGGGGGAGGTACCTTAAGGAGTGGACCGATATGGTTTATCTTCGAACTTAAACTATGTTTGGACAAAATATTACTAAGGCCAAACTTTGGACCGAATCGGCAGACTTGTTCGAGAGTTATTTTGCCCTCCAACCTCCTCACACGGTGTCATAGGGGTTTTTTTGCAACTTTCAGGCTATTTTCTCAGGAAGTATGGACTTGCCCCTGATGAAACTTATACCGTCGTATGGAGGGCAGTGAATACAAGTTGCTAAAGCAAAAATCAAAGCGATTCGAGAGATGTTCCTAAACTGAACTGTTCCAAAATTTTGTGTGGGAGGTACCCGACGGAGTGGACCGATTGAGTCCATATTAAAACCTGATCTAAGTCTGGTTTGGATATTTTGGCATATATGTAACAGCCAAACCACTGAGATTTTCGATCCAACACAAAGACAAAAATTTTAGCCAAGACAATAATTAAGAACTTTCTAGTACACAACAAAAGCATTGGAACGCTCCTTCAGGCAGTTATGGCCCCGAGAATGTGCACATTTTTCGGAAAATATCGATAAATTACACTGTGCTACAAAATTTGACTCAAAGTCAGTGGGTGGAAATTTCCTTTTGGAGATGAAAGCCCTAGGTGAGTGTACTAAGAACGCAAAAGGACATTTTCAGGATAGGTCAAGTTTCTGAGATATGGTTTGGCCAAAATATCCTCGAAAAAAAAATTCAAGTCAAAATCCGGGGGCTCGATTTTCACCGTAGACATATGGTCTAGTGGAATTTTTGCTCAGTACAATCCCAAGAATCAGAAACTCCAGGCGCCCACTATCACTTTTTTCCTTCCATACAAATCGCCCCGGCCTAGTGTATATACCCATGTTAGCATAAATGCTGAGGGTATAAACATGGACCTAATATGACAATTTTTGTCAAATTACAGGTAATTCAGTCAAAAATCCTCAAAATACGCAACATCGGAAAATGCCGGCTATAGCAAAAGATGAACCTAATTTGAAAATTTTTGTTGTAGAAGTTTTGTGACCCCTGGGAACCAAAACTGTCATATTACAGCTAGTTCGGAAAAAAATGCAGGTAAAATCTACAAAATACCTAAAATCCGGAGGTACCGATATATGAAGCCTATACTAAAACATGGGCCTATGTTGACAATTTTGAAGATAGTAGTTTCTAAACCACTGCGAAAATCAAATGTTAAATGACGGATTGTTCGGTTAAATACTTTAGCTTACTTACTTAGCTGGCCCATTACTACAGAACATTTGTTAAGCCGAACTAATAAAAGATCTACAATTCTCTCTGTTTGCTGCTTCGCTTTCTGGAATACTGCACCTTTCGAATCTCTTCATCCACTTGTTTGCTCCATCTTAGCTTAGGCCTGCCAATTCTGCATGAACCGCATGCGGCACGTATTTATACGCCTTTTTAGCGAGTTCATCATAGCTAATTCTTATGATATGGCCAAGCCAACGCAATCGTTACATCTCGATACATTTATATATACGCATATACAGCTCGGGGATTCATACTACGTCGATATTCACTGTCAACGCAGATTGGTCCATAGATCTTGCGAAGAATTTTTCTCTCAAATACACCAAGCACTGCTTTGTGTGCTTGCGCAAGTACCCAGGCTTCGGAACCATACATCAGCACGGGTAGTATCAGTGTTTTGTAAAGCGTTATTTTTGTTTGACGAGATGTGGCTGTGTTCTGTTGGCCAATATAATTCTCCTTTTTATTTCAGGACTGATGTCGATTGTTATGTTTACGGCGGTGCCGAGTAGACGAAGTCTTTTACTACCTCAAAACTATAGAAACCAACTTCAACAGTTGGTCCGATCTCTATGGACGCATTGCGCGTCGACACCATCAACTTGGTCTTCTCGCCGTTTATCGCCATACCCACGTTAGCAGATTCTCCTTCGACCTTCATAAAGGTATCGGTTACTTCTTTTACTGATCGTGCCATCATGTCTATATCATCAGCACAACCAAGTGACATGTGGCTATTGGTGTAGATTGACCTTCGCATCTCATATAACCTTTTCCAGCAAAATGTTGAATAAGTCACAGGAGAGGCCGTCTCCTTGTCTGAAACCTCTTTTAGTACTAAACTCTTCGGAGAGGTTCTTTCCTATTTTAACTGAGGACCGAGTATCAGTTAATGTCATTCTCCAAATCCGAATGAGCTTTGCAGGTATACCAAATTCAGACATGGCTTGGAATACCTTTGAACGTAGTGGGATGTCGAAGGCTGCTTTGTAATCGACAAAAAGGTGGTAGGTGTCGATCTGCATCTCTTGGGTCTTCTCCAGGATTTGCCGCAGGTTATATATCTGGTCAATGGTGAATTTGCCAAGTATAACGCCGCATTGGTACGGTCCAATTATTTCATTGACCATAGGCCTTAGTCGTTCGCATAATATCCCTGACAATATATTGTAGGTATAGACGTATGCCCCTATAATCTCCCTTCTTGTAGACAGGGCATGGAATGCTCAGGTTACAATCGTCGGGTACTCGTTGCTTCTGCCAGATGGTGCTAACTAGCTGATGAATACACCTTATCAGCGTGTCGCCTCCGGTTTTGAACAGCTCGCCCGGTAAGCCGTCGGCTAGTGCTGACTTATTATTCTTTAGCCGGTTTATTGCTGTATTTACCTCATCTTGGCTGGGCGGTATACGTTCAATAACATTATCTGGGATTGAATCTGTGTTATCTTCGCCGTCTTCGCTATTATCGGATACCAGCAGTTTGGAAAAATGTTCCTTCCATATCCTGAGCACACTATCTGTATCAGTTACCAAATTGCCTTGCTGTTCTCTACAGTTCTCTGTACCAATGCCATCAATTTGATGTTTCACTCTTTGGTAGAACTTTCGGACTTCATTCTCGATTTTTTCACACTCCCGCCTTTCCATTTCTCTCTTTTTTCTCTGAAAAGACGTTTCTCTTCTCTCCTTTTCTCCCGATACCTCTCTCGTGCGCTACACGTTGCTACTGATTGTAGAGTAACCTTATATGCCGCATTTTTCTCTTCGGTAGCAACACGACACACCTGGTCATACCATGGATTTCTTGGTGGAGGTCTCTGGTATCCAAGTATGGATTTTGCCGCTGTTTGCATGGAGTGGACAATATTTGGCCATTGTGCTGATATGTTGTCGGGTCGAGGAGTGCTTTCATTAAGTATTTGGGCTAGTTGAGTTGAATATGCTGCGACTATCTGTTGTATTTGCAGCCAACCAATGTCCAACTTCCGAGTTATAGCTGTTCGTGCTTTATTTGCAACGTTTAGACGGGTACATAACTTTGCTGCAACAAGGTAGTGGTCCGAATCTATGTTTGCTCCTCGCAACGATCGTACATCCAACACACTCGATTAATGTCTTCCATCTATCACAACATGATCAATTTGTTTACTTTTTCTTTGATCTGGAGAATACCGAATGCTTAAATCTGGCACCATGTTTTTTGCAGCTGCAAAGTCTATAAGCCTCATATCATTGTCAAATGTTTCACTGTGGATACTGAATTTCCCGACTGTTGGGCCAAAGATATTCTCCTTTCCAATTTTGGCATTAAAATCGCCTAGTATAATTTTAATGTCATGGGCAGCGCAACGGTTTTAAGTTTCTTCTAAGCGCTCGTAAAATATATCTTTGGTCTCTTTGTCCTTGTCTTTAGTGGGAGCATGAGCGCAAATAAAGCTGTTGTTAAAGAATTTTGCTTTTAATCGAATTGTAGTGTGTCTTTCATTCACTGGCGTGAAGCTGGAGACCACCTTTAGGTGTTGTTGTGACGCTATTCCCGTTCCATCGTACTTCCTGTATGGCAGTAATGTCGGCCTTGTGCTTTTCAAGTACATCTGTCAATGCGTAAACTGCACCTTCTATATAAAGAGTGCGAACATTCCAGGTGTAGATTCGCAGATCATGGTCCTTAAAATGTTTGCGGGGTTCGTCAACTTTAGAGGGGTTTGTTTTTCTTTTCTTTCGTTTTTATACCCTCCACCATATGGAGGGTATAATTAAATTTGTCATTCCGTTTGTAGCACAACGAAATACTCGTCGGAGACCCTATAAAGTATATATATTATTGATCAGTATAAAATGCTATGTCGATTTGACCACGTCTGTCTGTCCGTCCGTCAGCTCGGAATTTTAAAGATAGAGAGTCAAAATTTGGTACAGAATTTTTTATTACTTGCAGGATGGTTGGTATTGAAAATTGGATTAATCGGTCCATGTTTTGATATAGCCCCCATAGAACGGTACCTCCCGCTTTTCGGTATTTTTAAGGTTTTAGCTTCATTATCCTACCCAAATGGCTGAAATTTAGTACGTAGTCTTTTTTAGGGGTATAAAACTTTCTCCCCAGAAATTTGTCGGTATCGGTCCACACCTTCATATTTTCGGTATTTTGAAGGTTTTAGCTTCATTATCCTACCAAAATGGCTGAAATTTGGTACGTAGTCTTCTTTAGGGGTTTAAAACTCCCCCCCCCCCCCAGAATTTTGTTGGTATCGGTCCACACCTTCATATAGCCCCATAGAACGGTATCTCCCGATTTTCGGTATTTTTAAGGTTTTAGGTACATTATCCTAACAAAATGGCTGAAATTTGGTACGTAGTCTTCTTTAGGGGTACAAAACTTTTGTCGGTATCGGTCCACACCTTCATATAGGCCCCATAGAACGGTACCTCCCGATTTTCGGTATTTTGAAGGTTTTAGCTTATTATCACACGGAAATGGCTGAAATTTGGTACTTAGTCTACGTTGGTGGTATAAAACTTTCCCCAGAACTTTGTCGGTATCGGTCCATGCCTTCATATAACCCCCATAGAACGGTACCTCCCGATTTTCGGTGTTTTGAACGTTGTGGCCTCAATATTCCACCGAAATGGCTGAAATTTGGTATTTAGACTTCGTTGGGGGTACTCAAACTTCCCCTTTAAATTTGTCGGTATAGGTCCACGCCTTCATATAGCCCCCATGGAAAGGTACCTCCCGATTTCTCGTATTTTGAAGGTTGTGTCTTCAATATTCCACCAAAATGGCTGAAATTTGGTATTTAGTCTTCAATGTGATATAAAACTGTTCGCCAGAAATATGTCTGCACAGGTCCACGCTTTTATATTGCCCCATTTCTGACTAAAATTCGATGGTATAGGTCCACGTTTCGATATAGCCCCCATATAACGGTACATCTCGATTTTCGTAATACTGAAGATTGTGACGTCAATATCCAACCGAAATGGCTGAAATTCGTTATTTCGTCTTCCAAGAGTTATAAAATATTCCAGAAGAGTATTATCAGTATAGATAGGTCCACATCTTCCTATATCCCCATAGAAGCGTACTTCTTGATTTTCGGTATTTTTTAAGTTTTAGCCACATTCTCTTACCGAAATATAGGAAATTTGGTATTTAGTCTTCTTTGAGCCTAAAAACTTTCCGTCAGAAATTTGTCGGTATAGATCGACGTTTTGAAATAGCCCCCATAGAATGGTGCCTCACATTGTTTTGCCGAAATTGCTGAAATTTTGTATTAAGTCTTCTTCAAACACGAAAGGAAACTAATTATTCCATTTTACTTCAATACAACTTGTGGTGAAGGGAATAACAAGTTCGGCCCGGCCGAATTTAACGCCGTTCTTACTTGTTTCATAGTAGGCTGCTTTTTCTAGGGGAAGGTTACTAATCCGTCGCCCAAATTCAAGTTCTTCTTATGGGTGAACGCGCGGCACATGTTAGCTCTCTGCCTTTAACGAGTGTTAAAGGCATCTCCCTAGGTGACACCACGGGGAGGTCAGTGTCCACTTGAGATGAAAGATGGACCATGATAAATTCTGGGCTTTGCCACGTTAAAGCCGGTCAGGACCGTTCCTTGGTATCTTTCATCCCCACTCCAGCAAAATTTTCCAATTCCGACGCCCTGGTATTAACTCCCACACAGGTGAACATCTGTAGCTTTGACCTGTAGCCCATCGGTTGGGGAACCTTCATGCAGCAAAAATTAAAAATGGATCCACTTCCACGTTTTCAACCAAATCCGCTCTAATTTGGTTTGAAGGGTTTCTATTGCATAAAAAATCCTCCCTAAGTCGTGTAGAAATGCATTGTATTCTAGCTTCCGCACCTCAACAAATATTTTAAAATATCTACCTCATTAAGTAACGCTACCCACATTACCCATGGGCATAAAATGGCAAATGGCTAATAATAGCAAAATAATTCTCATACGTTTTTCAAATGCGAATTCAATGCATTAACACAACCATGAAATGCCATAAATTAATTTATTCTTCAATTAAAGGTTAAATTTGACAAACATTGACCGCACGAACCATTTGTCAAGTTCAAATGACAATCAACCTATTTACTTAGAGACAATAAAAAAGGCTGCGTATTGCATTTCAGTGGATATAAAATCCCTAAGCTTAATCCCATTTCAATCAAAAGGAGGAACAAAAAAAATTAAATTGTCTTCGAACTTCGAAGGATTTTGACATTGTACGTACATGGGGCATACATGTGGCATACATATATATACATACATTCGTATAAAGAAATACGTAGGAGTGGTTTCCCATGGTGTTTTATTAGTTTAACACATGATTGTTTAGTTGTTGCAAACAGGACAATGCGAGGAGGGAGATATAAACAATACAATTTTGATGCACTTGTTAACAACGTGACATCGAAGGGTGTTAATGAACAGTACGTATGTACATTCATACATACGTGCACACATATATTGTCATGCCGTTGTCATTAAAGATTTTGTGTTTTAACATTTCTACTGTCAGTCAGTAACCTTTTATGTTAATGTTGGAAAGAACTGGATCAACTTGGTAAATGTGTTTGTTCGGCAACAATAAATTTTTACATTTCTTAGGATGATGGTATTAATCGTTCCATTTCTCCCCTATGTCCTGGACATTAGAGGAAACATTTATGTGTGAATGTCTGGACATTCGAAATTTGTTTATGTGACGTAAATGTTGGCTTTGCTGATGATTAAAGCATCTTGACAAATATGGCTATTGCAGGACTCATCGAGTCAGTCAATTTATTAGCGATTTTATGGCCCATCGTCGTTGCTGTGGCAAATCACAATGAGTATTAATTAAAATTAATTTGTTTGTAAAAATCGATTTATGTCTACGCTAAGATAGTGTTATTTATAGCCATTTTTGGTAATGGTTATGACCAAAGAAAATGTCAAATATGACGTCAATATATTAAGACATACATACATTTACAAAAGAGAATACTTTAAGAACTTTAAACAATTAAGAAGGGTGTTATGTTCGGTCCACATAAGCCTATGCGAAGTGCAACTTTTATCTATGGACAGATCAAATACCGGCTTCACAACCAAAATCGTTTTGCCTAAAAATTATGTATTTAGATAGTTGGAAATATATGGTTCAGAAATAGATTTTCCTGGCAAAAACTCCAATTTTTTGTTGTTACCGATTATTAATTTCAAAATATTGGAAGGTGTGGGCGTGGCGTACTTCTAAAACGACATTTTTCCCCATTTTGGAAAATACGTAATTTTTGCACATTTCTGGAGAAAGAATTAGCTATTTCTCGGAAACTGAGATAGATATTGTGTTCATTGTTTTTTTAGGTAGGTAGGTAAGGTAAATTACCGTAGCGTTTACACGAAATGAGCTATTTTATTTTTCCTGAGGCACTAAATTTTAGTGAAATTCCAAATTTAGTGGACTAAAACTTTTAGGGAACAGCATGGAACAGATTTTCGTTTTCAGAGTATGATGTCTTATAGTGTCTTCTTTCAGTCCATATATACTTTTGTATCCGTCCCGCTCCGTCCGTTTAACACTTTTTATACCCTCCACCATAATATGGAGAGTATAATTCCATTCCGTTTGTAACACATCGAAATATTCGTCGGAGACCCTGTAAAGTATATACATATATTGTTGATCAGCATAACATTCTAAGTCGAAATAGCCATGATAGTCTGTACATCCGTCCATCTGTTGAAATCCAGCTAGCACTTTTTAAGATAGAGCTTTGTAATTTGGTATAGAAGTTTATTTTACTCCTAGGATGTTTGGTATTGCAAGTGGGCCACATCGATCCACGTTTCATGTCCGTCCGACTGTTGAAATCCAGCTCGCACTTTATAAGATAGAGCTTTGTAATTTGGTATAGAAGCTTCTATTACTCCCAGGATGTTTGGTTTGGTGGGCCATATCAGTCCACGTTTAGATATAGGCCCCATAGATCCTCCCGATTTTCGGTATTTTGAAGGTGTATAACGCAGAAGTAGCTGAAATTTGGTATTTAGTCTTCGTTGGGGGTTCAAAATTTTCCACCCGAAATTTGTCGGTATAGGTCTACGTCTTCACATAGACCCCATTGAACGGTACCTCACGATTTTCGGTATTTTGAAGGTTGTGTCTTCAATATCCAACCGAAACCACTGCAATATGGTGATAATCTTCGTTGAAGGTACACAACTTTGAAATTCGTCGGTATTGGTCCACGTCTTCATAGAGTCCCCGTAGAATGGTACCTCCCGATTTTCAGTACTTTGAAGGTTTTGACCTCAATATCCCACCTAAATGATTGATTGGGGTGGGGGGTGTGTTCCACCTTGACCAAAATTGAAGAAAATTTAACATGTTGCGTAAAGCTATTTTAAGGGTTATAACCGCATATTGAGCATAAAAAAACCATTTTTATACCCTCAGCATTTATGCTTACGAGGGTATATACGCTTTCATACTGGCAAAATGTGCCTCATCAAAATAATGGTTTCAGACAATTTGGGGTTGATTTAGCCCTGTCCGTCCGTCTGTCTGTCTGGTTGGCTGGAGCGCACGATAACTCTCGAACGGATCAACCGATTCGGTCCAAAATTTGTCTTTTGTAATATTTTGTCCAAACTTAGTTTAAGTTCGAAGATGGGTTATACGAGGGCAGTTCGGAAACTTCTTAGCCTAGCACCAAAAGCGCGGTATAAACAGAAACAAGTTAAGTGTTTTGGAAACTTCCATCTCTGTTATGAACACATGTTAAATTTTGTTTTGATCTGGTAACTCCTTCATATAGAAACAGGTGTTCAAAAAAGACGCATCCGCAATTTTTTTACAATGGAAAAATTAGAAATGCGTGCTGTCATTAAATATTTACATAAAAAAAATTATCGGGACAAGAAATTCATAATGATATGGTAAATGTGTTTGGTGAAAGTGCTCTTTCATATGCAACAGTAACAAATTGAGTTGCTGAATTTAAACGTGGTCGTACAAGCATTGAAGATGAACCACGTAGTGGACGTCCAAAAACAGCAACAACAACAGAAATTGTAGCCAAAGTGCATGATATGGTATTAAATGATCGACGAATAAAAGTGACTGAAATTGCTAATATCATGGGCATCTCAAATGATCGAGTCCATTTAATTTTGCATGAAGAACTACAGATGAAAAAGCTTTCTGCAAGATGGGTGCCGCATTTGTTAACAGTCGATCAAAAACGCATAAGAATGAACATTTCTCAAGCTTGTTTGGATAGTTTTAAGCGAAATAAAATGGATTTTAAGCGTCGTTTCATAACTGTTGATGAGACATGGATCCACCACTATACTCCAGAGACAAAAGAACAATCCAAACAATGGACTGATGCTGGAGGAAGTGCCCCAAAGAAGGCAAAAACAATTCAATCGGCTGGCAACGGTTTTTTCGGACTTCAAAGGTATTTTATTGATTGACTATCTGCAAAAGGGTAAAA
Organism: Musca autumnalis; assembly: GCF_047663935.1. Lineage (NCBI taxonomy): Eukaryota > Metazoa > Arthropoda > Insecta > Diptera > Muscidae > Musca > Musca autumnalis. Next base: position 39,520,142 of record NW_027411977.1, on the reverse strand, counting down.
CAATAAATTCAGAGTACTAGTGCAACCTTTTGGATCAATTAAATGTACAAATTCGAGAAAAACGTCCTGTCTTACAACACAAAAAAAAAAAATTTTTCATCAAGACAACGCACCAGCGCACAAGAGTGTTTTAACAATGGCTAAAATCAACGAATTAAAGTACGAGTTGCTTGACCACCCACCTTATTCTCCTGATTTAGCTCCCAGTGACTTTTAATTGTTCCCAAATCTAAAAAAATTCCTTGCTGGCAAGCGTTTTACCTCAAATAAAGATGCAATTACAGTTGTAAACCACTATTTTAAAACCTTGAGGAAAACTATTTTAATCAAGGGATAGAATTGCTAGAAAAGCGTTGGACTAAGCGTATTGAAGTTTCAGGAGATTATATTGAAAAATAAAAATATTTTTGAAAAACTAACTATTCTCTTTCATTGATAGGCTAAGAAGTTTTTTAACCGCCTTCGTATTGGTACCTTCCCCACAAATGTTCGGAAATATTCGGAAAATTTGTGCGCACGATAACTCTTGAAGGAATTAAGCGATTTGGTTCATACTTTGAACATCGTGAAATTTCTACCAGACTTAGATGATGTTAAAATATGGACACTCCTGCGGGTACCTCCCACACAACATTTTTGAAAAATTCAGTTTAGGACCTGCTCTCGAATCGCTTTGATTTTTGTTGTAGCAACTTGTATTCCCTGCCCCCAATTCGACGGTATAAGTTTCATCAGGGGCAAATCCATACTTCCTTAGAAAATAGCCTGAAAGGTACAAAAAAGCCCTATGACATCGGTTGTAGTGGTTGGAGCGCAAGATAACTTTCGAACGGATCTGCCGATTCGGTTCAAAATGTGGCCTTCGTAATATTTTGTGCGCACGTAACTCTTGATGGGAGTGACCGATTTGGTCAATACTTTAAACATCCTAATATATCTACCAGATATAGATGAGGTTTGAATATGGACTATATTTATCCACACCATCGGGTACCTCCCACACAAAATTTTTGATAAATTCACTTTAAGACCTGCTCTCGAATCACTTTAGTTTTTGTTAAAGCAACTTGCATTCGCTGCCTCAATTACGGCAGTAAAAGATTTTTTTTTCAGGGGCAAGTCCATACTTCTTGAGGACACAGCCTGAATGTTGTAAAAACCCCTATGGCTTCATATGTAGTGGCTGGAGGGCTCGAACCTAATACTGCGTTCGTCCACACTTTGCATATTGTAATATTTCTTCGAATATTAGATGAAATTCCGGTACCTTCCCCACAAAAGTTCGAAAATATTCGCTAAAATGGTACGCTCGATTTCTCATAGACGTAGAAACCGATTTGTTTTAAACGTTGGATCTCTAAATATTGTCGAAACTTAGTTTATGTTCACATTTGGGCCATATCTGTCCAATCAACATTTTTGTAAGGTTCGAGGATTCTTTGGACATTTTACCGAAGGTTTTCCTAGGGGCCTTTTTAAAACGATATTATGTTTTTCGTAGACTATTGTGATAAAAAAGCCCCGCAAATTTTTGAGCTTTAATCCTATCCATACTTTTGTCGGTACATAAATACATACGTTTTTTGGGAAAAGGTATTTCAATCCACACAGGCTGAGGGTATATGGTAAATTTCAAATTTCCTTTATAATTCCATCGAAAAAAATTTTAAATTTTTTTTTACAAGCACATTCACGATTTTTCGTACACGGGTTAAGAAAAAAATTGTGGTTTCAAATATGTTCGCGTTCACAAAATTGGATGCTGCGCCCAAAAGTTATGGGGGGTTTTATTGCCTTATAAAGAAAAAATATTTAAAAATTCCCTTTGTGTTGTAATACCAAAATGTATATATAAATCGGTAACAACATTTAATATCTATCCGTAGACGCCTAAATATTTGCTAAATTTATTTTCATTTTCGCGGAAAATCAAAAAATAATGAAGGAATCTTGGAGTAAATTTTATTTATTCTAACTCAGAGTCCATAAAAATCTCTAAAAAATAAATTAAAAATACGTACAGAATCTAGACAATGTCCAGTAAAATGTGAGACCAAAATTTTATAGATTAGGATTTTAAATTGCATATTGCAGCTACAACAAAAGACAAAAGTTTATTGTTGGAACATTATTTCAAGAATATATTTTTTGGTTTAATACGAAAAATTTGAGAACATTTTTTGGGAGTTATTCTACTATTTCGCTAAATTTCCAGACAAAACCTGAATTATTTTGCTAAAACCTCTTCAAGGAAAATAGTTTATCATCGTGAAAGTATATTTGCTTAGTGTGATAAGCAATAGAATTAGGAAATAAAGAGTGATATTGATATTACAATCAAAGAAAAAACATAAAGGTTAAAAACCGTATAACGCGCGAAATAGTTAAAATCAGTTGAGGCGAATGTGCTTTTCGCATAAAGCGAGTGCATCTCTGTCAATATGTTTGCATTTTCCATGTTTCATTCAGCGACCAAAGTGTGCCATCAGTTGCATCTTACTGCACCAAAATGCTTCATGTGGTTAAAAATAACGCGATGTTCATATGATTATAAGGCGCATCCGATTTCAGTGACCCCCTGTTAAAAATACGTCAATAAGACAAATTTTATACAGATTCGTCAAAAACCGCGGATGTGCTACCTGATTCTATTTTTGGTTAAATACGAATACTACTTCCGAATCTCTGTAATTTATGACACACCTTTTTAACAAATATTATAATCGCGTATAAAGGATTCCATTTATGTAAAACATTTTAATGGAAATCGCGGTTTAGTGTGCGGTTTAGTAAAAATAAAATTTTGCTTATTTTCCTATTTTCAGGGTATCTATATCAGCGGTTTTAGTGGATGGATTCGATCGCGGTAGGGCTCATTAAATCCGGCGCGGAAAAAAACTATAATCACGCGGGGTTCAAAGGTACCTAAGTCACAGTTGTAAATTTTGAAGCCAAAAAATAGATTTTTAAAGAAAATTTACGCACCAAAAATTCGACTTTGGACTCTTGTTACTAGGGAGCTGTACGGAGCACACTCATGAGATATACATCAAACGACGTGGAATCACGAGATCTGCAATCCAATAAATAGTTTAGGTCATTATCTGGTTGCGCCCTCCAATTATAAGAAAAATTCAAAAAAACCCCAATTTCAAAACTTCAAAATGTCAGCATCGATTTAAGGGGGATGCACTGTATATATCGAGAAGTCATACATTAGAACCATGTTGCCCAAAGGGTATTCTTCAATTGTTTCTTTGAGCTCAGGTCTGAATTTTCCCTGGTCTGACCAGAAATCAAGAAAAAACACAAAAAAACTTGCTAACTTCAACACATTTTTACCCATTTTTTTACATTACCATCAACACAGCTTCCACGTAATTTATTTATTATGGTCTATACTATGAGACCCCTGCTAAAACACTTCAATTAATATAAATATATTCATATTATATAAAATATATTGACAGTTCGCGACTTATTAAATGGTGAACCTCAACTTCAACGATTGTAAAACATTTTTGAATATTACCATATCTCTTTCGGCAAAGCCGACTGATACTTTTTTACTTGTAATTATGTTTTTACAATAAATCTACCAATTTTTTTTAGAAAATGTTGTTCATCTGAAAGGTGACACCCTGAGCTACCTTCTGAATTTTTCCTGTTGAAAAATCTTCCATAGTTTTCTGACAAATGCTCACCTTCAAGACACTGTGTTTACTAAAGCTGTTTGCGGTGCCCACTGTAGCTTGAATACGAATGGACCGATCAGAATATATTTTTGTGGGATCATTACGAACCTAATAATCTTGTCTTTAAGCGAAATGGAATTAAAAAATCCATTAAAAAAATTGTGAGCTGTTAAAAATTGCGATTTTAACGAAACAAATTGATAGTTTTCGGCCTCCGTTGACAGTTATTTTCTTAATTCTGTCGGTTATGTACACGATTTATGTTTATAATAGTCCCACGAAAACAACCCCTTAATCCCTTAAAGGTTGTTGTTAGTAGATTTATTCGTACAAAGTATATATATTCAATAGAGAGAGTTCACAAAATTTAGGATACAATTTTAAATATTTACAGATTAGGATATTTAGAATTGAAAATAGACAATATATTCACCCCGTTTTTAGTATATTGAAGTTTTTAATTATATAGGTCCACGTTATGGTATATCGCACAATTTTAGAACTACAAAGAATTGCCATTGTTTTTGCTATCGTAAGATTTTCAGCATTTCGAAGATTTTAGCCTAATTTTTAACTAAAATATACAGATTTGGTGTATTCTGTGACCTACAGTAAAATTTTATGACGAACAATTTTGTAGAATATTTTGATATGATACGATCACATTTTAAAGGAGATTTTGAACGATTTTCGAATTTTCGGAATTCATCTGCGTTTATTCAAAATTGTCCCACAAAACATAATTTTAGAGAGACGTCGTCGAATTTCACTATAGGTCACCAAAGAAATGAAATGTCTATTTACATTATATATCATGAAAATATCAGTATTAATTTTGCTAAAAAAAAAACATGAAAATAGTTCCCAATTATTCGATGAAATTTTTCTTTCCTTCTTTTTTCGAATTGATACATGAAAGTAATATGAACCTTGGTTCTATGTGAAGAAGGAGAAAAAAAGAAGAAAAATTCTACACAAAATTTCACTGTGAGTTTCAGAATAAACCGTATATCTAGGTATACTATTTTCTTAAGAAAATTAGATTACAAATTTATATATTTTAGAATGAAATTATTTGTTTTAATTTTGGACTGTCAATTTTACATAATTCCATACTGGATCAAAATATAACAAAATCCTTCCCTTTTTGGGGATATGATAAAAAGAGGAAATGTTCCAAATCAAATTTCACTATGAGTCTCTATATTATTATTTGTATATTCATTCTTTATGGAGTATATTCATTACGTATTTGATAGTGGAATGATATGACATGAAGAAGTAATTCAGATTTCATTGGAAGTTTCTCTCAAAAAGAGTATACAAACAAAAAATTTGAAAACATTTTCTTAGGGTTTGTTTCACTATGTCGAAAGAAAATTAATGCGAACGAAAAACACCTAAACTTTGCTTTTCATGGTAATATTGACTTTTTTTGCTTCGAAACAAGTACAAAATTTGAAAATCTTACACGCTTAACTACTTAGTTTTTCTTTCGTTTCATTTTCTTTCGACATATATATAAATATATGTTATGTTACATATATATAAATGTTACATATATGTATATAAATATAACTTTTCATCTGAAATCTTCAACCATACACAAATTTTTATGAGAATGAAAAAGGTAATAACATGTTACAGTAGCTTAACCTGTTTACGACCTTGGCCCCCATAGAACAGTACACCTGATTTTCGGTATTTCGAAAGATGTGCCTCAATATCCCACCGAAATGACTGAAATTAGGTAATCTTTCTTGGGGTATAAAACGTCTCACCAGAAATGTTTCTGGATAGGTCCACGCCTTCATATAGCCCGCATAGAACAGTACCTCCCGATTTTCCATATTTTGAAGGTTGTGTGTCAATATCCCACCGACATGATTGAAAGTTGGTAGTTAATCTTTTTTGGGGGTATAAAACGTTCCACTTAAAATATTTTGGTATAGTTCCACGCCTTCATATAGCCCCCATAGAACAGTACATCCCGATTTTCGTTATTTTGAAGGCTATGATTTTAATATCCCATTGAAATGACTGAAATTTGGTAGTTAGTCTTCGTTGGGGTGTAAAACTTTCCAACTGAAATTTGTCGGCCCCCCATAAAACAGTACCTCCCGATTTTGGGTATTTTTAATGTTAAAAAAATGTAAATAACGATATGGAAAAAACACTTATTTTTAAAAATATGTACTTCGGGGAGGGAGGGGCCCACCTTGACCAAAAATAATGAAAGTTAAAAATGTTGTGTAGCAGGTGGTGCTAACAACCATGTTTTTGCTGCTGCGAAGTCTATCAGCCTCATACCATTACCAGATGTTTCACTGTGGAGACTGAATTTTCCAATTGTTGGCCCCGTGATATTCTTCTTTCCAATTTTGGCATTAAAATCGCCTTGAATAATTTTAACGTCATAGGCAGGACAACGGTCATATGTTTCTTCTAAGCGCTCGAATCTTTGGTCTGTTCGTCCTTGTCTTCGGTTGGAGCATGAGCGCAGATAAAACTAATGTGGAAGAATTTTGCTTTTATCCGTATTGTAGCAAGTCTTTCAATCACCTAGGTGAAGCTGAAGACAAGATGTCTTAACTTCCAATTGAAAATCTGCAACCAAATTCTTGCTTTGTGTTAGTGCATCACCTTTAGGTGTTGTTATGACGCCTTTCTCAATACATCGTTACATGTTGCTTTTTGGAATGTTGGGTTACTACCCAAACGCCCAATGTTTTTAATGTTTTTATTGAGGAACGCAGGACACATTTTAGCTCACTACCTTTAACGAGTATTAAATGTATCTCCCCAGGTAACACTACGAGGACCAAGATATGTCCTGGACTTTGCTATTTTAAAGAAGATCAGTTGCGTTATGCTTATATCTTTCATTGACTACTTCATCCATTGTCTTTGACTACTTTGGACTAAGAAGTTCCGGAATCCAAAGAATTTTCAGAAGATTCAACGGTCGGGCTAACCATCACCATGGCCGAGCTGTGTCAGATTCTTCTTAAGCTTAGGTCGTTGTGCCCCTGAAAGCTACTTTTTTGTTGTGAGCTTTGCGATGCTCTCACACACTTCATCAACATCTTGTGAACATCCGCTTTAGTGAAGATTTCCACGAAGGTTGTGATGTGCGGTCAAAAAGCATTCGTTTGAATATAAACATCTTGTAAAATTATAGTATTTAAAATTAAAAACAAATGTCTAAAAGCGTTTTTATGCCCTCACGTGGAACACTTAAATTATTTTCATTTCCAACGATATAATTATGTCAATGACAATTAATAACATTTTTGGTTTTCTTGCTTTTATGGTAAAATGGATTTTCCTTAAGAAGATTTGAACTTAAGCAGTTGCACGTGCGTATGTGGCAATCATTTATTCTGTGAAAACTGTGACAAATTGCAAGTGATTTAATTACCTGTGTTATTTTATTTTTGCTCACCATTTCTACCGAGCCACGTGCCTGAATAACAAAGGCTCTCATGTAAATTAATGTCAGAAGTGTATGAAAAAAAAACCGAAGCATTTTTGGCATATAAAATGAACACCTATACATATATTAAGCAATTTCATTCGTATGGGACAATGCCCCTTTTGTTACTCATTAAATCCCAACTAATAGTCTTTTATGGTGTTAATGGGCATCCATCTGGGATTTAAAGGATATGCAGATATGACATGCATGTGGATCATGTTGGCAAACTTAACTGGACTCTGGCGCTAGTAGAGGCATGTGTGAAGATATTTTGATTAAAAGGTAAAGGTTAATAAATATTTTTATTGCATCACTCTCTTGTTTTCTTTGGATTGTGTGTAATTTCATTATTTTGTAGAAACATACACATGCATTCCACCACTAACTGGAAGAATGCATTTCCAAAAGTAAGTAAACCATACTTTACTTAAAAAGATATGTAGAACACCTTTAGGAAGTGCTCTTTATTAAGCCCCAAAGACTTTTGAAGTTCGTCTCCTGGGAGCATAGGGCTTCGACAATGCATCGCCATCTTACACGATTACTTGCCGTTGCTTTTGCATTTTCCCATGTAAGGTTAGTTTGATTTACTTCTTGGGTTGTTGGTCGTGGCCAGGTGTTTCTTGATCCACCTCGATTTTGTGATTTTTGGGGGAAAATATGTGTCCTTTGTTCGAAGATGTACTATAAATGTGGGTAACATTTTAGCCCCATAAAGCGGTACCGTTCTATTTCAGATATTTTTACGATTTTAGCTGCATATTCCTAGGTGTCAATTATATATACAGTTACTGACGTTTGTGGCTACATTTTTAGACCGGATTAGCTATTATTATGGGCGACGTAGGGGATGGAAGATACCAAGGAACAGTCCAGACCGGCTTTAAAATGGCAAAGCCCAGGATTTATCTTGGTCCCTCTTTCCGCTCAAGTGGACACTGACCTCCCTGTGGTGTCCACTGGGGAGCTGCCTTTAACATCCGTTAAAGGTAGTGAGCTAACATGTGCCGCGCGTTCACCCATAAGAATGTTAAAAATGTGGGTTTGGGCGTCGGGTTAGTAACCCTCCCCTAGAAAAAAAACAGCCTACTATAAAAAAACGAAAGAAAAGAAAAACAAACCCCTTTCAAATTGACGAACCCCGCAAACGTTTTAAGGACCATGATCTGCGAATCTGCACCTGGAATGATCGCACTCTTTATAGAGAAGGTGCAGTTTACGCATTGGCAGATGTGCTTGAAAAGTACAAGGCCGACATTACTGCCATACAGAAAATACGATAGAACGGGAAAGTCGTCACAACAACACCTAAAGGTGACGCACTGTATTATTGCTGCCATGACCCAAAGCATGAGTTTGGTTGCGCATTTGTAGTTGGACGGAGGTTGAAACATCTGGTCTCCTGCTTCGCCCCAGATAATGAAATACTTGCTGCAATTCGATTAAAAGCTAAATTATTCAACATCAGCTTTATTTGCGTTCATGCTCCCACTAAAGACAAGGACGAACAGACCAAATATATATTCTACGAGCGCTTAGAAGAAACTTATGACCGTTGCCCTGCCCATGACATTAAACTGATACTAGGCGATTTTAATACCAAAATTGGAAAGGAGAATATCTTTTGCCCAACAGTCGAGAAATTCAGTCTTCACAGTGAAACATCTAACAATGGTATGAGGCTGATAGACTTTGCAGCTTCAAGAAACATGGTAGTTAGCAGTACCACATTTAAGCATCTCGATATTCATAAGGGCACCTGGCTGTCTCCAGATCAAAGAACAAGTTATCAAATTGATCATGTTGTGATATATGGAAGACATTCACCGTGCGTGTTGGATGTACGATCGTTGCGAGGAGCAAACATAGATTCGGACCACTACCATGTTGCAGCAAAGGTACGTACCAGATTAAACGTAACAAACAAAGTGCGAACAGACACAACACGGAAGTTGGACATCGGTAAGCTGCAATCACAACAGATAGCCTCAGCATATTCCACTCAACTGGCTCAACTGCTTAATCAAAGCACTCCTCGTCCCGATAACATATCAGGACAATGGCAAAACATTGCCCACTCCATGCAAACAGCCGCAAAATCAGTACTTGGATACCAGAGACCTCCACCAAGGAATCCATGGTATGACCAGGAGTGTCGTGCTGCTACCGGAGAGAAAAATGCGGCATATATGGCTACTTTACAATCAGTAGCAACGCGTAGCGCTCGAGAGAGGTATCGGGAGAAAAGGAGAGAGGAGAAACGTATTTTCCGCAGGAAAAAGAGAGAGAGGGAAAATCGGGAGTGTGAATAAATCGAGATGTACAGGAGACAGAATGAAGTCCGAAAATTCTACCAAAGAGTGAAACATCAAACTGATGGCTTTGGAACTGGCACATCCTCCTGTAGAGACCAGCAAGGTAATCTGCTAACTGATACAGATAGTGTGCTAAGCATATGGAAAGAGCATTTTTCCAAACTGTTGGTGTCCAATAGTAGCGAAGTCGACGAAGATACCACAGATCCAATCCCGGAAGATGGTATTGAATGTATACCACCTGGCCCTTATGAGGTAAAGACAGCAATAAACCGGCTGAAGAATAATAAGGCAGCAGGAGCTGATGGTCTACCAGCCGAGCTGTTTGAAACCGGAGGCGACACGCTGATAAGGTGTATGTATCAGCAAGTTAGCTCCTTCTGGCAGGAAGAACGCGTACCCAATGATTGGCACCTGAGCATTCTGTGTCCCGTCCACAAGAAAGGAGACAAGACTTTATGCTCCAACTATAGGGGCATTAGTTTTCTCCCTATCGCCAACAAGATAGTGGCAGGGATATTGTGCGAACGACTAAAGCCTATGGTCAACGAAATAATTGGACCATACCAATGCGGCTTTAGACCTGGCAAGTCCGCCATTGACCAGATATTTACCCTGCGGCAAATCCTGTAGAAGACCCAAAAGATGCAGATCGACACCTAACACCTTTTTGTCTATTATAAAGCAGCCTTCGACAGCCCGCTACGTTCAAGGGTATTCCAAGCCATGTCTGAATTTGGTATCCCCGCAAAGCTCATTCGGCTTTGTAAAATGACTCTAACTGACATAGGATTTTCAGTTAAAATAGGAAAGAACATCCCCGAAGAGTTTTGTACCAAAAGAGGTTTCAGGCAAGGAGACAGCATTTCGTGTAATCTTTCAACATCCTGCTAAAAAGCTTATACGAGAGGCAAACGTCAAAAGAAGTGGCACAATCTACACCAATAGCCACATGTTACTTGCTTATGCTGATGACATAGACAATGTCTTGCGGACCGAAAACAAAGTTAATATAACGTCCATACTATGGTGGAGGTTTTAAAAATCGATGTAACCCAAAAAAACCAAGGATATTTTCGACTGCAACGAAGGGGAATTGGTAAATCAGAACTCCTGAATATTTTTTTTGCAAATTTTGTAGCATAGTTTTTTGTTGTTCTATTTTTACAATCTTTTCAACTTTAATTATGCACTGTACATCCCTTTTATTTAACGCCAATTTATGTTTCCTTCTTCAATCAAATAAACAAACGCAAAAGTTCAGAGAATCCATTTGAAATCCTTCTCATCCCCTCTCTTATCTCATCGTTTACATGAATAACTATGTACAAGTGATCCAAGGGGAAGCGAATGTGTAAATGTTTTATGATTTCTAAAAATACATTTAGGTTTTGCTGTCTCTACGTTTTATAGTAAACATTTTTGAAATAAAATATAAAACGATATTGAATTTTATGTTTTTTTTAAGCAGCATAATATTTATGTTTATGCCAATAAAAATATGTAATGTTATGATGGGCCTTAAATATAACGCCACATTATTCGTGTTGTTTCCACAAGCTGTGTATATTGTACATGCCTATATGTATATATGTATGTTAGTTCGCTTCTCAGTATATTCTACAAGTTATTGTTTCAGCAGCATTTTCAGGAAATTACAATATTCGTGTGACTATCAGCTATTCGCAGAAAATTAGAATTGATAATGAAAGAACATTGTGAGCAAATTGCTCAGAGGAAAAAAATCATAATAAGGAAATTCATAAACTTTAGGTAGGCGTGGGCACTGTTTCCCTATGATCTGATGAAAAAAATTAATAATACGCTATAATAGTTGTAAAATCTAGTTTAATTATCTAAGCTCAGAAGTTATTTAATATTTCAATTGTTCCAACCAGAATAGACACCTATAGTTTTGTGTTTATCGTAAAATATTTAGCGGGAAAAACGGACCAACAATGAAATTTTGGTCCAATTTTGTCATTACTCTACAGATATTATCCGCAAGGAAATTTAAAAGAGGTTTGGAACGTAGAAGAAGCTCAACAACCTTTAATTGGTGGAATTAATTTTTTTAAAGCCCATATACTTATTTACCACGTTATTAACACAAATACATCGTTAAAATATTTGTAAAGCCACCATTTAATGAGTAAAAAGTGAAACTTTTTGGTGAAATTCTAAATATTTCGAGGGGTTAGTCGCTAAATTAAATATGAAGAATTTGTAGTGGGATACTTACCTATGGAATTTCATAAGAATATATTTGAGTGATGAAATATATAAAGCAACGACCCTGACCGGCATAAACCAGGTAAAAACCAGGATTTATCTTGGCCCCTCTTTTATCTCAAATGGACACTGTTTTATTTTCGGCTTTTTGAGACATAGGTGGCTTCCAATATTTTTGCGTATGCTCTTTCTGAATTTTTTTATCGGCTTTTTAGTATCTGCTGTAGCGAGATATCCACTTTTCGTCCCAAAGCTTAAGTTCTTTTCAGGTATGAAATTAATATTTTAATAACTTGCAAATTTAAAAACACTTTCCAGCAAGAAGTATATATCGGCTTTGCCGACAGAGATATACCTTCAACCCGTATGTATTGAAATACTTTTTTCCCAAAAATATTTAGAGATCCAAAGTTTGGACCAACTCGGTTTCTACGTCTATGAGAAATCGAGCGTGCCATTTTGTGGGGGAGGTACCGGAAGGAGTATACCTATAAGCACCACCTTCGAATTTCATCTAATATTCCAAGAAATATTGCAACTTCCAAAGAGTGGACGAACGCAGTATTCGGTTCTACCTCTCCAGCCACTACATATGTTGCCATAGGGGGGTTTTTTTTACAACTTTCGGGCTGTTTTCTTTTACTGTCGTAATTGACTAAAGGGATTCCAGAGCAGGTCTTAAAGTGAATTCATCCAAAATTTTGTGTGGGAGGTAACCGAAGGAGTGGACAAATATAGTCCATATTCGAACCTGATCTATATCTGGTAGATATATTAGGATGTGTAAAGTATGAACCAAATTGGTCACTCCCATCAAGAGTTATAGTGCGCACAATTTTTCCGAACATTTTTGAACTTTTGTTGGGGAGGTACCTGAAGGAGTGCACCGATATGGCTTATCTTCGAACCTAAATTAAGTTTGCACAAAATATTACGAAGGCCACATTTCTAACTGAATCGGAGGATCCGTTCGAGAGTTATCTTGCGCTCCAACCACTACACACGGTGTCATAGGGGTTTTTTGTACCTTTTAGGTTATTTTCTCAGGAAGTATGGACTTGCCACTGATAAAACTTACACCGTCGTATAGTGGGCAGTGAATACAAGATGCTACAACAAAAATCAAAGCGATTCGAGAGAGGGTCCTAAACTTTTCCGAAATTTTGTGTGGGAGGTACCCGAAGTAGTGAACCGATTGAGTCCGCATTAGAACATCATTTAAGTCTGGTAGAAATTTCACGATTTGCAAAGTATGGACCAAATCGGTTAATTCCTGCAAGAGTTATCGTGCGCACAAATTTTCCGAACATTTCCGAAATTTTGTGGGGGATGTACCGTAAGGAGTGGACCGATATAACCCATCTTCGAAATTAAACTAAGTTTGGACAAAATATTACGAAAGCCAAATTTTGGACCGAATCGGTTGTTTCGTTCGAGAGTTATCGTGCACACCAGCCAGCCAGACAGACAGACGGACGGACATGGCTAAATCAACTCCAAACTGTCTGAAACATACTTGGGGTCTAAAACCATTATTTCGATGAGGCACATTTTGCCCGTAAGAAAGTGTATATGGGCAATATTTTTGAACATTTAACATAGTTGAAGCCAAGGTTTAGCCTTTAATAACTCGCGAAATGTGGTTGAATATTATACAAATTAAATGCTTTCGGATAAAATGAAATGTTTTTAGACTTGGCATAAAATATTGGCCTTAAAAGTTAATTTGCGTGGAAGCTGTGGCTACATTTATGTTAAATAATGGGTAAAAATTGGTTGAAGCCAACGTGTCTTTTTTTTGTTTTCGCTCGATTTGTGATTAAACCACACTTTTCACGATTTTCCCGTCAAAGTAAAAGTAGAAGCAACTAAATAAGGATCATCTCACTGGTGTATAACTTTTCAAAATTTGATCTGCTTCTACCATTAAATGATGGGGACAATTTGAAGCCAGATTTTAAGTGTTTTTTGAAAATTTCTTCTAATTTCGTTCCGTAAACAGGGTTTTCAAATAATCATATATAGGATTGTAAAACTCGCGATTCTGAGTTATTTGATATATGTGTTGTGAATGTAGCCTACACAGCTTCACAGAAATCTGTATCCAAATACGAAAATTTTGTGCGAACAAGTTTCTAAAAATCATATATTTCGGGTCTAATTTGTACAATTGGCATTCGATTTACTGCAAATTTTGAATTTTTACGTTGCGGATCTACTAAATCATTACTCGTTAAAATCCATCTACCAAAACGAGAGATAGGAGAAATTCCAAGGTAGGAAAATCACTTAATATTGTTTTTGAAAATATCGCGCATTTTATCACGTATTCTGTCGGCCGCTTGCACTGCTATGAAAAAAACTAGTACAGCATCTTAGTTTTTGTGGAAACAGAGATTTAAAACTTCACTGATAAGGGAGCTACATTAATTTTATCTCAAAAGATAGTGTGTGATGTGACATCCACGGTTCCTGATTGATCGCCTTGAAATATACATATATCGATGTAGACTTTCGTGGTGACACTGAAACCGGATGCGGAACAAATTTATTGTACTTTGCGCAAATTAGAGATGTTTTATAGGTTTTTAATGCTTAGATGCAGCCGATTCTACATCTAAGTGTCGAAGTTATATTTCGAAAAATATATACAAATTAAAAGATATGGTCTTGGTGTACATGGGAATCACATGCGGAAAAAACGATTTTGATAATTACTCGACTTACACATATTTTAATAATGCATATATGTTAAAGCGATTTATTTGAACTCTATTTCCGTTTAAGAAGTCTAATGATTTATTTCAACAACCCGATAACTTTCCTCTATGGGAAACCATCTATGTGAATGTAGATAAAGCAAAATCCGCCAATTTTCTTGGTACTTTCAAGAAAAATAAAAAAATGTACTCCTAGAGAATTTATCCAATATTTTCAATTCTAGAATGCATGTGAAAACTATTACACTGTGCAACATTTTTAAGGTGATCTTGTGCAAACAATTCGAACTGAGGATTTTTTGAAAGTGCAGACCCAAAGGATAAGAAACCCTAGTTGGGTTTTGCTGTGTCAGATGCATCTCGGATTTTATGGCCCCATCTAAACATGGTTAAATATTGAGTTTTTTAAGAAATTCGGGGCTATATCTCTGAAACCAATGCGAATCTTCTTCTGACCTCTGAAGCAAATTTGTAGATAAGGACAAGAATAAAATATTTTGAGAAATAATGAACTCGAAAAATATATGCAAAAATTCCACTATTTTATACATTTCGCGCCGTATCTCCAAAACCGTTAATTTTTTCTGAATATTTTCTTTTAGAAAAAAATTTCCTGGAATGTAATACACAACTTTTCAGAACAAGTCATTGTTGTAAAATGCTTCTATGTCGTTGGTTTCAGTACATTTTTCAACGACGATTTAATAAAAATGTCAATAATGTAGTGAAATCCGAAATGCGAGAATAAAATGTTGGTGTGAACTGTGTTTGAAATACGTGTTGTAAAAGATATGATGCAAAATACCGCTGATACAACATGATGTAAACATTTTAGAGTTTCAGAATGTTCTAAAGAATTGTTGTGAACTTTATTTGGAAGATTTTTGCAAAAGGTTACTTGGTTCAGCTCCCAATAGTTTAGCCGATACTTACTTACTTACTTAGCTGGCCCATTACAGAACATTTGTTCTATAGGCCGAACTAAGAAAAGATCTCCAATTCTCTCTATTTGTTGCTTCGCTTTCTGGAATACCGCGCCTTTACATATCATCATCCACTTGTTTGCGCCATCTATTCCTTGGCCTGCCAATTCTGCGTGCACCGCCAAGCGGTCCGTGTTTATACACCTTTTTAGCGGGGTCATCATCGCTCATTCTCATGATATGGCCTAGCCAACGCAATCGTTGCATCTCGATACGTTTAACTATATTCATGTCTTTGTATAGCTCATATAGCTCGTGGTTCATACGACGTCGATATTCACCGTCAACGCAAATCGGCCCGTAGATCTTTCGAAGAATTTTCCTCTCAAACACACCAAGCACTGCCTTATCTGCTTGCGCAAGTACCCATGCTTCGGAGCCATACATTAGCACGGGTAGTATCAGCGTTTTGGATAGTGTTATTTTTGTTTGACGAGATGTGGCTTTGTTTTTAAATTGCTTACTTAGACCATAGTAGCATCTGTTGGCCAATACAATTCTTCTTCTTATTTCACAACTGATGTTGTTTGTTGTGTTTATGGCAGTGCCGAGGTAGACGAAGTCTTTAACTACCTCAAAATTGTAGGTACCAACTTCCACAGTTGGTCCGAGCTCTATGGACGCTTTGCGCGTCGACATCATCAATTTGGTCTTTTCGCCGTTTACCGCCAGACCCACTTTCGCAGATTCTGCTTCGACCTTCCTAAAGGTATCAGTTACTTCCTTTACTGATCGTCCCATGATGTCTATGTCATCAGCATAGGTAAGTAACATGTGGCTATTGGTGTAAATTGTGCCATTTCTTTTGACATTTGCATCTCGTATTACCTTTTCCAGCAAAATGTTGAATAGGTCACACGAAAGGCTGTCTCCTTGTCTGAAACCTCTTTTGGTACAAAATTCTTCGGAGAGGTTCTTTCCAATTTTAACTGAGGACCTAGGATCAGTTAAAGTCATCTTACAAAGCCGGATGAACTTTGCGGGGATACCAAATTCAGACATTGCGTGGAATACCTTTGATCGGAGGGGACTGTCGAATGCTGCTTTATAATCGACAAAAAGGTGAAATATGTCGATCTGCATCTCTTGGGTCTTCTCTAGAATTTGCCGCAGGGTAAATATCTGGTCAATGGTGGACTTGCCAGGTCTAAAGCCACATTGGTATGGTCCAATTATTTCGTTGACCATTGGCTTTAGTCGTTCGCACAATATCCCTGACACTATGTTATAGGCAATAGGGAGGACTTATGCCCCTATAGTTTGAGCATACAGTCTTATCTCCTTTCTTGTGGACGGGACATAGGATGCTCAGGTTCCAATCGTCGGGTACGCGTTCTTCCTGCCAGATGGTGCTAACTAGCTGATGCATACACCTTATCAGCGCGTCGCCTCCGGTTTTAAACAGCTCGGCTGGTAAGCCATCGGCTCCTGCTGCTTTATTATTCTTCAGCCGGTTGATTGCTGTTTTTACCTCATCTTGGCCGGGCGGTATACATTCTATACCATCTTCTGGGATTGGATCTGTGGTATCATCGTCTTCGCTACTATTGGATACCAGCAGATTGGAGAAATGTTTCTTCCATATCCTGAGCACGCTATCTGTATCTGTTACCAGATTACCTTGCTGGTCTCTACAGGAGGATGTGCCTGTACCAAAGCCATCTGTTTGATGTTTCACTCTTTGGTAGAATTTTCGGACTTCATTCTGTCTCCTGTACATCTCGATTTTTTTCACACTCCCGCTTTTCCATTTCTCTCTTTTTCTTGCGGAAAAGCCGTTTCTCTTCTCTCCTTTTCTCCCGATATCTCTCTCGTGCGCTACGCGTTGCTACTGATTGTAAAGTAGCTCTATATGTCGCATTTTTCTCTTCGGTAGCAGCACGACACTCCTGGTCATACCATGAATTCCTTTGTGGATGTCTCTGGAATCCAAGTATGGATTTTGCGGCTGTTTGCATGGAGTGGGCAATATGTTGCCATTGTGTTGTTATGTTATCGGGACAAGGAGTGCTCGCGTTAAGCAATTGGGCTAGTTGAGTGGAATATGCTGTGGCTATCTGTTGTGTTTGCAGCCTATCGATGTCCAACTTCCGCGTTGAGTCTGTTCGTGCTTTATTTGCAACGTTTAGACGGGTACGTACCTTTGCTGCAACAAGGTAGTGGTCCGAATCAATGTTTGCGCCTCGGAACGATCGTACATCCAACACGCTGGATGAATGTCTTCCATCTATTACAACGTGATCAATTTGATTACTTGTTCTTTGATCTGGAGACAGCCAGGTGCCCTTATGAATATCGAGATGATTAAATCTGGTACTGCTAACTACCATGTTTTTTGCAGCTGCAAAGTCTATCAGCCTCATACCATTGTCAGATGTTTCACTGTGGAGACTGAATTTCCCGACTGTTGGGCCAAAGATATTCTCCTTTCCAATTTTGGCATTAAAATCGCCTAGAATGATTTTAATGTCATGGGCAGGGCAACGGTCATATGTTTCTTCTAAGCGCTCGTAAAATATATCTTTGGTCTGTTCGTCCTTTTCTTCAGTGGGAGCATGAGCACAAATAAAGCTGATGTTGAAGAATTTAGCTTTTATTCGAATTGCAGCAAGTCTTTCATTCACTGGGGTGAAGCTGGATACCAGATGTTTTAGACTCCGACTAACTACGAATCCGCAACCAAATTCATGCTTTACGTCATGGCAGCTATAATACAGTGCGTCACCTTTAGGTGTTGTTGTGACGCCTTTCCCAATCCATTGTATTTCCTGTATGGCAGTAATATCGGCTTTGTACTTTCCAAGTACGTCTGCCAATGCGAAGACTGCACCTTCTCTATAAAGAGTGCGAACATTCCAGGTGCAGATTCGCAGATCATGGTCCTTAAAACGTTTGCGGGGTTCGTCAACTTTAGAGGGGTTTGTTTTTCTTTTCTTTCGTTTTTTCATAGTAGGCTGTTTTTTTTCTAGGGGAGGGTTACTAACCCGACGCCCAAACCCAAGTTTTTAACGTTCTTATGGGTGAACGCGCGGCACATGTTAGCTCACTACCTTTAACGGGTGTTAAAGGCAGTTCCCCAGGTGACACCACGGGGAGGTCAGTGTCCACTTGAGATGAAAGAGGGACCAAGATAAATCCTGGGCTTTGCCATGGTAAAACCGGTCAGGACCGTTCCTTGGTATCTTCCATCCCCTACGTCACCCAAAATACACGAAGGCAAAATTTTGGACCAAATCGGTTGATCCGTTTGAGAGTTATCGTGCGCACCAGCCAGCCAGACAGACAGACGGACGGACATTGCTAAATCGTCTCCAAATTGTCTGAAACGGATTTCGTCCAAACATACATGGGGTCTAAAGCCATTATTCTATGAGGCACATTTTGCCCGTATGAAAGTGTATATACCCTCGTTAGCATAAATGCTGAGGGTATAAACACATCGTCGGGTACATCCTCACCATTATTTTTACCGAAAGTACTTCTTATGGCCATGTTTTTCTCTAGTCCATGCTTCCTGACATAATGTGCCTTATACTTACGATAACTATCGAAAGGCGTGATTCACATTGGTCCAACCTTGGCGCATCGCAATATTTCTTTCTTACTTCGGGTTCTCCACTTCTTCGGTTAACTCCCACATAAAATTTCAAAATTGTTCGCATGTGTGATGTTTGTAGACATGTCTAGGGTCCTTTTGAATTTTTTTACTGCAGTTAGTGGTCGCGGTTAATATTGGACAGTATAATTTTTGTCAGTGTTAAGTCCATACTGACTGTGATAATTACCCTAAAGGCCTCGTCACATATGAGGATTTCTGGGTTAATTCATTAAGTTGCATATTCTTCCGGCTTTAAGTCAAAAGCCAAAACATACGAAAATCGTGTTTCAGCACACCTTTAGGCTGTAAAAACCCTACGACCACCTCCATCTCGATGTTATCCAATCTTTGCACATAGTAATTGTTCAAGTGTTTAAGAATCTGTCCACTTTGTCCAGGGGCTTATTCCGCAAACGTTTACAGATTTAGGCTTAAGAATGGATTCAGAGGTGTTCACTTGAAACTTTATTTCGGATAGTTCTCGCATTATGCATTACAACAGTAATGTTTTGGGAAATAATCCATGCTGGGTTATCTTCTTTTCATTATGACACAGGCTGAGGGTATATCTCTGTGGTCAATGCCGACGGAAACTTGTTTACTCTTTCACTGAAAAGTGAATTATGTCATATGGACACATCCACTGTGTGTGCCATTTACAGAATATATGCTCATATCCCCCGTCAGTCTGCAAAACCATTCTGACCCTGCCGGCAACAATCAATCAAAATGTGACAAGAAGTCATTACCTTAACCAGCTAGACCGTATGCCACGTTTGCCGGACCCCTATTGTACTCATTGCCTGAGTTAAGCTAATGCCCAGTCGTAGTGATATGACGTTGTCGGTTCCATCCATTAATAGCCCATTCCCTTTGTTTTTAAATAATATTCATTTTGTTTTAATTTTCATGATTTTTTCGAAATTTGTTTTTTATTTTCTATGAGAAAAATAATTTACAATCTTTATAGTTATTACTAATATTACTTATTTTTTAAATAAGGAAAATATAAATCGTATTTTTTAGAATTTAAGTAAATTAAATATAATTATATATATTTTTCTAAAGATTTTATACTAAATACAATATTTTTTTGGATTTTTTTTATTTTTTCTTAAGAAATAAATTAAATTTTCAGCTAATGAGGGGAGTGTGGTATAATTAAATTAGTTCTCATTACTTTAAGTAAATCGTGTCCTTGTTGGTTCATTTTATGTTTTAATCCTCACTTTTTTGTTTGTGTGTTATAATAATAAATTCGTAAATTTTTTTATGTTATTTTTTTATCTTTTAGTTATTTGCAAAATTTGGAGTTAGGAAAATTGTATTTTCAAGTGCTTAGTTATTTATAAATTTAATTAATTGTGATTTTTGCAAATTCTTTACTTAAAATAAGAATAATAATAGTGGTAAATTAAATAATAAATAATTATAATTTAATAAATAATATAATACAAGATATGTTTACAATAGTTGGGAACTTTGTTATATGTTACAAAACAGTTTCTTTTTGGAAATAAACAATATTTTTGAATAAAATGTAATTTGAAATATGTGAATATTCTTAGATTCAGTTTGCCTGCTATTAGTTTATCGAGATATATGTGTTTATCTGATTATTGTGTGAACAAAAGGCATGTGGGATAAAATGCAAATTTGTGTTGTATGTTGAGAAATAGCATAATTTTGATTTAAAATGGATTGTAATTTTTTTCAAATGGCCATATGAGGTGTTGAGGATGCTTTGGAAAGAATCTAAACTTTGAATTCAATTCTATTTTAACAAAGACATTTAACCAAAATATTTCAAAATTATGTTTTCCACCAAACACACATTTTCTTTCAATAGAAATAAATAATAACCAATATTTTAATGAATTTATATAATATTTTTTGAGTATTTTTTTGTATTTTCTCATATGTATCGCTTGCCAAACAATTTGAACTATATAGTGCCTTTTATGCTATTCTCTTATACCGTTTATTATTATTATGCTATGCTCTAGATCTACTCTTAAAACTTATATCCAATTATCCTTGTGAAAACTTGGTTTTCTTTGATCTCAATTTTTTGTATTAGTTTTAGGGAATCAAATTCTTTGTAGATTTTTCTTTTTTAATATAAATATTTGTCTCTGTTTTTTTTCTTCTTATAAACATAAGAAATTCCCTAAAATATTAAACTTTTACCTACACAAATACATACATATCTTAAGTCCATTGGTTGGGGGGAGAGGTTCATTTACCTACAACACATTCTAAACTAGTTTTTAGTTGTTTGGAAAAATAATACATTTTCAAACGAGGCACTGCATCACGTTATGTTGTTGTTCTTGTTATTGTTGTTGCTTTGTTGTTTGTAACAACTTGGCTTATTCCAGGTGATAATGGTAAATTATAAGAATTTGATTTGAAATAAATTGAACATAATTAGGATAAGTTTTTGATGTTTTATCATTTAAGCCCATTGTTGGGTTCCATAGGGACAGCATACTGTATAACTTGGCACCCTTGAATATAAACCCGACATACCCTTCATATAGACATACTGGATTGGTGGCCTCAAGATACTTTGTTGTTTCTTTTCGGGTTTTTTGTTTGACGAAGATGATGAGGAGGAGGATGATGACGATGATGATTGCTGTCGGGATTTGCTGTTACTCGAACTGGAATTGGAGGTTGTTGATTGTTGGGTATTATTTGTTTGAGTTTTGCGGCATTTGGTATCCCACACTCTTCTCAGGGGTGTACTGGAACAAGACAGGGATCGTGTGGTTACACCTGACACCGAGGAAAAGTGCTGCAGCATACTTCTGACGGAGGATGTAATGGACAGGCGACTTAAGTGCAGACCTTTTGATGATGAAGTTGTCAGGGAGCAGGATGGTGTATTTGCCACTGAAGCTGGAGAGGATTTTGATTTTTGTGTCATTTTACCATTTACATTTAGACAATTTTTGTCACTAGTATCCAACTCCGTTCGCTGTTGTTGTTCTTGTTCCTCTTCGTTATTTTCGTCGCTGCTGGAATTGCCACTATCTGCCTCACTGTAATCGCCCATGTCATCGTGGCAATCCAATGAACTAGTGGTCCGGTAAACTGTGGTGGCAATATAAATGTGCGGTTGATTTATGCTGCAATTTTCCATGTCCAACTCTTGATCGGCCGATAGACGTGAACAGCCCGATGCAGATGATGAAGTGCGAGAATTCATTTCTTCACTACTCAAATCCAAACTGGAGGTACCATTAGCGTTGCCATTATTTAAACTATCCAGACGGGAGTTACGTTCATAGCTAAGGGAAAAGGAATCTGTGGAGGAGCTGCGTAAATCTTCTTGGCTGTTGTAGACAATGGTTTGGCCATTATGACTCAGGGTGTGGTGATGATGACGGTGATGGCTAAAGTGGCGGCCCAAATGTTTGCCCAAACACAGCAAAAACGACTTCGAACGTAATCCAGAGGATTTGGAGTCTGCGGCCCTTTGATTCTTCAGGGAAGTTTTTATATCCGTTGTTGAAGAGGCTGGCGAACAGCCAGAACTGCAGGAATTGCCGACCTTGGCATTTGTGTGTGGTGATAGAGTATCCATTTTGAGATGTTTATAATCCAAAATTTTTATTTGGAATTGCAAATTAAATACACAATTTGTTCAGTGTTTTCAAAGTTTTGTTTCAAAACAGTTTTTCAAATTGTTTGTGTTTGGAATGTTTGTCTATTTTATTTTTATTTTAACACAATCACTAAAATTGTTTTCTTTGTCTTCGAAAATTTCTTGGTTTTCAAACTGAAAATTTATTTATTTTCTGAATTTTGTTCTTTTAACTGTCTCTTGACTTTTCAGGCGTTTGTAAATAATACGTGTATTCCTTCGAAATAACCGTTTGCTTTGGCTAATATTTTTTTCTCGGGTGTATTGTTATTATTTCTTGCCGTTTGTAATCGCAATTTGTTTTAGTTTGTTGCTTTAATCCGTTTGCTAAACGTTTGCTTTGCAGTTTTGAATAAAACTAACATTTAACTGTTATCCTGTTGTCCTTTTATAGTCTTTGCCATCATGGTCGTTGAGTTGTGTTAACCTTCGGCATTGGCCAAAGCTTTTATTTACGACATTTACTCTTGGCGCCGGCTTACTATTCACACAAAAGGCAAAGCTTTCGTATTTTCGTGCTCTTTCTCTGCCGTTAGCTCTCACAACGAGTGTTTACATTTACACTCTGTTACTGACAGTGCAGTCAGCCAGCTTGCCATTCAGTTAATGTAGTGTGTCCTTAAAGGCAACAACGTGAGTTTTGGCATTCAAAAGCCAGTTGCTCGTATGTTTTTGTTGTGTCCTTAGAATTTGACGACTTCATTGAACTATTTCCATACGTTCACACCTTTTGCCTGGCCAAAAACAAAAAAAAAACATTTCCGAGGCTCTCCTCACTACTCAACCCCCCTCCCCAGTTCAAGGATGTGGCAAGCAAAACCATTGACTCACAACATGTGTTTCTTGTTTGCTTTTCCGGCAAACACCTGTTGGCGGTTTCCAGCATTTTGTCGTCATCATCAGTATGCCAAGGGTTGGTTTCCCCAAAAATGATTTCCGCATCCGTACAGTTAATTAACAAGTTTAGTTTTACTCTTCCGTTTTGTCGCTTCTTCTGTGCCGAGGCATGTTATTATTTTCTATAAAAAAACGTGGTAAAACATGACATTACAAGTCAATTCACTGTTGATGTTTTATATTTCAACGTGACTTGTTAAGTTAATTTGTGGCATATTCTCAGCGTTCAGCATCACAATCGCCATCACCATCACAATCGCCATCACCATCATCGGGATTTTTGATTTGTTTATTTCCATCAAACAAGGAAAAGGTGACCATTAATTCGAAGAAATCATAGTAACTTGTATTTACCATAGTAAATGTTATGAAGATACTTCCTTTCTCCCCTCCCCATTTTCTTTGCTTATAATGCTGCATAACATCGATGAAATGTTGTCCCAGCACGAGTTGTTGCAGTACCCATCAGCATCAAAGGGTTCGAGTCACATTGTTAGACGTGTCATAAGTGCGCACTGAGTGGCTGATGACCACGTTTTTACATAGCCACTTGTAGCTGAGCAATGGAAATCTCAATGTTAATCACGGGTACACAATGCCGTGTACGCATTATGCTTTGCGTGCACATTTGAAGTGGGTCATTGTTAGCTTCTTTGGAAATACGAGTATGTAGAACGGCGATGACAATCAACAATTGGTTGTGTGATGATTAACTGAAAGGTAATTTTGCAGTATAAGTGATTTAGAGGATTAATGATATCAAGCAATGGTGCTAATCGGATTTAATGGTGTCATTATACCCTCCACCATACTATTGGGGGTATATTGAGTTTGTCATTGCATTTGTAACTCATCGAAATAATCATTTTAGACCCCCACAAACTATATATGTTCTTGATCAATTCTACATCGATATACATCCGTCCGTCCATCTGTGGAAATCACTCTAGTGTCCGGAGGTCCGTAGGTATTGAAAATAGGCTATGTCGGTCCAGGTTTTCGTATAGCCTCCATACAAAGTGACGCGTAGACGTTTTAAAACTTTTGAAGATATTTATCCCATTTGACTACCGAATTGGTTGTAATTTCATTGTGATATGGCGCCCATAGGAAGGTACCTCCAGATTTTTGGTATTTATACCAGGGTTTCGGAGTCGAGGTATTTTTGGCTCGACTCCGACTCCAGACGAGTTTTTTTCACGACTCCGGCTCCGACTCCGACTCCGGGTCGACTCCGAGAGTGAATTCCTATACCACTAAAAATGAATAAAATGTGCACACATTTTTTTAACTTGTTCCTATATTTTGGCCTATATAGGCTAATGTGTTGGTTTTTCCTTACATGTTCATTAGAAAGGGCATTCGTTCGAATACATTCGAACATATCAATATTGTTTCTGCAGAATCTTACATTGAAAGTAGCATATTTAGAAAGTTTTTTTTTTTTTTGAAAATTTTGCCTTTTTAGGCGAAGATCATTTATAGTATTAATTTTTAATTAATTTCTCGTTGGAAATCGAGCTTCCTTTTTTGCACGAGTATATTCTGGATGGAATTCTTCCTCGTGAGAAAATCTTTAAGCTTTCAAAATATGTGAAAATGAAGGGGCAATACAAATCATAAGGACTACATGCAATAAAAATTATAAGCAATTCAAACTGGATGTAACCCAACATTTTAGTGCGCTTAGCCTTAAAAGGAGACCCCCAGTTGTAAAGCTCATTAAAAGCCATTTTTCATGATTTTTTTTCCGAGAAAACTACGTAACTTTTTGCGTGATTTTTTTCTTCATCTGAAAGCGAAAAATATTACTAATTTTTGATACCGTCTACGAAACCCTGTTTTTATTAAAGCATTTTGCGGTGCCAACCAACTCTACCTCGAAAACTGATAAGCCAATTGTCATATATTTTGGTGGCCGATTTCGAGAAAAACACAGTTTATTTGCTGCATACAAAATAAAATAAATTGTTCCCATCCAACGCTTATACTATGGCAATATTGTTCCGATCGACTTAAAAATTTGATCACATATTCTATACTGTGCTATTTATGCTAAAATTCAGCGCTCGCATTTTGAACTTTGGTGTGGAGTGGATAATTTTATTGAAATATTTGAGATATATTGTGTAAACAACCCATCACGTAGGCAGACAGATGTTTTCTGGAACTGAAAAATTAGCACACGAAAAAATTACCAAGAAAATATTCTACAAAAATGTTGCTAGGAAAATGTTATGTAGGGTCGATCCACTAAGACAAGAAATCGATATTTTCATGTTTCCATTGTCCTTTATCACTTTTACCCGATCCTTTCTCATGAAAACTCTATGGTTATGTATTTCATTGAATTTCGTATATGCTATTGATTGTGTAGAAAACTCGGATACACATGAACTATGTCCGTTCCTGGCGGACAGATCCGGACTTCTGAGTTATGGCGGGATGAATCTGTCGTTGACAAACAACGAATTTAATCTGAATTTCAGATATAGTTAATAGATTATGCGAAATTTACCGAAATACATAGAGGCCACAATGTCTTTAATAGAGGACAAGGATGATTTCTCATAAAAAACCAATTGACCTTTGTGAGAAGACCAGTAAGACTTCTGACGAAAGAGGTTAAAGGTCCAATCTTAATTTTATTGTCATAGAACTTTACTTTTGTTTGCAAAAATGTAAAGAATCATTTGGATCAACAAAATAGGGATGAATAGACTACACTTCAGAGGATAGTAAATGTCCTGTGAATTGTCCTTTAAATTAGTATAAAATACCGTTTCCATATACATATGGTAATATTCAAAAAAGTTTTTCAATCGTTGAAGTTGAGGTTCACCATTTAATAAGTCGCGAACTGTTAATATATTTTATAAAATATGAATATATTTATATTAATTGAAGTGTTTTAGCCACGATCTCATAATATGGACCATAACAAATAATTTTCGTGGTAGCTGCGTTGGTGGTAATTTAAAAAAATGGGAAAATGTGTTGAAGTAAACAAGTTTTTTGTGTTCTTTTTTGATTTCTGGCCAAACCACGCAAAATTCGAACCTGTGCTCAAAGAAAGAACTAAACAATACCCCTTGGTCAACATGGTTCTAGTGTATGACTTTTGGATATATACTAGGGTTATGACTTTTTTACAACCTCATATCCCTGTATCATAGCGTGATGAGTTTTATTATAAGATTACATAAAATCTTAATTATAAGGTGATTCGGTGAAAAAACCTCACGCACAAAATGATGTTAAAATTTGAATTTATCAAAATTATGGACAATTTTTTGAAGTCACTGAAAACAGATATATAATTGAAAATAAACTTTAGAGCCACATGAGGTAATTAAAATGACATAAAATTTATTTCTCACTATTTTTCTTCAATTCTGAGAATCGTAAAAATTTCGTAAACGCTTTTATTCAAAAATATAATTTTTTAACAAAAAACAAAAAATTTAAAATTTTTTCAAAGTGACTTTTTTCGCGACTTTTTTAATATTTGAATGAAATAAACGTTATTATAGTTATTAGTAGGCTTATATTTATTCATTCGTGCAACAAAAAATAATTTTTTGAAAAAAAAAATTTTTCATTTCATATATTTTTTCAAAAAATTATTTTTTTAAAATCGATTTGTGCGTGAACTTTTTTTATATTTCAATGAAATAAACGATAGCACAGTGATTAATAGGCAAAAGTTCATTCATCCATACTACAGGAAATCATTTTTGAAGAAAAATGCCAAAAAGTCATAACCCTAATATATACACTGCATCCCCCTAAAATCGATGCTGACATTTTTAAGTTTTGGTTTCAGTGTTTTTCGAATTTTTCTTATAATTAGAGGGTGCAACTAGATAATAATCCAAACTAGTTTATAGGATTGTAGAACTCGCGATTCCACGTCGTTCGATGTATATATAATGAGTGTGCTCCGTACAGCTTCCTAATAATAGTAGTCCAAAGGTGAAATTTGGTGCTTAAATTTTCTAAAAAAAACCTATTTTTTGGCTTTAAAATTTACAACTGTCGTACAGGTACCCCTGAACCCCGCGTGATTTTAGTTTTTTTTACGTGCCGGATCTAATGAGCTCTTCCGCGGTCGAATCCATCCACTAAAACGCCGGATATAGATATTTTGACAATTCCGCGAATTGAACTGCGATTTTTTGATTATTTTTGCATAAATGTAATCCTTTATACGCGATTATAATATTTGCCAAAAAGGTGTGTCACAAATTACAAAGATTCAGGAGTAATATCCCTATTTATCCCAAAATAAAATGCGGTGGCACATCCGCAGTTCTTGACGAATCGGTCTAAAATAATTTATATTGACGTATTTTTAATAGAAGTTTAAGAAAAATGCTTCAGGATTTGGATCGAAATTTAGCGAAATAATAGAATAACTTCCAAAATTTATTTTTCAAATTTTTCGTATTTAGCCAAAAATAAATTTTTGAAATAATTTCCAACAATAAGTTTCCGTTCTATGTTGTTGCTGTAATATGCAAGTTATAAACGTGATTTTTACAATTTTGGTCTCACATTTATCAACGCGTTGCCTAGATTCTGTACGTATTTTTAAATTATTTTTTAAGAGATTTTTTAGACTCTGATTTAGAATAAATAAAATTTATTCCAAGATTTCTTCAATATTTTCTGATTTTCCGCGAAAATAAAAATTAATTTAGCAACTATTTTAGCATCTAGGGATGCTGCTAACGATTCATATATACATGTTCTTATTACAACACAATAGGAATTTTTAAATATTTTTTCTTTACAAGAGAATAAAACCGCATATAACTTTTAAGTGCAGCATCCAATTTTGTGAACGCGAACAGATGTGAAACCACGATTTTTTTCGTAACCCATGTACCAAAAATGTCGGATGTGCTCGCCAAAAAAGTTTTTAATTTTTTTCTTTGTAATTGTAAAGGAAATTTGAAATTTATCATATACTGAATAAAGGACTAAACACTATAAAATATATTCAAATCTAATAAGTGGATATTCAAAACGTATACTTCTAATTATAGTTATATTGCAGAAACTGGAATCGTAAATGGTACTCTAGTACTTTTTCCCATTTTCGGGTAAAAAACGAAGCCTTTTTTCAAAAAACTAAAAAAAAATCCGCTTTTATGTAAACAAAAATTGCGATGACTAACTCTAGCTCCTTTGTTTTTCTGCTAGACAATTTTGGCCGAGTAGAAACTATCACCATATTTGGACACGTTGATTTTGACATTTCTGTTTGAGTTTTTGACATTTTTCTATTACCTACATTTGCACAGGAAGCAACTTATGTTGTAATAGGAATGCTGGGTTATTTGACATTTTCTCACCTTGTAAAAACCGATTTAAGTCTTATTAGTCTAAATTTATTGTTGCGGCGGAATATCTGGAGAGTCTCAACAACATAATAATCTGCACAATACGACGTTAAACGACAAAAAAAAATTAATTTAGAGTGCTTTTTGATGATTTTCCAAATTTAATTGATGAATTTCGTCAAAAAGACACTTGCATATTGAGCATATTTTTTGCATATATTTGCATATTTTTTGCATGTTTTTAGATAAGAATTAAAAAACATGCTAAAATCCGATATGTACTCATGAGATATACATTAAACGACGTAAAATCACGCGTGCGGATTATTAAACAAATTCAAAAAACCCCGAAATGTCGGCTTCAAAATGTCAGCATAAATTTTAGGTGGATGCAGTGGATATATCGAAAAATCGTACACTAGTATCATGTTGACCATGGAGTATTCTTTAAGTCTGTCTTTTAGCATATGTCTTTAAAATGTAAGCTTAAGCCAGAAAGCGGAAGGAAACATAAAAAAACATGTTGGCTTCAACCCATTTTTCTACATTGATGCCAACACAGCTTGGTTTCATCGATTGTACAACATTTTTGGTTTTTACCATATACACTTTGATACAACCAAAAATGTGCCTCATCGAAATAACGGTTTTAGACCCCAAGAATGTTTAGACAAAATTAATTCAGATAATTAGGAGTCGATTTAGCCATGTCCGTCCGTCAGTCTGGCTGGCTGGATGGTGCGCACGATAACTCTCGAACGGATCAACCGATTCGAACCAAATTTTGGGTATCGTAATATTTTATCCAAACTTTGCAGACCTCGCCATTTTACGTCGTTTAATGTATGTCTCATGAGTGTGCTCCGTACAGCAACCTAGTAATTGGAATCCAAAGGCCAAAAGTTAATGCGTAAATTTTCTTAAAAATCTGTTTTTTGCGTGTAAAAATTACAATTGTCATTCAATTTCTTTTGAACCCCGAGTGAATTTATTTTTTTTACGCGACGGATCTAATGAGCTCTTTCTCGTTCGAGTCCATCCACTAAAACAGTGGATATAGATACCTTGAAAATAGTAAAATATGCAAAACTATATTTTGACAAAACCGCGATTTTCGTTAAAAATGTTTACATAAATGGAATATAATATTTTCAAAAACGTGTGTCATGAATTACAGAGTTACAGAGATACGAGAGTGTACCCAAATAGAATGTGTAGGCACATCAGCGGTTCTTGACCAATCTAATTGAAATACGTGTATATTGACGTATTTTTGATGGGTGCTACTGAAATCGGATGCGCTTCAAAATCGTATGCATATTGCGCAACTTTTACCCACATTAAGGTTTTTATGCCCTACACCATAATGTGGAAAGGGTATTATCAGTTTGGTTTGGTAAAAATGCATGTAACACCGCGAAATATTCGTCGGAGACCCCCAATGTGGTATACCAATCTTCATATAAAGCGATTTGAGATGTGTGTCCGTCCGTCCAGCCCGCAATTATAGACCGATCTTCACGAAACTTTGAATTGATGTAGGGTTCAGCCCAGAATAGATCACTATTTTTATTGGCGATGATCTTGAAATATTTAGCGGGTGAAATGGACCAAAAACATAATATTTATCTAATTTTGTTGCGGCTCTGTAGGTCGCAATAATAGTCCGATCGACGCGAAATTTTAAACAAGGTATGAGTATATGACAAAGAAGAAGCTTGCGATTGGAGATGACGATCAGAAAATATTTAGAGGGTTAAATGGACCACAACTTTTGTGTGAAAATTGTAAACTTGTTAATATACAGCTTATATCTTTATTCCTGGAATAAACATTCCGGGCAAGTAAGCTCTACATGGAAGAGGAACACTTGTCGTTTCTATTGATGTCAAATATGGTGGTGTACATGTACATTAGGGTTATGACTTTTTGGCATTTTTCTTCAAAAATGATTTCCTGTAGTATGGATGAATGAACTTTTGCCTATTAATCACTGTGCTATCGTTTATTTCATTGAAATATAAAAAAAGTTCACGCACAAATCGATTTTAAAAAAATAATTTTTTGAAAAAATATATGAAATGAAAAATTTTTTTTTTTCAAAAAATTATTTTTTGTTGCACGAATGAATAAATATAAGCCTACTAATAACTATAATAACGTTTATTTCATTCAAATATTAAAAAAGTCGCGAAAAAAGTCACTTTGAAAAAATTTTAAATTTTTTGTTTTTTGTTAAAAAATTATATTTTTGAATAAAAGCGTTTACGAAATTTTTACGATTCTCAGAATTGAAGAAAAATAGTGAGAAATAAATTTTATGTCATTTTAATTACCTCATGTGGCTCTAAAGTTTATTTTCAATTATATATCTGTTTTCAGTGACTTCAAAAAATTGTCCATAATTTTGATAAATTCAAATTTTAACATCATTTTGTGCGTGAGGTTTTTTCACCGAATCACCTTATAATTAAGATTTTATGTAATCTTATGGTAAAACTCATCACGCTATGATACAGGGATATGAGGTTGTAAAAAAGTCATAACCCTAATGTACATACCCAGTTATTTTTTGTAGTGTAATCATAAGCACGCATGGGGTCGCAATTATAGCTCAATAATCACGAAATTTTGCACGAGGTAAGAGTTTAGGTAGTTTAGGATGATGATCTGATATTAGTTAGCGGGTGAAATAGAACATTACTTTTGTATGAAAAATAAAACATATATATATATTTTGGTCTATATTTTATTTCCTGGACGGCATGTACCGGCAAGGTCGCCTACATATGGAAAATGAACTATTGACTTTTCCCCCAGATGCAAATTGCAACAACGTGTCTCCTAGATAACGGACCTACTGCCTAATATAATGGGTTTTGTGTAGAGAAGCACATTTTCCTCCCATGCTACAAATTGTTTTTGCATTATTGCAAATTACATGAAGCCAAAGCGTATTAATTGTATAATTGTATTTGTTATACATATATTGCAGCATGGGGTCGCTTTATATGACCCGGAACTAAAATATCGCGGGGTACTAGCACACTCAAAAAATATTGTAAATACACTACCCAAAAAATATGGCTTTTAGAAAAAATATTGCACTAAATGTTAGCTTTGGCAGTAAATTACTGTGATGCTGTGAGGACTACATAGTCAATATACAGCTGTGTTCAAAATAATAGGAGTGCTCATTCACACCAAGGGAATGGTCGAATAAACATGGTTAAACTTACCCATTTTGGTTTATTTTGAATTTGTTTAACATTGTTGACATCCCAACAGTTAATTTATCAGCAGAAATGTGGCAATCTGTTTTAAATTATTTACTGTTTACACCAACATTATAAATCGCCTTCAAATTTGTTGTTCAAAAAAATAGGAGTGCGGAAGAAAAAGGACAATAAAAATATTTTTAGTTGAGTTTAAAATCAAAATTGACTATATTTTAGTTGACAGTAGTGACTCCAATAGATTTTATGAGATTTGATGGCTGTTTGAAAACAAAAGTTCTTTTGGAGTAGCCTAAAAACAGGTGATTGTCCTTGCAGCGATTTTTTTCCATAAATTGAACATTTATTGGGTAACTCAATGGATTTTGTAGACAAAATTTAAGTGATTAGAGTTTTTTGATGCTCTGGCTGTTATCTCGAACAATATATAATGATCGGTATCCCGGAAACTCGTGTATTTTGACCCTTGAGAAGTTAAAGCCGGTTTCCATTAACTCTTTACGTAAGGATCGGTTAAAAAAAGCGTATCTATAAGGCATTAATTTCTCGATCAAGTGATGTTTTGAGGTCCTTAGCATCTTAACTGCACGCAGAATTCATTATATGGTTCATTTTTGAATAATTGGATGATTGGCACATATGAGACATTTTTCAAAATGCTTTGTTGATAAGGCAACTTTAAGGACAAACTCTTGAAGTTGGCCTAAGATTATTTTTATTAGGTTTTGGATCGTATAATAAACAGTTTTCTATTGAAGCTAACCTAAATAAAGTATTTTTGAGTGAAAAACGTAAGTTTATATTGAAAAATATATTACGGCGTATACCAACTATAGTGCAATCCCAGCCTGCCTATCACTAAATGGTTCAAAGTACATTTCAACCGTTCACGTTTTAAACATTTTTTGAATAGAAGCAAAATTGATTGCATACACAAGGTTAGCATCCTAAAGACTTCCAAATATTATTTGGTTGGCGAATAAATTCCTTATAGATACGCCTTTTTGGCCGATCCTTACCTTAAGAGCTAATGTAAACTGTCTTTAACTTTGCTCAAGGATCAAAATACACAAATTTATAGGATACCAATCATTATAAATTGTTAGAGATAACATCCATAGCATCAAACAAATCTAATCGTTAAAGCTTTTGTCTACAAAATTCATTGAGTTGCCCAATAAGTGCTCAGTTTATGGAACAAATTTCTGCAAGGACAATCGCCTGTTTTTTGGATACCTCCAAAGGACTTTTGTTTTAAAACGGCATTCAAATCTCATAAAATCTATTGGATTTACTACTGTTAACTAAAATATTGAAAATTTTGATCCTAAATTCAACTAAAACTATTTTTATCGTAATTTTTCTTCAACACTCCTATTTTTTTGAACAAAAACTTTAAACACAATTTATAATGTTGGTGTAAACAGTAAATAATTTAAAACAGATTGCCACATTTCTGCTGATGAATTGACTGTTGGGATGTCAACAATGTTAAACAAATTCAAAATAAACCAAAATGGGTAACTTTAACCATATTTTTTGACAATTTTCTTTTTTTGTATGGGCGCTCCTATTATTTTGAACGCAACTGTACATATCAAATTATGGGTAATCGCGAGTAGTTTAGTCCTATTATTGATTTCTTAATATACCCGAGTGCGCGTCACAGTTAAATAAAAAAAAAATAATAAAAAACACTTAAAATCAAAATGTCAGCATGCTTAAAACGTGGATGCAGTGTACATTTTGAAAAGTGATACATAAGAAGTGCAATCTTCACTTTGTATTCTTCTGCTTTCACTTTGGACAGTTGTCCGTCATTTGAATGGGTTAACCAGCAATCGAATAGCAACGTAAAAAAACTCGTTAGTTTCAACGTGTTTTTACCTATTTTTATTCATTTACGCGGTCATAACTTCCACGCAAATTAATTTTTTTATCATATTCTTGAGCTTTTATAATAGTGCAAACCTTGGCTTCATGGAGACTAATTTTTTTTGTCTTTCACTGACATATAAGTTTATATCACAATTATATCACCCTGAAAAGCACAAAACCACGTGCATTATCAAGCATAAGTATGACACAAGTGCATAATTTTTGGACGATAGATCTTCAATAATTTCACAATTTTCCCTTTGGCAATTTTTATAAAGCATTTGTAGTGTTCAATAAGTTGGAAGAGTGTCATTGTATCTGGGAATATTTGTAGGCAACAGGGCAACATCAATTTTTCAATTCCTCAGTAATGTTGGCGACGTTTTCTGAGTACTTCGGCCATTTCTCTACAAGTAGTAATTTAGGACACGCCGTTCGTACTCGGCGATAAACTGTAGGTTCCATATCATTGAAGCAATATGAATCGGGGTGCACTCATTGATATGAGAGAAGAGAATTTGTTCCATAAAGGAATTTTGATTTGTTAAAAGCTAATTCCCAGGGGTAGTGGTCTAGGGTATCATATGGTCGGCAACGTCCGACTATAGCCTTTGTATTGTGTGATGCCACGGACGGCACACTTTGGCAGCTGAGTGAAACATTGAAATATGCATAAATATTGAAAAAGATTGAGTCGCTGTATCCAAAAGCGGATGCGCATCAACTGATTTAAATTAATTCGCGAATGATAGGCTTTTTCAAGATTTTTTATTATTTGTTGATATTTCGCGAAAATAAAAATAAAGTTAGTAAATATATCCACGAATAGATATGGAATGCTGTTAGCGATTTATGCACAAAATTTCTCTTAAAAACAAATAAGACATTTTTAAATTTTTTTTTCTTCATATGAGAATAAAAACCGCTATAACTTTTGCTCGCATCGGCCAACGAATTTGAAACCTAAATTTTTTGCTGAAACTCTATAGCAAAAATTGTAGATATGCTCGCAATTTTTTTGTAATTTTTTTCAAATAGAATTGCAAAATTAATGTGGTTTTTACCATATAGCATAAATGCTGATGGTAAAAAAAATTGTCCCACATTTTATTGAAATCGGTTCATATTTGGATATAGCTCCCATATGCACCAAACATGCCAGGTCTATCCCGTTTTGTTGGATGTTGGAAAATGTAACGGAATTTGGTCTAGAAGTAATCTTGCTCCGCTCGATTGTGATCCTTTCCTTACTGGGATTTCTAGTGCTTTACATTAAAGAAGTGTTTAGTTTCATTTTGTAATGGAAATTTTAGTGTTACCAAATTGTCGTCGGTGTCATGCTTAAGTGTTCCATATTCCATTTTACGGTTTTGAGATAGTCGCATTTTAAAGTTTGACTTTACAAATGCGTGAAGCTTACTGAAGAAAATATTTGTATTTTTAATTGGACTATTGATAATAGTATATAGTATTTGCAAAAAATTAGAAGAATATCTGTTGGAATATTATAACTTTTATAGACATTTTTAAAAATAGAATTTTTGTCGATTTGTTCCATATCCACACTTATGACACAAATGTAAAATATTGTACTATATCACATGGAACAAACTGACACAACAACTTTCCCATCTTTGCCTCAATTAGTTTAAAACTTCTAAATCGAAAATTAAAGTTCTGATTTTTGAAATGTGCTTTTAAATTTGTTAGTTATTCAAATATTAATTTGTTACCTGAAAAGAATTTAAACTTTTGGACCGAAACGTGGATATCTCAGAAAATAGAGCAGATAGGAAGAAACACACCAAAAATTCAGAAAGAGCATACGCGAAAACCATAGAAACTACCTATATCTCAAAAAGTTGAAAATGGCGTATGGCACACTTAAACATTACACCGACGTTGTGTATTTATTGTTTTACCACGAGGAATTTGTTGAAACTTGTTTGTTTGTTTTTGTAGAATATTTCATGATTCAATTATGTATTTAGAAAAGTCTCCCTTGTGCTCATTAAGCTCGACTCCAACGAGAACTTAAGTAGTTTTCATTGCTTTTGTTATTGTAAATTAAAAAACTTCCTATTTCTATACGACTACTTTGATTCCTTAGCTACCTACATGTGTGTGTGTGTGTGTGTGTGTTTGTAAACATGTGCATGTTACATTTGGTCATCCTAAAATATAACTACAAATACCCGCAGAAAACCTCACATAACATTCACATTTTCAAAAAAAAAAGAAAAAAAAAATACCACACACAGGAAAATAAGGGCACAAAAACAAAGCCTATCAATATTATAAAATCAGCATAGAAATGTGTGTGTGTGTGTTTTTTTTTTGCTATGGTAACATTATGTCAAAAAAGTAGATTTGCATTTGGTTGAATAATTTCTAAATAATGAGGGAAATTGTGTGATGTAAAATACATATGTATATGTGCCAACATGTGCACACACTCTTATGACTGTATGTAACTGGGGCATGTTTTGAATGAACATAAGGGTGTTCAGTTGAAATAATCTATTCATTTTTATTTTTAGTGAAACTGGTCCCAAATAAAAATAGATATTTCATGTATTTGGATTTTGTTCGACCTTTTTCTATTTGTTTTAAAATGATATGAATTTTTGAGCTTGAGGTTTATTTTGTTGTTTTTATGATATTTTCCCAATATTTCGCTTCCACTGGGGTATATAAAATACGTAAAAATTAATGTGAAGTAATCTTTATAAACTAGCGTAGATATTGCATTAAATTGTGAAATATTTGGAAAATAATAAAAACAACAATATAGACCTCAAGCTATATACAAAAAATTCGTATCATTATAAAAACAAGTGGGCCAAGGCTATACTCGGGTCGGGGCCGACTAAGTGATACCCTACACCACTACCGCTGTGCATAAGCTTTTCACTGGTAAACATTTCTTTTAGGGGATATGATCCGACTACCACTAAACATAATATGCCTCTTTCTCTCTGGGACCTCCATAAGCAACCAAAAATTCGTGACCATCCGATCAAAATTACGAACTGTAGCGTGATTGCAAAAAATGGATGAATTGGATGCATTACCGACTATTGTGCTATCTCCCTCGTTTGACCACCTTCGCCAACCTACTTTACACCAATGTAACGGTCATATTTTCTTCTTTCATTGGCAGGCTTTGCCGTTGGAAATCCCCTACTAGAAGCCGATGTGTTCACAAAGAATAAAACTTTGAATTTGTCTCCACATGAGTTTTTCCCCATTCAAACACCTAAATATTATCAGACTATCGCCAAAATCAATAGGCTTCTTCCTCTGTGGGGCCCCCATCTACCCCCAAAATGTCGTGACTACTTACTTACTTAGCTGGCCCATTACAGAACATTTGTTCCATAGGCTGAACTAAGACAAGATCTCCAATTCTCTCTATTAGTTGCTTCGCACTCTGGAATACCGCTCTTTTTCATCTCATCATCCACTTGTTTGCGCCATCTATTCCTTGGCCTGCCAATTCTGCGTGCACCGCCAAGCTGTCCGTATTTATACGCCCTTTTAGCGAGTTCATCATCGCTCATTCTTATGGTATGGCCTAGCCAACGCAATCGCTGCATCTCGATACGTTTAACAATATTGATGTCGTTGTATAGCAGATACAGCTCGTGGTTCATGCGACGTCGATATTCACCGTCAACGCAGATTGGTCCGTAGATCTTTCGAAGAATTTTTCTCTCAAACACACCAAGCACTGCCATGTCTGCTTGAGCAAGTACCCAGGCTTCGGAGCCATACATCAGCACGGGTAGTATCAGTGTTTTGTAGAGCGTTTTTTTTTTGTTTGACGAGATGTGGCTTTGCTTTTAAACTGCTTACTTAAACCATAGTAGCATCTGTTGGCCAATACAATTCTTCTTTTTATTTCACAACTGATGTCGTTTGTTGTGTTTACGGAGGTGCCGAGGTAGACGAAGTCTTTTACTACCTCAATATTATAGGAACAACTTCCATAGTCGGTCCGAGCTCAATGGACGCATTGCGCGTCGACACCATCAACTTGGTCTTCTCACCGTTTACCGCCACACCCACTTTAGCAGATTCTCCATCGACCTTCATAAAGGTATCAGTTACTTCTTTTATATATAAGCAAGTAACATGTGACTGTTGGTGAAGATTTTGCCACTTCTTTTGACGTTTGCCTCTCGTATAACTTTTTCCAGCAGAATGTTAAAGAGATCACACGAAAGGCTGTCTCCTTGTCTGAAACCTCTTTTGGTACCAAACTCTTCGGAGAGGTTCTTTCCTAGTTTAACTGGGGACCTCGTGTCAGTTAAAGTCATTTTGCAAAGCCGGATAAGCTTTGCGGGGATACAAAATTCAGACATGGCTTGGAATACCTTTGAACGCAGCGGGCTGTCGAAGGCTGCTTTATAATCGACAAAAAGGTGGTAGGTGTCGATCTGCATCTCTTGGGTCTTCTCCAGGATTTGCCGCAGGATAAATATCTGGTCAATGGTGAACTTGCCAGGTCTAAAGCCGCATTGGTATGGTCCAATTATCTCGTTGACCATAGGTTTTAGTCGTTCGCACAATATCCCTGACACGATCTTGTAGGCAATAGGGAGTAGACTTATGCCCCTATAGTTAGAGCATACAGTCTTATCTCCCTTCTTGTGGATGGGGCACAGGATACTCAGGTTCCAATCGTCGGGTACTCGTTCTTCCTGCCAAATGGTGCTAACTTTGCTGATGAATACACCTTATCAGCGTGTCGCCTCCGGGTTTGAACAGCTCGGCTGGTAAGCCATCGGCTCCTGCTGCCTTATTATTCTTCAGCCGATTTATTGCTGTCTTTACCTCATCTTGGCTGGGCGGTATACATTCAATACCATCTTCTGGGATTGGGACTGTGGTATCTTCGTCGTCTTCGCTGCTATTGGATACCAACAGTTTTGAAAAATGTTCTTTCCATATCCTGAGTACACTATCTGTATCAGTTACCAAATTACCTTGCTGTTTTCTACAGGAGGATGTGCCTGTACCAAAGCCATCAGTTTAATGCTTGACTCTTTTGTAGAATTTTCGGACTTCATTCTGGCTCCTGTACATCTCGATTTTTTCACACTCCCGCTTTTCCATCTCTCTCTTTTTTTCTGCGGAAAAGATGTTTCTCCTCTCTGCTTTTATCCCTGTATCTCTCTCGTGCGCTACGCTTTGCTACGGATTGTAAAGTAGCCCTATATGCCACATTTTTCTCTTCGGTGGCAGCTCGACACTCCTGATCATACCATGGATTCCTTGGTGGAGGTCTCTGGTATCCAAGTATGGATTTTGCGGCTGTTTGCATAGAGTGGGCAATGATTTGCCATTGCGCTGATATGTTATCGGGATGAGGAGTGCTTTGATTAAACAATTGCGCTAGTTGAGTGGAATATGCTGTGGCTATCTGTTGTGATTGCAGCTTACCGATGTCTAACTTTCGTGTTGTGTCTGTTCGTACTTTGTTTGCTACGTTTAAGGGGGTGCGTACCTTTGCTGCAACAAGGTAGTGGTCCGAATCACTGTTTGCGCCTCGGAACGATCGTACATCCAACACGCTCGATGAATGTCTTCCATCTATCACAACATGATCAATTTGACTTCTTGTTTTCTGATCTGGAGACAGCCAGGTGCCCTTATGAATATCGAGATGATTAAATCTGGTACTGCTAACTACCATGTTTTTTGTAGCTGCAAAGTCTATCAGCCTCATACCATTGTCAGATGTTTCACTGTGGAGACTGAATTTCCCGACTGTTGGGCCAAAGCATTAAAATCGCCTAGAATGATTTTAATGTCATGGGCAGGGCAACGGTCATATGTTTCTTCTAAGCGCTCGTAAAATATATCTTTGGTCTGTTCGTCGTTTTCTTCAGTGGGAGCATGAGCGCAAATAAAGCTGATGTTGAAGAATTTAGCTTTTATTCGAATTGCAGCAAGTATTCCATTCACTGGGGTGAAGCTGGATACCAGATGTTTTTGTCTCCGACTTACTACGAATCCGCAACCAAACCCATGCTTTACGTCATGGCAGCTAGTGCGTCACCTTTAGGTGTTGTTGTGACGCCTTTCCCAATCCACCGCATTTTTTGCATGGCAGTAATATCGGCCTTTTGTTTTTTCTAACATATATTTTTCTGCGTGTAGAAAACAGACCTGCAAACTCTGGTGTTTCTATTTAAAACCACGTTTTAGGCTATTCAAAGGGGATTCTTCGTAAATTGGCATTTGTGGTTTCTACAACCTCGCACAATCTAATAAATATTTAATAAATATGTATGTGTGAATGTAGTAATGCCAACCTGTGTTTTACTGCGATGTGTGTCGATTCAATTCCATTCACGTGCACATCAATATCTCGTCAGTACAACAATGATATGTAACACATTCCGCTAAAATGCTTTGCATATTAATGGAACAGAATTATCGATTGTACAAATCAAAATTTTGCAATGAAATGGAAGAAATTATAATATTTGGAAAATTACATTCTCTTCTAGAATTGTTGTTAATAATATTTTTCACAAATAGTCCAGTAATATTATTTTCAAGGACAAACATTGTTATATAAACTTTTTTTAGTTAGAGGAATAAAAATAAAATAAGTTAAGTTCAGACGAGTCGAATACACTAAGGCATGACACATATTTGACTAAAATGAAATCGTTACTTTGCTCCATTTTATGAGAGGTCAAGTTTCAGCGTTCCGCAGCCTGCGGATTATCACAGAATACAGATTTGACCGTAAATATTGTGACATTTCAATATCTAGGAAAGTAAAGAAAAGTTGCCTGAATATGGCATTGAGTGTTTTACAACATCACATCCCTATATAATATTTTGGAGTTTTTAGATAAAATTTTATATACATATAAGGTGTTTCAGGCACAAATAATTTTAAAATTTGTATTTATGTTTGATGTCAATGTAAGTAAGCATGTACATATATAACTGGACCCAAGCTTTATGACTCGAAGTATGTAATACAACATAGGATCTTGAGGCCACACGAGAAAATTAAATATTCACGTTGTCATTGAAGAGTAGTGTGTCCAAAAAAACCGGTTTTTTGAAACAAAACGGTTTTCGGTTAACCGAAATTTTCGCATTTTTGAAAAACCGGTTTTCGGTTAATAAAATTTTCAAAAACCGGTTAACCGGTTTAAACCGGGTTTTTAATAACTATAAAATTCCTTATATTTCATAAAAATTTGATTAAAAATTGGCAGAAATGGGTAAATTAACGACTTTTTTATATAATTATCAATGAAATCCATGATATCTGACATTCAACCTTGAAATTGGGACAGCAATATTAAGATTGAATTGATTGATTGTGCTTTAAGAATAATATAAACTGTTACTAATATAAAATTATGTACCAAAAGAACTAAATTTACAATTTACGTCGTCTTGCTTTGTAAGCTTCATATTATTGTGAAATGTCTGAACCAAACATACATTTTATTATCATTAAATTTTATTTATAACCTGGCATTCGGCTAAAAATCGTGTTAATTACAGTCAAACTTCTCTATAACGTAGAAAATTAAAATGTTATAAAGCACATTCTTGATAAATAGATGATTTTTTTTAAATTCATATTTTTGGTCTAAAGAATGGAATTTTTTCTTTCGACTATATGTGCAGGTTTTGCCTAATAAGGCCGATCATAGACGTAATCAGAAAATCGTTCTTTGAATAATGAACGATTATTGGACTAAATATTCGTTTTAAATTGTAATTACCACAATACTTTCTGAATATTATTTAATTTTTAGGACACTGTGCGTCAAAAAGGAATACTAGTGCCCTCAGAGAGAGCTTCTCTCCACTCACACCATTAAAGCTCCCTGAAGTATGCAACAAAAATAACCTGCCGAAAGCTGCTTTAAGACCATTTTACACAAAATACGTATCACTTTTAAATACATTTTGCATCCAGAAATTTGCCGTATTTTATGTTAGTTGAGTTTATTTTACTTTCAAGAGTAAAATTGTAACAAAATATTGAAAATATTACTATTTTTAAAAAAACCGGTTAACCGACACATATAACCGGTTTTTTCGGTTAACCGAAAATGACGATTTTGATGAAAACCGGTTTCGGTTTTGTAACTCAAAACCGGTTGACCGGTTAACCGGTTTCGGTTTTGGACACCCTATTGAAGAGGATGAAGAAACTTAGTGAGAGATTGTCCTTGTTGAGGCAGGAGTTGTAAAAATCTTGCATAACTTTGATCTCACGCTCGGGAAAGTATGATTGTAAAGTCATCTTTTTAAGCATTTAAGAGAATTTGGATTGTCATTCCGAACTACAGATAGTTTTTCAATACCTTAAACAACGAACAATTGACAGAGCTGAACCAGTGATCAGTCCATGAGTAAGAAATTAATAATAAAGATGACACGACTTTCGTTGATCGTTTGATTGATTAACTCTCTGTATTGCGGATGATGTTCTGCTATCAGTTTCAACTACTTAAGGAAGCACTGAGGTTGATGTACAGTGTTCACGCTGCTCAAGAGGAATGAACGATTTTATTGAATGTCGTTCTGTTTAGCTTCTATTTTTGAGAAGCAATATTGTCATTTAGTTCTAGTGAAAAGTTATATGGAAATATAGAGAGTGTTAAAATGTGATTATTAAAATGCTGATTGCTTCAGTCTCCCCCTCTGATGCTGAATGCGTCCTGATGAAGCAACAGAAATAAAATATTGTGAAAATGATGGATTGTTGAACCTGAACCTGTTACAGTAAACTGCATCCGGGATTATTGGTTGTTGAACCTGCTAGGTAAACTGTATGAGGATGATGAGTTTTTGAATTTTGCTCAGATATCAGGTTGTTGAATCTGTTAAAACTGCAATGATGGTATGAAGATGGCATTGGAGTAGTATATTTTCTTTGGAACCTCCCCCTGGAGTTAAAGTGCATTGTCGTTGAAGTGAACGTGGCATGACACGGCGTTCCAGTAAGGCAGTTTATTCACTCTCTGTAGGTATTGATGAAGCACTATTATCGGTTTCATGTACTTCAGAAACATTGAAGTTGATATGTCGTGTTCAATTTTCGTGATGATGCACTGCTATCGGTTTCATGTACGTAAGGAAGCATTGAGGTTGATGTGCAGTGTTCAATTTACGTGATGATGCACTATCATTGGTTTCATGTAGCATTGGAGTTCATATGTAGTGTTCATATTGTTCTACAAGAATGATCCGTCGTCTAATATGGCCATCTGTATAGGTCGTCTGTGAAGGATCAACAAATTGGCTTATGCTTGTAGGGATCCTTAAGAAAGTGCTTCTAAAATGTATCAAATGGAGTGCATTTATCATTACTCCGTGT
This sequence comes from Musca autumnalis, assembly GCF_047663935.1. Classification (NCBI taxonomy): domain Eukaryota; kingdom Metazoa; phylum Arthropoda; class Insecta; order Diptera; family Muscidae; genus Musca; species Musca autumnalis. The sequence goes on along the minus strand of NW_027411977.1, from coordinate 39,476,737 downwards.
GGACTGCATCGAAATATGTTGTGAAATCATAACTCTGCATTGCACTACTTCCAACCTGTTTTGCTGGGAATGTAAAGATCAATCACAATAGAACATATGAAAAGTTATAAAATCACAATGACAAGTGTACAAAAGCTTCAAAATGTTACTATGGAAATATAGAGGGCGTTAAACTGTGATTATTAAAATGCTGATTGCTTCAATAAAAAGATTTTACGTAACCTGTTCCGGGCTTCAGGCGGCAGAATAAACGCAAGAAGAGCCAGAATGACACGAGAGTTCCAGCGTGCATAGCATATGTTTCAGATCTGCTTAAACTTTCTCATTGAAGTGACGGAAGAAAAACTCCATGTCGTCACTCCAGCCGCCTCATTCCTCAATTTCAGTTTTGTCATTGCTGAGTGCAGCTTTCAATTTATCATAATGGCTCATCAAATTCACAAAGAAGAGCTCAATGGTTGGCGAGTAATTCTACCCATGAAGCTCATAGTCCATGAAAATACAAAGAACGCGATAAACTTGGGTACGGTGTGACATTTCTGCTTAGTTACTAAACAAAATCCCAACAACAGAAGGTAGCGGCAATTGCGGAGCAAAGCTGGAGCCAACGAAAAGAGGAAAAAAGACACAACATCGACTTGCAAATAAATAAAAGAAAACCAAAAACACATTTTAATTTCCGAACAATATCGGTTACAAGAAAAACGTTCCGTTTATCTATTATAAAAAACTGAAATGGCTTTCGTAAGTTAATCAAAAACTCGACCAATTTACAACCGATTTGTTTCGCGTTTATCTTAAAATGTTTATAATTTTGTTTTTTCAAAATAGTCTGGCTTAATCCCATTGTTGTTGTTTTAATATTTTAAAACAACTATTTTATTTGTGGAAAAGATTTGGCATTGTTCGCCAAGGGGTAAGGCAGGGAATACTATAGTTTCGATCCACGCCACTGGATCTCATCAGTTCCCTTGTTTCTTGTTTGTGGATATTCTCCACCGAAGTTATTTTTCAATAACTTCTTCAACAAGAAACTTTTTATACCCAAACATCAATCGTCAGCTCGAAGTATAAAGGTAAGCAAAGAAAAAAGTTCAATGAGAAGTTTTTCCTTGGCAACCTCATACAACTCCGACGAAAGTGTCTGCGAAAACAATTCAAACCTCTTCCACTTGTGTGTGTCGTCGAATTTGACAAATGCACACACCAAAATTTGGTTGGTCTGCTTTACAGCAAAAACAACACACGTCGTGCCAGTGTCTTCAATTTGAAGCATTGTGGCGTTTTTTTTATTGGGATAGCGTTTGCAATTTTGTTTTTTCAAAATAGTCTGGCTTAATCCCATTGTTGTTGTTTTAATATTTTAAAACAACTATTTTATTAGTGGAAAAGATTTGGCATTGTTCGCCAAGGGGTAAGGCAGGGAATACTATAGTTTCGATCCACGCCACTGGATCTCATCAGTTCCCTTGTTTCTTGTTTGTGGATATTCTCCACCGAAGTTATTTTTCAATAACTTCTTCAACAAGAAACTTTTTATACCCAAACATCAATCGTCAGCTCGAAGTATAAAGGTAAGCAAAGAAAAAAGTTCAATGAGAAGTTTTTCCTTGGCAACCTCATACAACTCCGACGAAAGTGTCTGCGAAAACAATTCAAACCTCTTCCACTTGTGTGTGTCGTCGAATTTCGACAAATGCACACACCAAAATTTGGTTGGTCTGCTTTACAGCAATACAGAATATCCACAAACAAGAAACAAGGGAACTGATGAGATCCAGTGGCGTGGATCGAAACTATAGTATTCCCCGCCTTACCCCTTGGCGAACAATGCCAAATCTTTTCCACTAATAAAATAGTTGTTTTAAAATATTAAAACAACAACAATGGGATTAAGCCAGACTATTTTGAAAAAACAAAATTGCAAACGCTATCCCAATAAAAAAACGCCACAATGCTTCAAATTGAAGACACTGGCACGACGTGTGTTGTTTTTGCTGTAAAGCAGACCAACCAAATTTTGGTGTGTGCATTTGTCGAAATTCGACGACACACACAAGTGGAAGAGGTTTGAATTGTTTTCGCAGACACTTTCGTCGGAGTTGTATGAGGTTGCCAAGGAAAAACTTCTCATTGAACTTTTTTCTTTGCTTACCTTTATACTTCGAGCTGACGATTGATGTTTGGGTATAAAAAGTTTCTTGTTGAAGAAGTTATTGAAAAATAACTTCGGTGGAGAATATCCACAAACAAGAAACAAGGGAACTGATGAGATCCAGTGGCGTGGATCGAAACTATAGTATTCCCTGCCTTACCCCTTGGCGAACAATGCCAAACCTTTTCCACTAATAAAATAGTTGTTTTAAAATATTAAAACAACAACAATGGGATTAAGCCAGACTATTTTGAAAAAACAAAATTGCAAACGCTATCCCAATAAAAAAACGCCACAATGCATCAAATTAAAATGTTTATATTTACCCAAGGAAGGATCTGACAAATTTTATTTTTTTAAATATCGCGAAAATTGCATAAATATATTTTGAAGAATTTTAATTGTATCCTGACATTTCGTTGGAGAATTTTGTTGTCGACTTATTTATTTTCAATTTTTTAGCGAAAAGCGTATATGCACAAACTGTAAGTTTCATTTTATATGTTTTGGTTTTATCAATATTTGAAAGTTCAAATATTTAAAAGAAATTGAGCAACGACTATGGGATTAAGCCTGACTATTTTGAAAAATAAAATAGATCCAAATTGTCAACGATTAATAGTGGCTTCGAGTGATGCAATTATTTTTGGTTTATTATTTTGGAAAGTAAATACATTTTGTGACCGTAAATAACAAAAATGCGACAAGAATACACACAGCGCAGTGTTAAATTTTGAAGATACCACAGATCTAATCCCAGAAGATGGTGTTGAAGGTGCCCGGACATAACTCCCAAAATGATTTTGGGCGTTATGTCCGCTGCACTTTACGGACATAACTCCCAAAATTTGTTGAGACTCTCAACGTGAGAGATATGTCCGTGAAGCAAAGCTTAATTTTGAAATTTATAGTTATATTTTTTCTTTTTTAAATTTTAGGATATAAGTTAGAATTTAAGCGGACTTACACATTTGAGAAGGCCTAATTTAAAAACGAAATCATGCCCGAAATTCTGTCACTAGTAGTTCGGAGAAGTTTTAAATTGTGAAAATATTTGTTAATATTTGTTGTAAAAATCGCGCGATTTTTTCAAAAATATTTTCGACTGCAGCGCTTTCGTTTCTCAGAAAGTATTTGAATATTTTTACAAAAACATCTTTGTGTTTATTTCAGCTTTAGTCCATATTTTGTTGTATTCATGTATTTGAATAACAACAAAATGTTTTACAGTGGATATGAACTTGATTAGTTGCGGGCGGAGGGTAGGGAATACTATAGTTTCAGTTGTCACCAAACAACTTCATCAGTTCCCTTTTCCGCCGACTCTGTATCGATAAACAGGTCAATAAGCCCATCCAGCAAATTAAACAAAATGAGAAATTTGCTATATGGCCCTAAAACTGATTACCCTACAATTTGAGTCGAACTAAAGAATTTCATATCCACCACTGTTTTTATGTCGTCTTTGCTTTGCAAAGAATACGAACATAGGATTGTTGCTTCAATAAGCGGGGGTAAAACAACGAGAAAGTTGTTGTTTTTGCATTACGCATTGATCAACAAGGCCGTGCTGATGCCTATTATTGTTGTTGGCGTTTTTTATTGTTGGACTGCAGAATTTTACATCTTTGTGTTTATTTCAGCTTTAGTCCATATTTACAAAAACTTTTTATCTTTTTAAATTGTGAAAATATTTTTGTAAAAAATCGTGCGATTTTTTCGCCTGCGGCCTAGAAAATATTTGAAAATCTCGCCAATTTTTCCAAAAATATTCTCGATTGTTTTTCGTTTTTCAGAAAGTGTTTGAATATTTTTACAAACATTTTTATATTTTTTAATTGTGAAAATATTTTTGTAAAAAATCGCGCGATTTTTTCAAAAATATTTTCGACTGCAGCGCATTTCGTTTTTCCGAAAGTATTTGAATATTTTTTCAAAAACTTTTGTTCTTTATAAATTGTGAAAATATTTTCGACTGCAGCGCTTTCGTTTCTCAGAAAGTATTTGAATATTTTTACAAAAACTTTTTATCTTTTTAAATTGTGAAAATATTTTTGTAAAAAATCGTGCGATTTTTTCGCCTGCGGCCTAGAAAATATTTGAAAATCTCGCCAATTTTTTCAAAAATATTCTCGATTGTTTTTCGTTTTTCAGAAAGTGTTTGAATATTTTTACAAACATTTTTATATTTTTTAATTGTGAAAATATTTTTGTAAAAAATCGCGCGATTTTTTCAAAAATATTTTCGACTGCAGCGCATTTCGTTTTTCCGAAAGTATTTGAATATTTTTACAAAAACTTTTTTTCTTTATAAATTGTGAAAATATTTTCGACTGCAGCGCTTTCGTTGCTCAGGAAGTATTTGAATATTTTTACAAAAACGTTTTATCTTTTTAAATTGTGAAAATATTTTTGTAAAAAATCGTGCGATTATTTCGCCTGCGGCCTAGAAAATATTTGAAAATCTCGCCAATTTTTTCAAAAATATTCTCGATTGTTTTTCGTTTTTCAGAAAGTGTTTGAATATTTTTACAAAAATTTTTATATTCTTTAATTGTGAAAATATTTTTGTAAAAAATCGCGCGATTTTTTATACCCTCAGCATTTATGCTAACGAGGGTATATACACTTTCATACGGGCAAAATGTGCCTCATCGAAATAATAGTTTTAGACCCCAAGTATATTTGGACGAAATGTGTTTCAGACAATTTGGAGTCGATTGAGCAATGTCCGTCCGTCTGTCTGTCTGTCTGTCGGTCTGTCTGTCTGGCTGGCTGGAGCGCACGATAACTCTCGAACGGATGAACCGATTCGGTTAAAATTTTGGCTTTCGTAATATTTTGCCCAAACTTAGTTTAAGTTCGAAGATGAGCTATATCGGTCCACTCCTTCCGGTACCTCCCCCACAAAAGTTCGAAAATGTTCGGAAAATTTGTGCGCACGATAACTCTTGAAGGGAGTAACCGATTTGGTCCATATTTTGCCCATCGTGGAGCGTGTACCAGACTTAGATCAGGTTTTAATATGGACTCAATCGGTCCACTCCGTCGGGTACCTCCCACACAAAAATTTGGAAAAGTTCAGTTTAGGACCATCTCTCGAATCGCTTTGATTTTTGCTTTAGCAACTTGTATTCGCTGCCCTCCATACGACGGTATAAGTTTCATCAGGGGCAAGTCCATACTTCCTGAGAAAATAGCCTAAAAGTTGCAAAAAACCCCTATGACACCGTGTGAGGAGGTTGGAGGGCAAAATAACTCTCGAACAGGTCTGCCGATTCGGTCCAATGTTTGGCCTTAGTAATATTTTGTCCAAACATAGTTTAAGTTCGAAGATAAGCCATATCGGTCCACTCCTTCAGGTACCTCCCCCACAAAAGTTCAGAAATGTTCGGAAAAATTGTGCGCACGATAACTCTTGAAGAGAGTGGCCGAATTGGACCATACTTTACACATCCTAATATATCTACCAGATATAGATCAGGTTCAAATGTGGACTATATTTGTCCACTCCATCCGGTACCTCCCACACAAAATTTCGGATACAAGTTCACTTTAAGACCTGCTTTCGAATCACTTTGATTTTTGTTGAAGCAACTTGCATTCGCTGCCTCAATTGCGATGGTAAAAGTTGTTTAAGGGGCAAGTCCATACTTCTTGAGCAAACATCCCTGAAGTTGTAAAAAACCCCTATGGTACCATATGTTGTGGCTGTAGATCCATTCTTTTTAGTATCTTCTCCGCAAAACTTTTGATCTCTAATCCTAATCAACATTTTTGTCAGTTCAAACGCCCAAAATTCCCTAAATACACGCGTTTTTTGGGAAAAAATTGTTTCAATATATACAGGCTGAGGGTATATCTGTGTCGGCAAAACCGACTGATACTTTTTTACTTGTTCAAAAATATTTTCGACTGCAGCGCATTTCGTTTTTCCGAAAGTATTTGAATATTTTTACAAAAACTTTTTTTCTTTATAAATTGTGAAAATATTTTCGACTGCAGCGCTTTCGTTTCTCAGAAAGTATTTGAATATTTTTACAAAAACTTTTTATCTTTTTAAATTGTGAAAATATTTTTGTAAAAAATCGTGCGATTATTTCGCCTGCGGCCTAGAAAATATTTGAAAATCTCGCCAATTTTTTCAAAAATATTCTCGATTGTTTTTCGTTTTTCAGAAAGTGTTTGAATATTTTTACAAACATTTTTATATTTTTTAATTGTGAAAATATTTTTGTAAAAAATCGCGCGATTTTTTCAAAAATATTTTCGACTGCAGCGCATTTCGTTTTTCCGAAAGTATTTGAATATTTTTACAAAAACTTTTTTTCTTTATAAATTGTGAAAATATTTTCGACTGCAGCGCTTTCGTTTCTCAGAAAGTATTTGAATATTTTTACAAAAACTTTTTATCTTTTTAAATTGTGAAAATATTTTTGTAAAAAATCATGCGATTTTTTCGCTTGCGGCGTAGAAAATATTTGAAATTCTCGCAAATTTTTTCAAAAATATTCTCGACTGTTTTTCGTTTTTCAGAAAGTGTTTGAATATTTTTACAAAAACTTTTTATATTCTTTAATTGTGAAAATATTTTTGTAAAAAATCGCGCGATTTTTTCAAAAATATTTTAGCCTGCGGCGCGGAAAATGTTTGAAAATCTCGCGATTTTTTTTTCAAAAATATTTTCGACTGCAGCACTTATTGTTTTTCAAAAAGTATTTGAATATTTTTATAAAAACATTTTATCATTTTGAAGGCAAATTTTGAATACAGTTCGATTTGTATTGGCTACCAAGGCGGACATAACTCCCAAAATCGTTTTGGGAGCTATATCCGTTGGGAGTTATGTCACGGCACCGGTATAGAATGTGTACCGCATGGCCAAGATGAGGTAAAGACAGCAATAAACCGGCTGAAGAATAATAAGGCAGCAGGAGCTGATGGCCTACCAGCCAAACTGTTCAAATCCGGGGGCAACACGCAGATAAGGTGTATGCATCAACTAGTTAGCACCATCTGGCAGGAAGAACACGTACCCGACGGTTGGAACGTGAGCATCCTATGTCCTGTCCACAAGAAGATAGATAATACTGTGTGCTCCAATTACAGGGACATAAGTCTGCTCCCTATTGCAATTGGATATTGTGTGAGCGACTAAAGCCTATGGTCAATGAAATAATTGGGCCCTATCAGTGCGGCCTTAGACCGGCCAAATCCACAATTGGCCAGATATTTACCTTGAGACAAATCCTGGAAAAGAAATGCATATCGACACCTTCCATCTTTTTGTCGATTATAAAGAAAAGGTGTTCCAAGCCATGTCTGATTTTGATATTCCCGCAAATCTCATTCGGCTTGGTAAGATGACATTAACTGATACTCGGTTCTCAGTTGAAATAGGAAAGAACCTCTCCGAAGAGTTTATTACCAAAAAAAAGAGGTTTCAGACAAGGAGACGGTCTGTCGTGTGATCTCTTCAATATCCTGCTGGAAAAGGTTATACGAGACGCGAACGTCAAAAGAGTGGAAAAATATACACAAACAGCCATATGTTTCTTGCTTATGCCGACAACATTGTCATCATAGGTCGATCGGTAAAGGAAGTTACTGACACCTTTGCAAACGTCGAAAGGGAATATGCTAAAGTCGGTCTGGCAGTAAACGGTGATAAAATCAAGTTGATGGTATCGACGCGTAATACGTCCATAGTTCTCGCACCATCTGTGAATGTTGGTAACTACAATTTTGAGGTAGTAAAGGACTTCGTCTACCTCGGCACCGCCATAAGCACAACAAACAACATTAGTTTTTGCCAACAGATGCTGCTTTGGCTTAAGTATACAGTTTAAAAACAAAGCCACGTCTCGTCAAACAAAAATGACACTTTACAAAACACTGATACTACCCGTGCGCACGCAGATAATGCAGTACATGGCGTGTTTGAGAGAAAAATTCTTCGAAAGATCTACGAACCAATCTGCGTACATAAAAGCTTTGGCCAATGCCGAAGGCCAACACAACTCAACGAACATGATGGCAAAGACTATAAAAGGACAACAGGATAACAGTTAAATGTTAGTTTTATTCAAAACTGCAAAGCAAACGTTTAGCAAACGGATTAAAGCAACAAATTAAAACAAATTGCGATTACAAACGGCAAGAAATAATAACAATACACCCGAGAAAAAAATATTAGCCAAAGCAAACGGTTATTTCGAAGGAATACACGTATTATTTACAAACGCCTGAAAAGTCAAGAGACATTTAAAAGAACAAAATTCAGAAAATAAACAAATTTTCAATTTGAAAGACCAAGAAATTTTCGAAGACAAAGAAAACAATTTTAGTGATTGTGTTAAAATCAAAATTAAACAAACATTCCAAAGACAAACAATTTGAAAAACTGTTTTGAAACTAAACTTTGAAAACACTGAACAAATTGTGTATTTAATTTGCAATTCCAAATAAAAATTGTGGATTATAATTACCTCAGAATGGATACTCTATCACCACACACAAATGCCAAGGTCGGCAATTCCTGCAGTTCTGGCTGTTCACCAGCCTCTTCAACAACGGATATAAAAACTTCCCTGAAGAATCAAAGGGCCTCAGACTCCAAATCCTCTGGATTACGTTCGAAGTCGTTTCTGCTGTGTTTGGGCAAACATTTGGGCCGCCACTTTAGCAATCACCGTCATCATCACCACACCCTGAGTCATAATGGCCAAACCATTGTCTACAACAGCCAAGAGGATTTACGCAGCTCCTCCACAGATTCCTTTTCCCTTAGCTATGAACGTAACTCCCGTCTGGATAGTTTAAATAATGGCAACGCTAATGGTACCTCCAGTTTGGATTTGAGTAGTGAAGAAATGAATTCTCGCACTTCATCATCTGCATCGGGCTGTTCACGTCTATCGGCCGATCAAGAGTTGGACATGGAAAATTGCAGCATAAATCAACCGCACATTTATATTGCCACCACAGTTTACCGGACCACTAGTTCATTGGATTGCCACGATGACATGGGCGATTACAGTGAGGCAGATAGTGACAATTCCAGCAGCGACGAAAATAACGAAGAGGAACAAGAACAACAACAGCGAACGGAATTGGATACTAGTGACAAAAATTGCCTAAATGTAAATGGTAAAATGACACAAAAATCAAAATCCTCACCAGCTTCAGTGGCAAATACACCATCCTGCTCCCTGACAACTTCATCATCAAAAGGTCTGCACTTAAGTCGCCTGTCCATTACATCCTCCGTCAGAAGTATGCTGCAGCACTTTTCCTCGGTAACCACAGGTGTAACCACACGATCCCTGTCTTGTTCCAGTACACCCCTGAGAAGAGTGTGGGATACCAAATGCCGCAAAACTCAAACAAATAATACCCAAAAATCAACAACATCCAATTCCAGTTCAAGTAACAGCAAATCCCGACAGCAATCATCATCGTCATCATCATCCTCCTCATCATCTTCGTCAAACAAAAAACCCGAAAAGAAACAACAAAGTATCTTGAGGCCACCAATCCAGTATGTCTATATGAAGGGTATGTCGGGTTTATATTCAAGGGTGCCAAGTTATACAGTATGCTGTCCCTATGGAACCCAACAATGGGCTTAAATTATAAAACATCAAAAATTTATCCTAATTATGTTCAATTTATTTCAAATCAAATTCTTCTTATAATTTATTCATTATCACCTGGAATAAGCCAAGTTGTTACAAACAACAACAGCAACAACAATAACAAGAACAACAACATAACGTGATGCAGTGCCTCGTTTGAAAATGTATTATTTTTTCAAACAACTAAAGACTTAAGATATGTTTGTATTTGTGTAGGTATAATAGGTAAAAGTTTAATATTTTAGGGAATTTCTTATGTTTATATGAAAAAAAGAGACAAATATTTATATTAAAAAAGAAAAATCTATAAAGAATTTGATTCCCTAAAACGTATACAAAAAAATTGAGATCAAAGAAAACCAAGTTTTCACAAGGATAATTGGATATAAGTTTTAAGAGTAGATCTAGAGCATAGCATAATAATAATAAACGGTATAAGAGTATAGCATAAAAGGCACTATATAGTTCAAATTGTTTGGCAAGCGATACATATGAGAAAATACAAAAAAAAAAATACTCAAAAAATATTATATAAATTCATTAAAATATTGGTTATTATTTATTTCTATTAAAAGAAAATGTGTGTTTGGTGGAAAACATAATTTTGAAATATTTTGGTTAAATGTCTTTGTTAAAATAGAATTGAATTCAAAGTTTAGATTCTTTTCAAAGGGTCCTTAACACTTCATATGGCTATTTTAAATAAATTACAATCCATTTCAAATCAAAATTATGTTTTTTCTTAACATACAACACAAATTTGCATTTTATCCCACAAGTTTTTTGTTCACACAATAATCAGATAAACACATATGTACATATATCTCGATAAACCAATAGCAGGCAAACAGAATCTTAGAATATTCACAAATTTCAAATTAAATTTCATTAAAAAAATTTATTTACTTTCAAAAGAAAAGAAACTGTTTTCTAACATATAAAAAAGTTCCCAACTATTGTAAACATATCCAGTATTATATTATTTATTAAATTATTAGTTTTTACTATTTTATTAACTATTATTATTCTTCTTATTTAAAGCCAAGATTTTGCAAAAATCACAATTAATTAAATTTATAAATAACTAAGCACTTGAAAATACAATTTTCCTAACTCAAAATTTTGCAAATAACTAAAAGATAAAAAAAACATAAAAATTACGAATTTATTATTATAACAAACAAACAAAAAATGAGGAATAAAACATAAAATGAACCTACAAGGACACGATTTACTTAAAGTAATGAAAACTAATTAAATTATACCACTCCTCCCCTCATTAGCTGAAAATTTAATTTATTTCTAAGTAAAAAATAAAAAAATCTAAAAAAATATTGTATTTAGTATAAAATCTTTAGGAAAATATATATAATTATATTTAATTTACTTAAATTCTAAAAAATACGATTTATATTTTCCTTATTTAAAAAATAAGTAATATTAGTAATAACTATAAAAATTGTAAATTATTTTTCTCAAAGAAAATAAAAAAAACAAATTTCGAAAAAATCATGAAAATTAAAACAAAATGATTATTATTTAAAAACAAAAGGAATGGGCTATTAATGTATGGGACCGACAACGTCATATCACTACGACTGGGCATTAGCTTAACTCAGGCAATGAGTACAATAGGGGTCTGGCGAACGTGGCATATGGTTTAGCTGGTTAAGGTAATGACTATTTGTCACATTTTGATCGATTGTTGCCGGCAGGGTCAGAATGGTTTTGAAGACTGAGCGGGGATATGAGCATATATTCTGTCGTCATCACCACACCCTGAGTCATAATAACCAAACCATTACCTACAACAGCCAAGAGGATTTACGCAGCTCCTCCACAGATTCCTTTTCCCTTAGCTATGAACGTAACTCCCGTCTGGATAGTTTAAATAATGGCAACGCTAATGGTACCTCCAGTTTGGATTTGAGTAGTGAAGAAATGAATTCTCGCATTTCATCATCTGCATCGGTCTGTTCACGTCTATCGGCCGATCAAGAGTTGGACATGGCAAATTGCAGCATAAATCAAAAGCACATTTATGTTGCCACCACAATTTATCGGACCAATAGTTCATTGGATTGCCACGATGATATGGGCGATTATAGTGAGGCAGATAGTGGCAATTCCAGCAGCGACGAAAATAACGAAGAAGAACAAGAACAACAACAGCGAACGGAGTTGGATACTAAATCATGAAAATTAAAACAAGACGATTATTATTTAAAAACAAAGGGAATGGGCTATTAATGGATGGGCCCGACAACGTCAGATCACTACGACTGGGCATTATCTTGACTCAGGCAATGGGTACAAAAGGTGTCTGCCGAACGTGGCATACGGTCTAGCAGGTTAAGGTAATGACTTCTTGTCACATTTTGATCGATTGTTGCCGGCAGGATCAGAATGGATTTGCAGCTTAAAGTAATGACTTCTTGACACATTTTGATCGATTGTTGCCGGCAGGATCAGAATGGTTTTGCAGATTGACCGGGGATATGAGCATATATTCTGTAAATGCCACACACAGTGGATGCGCCCCTATGACATAATTCAAAATATTGATATGTTCATATTAGATATATGATAACTCAATTCTTCTTTAAACTAGCCAAATTTTATAGTACAAAACCTGTTTCTGCGATATATTTCTTTGTTTTGGGTAAAAATGTTCGAGAAAATATTGTGACTTTTCAGTGAAAGAGTAAACATGTTTCAGTCGCCTTTGACCACAGAGATATACCCTCAGCCTATGACATAATGAAAAGAAGATAGCCCATTATGGATTGTTTCCCAAAACATTACTGTTGTAATGAATAATGCGATAACTATCCGAAAAAAGTTTATAATTTATCCGTGAACACGTCTGAATCCGTTCTTAAGCCTAAATCTGTAAACTTTTGTGTAATAAGAACGGACAAAGTGGGCAGATTCAACTTCTTCCACACTTGAACAATTACTATGTGCAAAGATTGGATAACATCGAGATGGATGTGGCCGTAGGGTTTTTACAGCCTTAGGATAACTATCACTGTCAGTATGGACTTAACACTGACGAAAATTATACTGTTCAATATTTGCCGCGAGCACTACCTGTAGTAAAAAATTCAAAAGGATCCTAGACATGTCTACAAACAGTACATACACGGTGCACGGTGCGCCTTAACTAATTTTAAATGGAAAGTGCTTAAACCTGGGAAGTTTTTGCAGATTCTGAAACTACAATGCTCATAGATGAGAAATATCAAGAAACAAAAAAATCACCGGAGGGATTTTCAAATAAATCGCGATATAAGTTCACATTTTTAGGGGTTCTTTAGGTTTTCACGATTTTGCTTGGAAACCGCGTGTCCTATGTAAATGGGCCTAAAGAAAATGTTGTAGATGTGAAAATTCTCCACAAGATTGACCTTTATGATATTTTCGTAGGATTTACCGTTTTTGAGATGTAGAAGTTTCCCAAATTTAACTTATATATCTTGAAAATGGTACAACCCAGGAAAAAATTAATCATCCAATCTTGTAGAGAATTTTCACAGCTTCAACATTTTCTTCAGTCCCATTTTGATATGACTTGCGGTTTCCAAGAAAAACATTGAAGACTTAAGATAAAAACCTAAAAATATGAACTGAACCTCTATATCTCAAAAATGATAAAACCTACGAAAAAAACCCAAAGGTCAATCTTGTAGAGAATTTTTACATCTACAACATTTTCTTTAGGCCCATTTACATAGGACTCGCGGTTTCCAAGCAAAAGCGTGAAAACCTAAGAACCCCTAAAAATGTGAATTTAAATCGCGATTTATTTGAAAATCCCTACGGCGATTTTGTTTGTTTCTTGATATTTCTCATCTATGAACATTGTAGTTTCAGAATCTGCAAAACTTCCCAGGTGTAAGCACCTTCCATTCAAATTTTTTAAGGCACACCGTGGGTGCTCTTGAAGCAACTTTAAATGGAAGGTGCTTACACCTGGGAAATGTTTGCCGATTCTGAATCTACAATGTTCATAGATGAGAAAAATAAAAAATAAAAAAACGGCGGAGCGCTTTTTAAATTAATCGTGATTCAAGTTGACATTTTATGGGTTTTTTAGATTTTCATGATTTTGCTTGGAAACCGGAAGTCCTATCGAAATGGGACTAAACAAAATGTTGTAGCTATGAAAATTCTCTACAAGACTGGTCTTAAAATAATTTCGTTGGTATTACCGTTATTGAGATATAGAAGTTCAAATTGTTGCAATGCATTGACTGTATCGCTTCCTTATAAAACAATTTCATATATGGTGCGCCTTAACTAACTTTAAGTGAAAACCGCTTACATCTAGGACATTTTTGCGGATTTTGAAACAGCAGTGTTCATAAGTTAGAAAAATCCAAAAACATGAAAAAATTGCTGGAGGGATTTTTAAATCAATCGCTGTCAAAATTCACATTTTTAGGTTTATTTTAGGTTTTCGCGATTTTGATTGGAAACTGCAAGACCTATTGAAATAGGACAAAAGAAAATGTTGTAGCTGTGAAAATTCTCTAGAGGATTGACGGTTATGATTTGTTGCTAGGTTTTACCATTTTTTGAGATATATAAATGTTCAGGTCACATTTTTAGCTTTTTTGTTAGGTTTTCACGATTTGCTTGAAAACGGCAAGTCTTATCGAAATGGGACTAGAGAAAATCGTTTAGCTGTGAAAATTCCCTACATGATTGGCTTTCGTAATTTCTTCCTAGGTTGTACCATTTTCGAGATATATAAGTTTAAGTTGGGAAATTGCAGTCATTACATTGTTTTATAAGGAGGCGATACAGTGAATACATTGTCCCAATTTGGACTTCTATATCTCAATAACGGTAAAACCTATGAAATTATCATAAAGGTCAATCATGTAGAGAATTTTCATAGCTACATAATTTTTTCCCATTTCGATAGGTCTTACGGTTTTCAAGCAAAATCGTGAAAACCCAAAAAAATCCCTAAAAATGCCAACATGAATTTACCCTGCGGCAAATCCTAGAGAAGACCCCTACGTTCAAAGGTATTCCAAGTCATGTCTGAATTTGGTATTCCCGCAAAGCTCATACGACTTTGGAAAAGGATTTTAACTGACACTCGATCTTCAGATAAAATAGGAAAGAAACTCTCCGGACAGTTTTATACGGTTTCAGGCAAGGAGACAGCATTTCGTGTGATCTTTTCAACATCCTGCTAGAAAAGGTTATACGAGATGCAAACGTCAAAAGAAGTGACACAATGTACACCAATAGCCACATGAACTTGCCGACAAGAATGTGGATAAGGATTAAAGTTCAATCGTTTTGCGAAGGAGGGAATGGACCGATATAGTGCATTACGGAAGTGGATCTTATTTTGAGAGTCATATCTTTTCGATAGATATCGCGCCCACTAGTCATTTCAGTGGGTTATCGTACACCTGTTGGACCAGTATGCCAGGAAGCATGACGAAGGCCAAATTTTGGACCAAATCGGTTTATTAGTTCGAGAGTTATTGTTCTCTCCATCTACTACATATGGTGCCGGACTTGCCACTGAAAAACTTTTACCGTCGTAATTGAGACAGTGATTGCAAGTTGCTTCAACAGAAATCTAGGTTAGTTAATAGCAGGTCTTAAAGTGAACTTATCCGAAATTTTGTGTGGGAGGTACCCGAAGGAATTGACAAATATTGGTAGATGTATTAGGATGCGTAAGGTATGGACCAAAGCGGTCCTTCCCTTCAAGAGTTATCGTACGCGCAATTTTTCCGTACATTTTCCAAGGCCAAATTTTGGGTCGAATCGGCAACCACAGGGTGTCATAGGAGTTTTTTGAATCTCAGGAAGTATGGTTTTGCGGTGAACTTTAGCCGCCGTATGGGAGGCCGTGAATACAAGTTGTTACAACAAAAATCAAAACGATTCGGAAGCAGGTCCTAAACTGAATTTTGTGTGGGAGGCGTGGATCTACTGATTCCATATTGGATCCTCATCTAAGTTTGGTAGAAATTTCACGATGTGCAAAATATGGACCAAATCGGTTACTCCCTTCAAGAGTTATCGTGCGCACAAATTTTGTGAACTTTTTCAAACTTTTGTGGGGGATGTACCGGAAGGAGTGGACCGATATAACCCATCTTAGAACTTAAACTAAGTTTGGACAAAATATTGCAAAAGCCAAATTTTGGACTAAATCGGTTCATCCGTTCTAGAGTTATCATGCGCACCAGCCAGCCAGACAGACGGACATTGCTAAATCGACTGACTCTGAAACACATTTCGTCCAAACGTACTTGGGGTCTTAAACCATTATTTCGATGAGGCATATTTTGCCCGTATGAAAGTGTATATACCCTCGCACAATGGTCCCAAATCCAAATTTTCTGGCCAAAACTATTTCAACGTCCAATTTGTATTGAAATTAAGTATTATTTATAATAAATGTGTACAAACAGCAATTCTTACATCTTATCGACCAAAATGGCCAAAAACTGCCAAAATTTGTTGAACAGGGTCGTCCCGTTTTGTGGGGTCTAAACCAAAACATTGACCTATGTTAATAATTTTTGGTGCGAAGGATTCATATCTTCCAAGACTTCACAATACCAAATTTCAGCCGAATCGGTCAAAAAGTGTCGCTAAAATCCACAAAATATCTAAAATCGCACGGCACTTTTATGTGGGGGCTATGACGAAAAATGGACCTATTTTCAAAAAAATTATACATACTTGTTTTCTACACTCTGAAACCCTTAAATATGAATTTTAAGGAAAATCGGTTGATAGATGTTGGTATTACCGTTCTATTTCAATTGGATACTACGTACAGTCACAACAGGTATTTACAAAAAATTCTCCCATCTTAAAATAAAAAAAATCCACTTTATTTTAACTGTGGCAAATTTGAGCACGATTTGACTTCTGAATTTATTAGTACAGACCCCCTGCTATCTTTCAAATTCGATTTGGTGGTGGACATATTTGGACATTTTTTTTAAATTTTAAGTATTTTTAAAAAATATGTGTAAAAAATAATTTTTAATATATATAAAAACATTGATTTTATTACGCTAATTTTACAAATTTCATTGTTCTTTTTGTAAATATTATGAAAGTACTCATTAACAGCTTCCCGATTCATAATAACTTTGGCCTCACTTCTGTTTATTTATGCAACGACGCAATACAACATAAATTGTATATTTTACAGCACAAAGTCTGTTTTATTATACCCTACACCACTATGTGGGGAGGGTATTATAAGTTGGTTTTGGCCAAAAAGTTTGTAACGCATCGAAATA
The DNA here is from genome assembly GCF_047663935.1 of Musca autumnalis. NCBI lineage: Eukaryota > Metazoa > Arthropoda > Insecta > Diptera > Muscidae > Musca > Musca autumnalis. The sequence continues at coordinate 39,459,647 of NW_027411977.1, read as the reverse complement.
ATGGTCGTAGACCCATACTTATATATACCAAAATGAATGTCTCGATGAGCTGAGTCGATTTGGCTATGTGTGTCCGTCCGTCAGTCCGTCCGTCTGTCCGTCTGTCCATCTAAACCTTGTAATCAAGCTACAGGTCGCAATTTTGATCGGATCGTCACGAAATTTTGGATGTTGATGGGGGTCCCGGAGGGGAAAAAGCTTATTGATTTTGGTGATGGACGGATAATATTTAGGGGTCGGAATGGGCAAAAAACTTATGTGGATAAAAAGACAACGTTATTTTCCAAAGCGAATATCTCAGCTTCTATACGGGGTATACCAAAATGAAAACCTGACAATAAAAGTAGAAAATATCACCTTTCAAATGATGTAAAGTAGGTTCTCGTAGGTGATCGGACAACGAAGATATCACAATAGTCGCAAATAAAACCCAAATTTTCATTTTTGTGATTTTAATTATAATGACGAATATCACAGCTTTGGTTGGGGACTTTCCAAAAGCAAAGCCTGGCTATGAAAGTAGAAGATCCCGTCTTTACAATGATGTAAACTAGGTCGGCGTAGGTGACCAAATAACGGAGATATCGCAATAATCGGTAATACATCCCATTTTTCCACTTTTTTGGAAATCACGCTACAGGTCTCAATTTTGATCGGATCTTCACGAAATTTTGAGGGTTATTGGGGGTCACACAGATGAAGAAGCCTATAGATTTTGGTGATGGTCGGATAATATTTAGGGGTCGTAATGGGCAAAAAACTTATTTGGAGAAAAATACAGCTTCAATATGGGGTATACCAAAAGCAGAACCTGGCCATGAAAGTAGAAAATATCGCCTTTCTAATGATGTAAAGTAGGTTCTCGTAGGTGATCAAACAACGAATATATCGCTATAGCCGCTAATAGAACCCAACTTTTTATTTTTGCGATTTTAATAATAATGATGAATATCACAGCTTCGGTTGGGGATCTTCCAAAAACAAAGTCTGACTTTGAAAGTAGAAAATCCCATCTTTACAGTGATGCGAAGTAGGTTGGCGTAGGTGACCAAATAACGGAGATATCGCAATAATCGGTAATACCTCCCATTTTTCCACTTTTTTGGAAATCACGCTACAGGTCTCAATTTTGATCGGATCGTCACGAAATTTTGAGGGTTATTGGGGGTCACACAGATGAAGAAGCCTATTGATTTTGGTGATGGTCGGATAATATTCAGGGGTCGGAATGGGCAAAAAACTTATTTGGAGAAAAAGTCAACGTTTTATTTCAAAGCAAATATCTCCGCTTCTAAAAGGGGTATATCAAAAGCAAAACCTGCTAATGAATGTAGAAAATATCACCTTTGCAACGATGTTACGTAGGTTGTCGTAGGTGGTCAAACAACGAAGATATTGCAAAAGCCGCTAATAGAACACAACTTTTCATTTTTGCGATTTTAATAATAATGACGAATATCACAGCTTTGGTTCGGGACCTTCCAAAAGCAAAGTCTGACAATGAAAGTAAAAAATCCCATCATTACAATGATGTAAAGCAGGTTGGCGTAGGTATCCAAATAACGGAGATATCGCAATAGCCGGTAATACATCCCATTTTTCCACTTTTTTGGAAATCACGCTACAGGTCGCAATTTTAATTGGATCGTCACGAAATTTTGGGTGTTATTGGGGATCCCACATAGGAAAAAACCTTTTGATTTTTGATAATGGTCGGATATTATTCAGGGGTCGGAATGTGACAAAAAAAAAATATTTGGAAAAAAGACCAACGTTTTATTTCAAAGTTAATATCTCCCTTCTGTAGGAGGTATATCGAAAGCAAAGCCTGGCGAGGAAAGTAGAAAATATCACCTTTATAACGATGTGAAGTAGGTTGTCATAGGTGGTCACACAACAGACATATCGCAATAGTCGTTAATGCATCCCTTTTTCCATTTTTGTGCAATCACGCTACGAAATTTTGGTCGGAGCCTCACGAAATTTTGGGGGTTAATGGGGGTCTAACAGAGAAAGAAGCCTATTGATGGTTGGCATACATCCCACTTTTCCATTTTTTATTTGGGTTGTACTGTCGATGCACTTAAATGCGTTTCAAAAAAATTGACCTGTGTTAATGAAGACATTCAGAGCAAAGGCGCTAAGCTATCCCAATTTTAATATTTTGAATTTTATTAGTCAAAAGCTTATGAACAGGGGTAGTGGTGTAGGGTATCACATAGTCGGCCTCGACCCGACTATAGCCTTGGCTCACTTGTTTTTACATAAAAAAGTGTCAACTTTGGTACTGCGCCAATCAACGAATACTAACGGTATTTACAAAAACTAATTATTTTCAGATGACTTGATGTGTTTTTTATTATTCTGTGCAAAAAAAATTAAAATTTCTAAACTTCAAAAATAGGGTTTTGGCCAAAAATTTCCTGATTGAAACCTATGTGCCTCGTTAGCATAAATGCTGAGAGTATAAAAAAATCCGATTAGACAATTAATACGCTATGGCTCCACGTAATTTGCAATAATGCAAAAACTGGACTTTCTCTGTCGTGATAGGGACAATTTGTAGCAAGGGAGGAAAATGTGGTTCTCTAAAAAACCCATTATATATTTGGCAGCACGCCCGTTATCTAGCAGACATATTATTGCAATTTGCATCAGGCGAAATGCCAGTAGTTCTTTTTCCATATGTAGGCTACTTTACCCTCGAAGAATTCATATATGGACGAAAAATCAAATTTGTATATTTTTCATACAAAAGTAATCGACCATTTCACCCGCTAAATAATATCATATCATCATCCAAAATTGTAGGCATCTTTTTCTACCTAAACTCTTTCCTCATGTAAAATTTCGTGACTATTGCGCTACAATTGCGACCTCTAGCGTGCTTATGATTACACTACAAACAAATAACTGGATATATTAGGCTGTAACTCTGTTATCTGACCATGTACACCAACACAACTGGCATCAGTGGAAAGGTCAAGAGTTCCTTTTCCCAGTGTAGCTCACTTACCGGAATGTGTCTTCCAGAAATAAAGATTTAAGCTGTATATTAAAAATGTTCGCAATTTTCACACAAAAGTTGTGGTCCATTTAACCCTCTAAATATTATCTGATCATCATCTCAATTTGCAAGTTTATTCTTTGTGTATTATCTTCCCTTATTTAAAATTTCGGTCTATCGGGCTATTATTGCGACCTACAGAGCACTAGCTAAATATTTCACGATCATCACCAATAAGAATAGGTGTCTATTCCGGTCTGAACCCGACCTCCATGTAAAATTTCGTGACGATCGGACCATAATTGCGGCCTGGAATTTGATTACAATTTATAATGGAGGGACGGACGGACGGCCACACATCTCAAAATCGCTTTATCTCATCGAGATATGAAGATTGGTATATCACATTGGGGGTCTCCGACGAATATTTCGCGGTGTTACATAAATTTTTGCACGAACAAACTTATAATACCCTTTCCACATACTGGTGTAGGTATAATCATTAGAAACGTTTGAAAGTACAATCTTCCAATAAAAACATAAGAAAGAAAAATTTATCAATAAAAAAGTGAGCGAAGGCTATAGTCGGGTCGGGGCCGACTATGTGATACCCTACACCACTTCCCCTGTGCATAAGCTTTTGAATGGTAAAATTCAAAATATTAAAATTGGCATAGCTTAGCGCCTTTGCTCTGAATGTCTTCATTAATACAGGTCAATTTTATTGAAACGCGTTTAAGAGCATTGTCAGAATAACTCAAATAAAAAAATAGAAAAGTGGGATGTATGCCAACCATCAACCATCACATTCCGAACCCCGGAATAATATCCGACCAATAAGAAAATCAATAGGTTTATTCCTCTGTAGGAACCCTATTAGCACCCAAAATTTCGTGACGATCCAAGCAAAATTACGACGTGTATCGTGATTACAAAAAAATTAAAAAATAGGACGTATTACCGACTATTGATATATCTCCGTCATTTGGCCACCTACGCCAACCTACTTTGCATCATTGTAAAGATGGGATTTTCTACTTTTATCGTCAGACTTTATTTTTGGAAGGTCCCCAACCAAAGCTGTCATATTCGTCATTATTATTAAAATCGCAAAAATGAACATGTGTGTTCTATTAGCAGCTATTGCGATATCTTCGTTGTTTGACTACCTACAACAACCTACTTTACATCGTTGCAAAGGCGATATTTTCTACTTTCATTAGAAGGTTTTGCTTTTGGCATACCCCCTATAGAAGCTGAGATATTCGGTTTGAAAAAAAAAAACAACATTGTCTTTTCCTCCATTTCGATCCCTAAATATTATCCGACCATCACCAAAATAAATAGGCTTTTTCCCCTGCGGGACCCCCATCAACACCCGATCCAAAGACGTATAGCAATAAAGACCCGAACAAATGCATTTTCCAAAAACATATGCTAATAGTTCCACATTTTGGTTACAGATGGCTACACAAGTCACTGGAATTGATAACAGCAATGCCAATCGTTTTTGATTCCCATTTCTCGCGGCAGAAAACATTAACGTCGTGTTTTGTGGCTGAAATTTATTTCTTTTCTTTTTTTATTGTTCATTCAATGAAAAAATCAAAAGCGAATGCCGTCAAACTTGAGTTTTAATGTTTTTCTTGTCAATATTCCAATGACTAACAGTTTTCGTTTAACAGAATGTTGCTATGACATCGTAGCAACAGAGGTTAACTCCCTCTACAATTAATTTTTAACAATTGACTTTTCTTGTAATATTGACATCTTTGCCCGATCAAAATTACGACCTGTAGCGTGATTTCTTTAAAAGTGGAAAATGGGATGTATTACCGACTATTGTGATATCTCCGTTATTTGGCCACCTACGGTAACCTACTTTGCATCATTGTAAAGACAGAATTTTCTACTTTCATAGCCAGGTTTTGTTTTTGGAAAGTATCCAACAAAAGCTGCGTTATTCGTCATTAGAATTAAAATCGAATAAATGAAAAGTTGGGTTCTATAAACGACTATTGCGATATCTTCGTTGTTTGACCACCTACGACAACCTACCATACATCGCTTTCAGTAGCAGGCTTTGCCTTTAATATACCCCTTATAGATACGGAGATATTCACATTGAAATAAAACGTTGACTTTTTCCGCAAATAAGTTTTTTGCCCATTCCGACCCCTAAATATTATCCCACCATCAGCAAAGTCAATAGGCTTCTTCCCCTCCGGGACCCTCATCAACATCCAAAATTTGGTGACGATCCGATCAAAATTGCGACCTGTAGCGTGATTACAAGGTTTAGATGGACAGACGGGCGGACTGACGCACACTGGTCGAAACCACTGATCTAGCGGCGCGAAAGTCAAAACATCGAACTATAAAATTGCGAAATATTTTCCATTGTATCGATTACAGACACTTTGCAGACAAAGATTTTGTTTTTTCATTTTTGTTGTTGTAAATATTAACTCAGTTATTCACTATCTAATACAAGAGTTTTTGTTGCATCAGATTTTAAAAAATTGTTGCAAAAAATTAACTTCATATTTGTTTAAATGTTAAATAAATTCGTAATGAAAATGGACAAGATATATTTTTAGTTAATAGCAGAGGGTGTGATTTAAATTATAAAAATTAGTTTGGGGTCTGGAGGTACTTGGTTATATAGCAATAAGTTTTCAAAAAATTCAATTTTTTAGTGTTTTTATGGGTTGTACGCGCTTGTTCCATAGAGTGCATCTTGTAAACTTGGCCGAACTTAGGTCCGATTATTTTTTGGGCAATGAAATTGGACTCTCTGGATACTGAATAACCACATTCGGGCTGCAAATATTTGCAAATCTTTTGATGACTGCACTTTTAAAATGAGGGATTTTGCAAGAAATTCATACAAATTTAGCTGTGCATTTGTATGGCAGCTAAATCAAAATATGGACCTATCTTGAGAATTGTTTGCAAGAAGGAGTTCTACCCCCGGATACACTATAATACCATAATCTAGCTAAATATGTTATTAAATATGGGATAACAAGTAAAAAATTCATCGAATCGGGGGTACCATAAAAGGGGCTACATCGAAACATAAATCCGTATTTGAAAATGTTTTGCAAGAAGATTTTATACGCAGTGGGAACTCCGTGTTCAAAATTACATCCAAGTTGAATTAAAAATGTGGTCATGATATTCAAAATACCTTAAATTGGGAGGTACGGTTACATGGGGGCTATATCAAAACGTGGACCTATGTTCATAATTTTTGGTGGAAATATTTTGTGACCACTAGGAACCCTAAGTACCAAATTACAGCTAATTTGCTACGAAATTGTGGCTTAAATCCTCAAAATACCGAAAATCGGAAGGTACCGTTATATGGGGGCTACCCCAAAACATTAGCCGATATTGTTCATATTTGGCCCATTTTTACAAGCTGCGTTTGTGCAAAATTTCAATGACGTATCTTAATTCGTTTGCAAGTTATGAATTTCGCGCCGCCAGATCTGTGCTTTCGACCACCGAGTGACGGACGGACACACATAGCCAGATCGACTCAGCTCGTCGAGACATTCATTTTGGTATATATAAGTATGGGTCTACGACCATTATTTCGATTTCCGATTTCTCTCCGACATTTCGTTCTGAAATTCATACAACTTGTTTTAAGATATCGTTAAGATTTTGGATCCGACATCGGACAAAACGTCCGAATTCTGTTCCGATTTCGTTACGATTGGTTTGCTGGGTATACACCAATTGTAGAGAAGTTTTAGACTACACAGGAAATGTCGCCGAACTTACAAAATTATGTTGTTTTTTTTCATAATCCCGACATCGCCGAAACATGTGGTTTCCGAACTATCGAGACTATACTGTATGTATGTGAAATAACTTTGAAATGGAAAAACATGCTTTGAAGTGTGTTACAATGAAGTGATATAAAATGACACGTTAGAAAAACATAGGTGCAGAACAGCAGGACACAAAAGGCTTCCACGACTCTTACACGAGACATCAGCAAACAGACATCTAAATGGTGATTGCAGTAACCAAATAGTCTCCTCATCAAGTTATGTGAAGGCTTTCCCCTTTTACATACATAGGTAGGAATACAGGCAATTGGAATAGAAAAAACAGTATGCATTATTTCGATAAATGTCAAAAGCTTCATTTTGCTAATATAAGCATCAGGTTATTTTAAACGTGCTTTCCCTATCTGTTTATTACGATATCTAAACTGAATTGATAACTAAATTGTATCTTTTTTTGAATTCATTGTTGTGAGTGTTTTTTTCCTAGAGAGTTCTGTGAAATTGTTCTGTTGTCACTGAAAACAGGATTTCGTGTAAATGGATTGACAGCCCACAATGTTAGCTATTTTTAGTCATACAGAGCTTTAACATTAAGAAAACCGGCTGAAAGGAATATAAAATGCAACGATGAAACTGGTTTCGTCACAAATGCAAACTATAAGATAACATCAACGTAAGGCAATTATCAAAGTTATTTAAGGTTCTTGGTCAGATATTGGATGAGAACAAGTTCCTGTTAATTTGTTTACAGTGATAATAAGGGAAAAACATTTTCCCTTTCCAGATGAAACGGCTGAAGCTAAAATCTTGATGTGAAGCAAAGAAGTATGAATGGGTTTTTTTTGGAAATTTTTACAAGAAGGTTAGGAAAGCTACTAAATATTGTACCATTGCACGATGGGCCCAATGACAGGTTTTTGAGGCAAAAAGCCATTTTTTCAAGTCAGTGATTTAAATCAAATAATAACGGAACTATATTCTTAACACTTTCAAACCTCCAAAACCAAAAAATTACAATATGGCAACGGCCCACGGCGACATGCCAAGCTGTTAAAGATGTCATAATTTTTATTACGTTTATTACTGTCATTAATTCCGTTTCGAGCTATCGTTGGCACCTACTTCAAAAATGGCATTTCGAGAAAAACGCCTTTTAAGTTTTTATTTCGGTTTACATGAATAAAAAATGTATTTTTGGTAAAATTACAAGGAGTCATCTATCCCTGGTCCATACAGGAGCTCTTCCGCCCACGACGATGCAGCTTGTAAAATAGAAATTTGGTGTTGCCTTCGCAAAATTCTTCCTTCACGATTGTACTCGGCCGCACGTATCTCTGCCAGTGAAATTCGTGCTTGGTCGATTTTTTTAGCATATTCGTGTGCGTTTTGTCCACAGCTCACTCCGATCGAGCTCAAATAAAATAACAATGATTTTTTACCTTCGTTAAAAAGACCAAACGCAATGTAAGCTGATAAATTTCCAACGAGTGCTCCAATTGAAAGGGTTTTGTGCAAATTTTCCAAATAAGTTGACTGAAGTTTTATATAGATCGTTGTATATAGGTCTAATATGAATTCGAATGGCGTCGAGAATTGCAAGTCCATAGTAGACAGTGAGCTTGTCAATCAATTTTCCTGTCAACATTCCTTTGCCTCCAAGCTTTTTGTTACTTTATACTAAACTTCGAAGGCGGGACCCCATACGCTTTTGGAGGTTTCCTTCTTTATGACTTCTACCTCGCCTTACGGATTAGAATGTAATAGGCCAGTGTACGTCTTCGAGTATCATTCATAGGTTTCAAGTGAATTCATTTCAGGGAATTCCCAATAGGTAGCCATTGTGAGGTACATTAAAATGATGCAAAAAGAAGTGGTATAATAAACCAATAAAGTACGCCTAAACACACAAACCACTACGGGTTCTCCACTTTGAAAAGTCATATATCAGCCAATTGGGTGACGTATACGTTCCCCTATAGGAGATGGAAGATACCAAGGAACGGTCCTGACCGGCTTTAACATGGCAAAGCCCAGGATTTATCTTGGTCCCTCTTTCATCTCAAGTGGACACTGACCTCCCCGTGGTGTCACCTGGGAAACTGCCTTTAACACCCGTTAAAGGTAGTGAGCTAACATGTGCCGCGCGTTCACCCATAAGAACGTTAAAAACTTGGGTTTGGGCGTCGGGTTAGTAAACCTCCCCTAGAAAAAACAGACTACTATGAAAAAACGAAAGAAAAGAAAAACAAATCCCTCAAAAGTTGACGACCCCCGCAAACGTTCTAAGGACCATGACCTACGAATCTGCACCTGGAATGTTCGCACTCTTTATAGAGAAGGTGCAGTTTACGCATTAGCAGATGTACTTGAAAAGTACAAGGCCGACATTACTGCCATACAGCCTACAACACCTAAAGGTGGCGCACTATATTATAGCTTTCATGACACAAAGCATGAGTTTGGTTGTGGATTTGTAGTTGGTCGGAGGTTAAAACATCTGGTCTCCAGCTTCACCCCAGTGAATGAAAGACTCATTGCAATTCGATTAAAAATTCTTCAACATCAGCTTTATTTGCGCTCATGCACCCACTGAAGACAAGGACGAACAGACCAAAGATATATTTTACGAGCGCTTAGAAGAAACTTATGACCGTTGCCCTGCCCATGACATTAAAATTATACTAGGGGATTTTAATGCCAAAATTGGAAAGGAGAATATATTTGGCCCAACAGTCGGGAAATTCAGTCTCCACAGAGAAACATCTGACAATGGTATAAGGCTGATAGACTCTGCAGCTGCAAGAAACATGGTGGTTAGCAGTACCAGATTTAAGCATCTCGATATTCATAAGGGCACCTGGCTATCGCCAGATCAAAGAACAAGAAATCAAATTGATCACGTTGTGATAGATGGAATACAAGCATCAAGCGTGTTTGATGTACGATCCTTCCGAGGTGCAAACATAGACTCTGACCACTACCTCGTTGCAGCAAAGGTACGCACCAGATTAAACGTAGCAAACAAAGTGTGAACAGACACGGAAGTTGGACATCGGTAAGCTGCACTCACAACAGATAGCCACAGCATATTCCACTCAACTGGCCCAACTGCTTAATCAAAGCACTCCTCGTCCCGATAACATATCAAGACAATGGCAAAACATTGCCCACTCCATGCACACAGCTACAAAATCAGTACTTGTATACCAGAGACCTCCACCAAGAAATCCATGGTATGACCAGGAGTGTCGTGCAGCTACGGAAGAGAAAAATGCGGCATATAGGGCTACTTTACAGTCAGTAGCAACGCGTAGCGCACGAGAGAGGTATCGGGAGAAAAGGGCAGGAAAAAGAGAGAAATGCAGAATCGGGAGTGTGAACAAATCGAGATGAACAGGAGAAAGAACGAAGTCCGAAAATTCTACCAAAGAGTGAAACATCAAACTGATGGCTTTGGTACAGGCACATCCTCCTGTAGAGACCAGCAATGTTATCAGGTAACTGATACAGATGGTGTGCTCAGGATATGGAAAGAGCATTTTTCCAAACTGTTGGTATCCAATAGTAGCGAAGTGGACGAAGATACCACAGATCCAATCCAAGAAGATGGTATTGAATGTTTACCACCCGGCCAAGATGAGGTAAACACTGCAATATACCGGCTGAAGAATAATAAGGCAGCAGGAGCTGATGGCCTACCAGCCAAGCTGTTTAAAACCGGAGGCGACACGCTGATAAGGTGTATGCACCAGCTAGTTAGCACCATCTGGCAGGAAGAACGCTTACCCGACGATTGGAACCTGAGCATCCTGTGTCCCGTCCATAAGAAAGGAGATAAGACTTTATGCTCCAACTATAGGGGCATAAGTCTTCTCCCTATCGCCTACAAGATAGTGTCATGGATATTGTGCGAACGACTAAAGCCCATGGTTAACGAAATAATTGGACCATACCAATGCGGCTTTAGACCTGGCAAGTCCACCATTGACCAGAAATTTACCCTGCGGCAAATCCTGGAGAAGACGCAAGAGATGCAGATCGACACCTACCACCTTTTTGTCGATTATAAAGCAACCTTCGACAGCCCGCTACGTTCAAGCAATGTCTGAATTTGGTATCCGCGCAAAGCTCATTCGGCTTTGTAAGATGTCTCTAACTGACACATGATCTTCAGTTCAAATAGGAAAGAACCTCTCCGAAGAGTTTTGTACCAAAAGAGGTTTCAGACAAGGAGACAGCCTTTCGTGTGATCTTTTCAACATCCTGCTAGAAAAGGTTATACGAGAGGCAAACGTCAAAAGAAGTGGCACTAACTACACCATTAGCCACATGTTACTTGTTTATGCTGATGATATAGACATCATGGGACGATCAGTAAAAGAAGTAACCGATACCTTTATGAAGGTCGAAGGAGAATCTGCTAAAGTGGGTCTGGCGGTAAACGGCGAGAAGACCGAGCTGACGGTGTCGACGCGCAATGCGTCTGTTGATTTTGGACCAACTGTTGAAGTTGGTTCCTATAATTTTGAGGTAGTGAAAGACTTCGTATACCTCGGCACCTCCGTAAACACAACAAACGACATCAGTTGTGAAATAAAAAGAAAGAAAGAATGTATTGGCCAACAGATGCTACTTTGGTTTAAGTAAGCAGTTTAAAAGCAAAGCCACATCTCGTCAAACAAAAATAACGCTCTACAAAACACTGATACTACCCGTGCTGATGTATGGCTCCGAAGCCTGGGTAATTTCACAAGCAGATATGGCAGTGTTTGGTGTGTTTGAGAGAAAAATTCTTCGAAAGATCTACGGACCAATCTGCGTTGACGGTGAATATCGACGTCGCATAGACCACGAGCTGTATCCGCTATACAACGACATCAATATAGTTAAACGTATTGAGATGCAGCGATTGCGTTGGCTAGGCCATATAATAAGAGTGAGCGATGATGAATCCGCTAAAAAGGCGTATAAATTCAAGCCACATGGCGGTGCACGCAGAATTGGCAGGCCAAAGAATAAATGGCGCAAACAAGTGCATGAAGAGATGACAAGGCGCTGTATTCTAAAAAGCGAAGCACGAAACAGAGAAAATTGGAGATCTTTTCTTAGTTCGGTTTATATAACAAATGTTCTGTAATGGTCCAGCTAAGTAAGTAAGTAAGTAAATCTCAGCCAATTTTGCTCCGACCGACACACAAACACAATAAATTTTTTTTCTATTTTTTGAAATTGACAAGTAGAGATAACCCTTTAAACCAAAAATAGAAAAAACAAGTGAGAAAAGGATATAGTCGGTACGGGGCCGACTATGTGATACCCTACACCAGTACCTCTGTGAATAATCTTTTCACTCAAAAACATTTCTTTTATGGAGATACGACAGTTTTCACCTATCTGGCTTTTATACCGAATGACTTAAGGCGAACTGAACCAAAATAATTAATATTTAATTTTATATTTGACTACTGTCGACATCACCAACATCAATAGGCTTCTATCTCTGTGAGAAAATTTCGTGATGACTGACCTGTAGTGTGATTGCAGAAAAAGTGGAAAAAAGGGATGCATTAACGACTATTGCGATATCTCTATTATTTGACTACCTACGCCAACCTACCTTGCATAATTTCAAAGATGGGATTTTTTACTTTCTTAGTCAGGCTTTGCTTTTAGAGGTCCCCAACCAAAGGTGTGATATCCGTCATTATTCTTAAAATCGCAAAAATGAGAAGTTGGGTTTTATTAGCGATTATTGCGATATCTTCGTTGTTAGACCACCTACGACAGCCTACGTTACATTGTTGTAAAGGTGATATTTTCTACTTTCATTGTCAGGTTTTGCTTTTGGTATACCCCATATAGAAGCTGAGATATGCGCTTAGGAAAAAAACGTTGTCTTTTTATCCACATAAGTTTTTTTGCCCATTCCGACCCCTAAATATTATCCGACCATCACCAAAATCAATAGGCTTCCCCTCCGGGACCCTCATCAACACCCAAAATTTGGTGACGATCCGATCAAAATTGCGACATTTAGCGTGATTACAAGGTTTAGATGGACAGACGGACGGACGGACACACATAGCCAGATCGACTCAGCTCGTCGAGACATTGATTTTGATATATATAAGTATGGGTCTACGAGCATTATTTCGATTTGTTACAAACTTTTTGCCCAAAACCAACTTATAATACCCTCCCCACATAGTGGTGTAGGGTATAAAAACACCTAAAATCAAAATGTCAGCATCATTAAAAGGTTGATGCAGTGTAAATTTTGAAAATTGATACATTAGAAGTGTAACCTCCTCTTTGTATTCTTCTACTTTTACTTTGGACAGATGTCCGTCATTTGAATGGCTTAACCAGCAATCAAATAGCAACGTAAAATTCGTTACCATCAATGTGTTTCGACCTATTTTTATTCATTTACGCGGTCATAACATTCACGCAAATTACATGTTTGAGCTTTGTTCAAAAACACTTAATTTGATCAAGCAATAGTCATAGTTACTGGTAAACTACAATAGTTCGCGTATTGTAATAGTGCAAACTTTGGCTTCATGGAAACAATTTTTTTGTCTTTCACTCATATATAAGTTAATATGACAATGATATCACCATGAAAAGTACAACCCCGTGTGCATTATCAATCATAAATGTGGCAAAAGTGCACCATTTTTTGACGATAGATCTTTAATAATTTCACAATTTTCCCTTTGACACTTTTTATATAGCATTGTAGTGTTCAATAAATTGGAGGAGTGTCATTGTAACTAGGAATATTTGTATTCCAAAAAGGAAGCAAGGAACAAAAGAAATTTAATGATGTAGCAGAAGGGGCTAAACAATGTCAATTTTCCAATTTTAGAATATTTATTAGAAATGTATGATATATATAATTGTTGCACAAACATTTCCGGCACAGGCAACATCTACTTTTCAACCCCTCAGTAATGTTGGCGACATTTTCTAAATATTTCAGTCATGCAAAACTTCTCTACACGTGGTATCTTAGGACACGCCGTTCGTACTCGGCGATAAACTGTAGGTCCCATATCATTGAACCAATATGAATCGGGGTGCACTCATTCATATGAGAAAAGGAATTTTCATTTGTTGAAAGCTAATTCTTAGAGGTAGTGGTGTAGGGTATCACATGGTCGGTCCCTTCCGACTATAGCTTCTGCTTACTTGTTCAGGCTTATTTTTATCACAATCAGAACACAGAACACAATTAATAAGAGTTTTTAGGAACATGTATGGATAGAACAGTCTTTTTTATAAATAAAAATTTCACAAACAAATTTACATGAAAATAAATTTAAATATGAGAAACTTACAATTTTCGTACTTCTGAGTACCTTGTATGTATACATATATACATACATATATCGAACAAATTACAACCCTTTGCAAAACAGAATGTAGAAAATTCCGACGAAACCACTGTACTCATGTTTGTTAATTACAGGCTTTTTTTAAAAACTTGTTTATGCATGTTCTAGGGAAATACGTACCATAAAACAGAATAGCATCTGTGTCATCATCAATGGTTTCGAGCAAATCGTAGCCATATCAATGGACAATCAGAAATCAGTTGCAGCAGTTGCTATTTCAACATTTCAACGACAACATCATGAAGGGTCGGCTTTGTAAATTGGTAAGAGAAAAAGGATCACAACAGCCAACACTTGGCAAAATGGAAAAGTGCATATTCAATTTCGCTTTAATTTACTCTTTTGCAGTTCATCGTTTTGGGCATAATTGCAAATGTTATGTCAGTTCCTATCATTTCGGGAGGCATTTCATTTGGTTCGACACCTTTCTACCGCCCACCTGTGTACTATGAGCAGCCGTACGGACATTATTACCATTATCATGAAATACCCAATCATTACTCGTATGGATATCCTCAAAGTGGTTATGACTTCATTGGAACTGGAGGGTTTGGCAGTGTTTATGGTTCAGTGGGCTGGTCGCCGTATTTAATTTAATAAGAACCTATTTTACATTTATTGTGAAACATTTGTATCGAGAGGGAGAAACAGAAAATAAAAAAGACTGATAATGAAACATTTAAATGCATTTTGTGAATTGTGTTCAATGCTTATTTCCGCTAACTAAAAAAAAACAAGTAAAAAGCGTAAAGACGTCTGAACTTTACGCTTTTTACTTGTTTCTCAACTTTTTATACGCTTCACCATAAAATATTCTGAACCAAAATGGAATAATTAGTTTTCTTTCATGTCGACAATTTTAGGTGGAGATATTTTGTGACCACGGATACCACATATGTCTAATAAGATCAGAAACTGTATCTAAAAATGCCTTCAACCGGGCGGCACCTTTTATATGGGGGCTATATCAAATTGTGGACCTACAGTCCCTGACATAATTATTTTGACAAATTTGAAAAAAAAACAAGTAAAAAAGTGTCAGTCGGCTTTGCCGACAGAGGTATACCCTCAGCCAATTTGAATTGAAACTTTCATCTACGGACAGATGGAATGTATTTAGCGTCTCTTCAGAATGTTGTGGCCCTTTTCAACATTTGAACTTGCCGACAAAAATGTGGATTAGGAATTAACACAAATGTTGAACTTTTGTGGGGGAGGTACTCTTAGGGAGGACCGATATGGGAAATTTTAGAAGTTAAACTTAATTTTGATGCAAATATTAGGAGATCCAAAGTTTGGACCGTTCAATTGATATCGTCCTAACATTTTAGTGACATTTATTAAATATTGGGGGAAGTTGGGGACCGGTATTGCCCCATGAAACTAAGTTTGGATAAAATATGACGAAGACCACATGTTGCACCAAATCGGTAGAACAGTTCGAGAGCCACATATGGTAACATAGGGCTTTTTACACCTTTCGGGATGTTTTCCAAAGAAATATGGACCTGCCCCTGAAAAAACTTTTACCGCCGTAATGGAGGTAGCGAATGCAAATCGCTTCAACAAAAATCAAAGTGGTTCGAGAGCAGGTCTTAAAGTGAACTTATCCGAAATTTTGTGTGGGATGTACCCAAAGGAGTGGACAAATATAGTCCATATTCGAACCTGATCTATATCTGGTAGATATATTAGGATGTGCAGAGTATGGATTACATCAGTCACTCCGTTCAAGAGTTCTCGCGCGCATATTTTTTCCGAAGATTTTTGAATTTTTGTGAGGGAGCTACCTGAAGGAGTGGACCGACATGGTTTATCTTCGAACTTAAACTATGTTTGGACAAAATATTACGAAGGCCAATTTTTGGACCGAATTGGTAGATCCGTTCGAGATTTATCTTGCGCTCCAACCACTACACACGGTGTCATAGGGGTTTTTTGCACCTTTCAGGCTATTTTCTCAGGACGTATGGACTTGCCCCTTATGAAACTTGTACCGTCGTATGGGCGACAGCGAATACAAGTTGTTAGAACAAAATCAAAGCGATTCGAGAGAAGGTCTTAAACTGAACTTTTCCGAAATTTTGTGTGGGAGGTACCCGAAGGAGTGGACCGATTGAGTCCATATTTAAACTTCATCTAAATCTGGTAGAACTTTCAGGATGTACAAAGCGTGGGCCAAATCGGCTACTCCCTTCAATAGTTATAGTGCGCACAAATTTTTCGAGCATTTTCGAACTTTTGTGAGGGAGGTACCGGAAGGAGTGGACCGATATAACCCATCTTTGAACTTACACTAAGTTTGGCCAAAATATTACGAAAGCCAAATTTTGAACCGAATCGGTTACTCCGTTCGAGAGTTATCGTGCGCACCAGCCAGCCAGACAGACAGACGGACGTACATGGCTAAATCAACTCCAAATTGTCTGAAACACATTTCGTCCAAACATACTTGGGGTCTAAAACCATTATTTCGATGAGGCACATTTTGCCCGTATGAAAGTGTATATGGTAATATTCAAAAAAGTTTTACAATCGTTGAAGTTGAGGTTCACCATATAATAAGTCGCGAACGGTTAATATATTTTATAAAATATGAATATATTTATATTAATTGAAGTGTTTTAGCCACGATCTCATAATACGGACCATAACAAATAATTTTCGTGGAAGCTGCGTTGGTGGTAATATAAAAAATGGGAAAAATGCGTTGAAGTAAACAAGTTTTTTTGTGTTCTTTCTTGATTTCTGGTCAAACCTCGCAGAACTCAAACCTGTGCTCAAAGAGAAAACTAAAGAATACCCCTTGTGCAACATGGTTTTAGTGTATGACTTTTCGATATATACACTGCATCCCCCTAAAATCGATGCTGCAATTTTGAAGTTTTGATTTCAGTGTTTTTCGAATTTTTCTTATAAATAGAGGGTGCAACCAGATAATGTTCGAAACTAGTTTATAGGATTGTAGAACTCGCGATTCCACGTCGTTCGATGTATATCTCATGAGTGTGCTCCGTACAGCTTCCTAGTAATAGGAGTCCAAAGGCGAAAATTTGGTGCGTAAATTTTCTGAAAAAACCTATTTTTTGGCTTTAAAATTTACAACTGTCGTACAGGTACCCCTGATCCCCGCGTGATTTTAGTTTTTTAACGTGCCGAATCTAATAAGCCCTTCCGCGTTCGAATCCATCCACTAAAACGCCGGATATATATACCTTGAAAGTAAGAATTTCTGCAAAAATATATTTTGACAATTCCGCGAATTGAACCGCGATTTTCTTTAATTATTTTTACATAAATTTAATCCTTTATACGCGATTATTATATTTGCCAAAAAGGTGTGTCACAAATTACAAAGATTCGGGAGTAATATCCCTATTTATCCGCATCCGCAATTCTTGACGAATCTGTCTAAAATCATTTATATTGACGTATTTTTAATAGCGACCATTGAAATCGGATGCACCTTATAATCATATGCACATCGCGTAATTTTTGCCCACTTGAAGGTTTTTTGAATAGTAAGATGCAACTGATGGCACACTTTGGCCGCTGAATAAAACATGGGAAAATCCATGCATATTGATAGACATGGACTCCCTCCATCCGAAAAGCACATGCACCTCAACTGATTTAAACGGATTTGCGAATTACACGCTTTTTAATTTTTGTGTTTTTTCTTTGGTTGTAATTTCATTATTACGCTCTACTACTTATTTCTATTGCTTATCGCAAAAAGCAAATGTACTTTCACGATGACAAATTATTTTCCTTGTAATAGTTTTAGCGAAATACTTCAGGTTTTGTATGGAAAATTAGCGAAATAGTAGAATAACTCCCAAAAATATTTCTCCAATTTTTCGCATTAAACCAAAATATATATTTCTGAAATAAATTTCAACAATAAGTTTTCGTCTTTTGTTGTTGCTGTAATATGCATGCAATGAACCCAATCTTTATAATTTTGGTCTCACATTTGACTATGCGTTGTCTAGATTCTGTACGTATTTTTAATTTATTTTTTTAGAGATTTTTGTGGACTCTGAATTAGATTTTCCGCGAAAATAAAAATAAATTTTGCAAATATTTTAGCATCTACGGATAGATATCAAATTCTGTTAACGATTTATGTATACATTTTTTTATTACTACCCAAAGGGAATTTTTTAAATTTTTTTCTTTATAAGGAGACAAAACCCCCTATAACTTTTGGGTGCAGCATCCAATTTTGTGAACGCGAACATATTTGAAACCACAAATTTTTTCTTAACGTAAGTACCAAAAATCGCGGATGTGCTCGCCAAAAAAATTTAATTTTTTTCAATTGTATTGAAAAGGAAATTTGAAATTTACCATATACCCTCTTTAGCATAAATGCTGAGGGTATAATTATGTGTTTGGTTTTTTCCAGATTAGTCTTCTACATAAATATGAAGAATATTCTGGCTAATCTTTTACTAGAGTACTTAAAACTAGTAATAAGTTTTAACCATTCAAATGCACTATTGTACTTTTGTAGTGGAAATAAACCGAACTAAGAAAAGATCTCCAATTCTCTCTGTTTAGTGCTTCGCTTTCTGGTGTCAATTCTGAGTGAACCGCCATGTGTCTCGAATTTATACGCCTTTTTAGCAGGTTCATCATCGCTCATTCTTATTATATGGCCTAGCCTACGCAATCGCTGCATCTCGATACGTTTAATATTGATGTCGTTGTATAGCAGATACAGCTCGTGGTTCATACGACGTCGATATACACCGTCAACGCAGATTGGTCCGTAGATCTTTCGAAGAATTTTTCTCTCAAACGCGCCAAGCACTGCCTTACCTGCTTGCACAGGAACCATACAGCAGCACGGGTAGTGTCAGTGTTTTGTAAAGCGTTGTTTTTGTTTGACGAGTTGTGGCTTTGTTTTTGAAGTACTTACTTAAGCCATAATAGCATCTGCTGGCCAATACAATTCTTTTTTTTTATTTCACAACTGATGCCGTTTGTTGTGTTTACTGCGGTGCCGAGGTATACGAAGTCTTTTACTACATCAGCATTATGGGAACCAACTTCAACAGTTGGTCCGATCTCAATGGACGCATTGCGCGTCGACACCGTCAACATGGTCTTCTCACCGTTTACCGCCAGACCTACTTTAGCAGATTCTCTTTCGACCTTCATAAAGGTATCGGTTACTTCTTTCACTGATCGTTACATGATGTCTATATCATCAGCATAAGCAAGTAACATGTGGATATTGGTGTAGATTGTGCCACTTCTTTTGACGTTTGCCTCTCGTATAACGTTATCTAGCAGGATCTTGAAAAGATCACACGAAAGGCTGTCCCCTTGCCTGAAACCTCTTTTGGTACAAAACTCTTCGGAGCGGTTCTTTCCTATTTTAACTGAAGATCTTGTGTCAGTTGGAGTCATTTTACAAAGCCGAATGAGCTTTGCGGGGATACCAAATTCAGACATGGCTTGGAATACCTTTGAACGCAGCGGGCTGTCGAAGGCTGCTTTATAATCGACAAAAAGGTGGTAGGTGTCGATCTGCATCTCTTGGATCTTTGCCAGGATTTGCCGCAGGGTAGACTTGCTAGGTCTAAGGCCGCTTTGGTATGGTCCAATTATGTCGTTCACCATGGGCTTTAGTCGTTCGCACAATATCCCTGACACTATCTTGTAGGCGATAGGGAGAAGACTTATGCCCCTATAGTTGGAGCATAAAGTCTTATCTCCTTTCTTATGGACGGGACAGATGCTCAGGTTCCAATCGTCGGGAACGCGTTCTTCCTGCCAGATGGAGCTAACTAGCTGATGCATACACCTTATCAGCGTGTCGCCTCCGGTTTAAAACAGCTCGGCTGGTAGGCCATCAGCTCCTGCTACCTTATTATTCTTCAGCCGATTTATTGTTGTCTTTACCTCATCTTGGCTGGGCGGTATACATTCAATACCATCTTCTGGGATTTGATCTGTGGTATCATCGTCGACTTTGCTACTATTGGATACCAACAGTTTGGAAAAATACTCTTTCCATATCCTTAGCACACTATCTGTATCAACTACCAGATTACCTTGCTGGTCTCTAGAGGAGGATGTGCCAGTTCCAAAGCCATCAGTTTGATGTTTCACTCTTTAGTAGAATTTTCGGACTTCATTCTGTCTCCTGTACATCTCAATTTGTTCACACTCCCGCTTTTCTCTCTCTCTTTTTCCTGCGGAAGAGACCTTTCTCCTCTCTCCTTTTCTCCCGATACCTCTCTCGGGCGCTACGCGTTGCTTCTGATTGTAAAGTAGCCCTATATGCCGCATTTTTTTCTTCGGTAGCAGCGCGACACTGGTCATACCATGGATGCTTTGGTGCAGGTCTCTGATATCCAATTACTGATTTTGCGGCTATTTGCATGGAGTGTGCAATGTTTTGCCATTGTCCTGATATGTTATCGGGACGAAAAGTGCTTTATTAAGCAGTTGGGCCAGTTGAATGGAATATGCTGTGGCTAACCGTTGTGATTGCAGCTTACCGATGTCCAACTTCCGTGTTGTGTCTGTTCGCACTTTGTTTGCTACGTTCAATCTGGTACGTACCTTTGCTGCAACAAGGTAGTGGTCCGGGTCTATGTTTGCACATCGGAACGATCGTACATCCAACATGCTTGATGTCTTCCATCTATCACAACGTGATCAATTTGATTTCTTGTTGAACATCGAGATGCTTAAATCTGGTACTGCTAACTACCATGTTTCTTGCAGCTGCAAAGTCTATCAGCCTTATACCATTGTCAGATGTTTCACTGCACAGTGGTTCCGCCCGTGGACAAAAATCGAAAAATTGATGGCGACAAATTTTATTGCGATTGAATTAAATATTCTCTAAACATATCAAATTTTTAACATCCAGCCTTATTTTTGTAAATTTACAGCTGTTATACGCCAAGTTAAGTCAAAAAAGTTGTGATTTGTATGTGAGGCCTTAAAAACGAAATATACATCCGCAAAGCATTCGTAGGTTATGAGTAAAATTAAAAAAAAATGGAGAGGTAAATGTGCAATTTTCAAAATGAAACTTATAGGTGATGGTATTGACAATGTTTTTACGAAAAAACAAATTCATAATTCGTTTCCTAACTTCATTAAAAATAAATTCTTAATAATTGACTTTTTCTGCTATTTTTAATATAATTACTATAAATTTATGTTGAGTTTTACTAATGTTGTGAGCATTTGTGAGTCTCGAAATTTTGTGTAGAATGCAGGGGAAAGTCTCTAGTTTACGAGTAAAAAAAGTCCAGCTGCCCTTATCTGCCACCCGCTAAGTTATTCCTCTTACACCACCCCCGTAAAATCGTCAAAATTCCGAAAATCGGGAGGTACGTTTATATGGGGGCTATACCTAAACGTATACCGATATTGACCATTTTTTGCATGGAAGTATATGGTTCACTCAGAACTCAAAATGCCAAATTACAGCCAAATCAGTTGGAAAATTTTGCTAAAATTGTCAAAATACCGAAAAACTGAGGGTACATTTATATGGTGGCTATACCTAAAAAAAACATCCAAATCGGTTGGTTAATTTGGCCAAAATCGTCAAAATACCACAAATCGGGCGGTACCTTCCTATGGGAGCTATACCCAAATATGGACCTACATCCACTAAAAATGGATTTTCTATCTTTTTGGCTTGTTATAAAGCTACGTTTAAAATTTGGAGGCGGTAGCTCGATTAGAACCATTTTTGGCACTCTTTTCCATACAAGTGGGACCACTGTGCACTGTGGAGACTGAATTTCCCGACTGTTTGGCCCAACAGATATTCTGCTTTTCAATTTTGGCATTAAAATCGCCTAGTATAATTTTAATGTCATGGGCAGGGCAACGGTCATAAGTTTCTTCTAAGCGCTCGTAAAATATATCTTTGGTCTGTTCGTCCTTGTCTTCAGTGGGAGCATGAGCGCAAATAAAGCTGATGTTGAAGAATTTTGCGGATCTTTTATTACTGGGGTGAAGTTGGAGACCAGATATTTTAATCTTCGACCAACTAAAAATCCACGACCAAACTCATGCTTTGTGTCATGGCAGCTATAATACAGTGCGTCACCTTTAGGCGTTGTTGTGACGCCTTTCCCAATCCATTGTTTTTCCTGTTTGGCAGTAATGTCGGCCTTGTACTTTTCAAGTAAATCTGCCAATGCGTATACTGCACCTTCTCTATAAGGAGTGCAAACATTCTAGGTGCAGATTCGCAGATCATGGTCCTTATAACGTTTGCGGGGTTCGTCAACTTTAGAGGGGTTTGTTTTTCTTTTCTTTCGTTTTTTCATAGTAGGCTGTTTTTTTCTAGGGGAGGGTTACTAACTCGACGCCCAAATTCAAGTTCTTAACGTTCTTATGGGTGAACGCGTGGCACATGTTAGCTCCATGCCTTTAACGGGTGTTAAAAGCAGTTCCCCAGGTGACACCACGGGAAGGTCAGTGTCCACTTGAGATGAAAGAGGGACCAAGATAAATCCTGGGCTTTGCCATGTTAAAACCGGTCAGGACCGTTACTTGGTATTTTCCATCCTCTACGTCACCCTTAAGTTGTATATAGTTTTCAAAATTTAATTTGGAGGCTAAGATGTAGCATCGGCTGCATCTTAGCATTAAAAAACCTACAAAATATCGCTAATTTGCGCAGGGTGCATAAGATTTTTGTCCGCATCCGATTTCAGTGTTCATCATGAAAATCTATATCGATATATATCTATTTCAAGGCGATCAATCAAGAACCGTGGATGTAGCATCACACACTATTTTTTGGGTATAATGAATGTAGCTCCATTATCAGTGAAGTTTTTAAATCTCTGTTTCCTCAAAAACAAAGATGCTGCACTAATCTTTTCATTGCAATGGAAACGACCCACAGAAAACGCAATAAAATACGCGATATTTTCAAAAACATTTTTAGGTGATTTTTCTCTTTTGGAATTTCTCGTAACTCGCGTTTTAGTAGAATGGTTTATTGGATCCGGGGCGTAAAAAACTAAAATGTGCGATCAAGTACGAGGAAATTGAATGACAATTGTAAAAATTAGGCCCGAAAAATAAGATTTTTAGAAAAATATGCGCACAAAATTTCCGCATTTGGATGCAGATTTCTATGAAGCTGTGCAGACTACATTCACAATATTCATATCAAATAACTCAGAATCGCAAGTCATACAATCTTTTATATGGTTTTTATAAAAAAATGTTTGCGGAATGAAATTAGAAGAAAATTTCAAAAAACACTGTAAATCTGGCTTCAAAATGTCAGCATCATTTAATGGTAGAAGCAGACGAAATTGTGAAAAGTAATACATAAGTGAGATGATCCTTATTTAGTTTTCTTCTGCTTTTACTTTGACAGGAAACTTGAGAGAAGTGTGGTTTACTCACAAATAGAGAGATAACAAAAAAAGACATGGTGGCTTCAACCCATTTTCACCAATTTTTTAACATAAATATAGCCACAGCTTCCTCGCAAATTATCTTTTAAGGCCAATATTTTTTGCCACGTCCAACAACATTTCATTTTATCCAAAAGTATTTAATTTGTATAATATACAATCACGAGTCGCGTGTTCTAAAAGGGTAAACCTTGGCTTCAGCTATGTTAAATTTTCAAAAATATTGGTGATATATACATACTTTATATGGTCGCAAATGATTAGTTCGATGTGTTACAAACAGAAAAACAAACTTAATCTACCATCCATACTATGGTGGAGGATATAAAAAGAAAACACTTGTCACGGCGTTTTTTTCCTTTATTTATATAACTCCTAAATTCTAACTGTAAATATAAAAAATACTAGTGCATAATGCATGATATCCAAACGTTTCATCGGCATAAATCAATTCTCTACTAATCCCATTTTCCTTCTATAAATTACTCAATAAATTTGGAGTGGAAAATTGAAGCCGTGATTTTGAACTTTTGTGAAGTAGGAAACAAAGGAAAGGCCCTCAACATTCCATGTAAACAAAAAAATAAATGTTAAGAATTTTCTATGGTTTTCCGATCGTATACTCTTTCTTTTGGTCGTACCCAGGATTTCGGAGTCGGAGTCTACGAGTCGGAGTCGAGCAATTTTGCTGGTGTCGGAGTCTGAGTCGAAAAAAATAACTCGACTCCGACTCCGGGCAAAATTTTTTCCACGATATAGAAATATAACATTAAATTTGGAACAAGAACATTTTTTTTTTATCATTTTTTCATTATTTATTTTAAAATAAGGGTACAAGAAAACATGTAAGCAAACGGTATATTATACTAAGTTAAAGGACAATTCACAGGATATTTACTATCCTCTGAAGTGTAGTCTATTTATCCCTATTGAGTCTTTACAATTTTGCAAACAAAAGTAAAGTTCTATGACAATCGATCTAAGATTGGACCTTTAACCTCTTTCGTCAGAAGTCTTACTGGTCTTCTCACAAAGGTCTATTGGTATTCTTATCTTGTTTTTTTATGAGAAGTCATCCTTGTCTTCTATTAAAGGCATTATGGTCTCTATGGGAGATCTTACTGAATACCCTGTGACACAAAATGGAAATCTAGATCTGGGGTGGGAAATTCCTTTTCGGAATGAAAGCACCAATTGAGAACCCCAAAGGATCCCATACCTGAAAATTCTGAGTTATAACATAATGAATTTTTTAATTGACCCCCATCAATCATTGAGAAAATAGCTTTATATCTCTGTTTGGAGATATTGTTTCATCATTTTAGATGACATGTTTTCAGTTAAATAGAATGAGGAACCTTTCTGTCGAATATGCTGTCCTTCTAGCTCAGTACCTTCCATGTCCTTTTTGTTCTTGAACTGAAAAAGTAAAACAAAATTAAATTTTCTACAAAAATGTTCCAGCGAAAATTATATGTAGGTTTCCCATATCCAAGAAATCGATATTGTCACGTTATCTTGTCGATATTTTCCTTTATCAAATTTACCCGTTACTTTCTCAACAAAAAAAAAAACGTATGTTTATGTATTTCGGTAAATTTCGCATAACTGCATATGAAATTCGAATGGTTACGCTTCTGAATTAGGCATCATAAATTCTTTGTTGGACAACGACAAATTCATCCCGCCATAACTCAGACGTCTGACAAACGGAGAATCTTTCTTCTAGGATTCATTATATACTCAATGAGGGCTTTAGATGTAGACACACAAATAACCGGATCTGTCCGCCAGGAGCAGATATAGTTCTTGTCTATCCGAGTTTTCTACACAATCAATAGCATATACGAAATTCAATGAAATACATAATCATAAAGTTTTCATGAGAAATGATCGAGTAAAAGTAATAAAGGACAATGAAAACATGACAATATCGATTTCTTGCCCTACATAACATTTTCCTAGCAACATTTTTGTAGAATATTTTCATGCACGAAATCTCATCGTGTGCCAATTTTTCAGTTCCAGAAAACATCCATCTGCCTACGTGCTGGGTAGTGTACACAATATATCTCAAATATTTCAATAAAATTATCCACTCCACGCCAAAGTTCAAAATGTGAGCGCTGAATTTTAGTTTAAGCGGTGATCCCTACTTATAAATTTCAGAAAAAAAGTAGAAAGTATAAATAGCATAGAATATGTGGTTTATAAGTTTTCCAGCTAGAATTGGCACCGCAAAATGCTTTAATAAAAGGGTTTCGTAGACGGCCTCAAAACTTCGTAATATTTCCCTCTTTCAGATGAAGAAAAAAATCTGCCAAAAAGTTAGGTTACTTACTTACTTAGTTGGCCCATTACAGAACATTTTTTCCATAGACCGAACTAAGAAAAGATCTCCATTCCTCTTTGTTTTTCGCTTGACTTTTTGGAATACCGCGCCTTTCCATTTCTTCATCCACTTGTTTGCTCCATCGAAGCTTAGGCCTGCCGATTCTGCGTGAACCGCCATGGGGCATGTATTCATACGCCTTTTTAGCGGGTTCACCATCGCTCATTCTCATGATATGGCCTAGCCAACGCAATCGTTGCATCTCGATACGTTTAACTATATTCATGTCTTTGTATAGCTTATATAGCTCGTGGTTCATACGACGTCGATATTCACCGTCAACGCAAATCGGCCCGTAGATCTTTCGAAGAATTTTTCCTCTCAAACACACCAAGCACTGCCTTATCTGCTTGCGCAAGTACCCATGCTTCGGAGCCATACATTAGCACGGGTAGTATCAGCGTTTTGTATAGTGTTATTTTTGTTTGACGAGATGTGACTTTGTTTTTAAATTGCTTACTTTGACTATAGTAGCATCTGTTGGCCTATACAATTCTTCTTCTTATTTCACAACTGATGTTGTTTGTTGTGTTTATGGCAGTGCCGAGGTAGACGAAGTCTTTAACTACCTCAAAATTGTAGGTACCAACTTCCACAGTTGGTCCGAGCTCTATGGACGCTTTGCGCGTCGACACCATCAATTTGGTCTTTTCGCCGTTTACCGCCAGACCCACTTTCGCAGATTCTGCTTCGACCTTCCTAAAGGTATCAGTTACTTCCTTTACTGATTGTCCCATGATGTCTATGTCATCAGCATAGGCAAGTAAGATGTGGCTATTGGTGTAAATTGTGCCACTTCTTTTGGCATTTGCACCTCGTATTACCTTTTCCAGCAAAATGTTGAATAGGTCACACGAAAGGCTGTCTCCTTGTCTGAAACCTCTTTTGGTACAAAATTCTTCGGAGAGGTTATTTCCAATTTTAACTGAGGACCTAGGATCAGTTAAAGTCATCTTACAAAACCGGATGAACTTTGCGGGGATACCAAATTCAGACATTGCGTGGAATACCTTTGATCGGAGGGGACTGTCGAATGCTGCTTTATAATCGACAAAAAGGTGAAATATGTCGATCTGCATCTCTTGGGTCTTCTCTACGATTTGCCGCATGGTAAATATCTGGTCAATGGTGGACTTGCCAGGTCTAAAGCCACATTGGTATGGTCCAATTATTTCGTTGACCATTGGCTTTAGTCGTTCGCACAATATCCCTGACACTATCTTATAGGCAATAGGGAGAAGACTTATGCCCCTATAGTTTGAGCATACAGTCTTATCTCCTTTCTTGTGGATGGGACATAGGATGCTCAGGTTCCAATCGTCGGGTACGCGTTCTTCCTGCCAGATGGTGCTAACTAGCTGATGCATACACCTTATCAGCGCGTCGCCTCCGGTTTTAAACAGCTCGGCTGGTAAGCCATCGGCTCCTGCTGCTTTATTATTCTTCAGCCGGTTGATTGCTGTTTTTACCTCATCTTGGCCGGGCGGTATACATTCTATACCATCTTCTGGGATTGGATTTGTGGTATCATCGTCTTCGCTATTATTGGATACCAGCAGATTGGAGAAATGTTCCTTCTCCTGAGCACGCTATCTGTATCTGTTACCAGATTACCTTTCTGGTCTCTACAGGAGGATGTGCCTGTACCAAAGCCATCTGTTTGATGTTTCACTCTTTGGTAGAATTTTCGGACTTCACTCTGGCTCCTGTACATCACGATTTTTTCACACTCCCGCTTTTCCATTTCTCTCTTTTTATTGCGGAAAAGACGTTTCTATTCTCTCCTTTTCTCCCGATATCTCTCTCGCGCGCTACGCGTTGCTACTGATTGCAAAGTAGCTCTATATGCCGCATTTTTCTCTTCGGTAGCAGCACGACACTCCTGGTCATACCATGAATTCCTTTGTGGAGGTCTCTGGAATCCAAGTATGGATTTTGCGGCTGTTTGCATGGAGTGGGCAATATGTTGCCATTGTGTTGTTATGTTATCGGGACAAGGAGTGCTCGCGTTAAGCAATTGGGCTAGTTGAGTGGAATATGCTGTGGCTATCTGTTGTGTTTGCAGCCTATCGATGTCCAACTTCCGCGTTGAGTCTGTTCGTGCTTTATTTGCAACGTTTAGAGGTAGTTACCTAGTTTTCCCAAAAAATCATGAAAAATGGCTTTTATTGAGCTTTACAACTGGGGGTATCCTTTTAAGGCTAAGCACACTAAAATGTTGGCTTACATCCAGTGTGAAACTTGGTCAATTGCTTATAATTGTTATTGCATTGAGTCCTAATGATTTGTATTGCCTCTTCATTTTCATATATTTTGAAAGCTTAAAGATTTTCTCATGCGGAAGAATTCCGTCCAGAATGTACTCGTGCAAAAAAGGAAAACCGAAAAAAATTTATAAATTTGTTATTTTTCAATGTAAGATTCGACAGAAACAATATTGACATGTTGGAATGTATTCGAACGAATGCCCTTTCTAATGAATATATAAGGAAAACCTAACACATTAGCCTATATAGGCCAAAATACAGGAAAAAGTTAAAATTTGTGAACATTTTATTAATTTTTAGTGGTATAGGAATTCACACTCGGAGTCGACCCGGAGTCGGAGTCGTGAAAAAAACTCGTCCGGAGTCGGAGTCGAGCCAATAATACCTCGACTCCGAAACCCTGATTGGCTTAGGTAGTCGTTGACAGCTAACAATAAGAATATAAAGAAATGAATGTATATAAATACAATCAGCTGTTTGCATATTATATGCATTTTAAGAGAAGGGTTTTTTGGCTATCGAGGAGAGTTACTAATGTTGATTCGCTCTTTTCTAATTGGAAGCTAAGCGATCAACATCGGTAACTTTTGCAGCAATACTTGTAACCTTTACAAAAATAAATTCTTTTCCAAAAAAAAAAAAACTAAAAAATTCTGAACAACCCTCTGTTTATGAAAAAGAAAATTACTTTGTTTATACCCTCAGCCTTTAGGCTGTAAGTGAGGGAGAGAAGCAAATGCAAAAATAACTCAGTGGGCGCCCTCACTGTACTGTCTCTGTAAAAAAGCGCTTCCCTGATGTACATACACTTTAATACGACCAACAAGTAAAAAAGTATCAGTCGACTTGGCCGACAGAGATATACCCTCAGCCTAAGAACTAATGAAAATATGTAACATACAATACTTCTGACGTCTGTATACTACGATATACAACGTTTGGACCAAAACAGTTTCTCCCTTCGGTTTGGAGCTTTTGGACCATAATCTCAAAAACTAAGGACTTGCCCCGGAAAAACATGTACCGTCGTAATGGGGATTCGAAGGCCAAAGATTGGACCATATTCATACCTGATCTATGTCCCGTATAGATTTTACGATATGAAAACAAGTAAAAAAGTATCAGTCGGCTTTGCCGACAGAGGTATACCCTCAGCCTGTGTATATTGAAACCATTTTTTCCCATAATAGGTATGTATTTAGGGCGTTTTAAAAATTCTGGGCGTTTGAACAGACAAAAATGATGATTAGGATTAAAGATCAAAAGTTTTGCGGAGGAGATACTAAAAGGAATGGATCGACATTGACCGTTATGGAAGTGGATCTCCAGCCACAACATATGGTGCCATAGGGGGTTTTTACACTCTTCGGGCTGTTTGCTCAAGAAGTATGGACTTACCCCTAAAAATACTTTTACCATCGTAAATGAGGCAACGAATGCAAGTTGCTTCAACAAAAATCAAAGTGATTCGATATCAGGTCTTAAAGTGAACTTATCCGAAATTTTGTGTGGGAGGTACCGGATGGAGTGGACAAATGTAGTCCATATTTGAACCTGATCTATATCTAGTAGATATATTAGGATGTGTTAAGTATAGACCAATTCGGCCACTCCCTTCAAGAGTTACCGTACGAACAAATTTTCCGAACATTTTTGAACTCTTGTGGGGGAGGTACCTGAAGGAGTGGACCGATATGGCTTATCTTCAAACTTAAACTATGTTTGGACAAAATATTACTAAGGCCATATTGTGGACCGAATCGGCAGATCCATTCGAGAGTTATCTTGCGATCCAACCACCTCACACGGTGTCATAGCGGTTTTTTGCAACTTTCATGCTATTTTCTCAGGAAGTATGGACTTGCCCCTGATGAAACTTGTACCGTCGTACGGAGGGCAGTGAATACAAGTTGCTAAAACAAAAATCAAAGCGATTCGAGAGATGGCCCTCAACTGGATTTTTCCGAAATTTTGTGTGGGAGGTACCCGAAGGAGTGGACCTATTGAGACCATATTGGAACCTCATTATACTCTGGTAGAAAGTTTACGCTATACAAAGTATGGACCAAATTGGTCACTCCATTCAAG
Organism: Musca autumnalis; assembly: GCF_047663935.1. Classification (NCBI taxonomy): domain Eukaryota; kingdom Metazoa; phylum Arthropoda; class Insecta; order Diptera; family Muscidae; genus Musca; species Musca autumnalis. The sequence continues at coordinate 39,429,262 of NW_027411977.1, read as the reverse complement.
AGTTATCGCCCGCACAAACTTTCCGAACATTTTGGAACTTTTGTGGGGGAGGTACTGGAAGGAGTGGACCGATGTAGCTCATCTTCGAACTTAAACTAAGTTTGGGCAAAATATTACGAAAGCCAAAATTTGAACCGAATCGGTTTATCCGTTCGAGAGTTATCGTGCGCTCCAGCCAGCAGGACAGACAGACAGACGGACGGACATGGCTAGATCGACTCCAAATTGTCTGAAACACATTTCGTCCAAACATACTTGGGGTCTAAAACCATTATTTCGATGAGGCACATTTTCATCGTATCAAAGTGTATATACCCTCCTTAGCCTAAAGGCTGAGGGTATAAATATAGACCAAATCGGTTTCTGCCTTTGAGAGTTACCGTGCCCACAAATTTTCGAAGGCCAAAGATTGGACCATATTCATACCTGATCTATGTCCCGTATAGATTTTACGATATGAAAAATATAGACAAAATCGGTTTCTGCCTTTGAGAGTTACCGTGCCCACAAATTTTCCGAACATTTTCGAACTTTTGTGGGGGAGGTACCTGAAGGAGTGGACCGATATAACCCATCTTCGAACCTAAACTAAGTTTGGACAAAATATTACGAAAGGCAAACTTTGGACCAAATCGGTTGATCCGTTCGAGAGTTATCGTGCGCTCCAGCCAGACAGACAGACGGACGGACATGGCTAAATCAACTCCAAATTGTCCGAAACGGATTTCGTCCAAACATACTTGGAGTCTAAAACCATTATTTCGATGAGTCATATTTTACCCGTATGAAAGTGTATAAACCCTCGTTGGCATAAATGCTGAAGGTATAAAAACCACAGTTTCAAATGTCAGTTTCATTGTTTATATTTCAAAAAGAATGTTAAAACTGCAAAAACTATAAAATAAGCAGAGGGTATATACCTGACTGAAACTTCTTTACCTATTCTCTGAAAGGAAAAGTAACGATAAAATATTTCTTGGTGAACATCGGTCAATAGTTGGAGGCAAGATTGACCTAAATTTTATTTAAAAATATCAGAAAATTTTAATTTTTCGACTAGTGAATGTGTTCCGGCCCGGCCGGAAAAATGCGGAACTTGCTGGTACATTCAAAGTGATCCATTTTAACTTGATAAGGTTAAGTTGTGTTTGTCCAAGCATCTTCCATACCTTGTGAATCTATTGCATTTCTTCAGAACAAGTAGTTAAGTCGCTGTTATACCTTGCACGATTTTTTGACAATTGCTTTTACTTGGTATGTACATAATCTGCACACAGTCTACGATTTTGTTAATTAAATCCTCAGGTGTCGTCTAAGAGAGAGAGAGAGAGACAAAAAACTGAATAACACCTAAATTGTTATTGATATCATTATCACGATATTTAACATGAAGAAGGAAGTATTTATTTTATAACCATTTATAACTGGACGGCAACTTCTGTGGAAATGCGTCAATCGCGCAAGCCTTTGAGGTGCAAACTAATTAATAAAATTACTTGTGCAATAAATCCTCTAAGCGATAATTATCGAATGTTGTATAACGGTCAGCAAGGCAATTTCGATTAAACTAATCAACAAAATTTTATTTGTTTATTTGGGATGACGACTTCTATTTTACTTTTCAAAATAGCCAGTCTTAGTCCATAGTTGTTGTTGTAATATTTTATTAAAACAACTATAATTTATTAGTTGGAAAAATTGGCAATATTTACCAAGGGGTAAGGCAGGGAAGACTATAGTTTCGAATCTCGCCACAGATCCTCATTTTTATCGGATAAATCTTTATTGTTGTTATTCCAATATATTAGATATTACTGGAATATATAACATGTTTTGGAATTATATTAAAAGAAAGAAATGAAAAACAATATAAAAATTATTATCCCAGTCCTTGCAAAGTGTGTCCAAAATTTGTTGCCTAGTGTAAATTATGCCCAATTACAAAAATCTTCCTCCTCTAGCTAAATCGATTCGCATTAATGTTATATTTTTATCATGCCTTGACGTATTTCGGATATTTTGTTACACTTTACACGTTTTGTGATTTCATTGCAAATACATGCAGAAAAATGTAATTAGTTTGTGTTGTAGATAAGTCTGTCTAACAATTATTTAGGCCGTTTGATGGTGGAAATTCAATACGTTGTCGGTGTAAGGAAAAACATACCAAATGCCCGCAGTCAGTTATAAGATTCCATATTTCTTATTTGCCACCTCCTAGTTTCACAAATAGCAGACGCGAAAAGAACGTAAAAGAAACGCAAATTAAACATTGAATGATGCAAATCGTCCATGTGACTCTGAGGCTTGTCACGTTTTCCTTCAACATCAACGACGACATCACAAATCAAACATTTTCACATTTGATATAACATCCATCACGATGGCGGTTTTCAAACACACGAACTGTTGTTGTTTTTAAGATGAAATGAAAGAAAAACACAAGTTGAAAAAGCGATGACGCTTACGTTCAATCATAAATTGAATGGTTGCTGGTAGTGAGGGTGTGAAACTTTTATTTGCCGTTTGTTATATTTTTATAATTTTTCCATATCAATTAAATACATGTATGAAAGTAAGTGAAAATATATTTTGCAGATTTATTATGGTTTAACAAGTCAGTGCAAAATGTTCGGTTTTAATGAAACTATTTGTTTTATTTTAAGGATTTTTTGTGTTAAGAAGACCTGGGTAAATATGTAGGTATTTAACTACGGATTGTCAATACATTAATCTAAAAAGTTTATTCAATCAGGTGGTACCTTAAATGGGGGCCATATCAAAGTGTGGACCTATCTCGACAATTTCTGGAGGATAAGTTATGTAACTGTAGTCAACCTCACAAATGTCAAATTACGGGTAGTTCCGTCAAACAATGTAGCTATGGCCCTAAAAATACGAAAAATCGTGGGTACCGTTATATGGGGGCTATACCTAAACAAGGACCTATGTTGACGATTTTTGTGGAGAAGTGTTGTGAAAGTCCAAATTAGAGCTAGGTCTGTCAAAAATGTTAGCTAAAATCCTCAAAATGCCGAAAATCGGGAGGTACCGTTATATTTAGGCTATATCACAATGTGGACCTATCTTCACAATCTTTGGTGGAAAAGTTTTATAGCTGCAGTAAACCTCAAATGTCAAATTACGGGTAGTTCCGTCCAACAATGTAGCTAATAGCCTCAAAATACCGAAAATCGGGAGACACCGTTATAACGGGGCTACACCAAAACATAGACCGATGTTAACGATTTTTTGTGGAGAAGTGTTGTTACCACTATGAACCTGAAATCACAATTTAGAGCTAGGTCGGTCAAAAATTTTAGCTAAAATCCTCAAAATGCCGAAAATCGGGAGGTACCGTTATATGGAGGCTATATCAAAGTGTGGACCTATTTTGACAATTTTTGCTGGAAAAATTGTATAACTGCAGGGAACCTCAAATGTTAAATTATGGGTAGTTCCGTCAAACAATGTAGGCGAGACCACCAAATTCCAAATTCCAAAACATGGACCTATGTTGCCAATATTTGGTGGGGATGTGTTGTGGCCGCTAAGAACAGCTTGTTTTATTAAAAATTGTGGTTAAAATCCTCAAAATGCCGAAAATCGTGTGATACCGTTATATGGGGACTATATCAAAGCATGGACCCATGTTGATAATTTTTGGTGAAAATGTTTCGTGACCACAGATATAGCATTTGTCGATATAGCTCATCTTTGAACTTGACCTACCCAGCAAACCAATCGTACCGACATCTTAACGAAATCGGAACAAAATTCGGACGATACGTCCGATGTCTGATCCGAAATCTTAACGATATCTTAACGAAAGTTGTATGAAGTGGTTGACATAATTTCGGAACGAAATGTCGGAGCGACATCGTATCGATTTCGATCCGATTTCGTAACGAAATCTGAAGAAAATCCCTGGGGAATTCGGATAGGAAATTTCTTTCCGACATTCGTTCCGAAATCGGAACGAAATCGGTGCAAAATCTGAACTATTTCCGCTCCGAAAAATCGTTTAGAAATCGGAACGAAATCTGAACGACGTTGCTTCCGAAATTGTTCAGAAATGTCGGACATCCGACATTTGGTTTGCAGGGTACTTACTTATTTAGCTGGCTCATTACAGAACATTTGTTCCATAGACCGAACTAAGAAAAGATCTCCAATTATCTCTGTTTAGTGCTTCGCTTTTTGGAATACCGCGCCTTGTCATCTCTTCATCCACTTGTTTGCGCCATCTATTCTTTGGCCTGCCAATTCTGCGTGCACCGCCATGTGGCTCGAATTTATATGGCCTAGCCAACGAAATCGCTGCATCTCGAAACGTTTAACTAAAGGGTGTTTTTTTAAGCTAGATAGAACTTTAAATTGTAAAAAGTAAAGTAAAGTAGACAAAGCATCATGAATAGAGTCACGCTTGAACAACGCTACGAAATTATCCAAATTTACTTTGAAAATCAGTCGTCGATTCGCGCAACTTATAGACGACTTGGTCATTTGTATGGCGTACATAATCGTCCATCTGAACAAGCCATTCGTCGAACTGTGGATAGATTTCGTACCACATACTCTCTAGAGGATGCAACAACAATCCACAAGACACCCTACAGACTCCATTACATCCAGAAAAATGCACCGTATGGTGCGGTTTTCACGCTGGTGGCATCATCGGACCTTATTTCTTCAAAAATGAGGCCGGAGCTCGCGTTACGGTCAATGGAGATCGTTACCGCACCATGATCAATGATTTTTTGTTTGAAAATATGGATGACATTGATCCGGAGGAGATGTGGTTTCAACAGGATGGCGCTACGTGCCATACGGCGAACGCAACCATCGACTTATAGAAATCAAAATTTGGCGATAAGTTGATTTCGAGAAGTGGACCTGTCAATTGGCCTCAAAGGTCGTGCGATTTGACACCTCTCGATTATTTCCTGTGGGGCTACGTGAAGTCACTGGTTTATGCCGATAAACCAGCAACAATTGATGCCTTGGAGGCCAGCATTGTTCGTGTTATTCGTGACATACGGCCAGCAGTGCTCGAAAAAGTGGCCAAAAATTGGACGTCCAGAATGCACTTCGTCAAGAACAGCCGCGGTGCCCATATGCCCGAAATCATTTTCAAATGTTAATGTCACGTATTGATCTGTCGAATAAAAAAAAATTTTGATTACAATTTAATTTTTTGTGTTATTTTTTACAATTTCAAGTTCTATCGGGCTTAAAAAACAGCCTTTATATTGATTTCGTTGTAGGCAGATACAGCTCGTGGTTCATACGACGTCGATATTCACCGCCATCGCAGATCGGTGCGTAGATCTTTCGAAGAATTTTTTCTTATCAGTGTTTTGTAAAGCGCTATTTTCGTTTGACGAGATGTGGCTTTGTTTCTAAACTGCTTAATTAAGCCAAAGTAGCATCTGTTGGCCAATACAATTCTTCTTTTTATTTCACAACTGATGTCGTTTGTTGTGTTTACGGCGGTGCCGAGGTATACGAAGTCTTTTACTACCTCAAAATTATAGGAACCAACTTCCACAGTTGGTCCGATCTCAATAGACGCATTGCGCGTCGACACCATCAGCTTGGTCTTCTCGCCGTTTACCGCCAGAACCACTTTAGCACATTCTCCTTCGACCTTCATAAAGGTATCGGTTACTTCTTTTACTGATCGTCCCATGATGTCTATATCATCAGCATAAGCAAGTAACATGTGGCTATTGGTGTAGATTGTGCCACTTCTTTTGACGAAAGGCTGTCTCCTTGTCTGAAACCTCTTTTGGTACAAAACTCTTCGGAGAGGTTCTTTCCTATTTTAACTGAAGATCTTGTGTCAGTTAGAGTCATTTTACAAAGCCGAATGAGCTTTGCGAGGATACCAAATTCACACATGGCTTGGAATACCTTTGAACGTAGCGGGCTGTCGAAGGCTGCTTTATAATCGACAAAAAGGTGGTAGGTGTCTATAACGCCCTGCAGGAAGTGCGGGGGAATCGGTCAGACGTAAATATCACAAACGATTACGTAAAGATCCCATACGATTAGTGCTGCCATGAAACGAAACATGAGCTAGGAGTCGGATTTATGGTAAATCATAGGCTTAAAAAGCTAGTCTCCAGATTCACTTCTGTTGGTGAGAGAATTATTACTATCCATATAAAAGTTCTTTAACATCAGTCTCATCTGCGCCCATGCCTTGACCAAAAAAAAAGAAGAACAGACCATGAATATATTCTACGAGCACCTAGAGAGGGCATATGACCGCTGTCATGACCATCACATTAAGATTGTTCTAGGAGATTTTATTGCTAAAATTGGGAAGGAAAATATCTTTGGTCCCATGGTCGGCAAGGTCGGATTTCATGATGCAACATCCGACAATGGAAAGAGAAACAATCCACCATCAAATAGTATGAACTACAATTAAACAAGTATCAGTCGGCTTTGCCGACAGAGATATACCCGCAGCCTATGTGAATTGGAACTTTCATCTAAGGACAGATCGAATGTATTTAGGGTCTTTTCAATATTTACAGTATATTTCAGTATTTTGTGGCCCTTTTTGGACATGTGAACTTCACGACACAAATGTGGATTAGGATTAAACTTCAAAAGTTTTGCTGAGGAGGAAATTGACTGACATAGTGCATTACGAAAGTGGATCTTATTTTGAGAGTCATATCGTTTTGATAGATATCGCTCCCACTAGTCATATCAGTGGGTTATCGTACAACTATTGGACCAGTATGCCAGGAAGCATAGACTTGTCCACGGAAATATTATGTAAACATGACCACAAAGAACATCATCGGTATAAATTTCTATAGAATCTTCGAACAGACCCTAAACAGCACTTGGACACAAATGTTGAACTTTTGAGGGGGAGGTATCCTAAGGAGAGTACCGACATGCACTATTTTGGATATATTAGTATGCGTAAAGTATGGACCAAATCGGTCCCTCCCTTCAAGAGTTATCGTGCGCACAATTTTTCCGAACATTCTTAAACTTTTGTGGGGGAGGTATCTGAAGGAGTGAACCGATATGGCTTTTCTGCGAACTTAAACTATGTTTGGACAAAATATTATGAAGGCCAAATTTTGGATCGAATCGGCAGATCCGTTCGAGAGTTATCCTGCGCTCCAACCACTACATACGGTGTCATAGAGGTTTTTAACTTTCGGGCTACTTTTTCAAGAAGTATAGTTTTTGCCCCTGATGAAACTTGTACCGCCGTATGGGGTCTTGAATACAAGTTGTTACAACAAAAATAAAAACGATTCGAGAGCAGGTCCTAAACTGAACTTTTCCGAAATTAGGATGTTTTCTGACCACAATTTGGACCGACAAAATACCTGAAACCGGGCGGTGTATGTCCACAGTTTTAGTTGAGTAGTTTTTGACCACTGGACTTTCACAATACTCGAAATCGAAATGTACCGTTATACCTAGCACCATTGTGATTAGCGAACCTAATTTCTTTAGAAGCATTCTTGAGAACCACTTCCTTTTTGACTGACATAAAGTTGGGATTTCACTGCTTTCAGAGGAAAGCTGCTGTAACATCGTTGCTGTTTTATGGGACGACGGCTTTGAGTTCCAAATAAAGAGTCTTGCAATGTTTGTTGTTTTATGGTTCGTTTTGCTCGTTGATGATCCCAAGGACCCAGCAAAATGTTCGATGCCAAAGATGTCATTCAATCATGGGTGAAAGTGATCTGGCATGTCATCTTTTTAGTACTTCATCGATGAATTTTATATGAGTGTGGACCCCAAAAGATGCTATTCATTTTTGGATCCAAAGCATGTCATTTACACCAACGCTTTGACATGTCATTTTCACCAATGCTTTGACATGTCATTTTCACCAATGCTTTGGCATGTCTCCACCAAAGCTTTGGCATGTCATTTTCACCAACCCTTTGAAATGACATTATCATTACGACGAGAGTTTTGACAACGTTTTTAATTTTTGGGACATATCGAGTCTCCGACAACATCAAGCCTATCGTAAATAATTAATCTTATATATTAAGAAAAATTGTATAAATAAAAACACCAAATTCATATCTATTGGATCGATGGAATGGGTTCAAATGATGATGAAAAGATCGGATGTTTCACGACTTCCTTTGCATGGGTTCAAATGCTGATGAAAAGATCGGATCTTCCACGACTTCCTTTGGATTGGTTCATATGCCAATGAAAAGATCGGATCTTTCACGACTTCGTTTGAACCAATGCAAAAGATGCCATGAAATCACGTAATCGCATGGAACCCCTTCCTTCAAACTTTGCTGGATTAGCTACTGCTGTTCAATGTTTTGGTCCATAGTATAGGAGGGCGCGTGTCACGATCGTGACACTTAAGAACAACAACTAAAATGATTAATGTTAATTTTCTCGTTTAGAGTTAAGCTTGATGATCTGAAATTATTTGCAAGTGAAAAAGGAAAGCCAAGGACTCGAACCCACATAGTCACCAAATTACGTTACCTGGTTTCATTGGTGGTAAAGCAAATCTTCGGACGTATCGACTATGTAATGGCTTCTGTGGCCAAGTATCCGCGTTAATGTATAAAAACACATTTGCATTTGAAAAAACGATAAGTTCTAGGACAGAGAAGCCATTACACAGTCGATACGTCCGAAGATTTGCTTTACCACCAATGAAACCAGGTAACGTAATTTGGTGACTATGTGGGTTCGAGTCCTTGGCTTTCCTTTTTCACTTGCAAATAATTTCAGATCATCAAGCTTAACTCTAAACGAGAAAATTAACAAAAATCATTAAAAAAAATGATCTTCGCCCCAAAAAGGCAAAATTTCAAAAAAATAAAATGATTAATTCTTAATTGTCACAACAGTGCTTATTTGCTTAGTTGTTATTTAGTGTCACGATCGTGACTCGCGCCCCTCTTTGTTATAATTTGGCTTCTGCAAAAAGTTAATTCTTCGATCATTATTTCTACCTCGAAACCGCAAAATGCAAGACCAACAAAGTTAACAACAAACCATTTTCTTTGGAATCTGTAGAAGCATAATAATGTATGTATATTTGTAAAATTGTGAACCTGTTTTGATTGTCAGGATGCCTATCATCACAATAGGCTAGACATAATGTAGTTATTGTATTTGTTTGTGTAATTGTTGTGTATTTTATTGGAAACCGCAAACGGGTTAATGGTCATTAAAAAGAAGCCTTTAATTTACCCGTTGGTAGGTATCCACAATCACATCCATGGTTACAATGCTCAACGATATTTCAGGTCTTCGGCTGATGAACTTTTTACCTTCGACAAATATGAAACGAATTAAGTGAGAGACAATTGTGAATAGACAAAGCAATGAATTTTGCGGAATGGAAATTTGTCAAGCCCTGAAGCAATATCCCATTACGATGTCAGTGATAAATAAAAACATGTGGTAAACTTTCGGTGATATCAGTATTTTAAGGACTATCTGTGGTATAACTTAACTATAAATTGATTTTTATGTGAATCACAAAATGATAAACAGCAGAATTTTTTTTTACTTTTTGCATCTTTATATATCCTTGCTTCCTATGGTTATTTAATTTTCTAACCTCAAAACTTATGTTAGTTTTATGGACAACAGTTCTAAAAAATAAAGCCATATTAAACTAATATTTACTATTCACAACCATTTGTCTTGCTTAAAATTCTCTGAAGGTTGTCGTTTAATTCAAATTTTGAAAAATAGTCCAGTAACATTTAGCAAGCACAAAGATACACCTATGTGTCAAGATGTAAAAAACTAGAAGCACATATTAGGTTTGAGTTATTTTGACATTTGAAATATAAAGAAATTGTGACCAGAATAATAAGCAATAAAATTATGGGATGAGTTAAAATATGAAATGATTGACATCATTGTCACCATAAACGACTAGACACCACTTAGCAATTGATATAGGCCCATTTGATTTTACCTTCCTTCTGTTGCTATTTGGTAATTTATTCACAACGAAAACACACACACGCACACCGAAAGAGGTAATTGGCCCTTCAAATCGCAGTATACAATGAAACTCTAGGTCATTCTGTCAAAGATGAACTCTCTAAATCATGTTCTCATACACTCCTAAGGTTTTGAATGTTAAACGTTTAATGAACTTTTACCTGTGGCCATTAGAACGTCAGTATTGTTCAGTAAGTATAATAGGCAAAGGTTCCCAGTATTTATTAGAGGCATTGATTGCAATGGCATGAACTTAAACAAAAGGATATAATTTTTCAGTTGCTATTTGGACAATATCGTATTGCAATAGGGAAGGAGCTGTTGTTCGATGGGTGACACATGTTCATATTTTGTAAACTGATATATCACAAGACGGGGGCTTGCTGAAAAAAAAACTAACGAAGCAAGTATTTAAAAAGGGGTAAAGTTAATATGCCCAACAGGGTTGTTAAACTTATTTAAAAAAGAAAACTGATACAAATTATTTGAACACATAGTATTATGATACTGTTGTGTGGCTCCAGTCTAAACAAAATTTTGTGCAATGTGCAAAAAGATATTGTCCATCAAATTCTCACAATATAAATCCGTACTGCTCATTTACATGGGAATTAAGTCTTCTCGCTGAGTCCTTACGATGTACCATGTCCTATATGGCCGCTAACGCTTAAAACGTACTTACTGACTTACGAGTACTTAGCTGGCCCATTACAGAACATTTGTTCCATATACCGAACTAAGAAAAGATCTCCAATTCTCTCTGTTTTTCGCTTCACTTTCTGGAATACCGCGACTTTTCATTTCTTCATCCACTTGTATGCTCCATCGAAGCTTAGGCCTGCCGATTCTTCGTGCACCGCCATGTGGCATGTATTCATACGCCTTTTTAGCGGGTTCATCATCGCTCATTCTTATGATATGGCCTAGCCAAAGCAATCGTTGCATCTCGATACGTTTAACTATATTGATGTCGTTGTATAGCAGATACAGCTCGTGGTCCATGCGACGTCGATATTCACCGTCAACGCAGATTGGTCCGTAGATCTTTCGAAGAATTTTTCTCTCAAACATACCAAGCACTGCCATGTCTGCTTGCGCAAGTACCCAGGCTTCGGAGCCATACATCAGCACGGGTAGTATCAGTGTTTTGTAGAGCGTTATTTTTGTTTGACGAGATGTGGCTTTGTTTTTAAACTGCTTACTTAAACCAAAGTAGCATCTGTTAGCCAACACAATTCTTCTTTTTATTTCACAACTGATGTCGTTTGTTGTGTTTACGGCGGTGCCGAGGTAGACGAAGTCTTTTACTACCTCAAAATTATAGGAACCAACTTCCACAGTTGGTCCGAGTTCAATAGACGCATTTCGCGTCGACACCATCAGCTTGGTCTTCTCGCCGTTTACCGCAGACCACTTTACCGCCAGATTCTGCTTCAACTTTCATAAAGGTGCCGATTACTTCTTTTACTGATCGTCCCATGATGTCTATATCATCAACATAAGCAAGTAACCTGTGGCTATTGGTGTAGATTGTGCCACTTCTTTTGACGTTTGCCTCTCGTATAACCTTTTCCAGCAGGATGTTGAAGAGATCACACGAAAGGCTGTCTCCTTGTCTGAAACCTCTTTTGGTACCAACCTCTTCGGAGAGGTTCTTCCCTATTTTTACTGAGGACCTCGTGTCAGTTAAAGTCATTTTACAAAGCCGGATGAGCTTTGCGGGGATACCAAATTCAGACATGGCTTGGAATACCATTGAACGCAGCGGGCAGTCGAAGGCTGCTTTATAATCGACAAAAAGGTGGTAGGTGTCGATCTGCATCTCTTAGGTCTTCTCCAGGATTTGCCGCAGGGTAAATATCTGATCAATGGTGGACTTGCCAGGTCTAAAGCCGCATTGGTATGGTCCAATTATTTCGTTGACCATAGACTTTAATCGTTCGCACAATATCCCTAACACGATCTTAAAGGCAATAGGGAGTAGACTTATGTCCCTATAGTTAGAGCATACAGTCTTATCTCCCTTCTTGTGGACGGGGCACAGGACACTCAGGTTCCAATCGTCGGGTACTCGTTCTTCCTGCCAGATGGTGCTAACTAGCTGATGAATACACCTTATCAGCGTGTCGCCTCCGGTTTTGAACAGCTCGGCTGGTAAGCCATCGGCCCCTGCTGCCTTATTATTCTTCAGCCGATTTATTGCTGTCTTTACCTCATCTTGGCTGGGCGGTATACATTCAATACCATCTTCTGGGATTGGGACTGTGGTATCTTCGTCGTCTTCGCTGCTATTGGATACCAACAGATTTGAAAAATGTTCTGTCCATATCCTGAGTACACTATCTGTATCAGTTACCAAATTACCTTGCTGGTCTCTACAGGAGTATGTGCCTGTACCAAAGCCATCAGTTTGATGCTTGACTCTTTGGTAGAATTTTCGGACTTCATTCTGGCTCCTGTACATCTCGATTTTTTTCACACTCCCGCTTTTCCATCTCCCTCTTTTTCCTGCGGGAAAGACGTTTCTCCTCTCTCCTTTTCCCCCGATATCTCTCTCGTGCGTTGCTATGAATTGTAAAGTAGCCATATATGCCGCATTTTTCTCTTCGGTAGCAGCACGACAATCCTGATCATACCATCGATTCCTTGGTGGAGGTCTCTGGTATCCAAGTATGGACTTTGCGGCTGTTTGCATGGAGTGGGCAATACTTTGACATTGCGCTGATACGTTAACGGGATGAGGAGTGCTTTGATTAAGCAATTGGGATAGTTGAGCTAGGAGTATGCTGTGGCTATCTGTTGTGATTGCAGCTTACCGATGTCTAACTTTCGTGTTGTGTCTGTTCGTACTTTGTTTGCTACGTGTAACCGAGTTTATGTTTGCTTCTCGGAAGCCGGTCAGGACCGTTCCTTGGTATCTTTCATCCCCTACATCACCCAAAAGTTAAAATAATAATAAATAAAATAAAAATAAATTATAATAAACAAGTAGGAAAAGCGTTAAGTTCGGTCGGGACGAACTTTTTATACCCTCCACCAGAAATTTCAGCCATTTCGGCGGATTATTGTGGCCACAACCTTCAAAATACCGAAAATCGGATGGTACCGTTCTATGGGGGCTATCTGATGGCGTGGACCCCTACCTACAAATTTCTGGGGGAAAGTTTTATACCTCCAACGAAGACTAAATACAAAATTTCAGCCATCTCGGTGTGATTATGAGGCAAAAAGCTTCAAAATACCGAAAATCGGGAGACATCGTCCTATGGGGGTTATATCAAAACGTGGACCTATATAAACATTTTATAGTAGAAATGTTTTTTAGCCTCTGGAAACACAAAATATAAAGATACAACCGATTCTGTTGTCAAATGGGACTAATACATTCAAAATATATTAAAATAACGCGTACTTTATATGGGGCGTTTTATGGGGGCTATACCAAAACGTGGACCTATATAAACCTACTTTGGTAGGAATGTTTTTTTGGCGTCTTGGGACACAAAATACCAATTTACAACCAATTCGCTGGTAAAATGGGTCAAATATCTTAAAAATTCTTTAAAACGACACGCGTCATTTTGTATGGGGCTATACGAAAGCGTGGATACATAGCCCACTTTCAATACCAAAAGTCCTACGTACATATAATCGATTTTCCCAAAATTTCATCCACCTAAGTCAATCCGTTCGGACGCTAGAGTGATTTCCACAGACGGACATGGCTATATCGATGTAGAATTGCAAGCTGATCAAGGATATATATAGTTTGTGGGGTCTACAATGATTATTTCGAGTAGTTACAAACGGAATGACAAACTTAATATACCCCCATCCTATGGTGGAAGGTATAAAAATACTAAAAATACATATAAAATATAAAAATATACCAAAACGTTGACCTAAATGCACTATTTTTGTAAAGGCTCCAAGAAAAATGTTGTGCTGTTATAATAAAAACCCCAGAACTATCAACTGACTTTAAAAATTCTAAATCCATCCGATCCAGGCCTTTAACTGAATTTGTGCGAAACATTTTGCAATTTTGTGGAAGAGGCACCCGATGGTGTGGTCCTATATGGCCTTTATCGAACTTGAACTAAATTTGAACCAGCCAGGTAGACAAATGAAAGAAATTGGGGTTACCTGATAATTGCATCATGGCAACCACCCCAATGAACTTTGGAAACTTTATTTTTGTACACACTTCCGTTAGGTATAATATATTTCTATACAAATTTCCACGATATCTGATAACTAGGATATATTCAGATGTCTCCATTAGAATCACCATCATTCTCAGAACCATCATATAACCGCAGATATATAATAAACTAATGAACTCTCGAAAAAGAGGTTCATTAACTTAAGCGCAGTTCATTGCAGAACAATTTTGCACGACAGCGAAAATGACAGTCCATTGTTTCTTAACCTACGATTAGTGTTTAAGAATATCTGCGGTTAAAGTCTCAAGCGTGCATTTATAATTATTATTTATCACGTATTAATGATGTTTTTTACGCATAATTAGAATGTATGTATATTTGCTGTGTGTGGGTGTCCGTAGCTAATAAATGCATGTTAATTGATTTGGTCAAAGTATAGAATACAATTAACATTAATTACAAACGACATTAACATCTATTCAACGCTTTAGGGTAGCATATGACCTACGTTTATAGGTCATTATAATGATAGGAGCACTATCATAATATACATATTTCACGGACATTTTCATACATTTACGTCAAATAAAGAACGATAGACATAATGTACGTTTTGTAGAAATTTTACGAAGTGCACAGTTTCGGCTAAAACGTCAATTTGTAGGTCAGTTTTTTAGTTGCCCCTAGCAGGGGTTTTTTGGAGCGTTTGGGCCATTATCTCAGGAAGCATTTAAAACGATCCGAGAGCTGGTTTTATATGCGAAAAATGTTGAAATATTGTGTGGGAGGTGCCTTTCTCCTTTCTTGTAGACTGGCAGATGGTGATAAGTAGCTGATGCAAACCCCTTTTCAGTGTGTCGTGTACGATTTTGAACAGCTCGGTTGTTAATCTATCTGCTTCTGCTGGTTTATTATTCTTCAGCCGGTTTATTGCTGTCTTTACGTCATCTTCGCCGGGCGCTAAACATTCCCTACCATCTTCCGGGATTGGATCAACGGTATCTTCATAGTCTTCACTAGTATTGGATACCAACAGTTTGAAAAAATACTCCTTCCATATTTTGAGCACTCTATATGTATCGCACGGTGCACCGTAACTAAATTTAAATGAAAATTACTTACACCTGGGAAGTTTTTGTGGATTCTGAAACTACAAAGTTCATAGATGAGAAAAATCGAAGAACAAAAAATAGGGTTTACCAGCAAAGTCGGACTATAGGAAAGGTTTGGAATTAAATAACTAACATTAAAATAAATAAATAATTCGAATATACAATTTTCGAATGATTTGTGTATAAATGCTAGTTTCCAAGCTTAGCCTTCGTCCACCCACTTAAATAACATTTTAATATGCCTGATGATCGGTCTAACCACCCGTGAAACGTCGCATAAAGGTTGAATGTGTGGGACTTCGGTGGATTCCTAATTTTTCAATGTACCTGTATAAGTTAGATACTTTGTCCCTCAACTTCCCCTGCTCGATCAATCACGGATGCTGATTGGCGCACTCTACAACTCCCTCTGCGGAGACTGTAGTGTGCGGATGGCCGCTGGGCATCGGTTGTTGACCGTTTGCTCACTTTGTTACACTCTTACTCTCACCGGAATAGTTGTAATTGTATTAGTATATGACATGGGATCCTCTGCGATCACTTAGAACCTCTGCGTTCACTTGTCATTAGTCAATTGTCGAGAAATAACGCCTACGCGTTATTACTAAAAGGCCTCTGTTGCCACTACCACCGATTACAAAAGGTAATCTATTTTGTTGTTTGAAAAGAATCACAAATAAATCATATGTACCTATTATTATATTTAAATTCATACTGGTTGTGTTTTTATTTCTTTGGTTCTTTTCTCCCTCCACTGCTCAACATTCGGTAACCTGAGCTATCGTTGAACTATCGAAGAAACCTATGGATTTCCCATCCCTCACCTAAACAGTACCTCTTAGGCCATAACAGGTCAACTCTAAAGAGAATTAATTCAAATATCACTCTAAAAATGACCTTCGACTTAATAAGGGAAAACAAAAAAATCGCCAGAGGGATTATCAAATAAATCGCAGTCAAAATTCACATTTTTAGGATTTTTTAATTTTTTACGAACTTGCTTGGGGATTTTGAGGATTCTTTAGCGGTAATGTTCATAGATGAGAAAAATTGCAGATTTTTAGTTATGGCAACTTTTTCACATACAATCTGAAAGACAACTATACATAAATCTATCACCTTATTATAAGTACGTTTATATATAACCGAATTTAATAAAGCCACTGGGTTTTAAATGTCAATCCCATTGTGTATACATCATATAAATCCTCATAAACCGAAAAAAATAAATATAATATAAACAGGCTATTAATTAACCTCTTAAAACTATATTTGTATTAGTTTCGTTTAAAGGATCACAACAGTCGTGCATCGCAAAAAACATATATTTTATGATTTTTCCCAAGAACAGTACCAGTAATTTTAACAGATATTTTTTAATGTGCAAATCGCTAATTTTTTTGTTGAAAAATATTTTCATAGTTTTGTAACAAATGTCCATCTACGAGACACTTTTTTTAAAAAAAAAAGCGTCTTGCTGTGATCTCGAAAATGACTGGACGGATCATCACATATCTATTGGCTTATTAAGTACCTAATAATCTAGTCTTTAGACGACGGAATTTAAAAATATAAATTTTTAAAAAATGGTGGACAGTCAAACTCAATCTTTCAACATTTAAAAAAATCGCTTTTTTAAAGAAAAGATTTTTATGCACATACTTAATAAATAGTAAAATTGTTCCGCAAACATCCCAGAAGCGGCAAGTGAGGGTTGGGGTGGTGTTTTTCGAAATAAGCCCACAAAAATATATGATTATCGGTACAGTTCTTCTCGACTTATAGTGAACACCGCTTTGAAAAAACAGTGTTTGTCGCAAAACTGTTTTGTTTTATGAATTGGTAATTGTTTTCTTTACTTAACATTTTATTTTTTAACTTATATAGTAAAAATTTGAGCTGAAATACAAGCTATTGTATTTTCCGATTTTTTGACGATTTGAAATACTTTTTTGCCGATTTACCGATTTTGGCTCCCGAAAATTACGATTTTCGACCAAACTTATCTGACAACACTGTCTGGCTCCTGTACATCTAGGCATTTTCATTCTCCCGCTTTTCCATCTATATCTGTTTTCTGTGAAAAATACATTTCTCATCTCTCCATTTCCTCCGATACCTCTCGTTCCCCCATTATGCCGCATTTTTTCTTCGGTAGCAGCACGACACGACAATGGGTTCCTTAGGGGAGGATATGGTATCCAAGTATGGATTTTGAGGCTGTTTGCATGGAGTGAGCAATACTTTGGCACCGTGCTGATATGTAATCGGGACGAAGAGTGCTTTGATTACGCAATTGGGCCAGTTGATTGGAATATTCTGTGGCTATCAGTTGTGATTACAGCTTACCGATGTCCAGATTCAGTGTTGTGTCTGTTCTTACCTTATTTCCTACCTTAATCAGGTATGTACCTTCGCTGCAACAAGGTGGTGATCCGAGTCGACGTTAACTCCACGGAATGATCGTATATCCAATACGCTCGCTCCATATATAACATCGTGATCAATTTGATTTCTTGTTTTTATACCCTACACAATTATGTGGGGAGGGTATTATAAGTTACAGGTTGGGATTTTGATCGGATTGTCACGAAATTTTTGGGGTTGATGGGGGCCCCACCGATTTAGATGCCTATTGATTTTGGTGATAGTCGGATAATATTCAGGTGTCGGAATGGGGAAAAACTCATGTGGAGACAAATTCAAAGTTGTATTCTTTGTCAATATATCGGCTTCTAGTAGGGGTATTCCAACGGCAAAGCCTGTCAATGGAAGACATTTGTGTAAAGTGGGCTGGCGAAGGCGGTCAAACAAGGGAGATACCACAATAGTTGGTAATGCATCCAATTCTTCCATTTTTTTGCACTCTAGAGGTCGATAGGATGGTCAGAAATTTTGGTTGCATATGGGGGTCACAGAGACAAAGAGGCATATTATGTTTGCTGGTAGTCGGGTTATATTCCCTAAAAGAAATGTTTACCAGTGAAAAGCTTATACACAGGGGTAGTGGTGTAGGGTACCACATGGTCGGCCCCGTCCCGATTATAGCCTTTGCTCACTTGTTTTTTTTTTTTTTTTTTGGTTTGGAGACAGCACGGTGAATGCATGTCGAAATGCTCAAATCTGAAACTGCTAAATACCATGTTTTTGCCGGTAGGAAGTCTATCAGCCTCATTACATTGTCAGATTTTTCACTGTGGAGACTGAATTTCCCGGCTGTTGGGCCAGTCGGGAAATTGAAAGAAACCCCTTCGATTGTACATGGGTATGTATTGCGAAATCATTCTAGACAAGACACTATGTTCAGATGATAAAAAAGGCTTCAAAAATACTTCCTATGTGCAAATTTACAATATATACATAGAAGTTTTCAAACTCAGCCTTTGTCTTCTAGCCATTCACATCCAATATGCCTGATGAGCTGAAGTAAACCACCAGCGACCACCACAGCTATAATTCAGTGCGTCAACTTTAGGTATCGCATTTCCTGTATGGCAGTAATGTCGGTCTTGCACTTTTGAAGTACATCTGTCAATGCGTAAACTGCACTTTCTCCATAATGAGTGCGACCATTCCAAGTGCAGATTCGCAGATCATGGTCCTTAAAACGGTTGCGACGGTCGTCAACTTTAGAGGGGTTTGTTTTTCGTTTCCTTTGTTTTTTTCGAGGGGAGGGTTACTAACCCGACCCCCAAACTCAAGTTTTCATCGTACTTATGGGTGAAGGTGTAGTACATGTTAGCTCACTACCTTCAAAGGTTGTTAAAGGCTGCTCCCCAGGTGACATCACGGGGAGCTCAGTGTCCACTTGAGATGAAAGAGGGACCAAGATAAATTCTGGGCTTTGCCATGTTAAAGCCGATCAGGTCCGTCTCTTGGTATCTTTCATTTCCTACGCCACTCATTACCAACAAATATCGGTAAAATGAAAATGCTTATAATTTCGGTAATTAATAACACTGTACAACAAAATTGAACTTTTCTTAAAATTACAAGGAACCGCGCACAGATTATGAAAGAAGACCGAAAAAAAGGAAACACGTGTATTGGCGTTTTGAAAGTTTACGTCGCGAAGTAACCTAAACATGCGTGGCAAGTTCCGCACATTTCTACAGGATTTGAAATATTCGGCATCAGATTCCTTGGAATCCTTGCCTTTTAGTTATAAAGTGTCTTTGGCAATATTGCTGACAACAATGCGGGGTATCCTTTTATGCACAAAATTATCCCTCATGCGAGTCACTAAACGGGTCCTTTTGGGTCCCTTTTTTCAAAAACGTTTAAAAACTCCTTTCGCGTCAAACCAAAATATTCCACAAAATTATTTGTCGTAAAATTGTACTATAGGTCCCCGAATACACAAAAACTCTAAATCGTACCTAAACGTCAGGAATTTGCCCAATGTAACATCACGTTATAGGGTTAATGTTGTACTTTATCTGAGTTTATTAAGTTTTGTCCCACAAAACTTCATTCTAGATAGAAGACGTCAAAGACAAAATTAACCCTTGAAATCGAAGTAACTAGCCATATCCTAGCTAAAATTGTTATAGTCATTCATGATACACACATGTATGTCAGATCCTAGGGTTAATTCAGTCAATTTTATCAGAGCAGGAGTAGCTGCCATCATTAGAGTATTTAGGACCATGCCAAAACCATGGATGTTAGGAGTCGTATGTCGGATATATTCACTGGACGATATCCGTAGACTATCCCTGCATTTTCACATACAATATCAGGAACCTATGACTTATCCAGATGACGTTATTTTAGTTTATAGTACTAAAATACGTTAAGTCCGATCTGGGTTTTCCGTATATATATTCACCATAGATATTCCAAAAACAGTTTGGATAGATCACACATAATCTTCTGAAAGAATTTATTATGAAAAAACATCAACAAAATATATTTTGTGACCGCAGATAACGAAAATGTGAATAAAAACGGTAGAATATGGTCGTAAATCATATATAAAAAGCGAGAGCTTCTGGAGATGTTAAATACTACAGCTGCAAATTTATTTTGTTAAGATACTCATAATGAAATTTGATTTGGAACATTTCTTCTTTTGACACAATCCCCAAAAAGTTAAGTATTTTAGGAGATTTTGACTCAGTATTTAATAAATTTTAATTAAGAGTCTAAAAGTTTAACAAATAATTTCTACATATAATATCTAATTTTATAATGTAATTTTCTTAACAAAGTATTTTATTTGATATCTAGGTTGTTTGTTGTTATATTTTTCATACAAAAGTAATGGTCCATTTCACCCGCTTAAGAATATCAGATCATCTTTCAAAATTGTAGGCATCTTTTTCGACCTATACTCTTACCCGGTGCAAAATTTCGTGACTATTGATGTATAATTGCGACTTGTAGCGAGTTTATTATTACACTACAAACAAATAACGGAATATATTAGGATGTAACTCTGTTATCTGATCATGCACACCAACATAATTGGCACCAATTTTAGGAGAAGGTCAAGCGTTCCACTTTCAAGTATATCTCACTTGTCCGGAATGTCACGTCCAGGAATTAAGGTATAAGCTGTATATTAAAAATTTTCACAATTTTCACACAAAAGTTTTGGTCCATTTAACCCTCTAAATATTATCCGATCGCCATCTCAAATTGCAAGCTTCTCCTTTGTGTTATACTCTTACCTTATTTAAAATTACGCGTTGATCCGACTATTATTGAGACCTACAGAGCCACTAGAAAATTGGATAAATATTATGTTTTTGGTCCATTTCACCCGCTAAATATTTCACGATCATCACCAATAAGAATAGGGATCTATTCTGATCTGAACCCGACCTCCATACAAAATTTCGTGACGATCGGTCCATAATTGCGGCCTGGAGCGAGTTTACAATTTATAATGGACAGACGGATGGACGGACGGACGGACACACATCTTAAAATCGCTTTATCTCGTCGAGATATGAAGATTGGTATAACACATTGGGGGTCTCCGACGAATATTTCGCGGTGTTACATGAATTTTTACCAAAACAAACTTATAATACCCTTTTCCACATTGTGGTATAGGGTATAAATATTTGGGGGTTTTGTTGGCAAACTTGATGTATATATTTTATTGGTATATATTGTAAATACATATTTCATTTATTCTGCGCCTTTATTGAAATTTCATGGAGAATATTTTTGTCTTTGTCTTTGAATTCTTCTATCTAGAATGACGTTTTGTGGGACAAAACTTAATAAACTCAGATAAAGTACAACATTAACGCTAAGATGTGATTTTACTTATGGCAGATTCCTGGCGTTTAGGTACGATTTAGAGTTTTTGTGTATTCCGGGACCTATAGTAAAATTTTATGACAAATAATTTTGTAGAATACGATCACATTTTAAAGGAGTTTTTAAAAGTTTTTGAAAAAAGTGACCAAAAAGATCCTTTAGTGACACGCATTGTGCCACCTTTGAAAACTTGATGTTTCCTGGCCTGGGAATCGAGTGTGTTTACCACTGCACTCCCTTCGATAGTTATCTTGCGCACCACCAAAGGTTTCCATTCGCGGCAAACAGTCGGACCATTCTTTTCTTGGAACATGATAAAACTCTCATCCCCAATTTAAAAGTTATTCCTTTCGACTTTTACTACTACGACTAATTAACAACAGTTCCTCAATGAATTTAAGTATAAATGAAAGCTTTCCGCAGTTCCGATTAATAAATAAACATTTTTCATTTGTTATTGTTACTGTTGTTCCGTTGCCGTTACTCTACAATTCCTTAAATACGATATTGTGGGAATACGTCAGAAAAAGTTTCAAATACTTTTGAGTTGTTTTTTTTATTTCTTTTAGTTTGTCTATTGCATATCAGTTGTTCATGCAATGTGAAATTCCACAAGAGAGTATTTCAAACGTGAGGAAAGCGCGTGAAAAAGTCACACATAGCACGTTTCAATCGTGAACAAGTGCCGAGGAAAGACTTTTTAAGTTATTTAACATAGCGTATTGAGGTGCAACATGTTGTTGCGAACACATTTTACACTTTCGAAAAGTAGCAAGTGTCGGACACTTTTTGCATAAGCTCACATACATTTAGCACATGGTTACGTTGTTCCCTTGAAACATGCTTTCGTTGTTTTTTTTTTTTTTTAAATAACGAAGTTTAGGCTGTAAGATTGTTTGGCAGGACTGTTTTATATAATCTCTTTTTTTCTCTTGGAAGTCAAGGTATTGAAATATGTTGATTTAAGTATTTAAACGCTCCAAGTATAGGTATAAGAAGGCTATAACACGGTATCAGCTAATTACGGTGAAGTCGAACAAAAACTACCAAATGTTTTTAAAATAAATTCTTCATGGGGTTAATGCAAAATGTAATTTTTTTATTCCATATTCAACCAAAAAGAGTTTCCAAAATAAACAGATCCTAAATAAAATTTTTCACTGTTAGCAGAATGCATGGGCATGTGTCACATTTTAATATAAGCCATGATGATGAATGCCTCCGTGGTAGCCACCGTGGAGATAACTGCCACCATGATGGATCAAAGGAGTGGCAATGTGATGAGTTGAAATTATTGGATGGGCCACATGGACTGCTGGAGCGGCATGATAAGATGAGACCACTGGATGGGAACTAAGGTATCCAGGTTTGGCAAAAGCCATGGCCAAGAAAGACAAAAAGAGGAACTGCAAAGGAAATACAAAAGACAAATTAAAATCCTTAAAATCATAACAACAAAAGCAGCCATTTACTTACAATCTTAAACATCTTTGTACAGAGCTTGAACGTTTTGATAGTTGCTTGTTTTACAGTTACTTGAAAACTAACATAATTCCACTAAACAGCAAAGGGCTTTATATACACCCATTTACTCCATAGCAAATCTTAATAAAATCCGAAATATAATATTTACCAAACAAATTTAGTTCGTCTTGAGCAATTGTCATCCGACACCCCGACACACTCAATCACCATGTACCAACCAACATTGCCACAATTAATACCACCTCCACAACGAACTACCACTCAAAACCACCTGTCCAAACAGCAAATGAAACCTCAAACCAAACATGCCTGCCACAAAATTGCCAAAGCATACAACCGCCAAAGAAGAAAACCGTTCTTGTGGGTTTAACACAAGGGTATCGGATAACTATATGAAGATGAATACTGATGAGGTTTTTTGTTTGTGTTGTCTCGCCAATATGAAATACATGATAAATTTGCTCTCGAATAATAATAATAATAAAAATAATAATGTTGTTAGGCTAAATCTCATTTGTTTAATTATTTCACAAATACAAATTGGCCATGTGAGGAAGGAGAATATCATAATGGGCTTTGGACTAAATTACCATTTTTGGGGAAAAAGTGTGCCAAAACTTCCCATGCCAAGTGGTGGATGGTATGCTAAGTTTGTCGATAAGTTGGTATCTTCGTGATAATAAATTGTATGTTAATCTTGTTGTGGGTGACGTAGATTTGATGGATACTAAACAACGGTCCTGACCGGCTTTAATATGTCAAAGCCAAGGATTTTTCAAATTCCACTTTCACTTCAGGTGGACACTGACCTCCCATGGTGTCAACTTGGGAGCTGCATTTAACACCCGTTAAAGTTAGTGATCTAACATGTGCCGGGCGTTCGCCCATAACAACGTTAAAACTTGGGTTGAGCCGTAGGCCTAGTAAACCATCCCACAAAAAAAAAAAAAAAATTATGAAACAAGTAAGAGAGGGCTATAGTCGGACTGAACCGACAATGTGATACCCGACAAAACTTCCATTGGGCATTTGTTTTATGTGATTGGTACACGTTATGTTATTAATATACTTAATTCATATTTTTATACCCTCAGCATATGGGCAAAATGTGCCTCATCGAAATAATTGTTTTAGAACCCATAGATGTTTGGACGAAATGTGTTTCAGACAATTTGAGGTTGATTTAGCAATGTCCGTCCGTCTGTCTGGCTGGCTGGAGCGCACGATAACTCTCGGACGGATCAACCGATTCGGTTCAAAATGTGGCTTTCCTAATATTTTGTCAACATTTACTTTAAGTTCAAAGATGGGTTACATCGGACCACTCCTTCCGGTACCTCCCCCACAAAAGTTCGGAAATGTTCCGAAAATTTGTGCGCACGATAATTCTTAAAGGAAATAACCGATTTGGTCCATACGTTGCACATCGTGAAATTTCTACCAGACTTAGATGAGGTTCCAATATGGACTCAATCGGTTCACTCCTTCGGGTACCTCCCACACAAAATTTCGCAAAAGTGCAGTTTGTTGTAGCAACTTGTATTCACTGCCCCCCATTCGACGCTATAAGTTTCATCACGTGCAAGTCCATACTTCTGGAGAAAATAGCTCGAAAGGTACAAAAAACCCCTATGGCACCATGTTGTTGTAACAGTGTTTTTTATTATGTTTGTATGTTCGTTCCTCTGTTCAATCTGGTTCTGGGTCTATCTCCAGTTCCAGAAAAATGGCTGCTTCGATGGGATGTAGCCACAGATCCACTGGAGTTAGATGGGTAGGTTTGGCGGGGTAGTTGAAAAGGTGTTCTGTGTCGTGCGGGCCCATGCCGCATACTGGGCAGATGTCTTGCACGGCGCTATCGATTTCCGCCCAATCAGAATTTAGGCGACTGCAATAATTCGAGCGTAGTTGAGCCAAAACTACTCTGGTTTGTCGTGGCAGCTGACGCTCCTCAGCTGCGATAGAGGAGGGATGTACTCCGAGTACTTTATTCACACTATAATTGCTTAAGGCCTTGGCAACTGCGTCCGTGTGAATGCTATTCAAACCTGCTTGATATGCTTGTTGACCTAGGGGATCTCTCCTGTATCGTTGGACCTCTCCCTCTAGAGCATGGATATCCTTCCTGATCTGCCTGAATGTGTCGGGCCTACCCCCAAGATGGTGATTGGGATGGCTCACACGGTAACATCCAAGCAGGTACTGCAACGAATGCATATCATTGTGTTGCTTTACTGAAAGAATCTTTGCCTCCTCATGTAGATGGTCCACTGAAGATTTGAGGAGGCACCCTGTTGCTGTTCTCAAGGAAGCATTCTGGCAAGTTTGAATCTTTTTCCAATTCGTATCTCATAATCTCGGGGACCGGACTGGAGCCGCATAGCTTACCACAGACCGACCTATCGCGTTATATGTGGTCAACAAGGTTTCTTTATCTGCACCCCAAGTGCTGCCGGCTAGGGACTTGAGGACCTTGTTCCTACTTTTCAGCTTGACTCCTAAAATTTTAGGGCAGTTTGTGGTCGGAATTCTGCTACCGTCGATCATGACATTCAACTCACGTCCAAACTGAGCTGTCCATGTGGTGAACAGAGTGGCTGTAGATTTTGAGGCGGAAATCTGCATATTCCTCGAATGGAAATTAGTGGTAAGATCGGTTAAATAGTTGTTCAGTCCCTCCCATATGTCATCAGGATAGGTACCCGACGCACAGTGTCACGACCGTGGCCAAAAATGGTAAAAACTAAATACTTCGTTGAACAAATTTGTTGATGGGGAGTGATAGAAAACATATTAATTAAGAAGAATCTGAATTTTGGTACTGATACGTGAAGTAGTTTTTGCTATATGAGGATTTAAATCCGATAATTTTAGTTAATAAGTATTTTTGTGTGTTTTTTCTAAAATTAATAAATTATATTATGCGTTAATATTTAAAATTTAAAAGTAACGGTCGCTGCAAAAATCGTTCCTAAGTTCTCTTGGGATGTAATAAACTTGGCTACACCTTTGTTTGCATGTAAATATTAATCATATGGTGTTTACATTTACCCAAACATGTATTACTAAGTTTGTTAATTTTCTGAAGCAAATTTTAAATTGAGTGGAGTGGGAAAAAAATTGTATAAAAGTGTATATCGATTTTTTTGCTGTATGAGTAGTAAAAAGTGAGTACTTCAAATATATAAAGGTCCCAGCTGCAGAGGTCTGCAGACGAATGTGTCACTTCTCTTTTTCAGCGACCACCTCACTGAGAGGATACCCCCTTTTTAACAAATCGTTTTGCGGTGTTGGCTATAGCCCGAAAACGAATGAACCGATCATCATATATTTTTGTGGGCTTATTAAGTACCTAATAGTCTTGCTTAAAAACGAGAGAATTTTTAAAAATATCAACTTTTAAAAAAAATTGTGAACAGCGAAAATCAAAATTCGATTTTTTACAAAAAATTTACCGTTTTTTGACCACTAATCGGTCAAAAAAATTTTAAAGGAAATTTCTCATATATAAAGACAAGAGTTTGATATATTCAATATGCTCACAAACAATATGAAGACTAAACACCAAATTTCAGTCATATCGGGTGGATATTGAGGCCAAAACACTCAAAATACCGAAAATGAGGAGGCACGGTTCTATGGGGGCTATAGGAAGACGAGGACCTATACCGACATATTTCTGGTGGAAGGTTATAAGTCCCCCAACGGAGACTTAATACCAATTTTCAGCCATTTCGGTGTGATAATCAGGCTAAAACCTCCAAAATACCGAAAATCGGGAGGTACCGTCCTATGGGGGCTATATGAAGGCGTGGACCTATGCAGACAAATTTCATGGTGAAGGTATAATGCCCCCTACGAAGACTAAATACCAAATTTCAGCAATTTCGGTGTAAAAATGAGGCTAAAATCTTCAAAATAACGATAATCGGGAGGTACCGTTATATGGGAGCTATATCAAAACGTGGACCTAAGCCCACAATTCTCTGTTGGAATGTTTGATACCTCTGCCGAAGTCTAACCACAAAATTTGAATACTTTCAGTTGGTCATTGTGTCTTAAACATTCAAAATACCGAAAATCGGGAGGTACGGTTCTATGGGGGCTATATCAAAACGTGGACCGACCAACCCAAATTTTTGTCCTGAAGATTGTAAGTCAATAATAGGTACGTGTACCAAAATTGATGCACCTACGACAACTCCTTCTATTTTTGGCCACAGTTAATATGAACTCGCGACATAGTGCGACGCCATCACCATATGTAGTGGCTGGAGAGCTCGAACCGAATACTGCGTTCGTCCACACTTTGGATACTATAATATTTCTTCGAATATTAGATGAAATTCGAAGGTGGTGCTTATAGGTCAACTCCTTCCGGTACCTTTCCCACAAAAGTTCCAAAATATTCAAAAATTTGAAGGTGGTGCTTATAGGTCCACTCCTTCCGGTAACTCCCCCACAAATGTTCGAAAATATTCGCTAAAATGGTACGCGTGATTTCTCATAGACGTAGCAACCGATTTGGTCCAAACTTTGGATCTCTAAATATTGTCGAAACTTAGTTTATGTTCAAATTTGGCCCTATCTGTCCAATCCTTGCGGTACCACCCACACAAATGTTCAACATTTTTGTGTGTCTAAGGGTCTGTTCGAGGATCCATTTTTACCGAAGGTTTTTCTAGTAACCCTCTTTACAGCTATATTATGTTTTTCGTAGGCTAGTGTGATAAATAAAGCCCTACCTATCGTTATCCTCGCAAATTTTTGATCTTTAATCCTATCCATACTTTTGTCGGTTCATACGCCCAAAATTTTGAAAACCCCCCTAAATGCATACGTTTTTTTTGGGAAAAAAGTATTTCATCCACACAGGCTGAGGGTATATCTCTGTCGGCAAAGTCGACTGATGCTTTTTTACTTGTTATTGATATAATTTGCATGGTGCCCGGACATAACTCCCACGGACATAACTCCCAAAATGATTTTGGGCGTTATGTCCGCTGCGCTTTGCAGATATAACTCCCAAAATTTGTTGGGAGTTATGTCCGTGAAGCAAATAACTCCCAACGATTTTTTCTTAATTTATAAATTATTTCTTTGCTTAATTTTGAAATTTATAGTTATACATTCTATTAAATTTTAGAGTAGAAGGTAGAATGTAATCGGAATTATACATTTGAGAAGGCCTATATATATGTCCAACAATAGTCAATTTCACCCTTTAAATGCTATCAGATAATTTTTATACCATCCACCATAGTATGGAGAGTATATTAAGTTTGTTTTTCCGTTTGTAACGCATTGAAATAATCATTTGCGACCCTATAAAGTAGATATATTCTTGATCAGGGTAAAATTCTAAGTCGATCTATGCATGTCCGTCTGTGGTAATCACTCTAGCATCCACAAAAATGGATATAGGACGCTGAAATTTTGGGAAGATGCTTCTTTTGTTTGTAGGCAGGTCAACTTCGATGATGGGCTATATCGGTCCACGTTATCGTATGGCCCCCATGTAACGTTTTTAGTCGAATTGGCTATAATTTGACATTTAGAGTTCCTAGTGATCAACAAACTTACATTACAAAAATAATGGGCATATGTCCATTTTGATGATTTCAGCTAAAATTTTTAACCGAACGGGCTGTAATCTGACATTTAAGGTTCTCAGTAGTCACTAAACTTCTCCACCAAAAATCATCAACATAGGTCCATGTTTTTGAATAACCCCCATATAACGGTACCCCCCGATGTTCGGTATTTTGAGAATTTTTAGTACAATTATTAACCGAACTTGCTGTAATTTAACATTTAAGGTTCTCAGTAGTCACTAAACTTCTCCACCAAAAATCGTCTATATAGGTCCATGTTTTTGTATAGCCTCCATATTTCGGTACCTCCCGATTTTCGGTATTTTGAGGAGTTTAGCTACAATTTTTATCCGAACTGCCATTGAAATGACAGAAAATTGTTATTTAGTCTTCGTTAGGGGTATTTAACTTTCTCCTCTACATTTGTCGGTATAGGTCCAGACCTTAATATAGTCCACTTAGAACGGTACCTCTCGATTTTCGGTATTTTGAAGGTTGTGGCCACAAAATCCAACCGAAATGGCTGAAATTTGGTATTAAGTCTACGTTGGAGGTAAAAACCTTTCTAAGTCCTCGTTTGTTTATAGCCCACCCCCCCCTTCCAACAGTACCCCCGATTTTCGTAATTCTGAAGATTGACGTCAATAATCCGCCGAAATTAATGAACTTTTTTGTTTATTCTTCCATGGGGATACTTTAGTTATTCCACAACAGAATTATCAGTGTATGTCTTTCTATATCCCATAGAGAAACTTACCTCTTTATTTTCGTTATTTTGAAGATTTTAGTCACATTATCTTAAGCCTAAAAGCTTTCCGCCAGAAATTTGTCGGTATAGATCGACGTTTTGGTATAGCGCCCATAGAACGGTACCTCTTGCATTTCGGTATTGAAGGTTAGCCACATTGTTTTACCGAAATTGCGGAAATTTGGTATTTAGTGTTCTTCATAAACGAAAGGAAACTAATTTTCATTTTTTACTTCAATACAACTCGGGGTGGGGGTGATGTTGGAGATGGAAGATACCAAGGAAAGGTCCTGACCGGCTTTAACATGGCAAAGCCCAGGATTTATTTTGGTCCCTCTTTCATCTCAAGTGGACACTGACCTCCCCGTGGTGTCACCTGGGGAGCTGCCTTTAACACCCGTTAAAGGTAGTGAGCTAACATGTGCCACGCATTCACCCATAAGAACGTTAAAAACTTGGGTTTGGGCGTCGGGTTAGTAACCCTCCCCTAGAAAAAGCAGACTATTAGGAAAAAACGAAAGAAAAGAAAAACAAACCTCTCTAAAGTTGACGAACCCCGCAAACATTTTAGGACCATGATCTGCGAATTTGCACCTGGAATGTTCGCACACTTTATATAGAAGGTGCAGTTTACGCTTTGGCAGATGTACTTGAAAAGTACAAGGCCGACATTACTGCCATACAGGAAATAAGATGGATTGGGAAAGGCGTCACAAAAACACCTAAGGTTGACGCACTGTATTATAGCTGCCATGACACAAAGCATGAGTTTGGTTGCGGATTTGTAGTTGGTCGGAGGTTAAAACACCTGGTCTCCAGCTTCACCCCAGTGAATAAAGCTAAATTCTTCAACATCAGCTTTATTTGCACTCATGCTCCCACTGAAGACAAGGACGAACAGACCAAAGATATATTTTACGAGCGCTTAGAAGAAACTTATGACCGTTGCCCTGCCTATGACATTAAATTTATTCTAGGCGATTTTAATGCCAAAATTGGAAAGGAGAATATCTTTGGCCCAACAGTCGGGAAATTCAATCTCCACAGTGAAACATCTGACAATGGTATGAGGCTGATAGACTTTGCAGCTGCAAAAAACATGGTAGTTAGCAGTACCAGATTTAAACATCTCGATATTCATAAGGGCACCTGGCTGTCTCCAGATCAAAGAACAAGTAATCAAATTGATCATGTTGTGATAGATGGAAGACATTCATCGAGCGTGTTGGATGTACGATTGTTCCGAGGAAAAAACATACATAGATTCGGATCACTACCTTGTTGCAGCAAAGGTACGTACCCGTCTAAACGTTGCAAATAAAGCAAGAACATATACAACGTGGAAGTTGGACATCGGTAAGCTGCAAACACAACAGATAGCCACAGCATATTCCACTCAAAAAGCATATTCCACGGAAAAAGAGAGAAATGGAAATACGGGAGTGTGAACAAATCGAGATGTACAGGAGCCAGAATGAAGTCCGAAAGTTCTACCAATGGTGAAACATCAAGCTGATGTCTTTGGTACAGGCACATCCTCCTGTAGAGACCGGTAAATCCTGGAGAAGACCCAAGAGATGCAGATCGACACTTACCACATTTTTGTTGATTACAAAGCAGCCTTCGACAGCCCCCTACGTTCAAAGGTATTCCAAGCCATGTCTGAATTTGGTATCCTGCAAAGCTCATCCGGCTTTGTAGAATGACATTAACAGATACTTGGTCATCAGTTAAAATAGGAAAGAACCTCTCCGAAGAGTTTGGTACCAAAAGAGGTTACAGACAAGGTGATGGCCTCTCGTGTGATTTTTTCAACATTCTGCTGGAAAAGGTTATACGAGATGCGAAGGTGAAATGAAGTGGCACATTATATACAAACATCCATATGTTACTTGCTTATGTCGATGACATTGACATCATAGGTCGATCGGTAAAGGAAGTAACTGATACCTTTGAAAAAGCCGAAAAGGAATCTGCTAAAGTAGGTCTGGCGAGAAGACAATGTTAATGGTGTCGTCGGGCAATGCGTCCATAGAGATCTGGCCAACTGTTGACGTTGGTTCCTATAATTTTGAGGTAGTAAGGGACTTCGTCTACCTTGGCACCGCCGTAAACACAACCAACAACATCAGTTGTGAAATACGAAAAAGAATAGTGTTGGCCAACAGATGCTACTTCGGGCTGAGTTAGCAGTTTAGGAATAAAGCCACATCTCGTCAAACAAAAACAACGCTTTATAAAACACTGATACTACCCGTGCTGATGTATGGTTCCGAAGCCTGGGTACTTGCGCAAGCAGACAATGCAGTGCTTGGTGTGTTTGAGAGAAAAATTCTTCGAAAGACGGTGAATATCGACGTCGTATGAACCACGAGCTGTATCTGCTATACAACGACATCAGTATAGATAAACGTATCGAGATGCAACGATTGCGTTGGCTAGGCCATAACATAAGAATGAGCGATGATGAACCCGCTAAAAAGGCGTATAAATTCGAGCCGCATGGCGGTGTATTGTGTCAAATTTTCATGCTCATATATCTAATGTCATGTTCATACCAGCATTTGAATCACGTCGTTCGTTCTCATAATTACGTACACGAATTAACCCGTTCATACGACATGGTACACAATTCATAGCAACATGATTCATATTTTCATGGTTTTTGTTTACTGATTTTAAAGGAAGTTTCAACCAAAATACGGGTAAAATTATTTTATATGAACTGAAAAATATGTATCCTTCTTTCAGATATCTATTTAATATTAAATTCTATTAATTTCATTCATGTTTTCCATTTTTTCTCACAATTTTGGTGTTTTCAGTATATTTTCAAATTTTTCTATTTCAATAATTAACGAGAGAGACCCCTAAATTTGTACGCGAATTTGAAACGATGGACAAGAAATGCACCTGCAATGGAAGAGAAAACAAAATTTGCTATGATTTGAATGTATACTAGTAGTTAAACTGTTTACTTTTCATTCATATTTTGCAGTTTTTCTAAAAAGTTTTGGATTTTTAATACATTTTTAATTTTTTATTTTTCCTGTCATAATAAATTTATTTCGATAAATTCTCTCATTTGTTAGAGATGGGACATATTTTATCGTCGTTCTGAGAGTAATTTAAATTGAACAATGTACAAAAATCGTTGTTCGTTCTCAAAATTTTGTATGGGAAATGAAGCAATTGTATCGTAATTTGGGGTCGAACAACGAATAGAGAGCGAGTTACCGCTAGTCTGAACATGGCATTAAACTCATCGAGTTACAGCTCATTTACTGCGGGTTTGATTAAATTTATGCTTGACCTTGGAAAACTCAGAAACACTCATATTTTGATGCAAAATATGAAAAAAACTCAACATTTTAACTTTGACCTAGAAGTTGTGGTGTTGGGTTGTTTTCGATGACTTAAAAAATCAATTTATTTATTATCACGGAAAGGCTACATCGATTAACTTAAATCTTTGTATTGTGATAAGGCACCATCCTATAGTACTGTGAAAAAAATGGTTTAATGAATTCAATCATGGCCGATGCTCACTCAAAAACGAAGGTCGTTATGTAACATACCGCGAGGTAGAGGCATCCTTGGGAATTTCTTCCACCAGTATACATTCGTTATTGCATGAAAACCTGTCCGTAAAAAAGGTTTGTTCTGGTTGGATCCAGCACAAATTGACAGTCGCTCAAAAAAGGCTCTTGTCGATTGGTGCAAATAAATACATTCGCGGTGCTTTATAAGACGTTTATGAGATCCTCACTCAATGTGTAATGTGTAATTAAAAAGTCCTTTACTTTTACTTGGGGCTGGATTCTTGCTCTATGAAAATCTTAAATGAAAATACATATGTATGTACATATGTACATATTTTCTTTATAATTTTTTTTTTCATTTGACAGTTTTTCCCTTCATAAAATTTTTCATTTCACAATTTCATAGAAACAGAATTGAGGCCCTGGTCAACGATTTTCGTCGCCGTTTTTACATGTTTTCCATTACTAAATCAAGGGGATAATATGTGCGATCTTCCTAAGGTACTGCTTTTTTGGGTATTAGTTATTAATATTTCGTTACCGTTTGTTTTAAAATCAATGTCAGAGATATGTGACTTAAACTGCTTTTGCTTTTTTTTTTCAAAATTTCCGCAACTTTGAAAACTTAAATAACGACAACCCTAATATATAGTGATGCCCTAGAGAAATAATTCTGATAATAACTGCCACTTTTGACAGACTACATCTCCACCCACCTGTAAATGAGAAACGTCAGTAGCAGTGTTTGTTAATTAAGTATAAAATGCATCAGAAACAATGTATGAAAATGGGTTGTATACCAATTTTAAGAATGACACATATAAATAGCCCTGGCAGTCACTTTAAATGCAGTTAATTTATTAAAAATGCTTAAACTGGTGAGTTAAGTCAGTGCTACTATTGAAAAGTACATTATTACAAAACATTTACATTCAATTTGCAGATACTGCTGTCATTTTTCACATCTTTAGCCTTGGGCGGTTTGATAATGATGCCAAGTTTGCCAAATTTTCCATCATCCACCACAGTTCATGTTGTCAAATTTAATGCTAAACTTTTTGAGGAATTCCTAATGGAATTGATGGAAGGAAATTACCCAAGTTCTTACTTACCAATAAATTTAACTCTTTCCGATATACCGGCCTTCACACAAGTTTGGATATTGCCGCTACTCGATGATTCACCGCCAAGATTTCCATCAATTTTTGTTCGAATTTGCCAACAATTTTTTGAAACACAAAGACCGCTGTTGCTGTTGTATGAAACATTTTTGGCCACCAAAAAGCCAAGGAATATTACTTTTCCACAATTCTGGAAACCTTTTGGTAATTTAATGTTTAATTTTGGTATTAATACTAATTTTCAAACATCCGGTCAGTTCGGGTTGGGTAGAACTATAGTTTATAATATATATTTATAATTTTCAAAATAAAAACTATATATTTAAAATACTAACAAAAATTATTTTATTTATTAGAAATAAATATGAGACAAAACTAAAACATGGCTCTATTATAGAATTGTTATACCCTCAGCATTTATGATGCGCACAATTTTTCCAAACATTTTTGAACTTTCGTGGAGGTGATACCTGAAGGTGTGGACCGATATGGCTTATCTTCAAACTTAAAACAAGCTTGGACAAAATATTACGAAGGCCAGAAGGACAAATATTACAGAAAAAATGCTTGTGGAAGAATAAATCGCAACAACAACAAAGAACGGAACACAAGCGTTTGGCCGCATACACACCACCAAAGCAAAAAACAAACATTTTTCACCCTCCCGTCTTCGCTTCTGCGTCTTCTATTGCACCATACACACAGCTCTTTACTATAAAACAAGCGAGAGCCCTGTTGTTATGCTCTTTGGGAAAAATCTCTCTTACTTACTTACTTAGCTGGACCGTTACAGAACATTTGTTCTATAGGCCGAACTAAGAAAAGATCTCCAATTCTCTCTATTTGTTGCTTCGCTTTCTGGAATACCGCGCCTTTTCATCTCATCATCCACTTGTTTGCGCCACCTATTCCTTGGCCTGCCAGTTCTGCGTGCACCGGTCCGTGTTTATACACCTTTTTAGCGGGTCATCATCGCTCATTCTTATGATATGGCCTAGCCAACGCAATCGCTGCATCTCGATACGTTTAACAATATTGATGTCGTTGTACAGCAGGTACAGCTCGTGGTTCATGCGACGTCGATATTCACCGTCAACGCAGATTGGTCCGTAGATCTTTCGAAGAATTTTTCTCTCAAACACACCAAGCACTGCCATGTCTGCTTGCGCAAGTACCCAGGCTTCGGAGCCATACATCAGCACGGGAAGTATCAGTGTTTTGTAGAGCGTTATTTTTGTTTGACGAGATGTGGCTTTGTTTTTAAACTGCTTACTTAAACCAAAGTAGCATCTGTTGGCCAATACAATTCTTCTTTTTAATTCACAACTGATGTCGTTTGTTGTGTTTACGGAGGTGCCGAGGTAGACGAAGTCTTTTACTACCTCAATATTATAGGAACCAACTTCCACAGTCGGTCCGAGCTCAATGGACGCATTGCTCGTCGACACCATCAACTTAGTCTTTTCACCGTTTACCGCTAGACCCACTTTAGCAGATTCTCCTTCGACCTTCATAAAGGTATCAGTTACTTCTTTTACTGATCGGCCTATGATGTCTATATCATCAGCATAAGCATGTAACATGTGACTATTGGTGTAGATTGTGCCACTTCTTTTGACATTTGCCTCTCGTAAAACCTTTTCCAGCAGGATGTTAAAGAGATCACACGAAAGGCTGTATCCTTGTCTGAAACCTCTTTTGGTACCAAACACTTCGAAGAGGTTCTTTCCTATTTTAACTGAGGACCTCGTGTCAGTTAAAGTCATTTTGCAAAGCCGGATGAGCTTTGCGGGGATACCAAATTCAGACATGGCTTGGAATACATTTGAACGCAGCGGGCTGTCGAAGGCTGCGTTATAATCGAGAAAAAGGTGGTAGGTGTCGATCTGCATCTCTTGGGTCTTCTCCATGATTTGCCGCAGGGTAAATATCTGGTCAATGGTGGACTTGCCAGGTCTAAAGCCGCATTGGTATGGTCCAGGATACTCAGGTTCCAATCGTCGGGTACTCGTTCTTCCTACCAGATGGTGCTAACTAGCCGATGAATACACCTTATCAGCGTGTCGCCTCCGGTTTTGAACAGCTCGGCTGGTAAGCCATCGGCTCCTGCTGCCTTATTATTCTTCAGCCGATTTATTGCTGTCTTTACCTCATCTTGGCTGGGCGGTATACATTCAATACCATCTTCTGGGTTTGGGACTGTGGTATCTTCGTCGTCTTCGCTGCTATTGGATACCAACAGTTTTGAAAATGTTCTTTCCATATCCTGAATACACTATCTGTATCAGTTACCAAATTACCTTGCTGGTCTCTACAGGAGGATGTGCCTGTACCAAAGCCATCAGTTTGATGCTTGGCTCTTTGGTAGAATTTTCGGACTTCATTCTTGCTCCTGTACATCTCGAGTTTTTCACACTCCCGCTTTTCCATCTCTCTCTTTTTCCTGCAGAAAAGACGTTTCTCCTCTCTCCTTTTCTCACTGTATCTCTCTCGTTCGCTACGCGTTGCTACGGATTGTAAAGTAGCCCTATATGCCGCATTTTTCTCTTCGGTGGCAGCACGACACTCCTGATCATACCATGGATTCCTTGGTGGAGGCCTCTGGTATCCAAGTATGGATTTTGCGGCTGTTTGCATGGAGTGGGCAATGCTTTGCCATTGCGCTGATATGTTATCGGGATGAGGAGTGCTTTGATTAAGCAATTGGGCTAGTTGAGTGGAATATGCTGTGGCTATCTGTTGTGATTGCAGCTTACCGATGTCTAACTTTCGTGTTGTGTCTGTTCGTACTTTGTTTGCTATGTTTAAGCGGGTGCGTACCTTTGCTGCAACAAGGTAGTGGTCCGAATCAATGTTTGCGCCTCGAAAAGATCGTACATCCAACACGCTCGATGAATGTCTGCCATCTATCACAACATGTTCAATTTGATTTCTTGTTTTCTGATCTGGAGACAGCCAGGTGCCCTTATGAATATCGAGATGATTAATTCTGGTACTGCTAACTAACATGTTTTTTGCAGCTGCAAAGTCTATCAGCCTCATACCATTGTCAGATGTTTCACTGTGGAGGCTGAATTTCCCGACTGTTGGGACAAAGATATGGCATTAAAATCGCCTAGAATGATTTTAATGTCATGGGCAGGGCAACGGTCATATGTTTCTTATAAGCGCTCGTAAAATATATCTTTGGTCTGTTCGTCCTTTTCTTCAGTGGGAGCATGAGCACAAATAAAGCTGATGTTGAAGAATTTAGCTTTTATTCGAATTGTAGCAAGTCTTTCATTCACTGGAGTGAAGCTGGATACCAGATGTTTTAGTCTCTGACTAACTACAAATCCGCAACCAAACTCATGCTTTACGTCATGGCAGCTATAATACAGTGCGTCACCTTTAGGTGTTGTTGTGACGCCTTTCCCAATCCATCGTATTTCCTGTATGGCAGTAATATCGCACTATAGAGAGTGCGAACATTCCAGGTTCAGATTCGCAGATCATGGTCCTTAAAACGTTCTTTTTTTTCTTTTCTTTCGTTTTTTCATAGTATGCTGTTTTTTCTAGGGGAGGATTACTAGCCCGACGCCCAAACCCAAGTTTTTAACGTTCTTATGGGAGAACGCGCGGCACATGTTAGCTCACTACCTTTAACGGGTGTTAAAGGCAGTTCCCCAGGTGACACCACGGGGAGGTCAGTGTCCACTTGAGATGAAAGAGGGACCAAGATAAATCCTGGGCTTTGCCATGTTAAAACCGGTCAGGACCGTTGCTTGGTATCATCTATCCCCTACGTCACCCAAAAAAAAAAAATCTTCCCTCTACCCATAAAAAATATGTTGATACCCAGACAAATAAAATTGAGATATGTTACAAAAGGTTGCAGACATATATTTTGTTTGCAACCAGTCCCAAACATATATTTGTTTGGATCCAAGCATATTTCTAAGATAAATTTTTCTGCGTGCAGCAGTAAACGCTGTTCAAGACTGGAGGCTACACACTGATAAGGTGTATGCATCATCTTGTTAGCAGCATCTGATCAACGCGTATCCGATGATTGAAACGTAACCATTCTCTGTTCATTCCAAATTGGAACTCCTAACCCATAATTTTTTTCCATTTAATCCAAAAACTTTATATATAAAAATTTATGGCGATCGGTTAACGTTAACCCGTGTGGTATTGTGGGCCAATCTATGAACAACTTTAACATTCATTGATGTCGCTTAAAAACGATTGCAACAAACATTTATAACGATCGGTTAACGATAACCCGTGCCCCCTGACCGATATTTATTTCCATAGTACTTTATATGGGGATGGGGACTTTCTCAGATGTGTACTTCGGTACGGAAAACCTCTGACCGTCATTCACTTGGTAGTGACCAGAGGCGACTCATTTGTTGAATTTTCCAAGCAGCTCACTACTTCCGATTTTTAATCAAGTATTCCCAGGAAATATCGCACTGGCAGCCGTCAGTCGATAGATAAAGTGAGAAGGCGACCCGGCCTAGAGGGTTTGTTGGCAGCCCCAACACTAGGATCGGATGCTGTGGCCCAATCAGCCGCACATCTTAAAAAAACCTGATTAGAGAAACGTTAACAAATTCAAATTCAAACAACAGCCCTATGATGACGACCCCTTGCTTTCAAGAAACGGATTATGATTGGTACATGGAACGTGAGAACTCTCTCTGAACCATCTAGCTATCTGTTCTTGGCTTAAGTTAAGTAAGATGGCCTAAAAGTGGGCCCCCTTCGAGACATCCTCTGGCTTCAAACTCCTATTCTCTGGAAATGATAGTAACCGTATCAATGGAGTTGGAATACTTTTAACGCCTAAAACTAGCAATTGTTTCATCGACTAGAAACTCATTTCAGACCGTATTATAGTAGCTAGGCTCAACTCACGATTTCGGAAGATTGCTATAATACAATGTTATGCCCCTACGGAACCAGATGATGAATCTGTGAAAGATGATTTCTATTCCCAGCTTGACGCTACCATAAGCTCACTCCCAGGCGGCGACATTAAAATTCTCATGGGTGATTTTAATGCCAAAGTTGGTAATACTAATGCCGGCATAGAAGCAGTAATGGGAACAAATGGTTTATGCAGTCAAAAAAACGATAATGGAGACAGGCTCATAGACATTTGTGCACGGCATAATTTCTACATTGGTGGTACCAAGTTCATCCACAAAAATATCCACAAATATACATGGCAATCTGCAGACGGAAGGACAAGAAACCAGATTGACCATATTATAATAAGTAAGCTGTTTGTGGGTTCTTTAATGGATGTGAGGACAAGGCGCGGTGCGGACATCGATAGCGACCATCAGCTCTTGGTAGGGTCGCAAATACAACATTAACCGTTTGCAAAATCAGAGTACTGTCGAAGCATACAACACCGCACTGAGTACAGAACTAAACAACGGAGGACGAAGTGATGGCTCATGGCAGACGATAGTCGATGCATGTAACAGAAGTGCACAGACCGTACTTGGCCGCGCTGTTAATAGAAGAAAGCCGTGGATAACAGATACAACATGGGCCGAAATTCAAAAACGGACAAATCAAAAAACTCGTATTGAAGCAGCGCAGACTAACGAGGAAAGGACCGTAGCAAAGTTTGAATATAGAATAACAGCAAACAATGTTAAAAAACTTGCGCGCTTAGACCGTGAAGTATACTTTAACAAAATCGCAGATGAAGCTGAACAAGCATCAAATGTTCGGAACATGCGCCAAGTATATGCAACAATAAAAAAACTAAGTGGAAACAACATAAGAAGTACTGCATCGATAAGAGACAAAAACGGAGCCGAACTCACAACACCGGACGAACAACTTAATCGATGGTGTGAATTCTTCTCCGAAAATTCCACAACATCCCAAAACTACCAGCCACTCCCAACACCCTGATGGCGAGGCATCACTTTATTCAACTCTATTGCAAAACTCATGGCATCACTACTGCTAAACCGGATACGCCCAGCTGTGGAATCAATACTGCGATGCGAACAGGCAGGGTTTCGCACCGGCAGATCTTGCGCCGACCATATCAATACACTTTGAATTATCATCGAGCAATCAAAGGAGTACAACGCACATCTCTACTTACTTTTCGTCGACTTTGAAAGAGCATTCGACACCATATCACGTGATGCACTTTGGGAAATCCTTTCCCTAAATGGTATTCCGGACAAAATAATACTCCTCATTCGTGAACTCTACAGGAATTCGACATGCCGTGTGCGTTTTAATAAAGCAGAAATTTCACCCTTAATGAATACAGCCGGAGTTAAAGAAGGATGCATTTTGTCACCAACCTTATTCCTGTTAATGCTGGACTTTGTTATGAACAAAACAAACAGCGAGGCCCCATGTGGCATACAGTGGAAACTCAACAATCGCCTAAACGATATTGACTATGCCGATGATATTTGTCTCATGGCCCACCGTTTTGAAGACATCCAAAAAATACTAAATAGGCTTATTATCAATGCATCTAGTATAGGCCTCAAAATTAACATCAAAAAGACAAAACTTATGCGAATCGGGACAACACCACTAACCGTTAATGGCATTAACATCGAAGACGTCAAAACATTTTGCTACCTCGGAAGCGTCATATCTGTACATGGTGGCTCTGAAGACGACATTGTGGCCCGTATAAACAAAGCCAGAGCAGCTTTCCAAGCCTTACATAAAACATGGCGATCTAATAACATTAGTCGCAAAACAAAATTACGCATTTTCGACAGCAGCGCGAAATCAGTGTTGCTATATGGCTCATCAACATGGGGTACCACCCAGTCGAATATGAAAAAGCTCCAAACGTTCATAAATGGCTGCCTTAAACGTATCCTCCACATATACTGGCCGAATGTAATATCAACTAATGAGCTGCTCACTATTACAAATAATATCCCAGTCGAGGAGGAAATCAAGAAACGAAAATGGACTTGGATTGGACACATTTTAAGGCGTCCCGATAATGACATCACGAAGTCAGCTTTGCAGTGGAATCGTCAGGGACACCGAAGACCAGGTCGACCCCGAATGACGTGGATCAGATGCGTTGAGAGAGAGTACGAAGCCCTCAACAAGACATGGAATCAAGTCAAAAGTATCGCTAACGATAGAAGAAGATGGAGAGAATTTGTTACCGCCCTATGTTCTACATGAACTTTATTTGTTATGATATGTTCATATTATTTTGTATCACATTTCTTTAACAAATAAAACAGGACATATATATATACTTTATATGGGGGCCAAAGGCGAATTTTCAGAAAATCGTCCTACATGCCACAATTATTTTGCAATCAATGAAAAACTATTACCAGTTCATTGTTGAGGCTAAAAACTGAATCCTACAAAACTTTATGAAAAACGGGTCTGATTTTAATATTGCTCTAATATGCATATATGGCCAATTATAGGTCATTTTGATCCTATAATATACCTAATATTAAACTACGATTTTTATAATTTTTTTTTGGATTCGTTATATTAGTGAAATAATTACGCTAGATGCCTCCAAAACTTCTTTTTCCACCTACGAAAATTATATTTATTTTTAAAATTAGGGATCTGGGGCTCAATTCTGTTTCTATGAAAATGTGAAATGAAAAATTTTATAAAGGAAATAAATGTCAAATGAAAAAAAATCATAAAGAAAATCATGGTATAAGTAAAGAGGTAGATTTAAATGAAAAAATCTATAGAACCCTTGTTTTTCCTGAATTCATAAAACTTCAAAATTAATAAACAAAAAGGCAACAAGTGGGTTTGTTTACAAAATACCAATTTTGAGCATTTTGTGAAAAACGCGAAAAATGAATGAAGGGCCAAGGTTTCTCTACATAATCGAGTTGTGGATATGATAAAATGTTTGTTTCAATAATAAGCTGAAGGATTTCTTCCATACAAATGTTCTAAAAACAATATTGAAAATCATTGAATTCGATTGTTTTTAAAATTGTTGGCATATTATTCAAACATCACACACACACATACAAAGATTGTGTATATTGTTTTGACGTTTTAGGAACAGTCGAAAGAAAAAAATTTAAATTGACAGGAAGCTTTAGCTAACCTTTATTATTAAACCATGAAGAAAATATTTTTCATTTCAAATTTTCATAGAACAAGAATCCAGCCCCTGTTCATAGTACATTTAGGGTTACCACACCTATACT
Source organism: Musca autumnalis (assembly GCF_047663935.1). Taxonomy (NCBI): domain Eukaryota; kingdom Metazoa; phylum Arthropoda; class Insecta; order Diptera; family Muscidae; genus Musca; species Musca autumnalis. The sequence goes on along the minus strand of NW_027411977.1, from coordinate 39,387,021 downwards.
TGATTTGTTTTTACTACGATAAAAAATTGTCCCGTATGTTATCGAAAAAATAGTATAAATTAGTACATTCTTTTTATAACAGTTTTTTTTAATAAAAATATAACTAGATTCCTTTGCATATTTTTAGGCTTTTAGAAAAAAAAAAAACAAATGAAATAAACTTGGGTTTGAGTTTTGTTTTCGTTTTAAAACATTTTTCAATTTTTTTTATTATTATTTAGCAAGATTTAACTAAATCAATTCCTGAGTATCGTTGATCGGGGTTTTGGGCGACAGTTATAACAATTTACTTCTTCAACAACAAGGGGGCGGTGTAGGGGGCAGCAACATAAGGAGCAGCGGCAGCGTAGGTGGTGTAGGGAGCGGCAACATATGGAGAAGCAACATAAGGAGCAGCGGCAGCATAGGTGGTGTAAGGAGCAGCTACATAGGGAGATGCAACATAGGGAGCAACAAAGTTACCATGGTATTCTTGAGAGACGACGGCACGGGCAGCAACTACGGGAGCAGTATAGGCCAAAGGAGCTACAACACCAGGTTTGGCAGCAGCACAGGCGAAGACGGCCATCAAGACAATAGCGAAGAATTTGAACATTTTGTTTAGTTGTTTGTCGAGTTGTTGTCGTTTGTCAAAGAGAACAAATTGAACTGTGATTATCGATGGTCTCCAATGGTCATTATATAGTCAGAAGTGTCTACACCTTCATCGTTAACAAATGATATTGGCAATTGTATACAACCTTGGAGTGAGCATTGGCTTAACTATAAAACAGTAAAATACCCAAAATCTTGCAGACCTAAAATCATTTCCTTTAGAAAAGTCAAAAGAAGAATAAAGAGCGTTTAAACGTTGAAGCCATTGGTTTGCTAGTTTATTTAGTTTAGTACATGAGACAACTTGTATTCAACAACCGAAAATAATCAAACATACAAAGCACGTAATATCGTCCATAATAACACACACATTTAGACAGTTGAACCTACACGCATTATGGTTGAATTCTAGTTTTGTTAGTCTTCCGCAGTGACAAGAAGTGGTTCCTCGATTATAGTTGTCATAGGTTGGAAAACTGTTGTTGGTGCAAATGTAGATTAAAGTGTAAATATTTACTTTACTTAGAGGTAGTTTACACTATCTATCAATGTCATATGACACGAAATAAAAACATTCCATATCTACCCACGCAGGCAATGTGGAGACGTAATTTAATTATAATTTTGCTGGTGTGGACGCACAAAGTAAATGGCGTAGGGAAAATCCCCAATATAGCACATATTAGCGACTATATAATGATGGAAAATTTCATGTCATATGACATTTACATATAGTGTAAACTACCCCTTAGCTGGCCCATTACAGAACATTTGTTCCATAGGCCGAACTAAGAAAAGATCTCCATTTCTCTCTATTTGTTGCTTCGCACTCTGGAATACCGCGCCTTTTCATCTCATCATCCACTTGTTTGCGCCGTCTATTCCTTGGCCTGCCAATTCTGCGTGCACCGCCAAGCGGTCCGTATTTATACGCCTTTTTAGCGGGTTCATCATCGCTCATTCTTATGATATGGCCTAGCCAACGCAATCGCTGCATCTTGATACGTTTAACAATATTGATGTCGTTGTATAGCAGATATAGCACGTGGTTCATACGACGTCGATATTCACCGTCAACGCATATTGGTCCGTAGATCTTTTGAAGAAGCACTGCCTTATCTGCTTGCGCAAGTATCTCTTTTGGTACAAAACTCTTCAGAGAGGTTCTTTCCTATTTTAACTGAAGATCTTGTGTCAGTTAGAGTCATTTTACAAAGCCGAATGAGCTTTGCGGGGATACCAAATTCAGACATGGCTTGGAATACCTTTGAACGTAGCGGACTGTCGAAGGTTGCTTTATAATCGACAAAAAGGCGGTAGGTGTCGATCTGCATCTCTTGGGTCTTCTCCATCAGCTCCTCCTGCCTTATTATTCTTCAGCCGATTTATTGCTGTCCTTACCTCATCATGGCAAACTTAAAAAACTAGAAATTTTTAGCCAAATTTCCTACAAAGGGACATTAAATACAATCACGCCAAAATTACATCAGGAACATAATTTTTTCCATCGGAATCAATGACAAAACTACTGATAACGATAACCAATTACTCCACTATTCTGATTACTAAAATGTCATAAAAAGCGAAAAATTTTGAAATTATTAATCGATTATTGTGGAGCATAATTTTTAATGCTCATTTTAAAAATGCCCATTTTTGGTTCTCCGGTAAAATTTCAGTATACCGGTACTGTAAAGGAAATATTTTTGTATGCCAACTTTTCAGCCTACAAAATTGTTGTTTGAATTTTTAAAAACTCTCAACTCGTTTCCAAGTTATCAGCGTTTACATTATTTATTTCATGTTGCATAATTTTCAGTGTCAGTCACTGTATATTACCCAGCAAAATTTGAAGCAAGGGGTTCCATGCGATGACGTGATTCCATGGCATCATATGCATTGGTTCAAAGGAAGTAGTGAAAGATCCGATCTTTTCATTAGCCTTTGAACCAATGCAAAGGAAGACGTGAAATATACGATCTTTTCATCAGCATTTGAACCTATGCAAAGGAAGTAGTGAAAGATCCGATCTTTTCATCAGCATCAAAATTCTCGTCGCAATGAAATGTTATTGCAAAGGGTTGGTTAAAATGACATGCCAAAGCATTGGTGAAAATTACATGTCAAATCATTGGTGTAAATGACATGCTTTGGATCCAAAAATGAATAGCATCTTCAAAATGCCTTAAATAGTGTAATAACGTTATATAAGGGGTATAACAAAACCTGGACTTATGTCCATAATTTTTGGTGGGGAAGTTCCTGTACCATTGGGAACTCCAAATGCCAAGGGTCAGCCAACTCGGGTTGGAAATGGAGATAAAATCTTGAAATTCGGCATAAGAATGAAGATAGAATCCTTAAAATACTTTAAATCGGGTGGTACCGCTATATAACGGCTATAAGAAGAAATGAACCCATATTGGTTTTGGTTCCATATTAATTTATTGTCATTGTTGTGAGTTACTAGATTTAAACTAAATAGACACCAAAGCAAATTAAATAAAACACCGTTAAAAGTAACTATTTCCCATAAAGACTTCTTGATATCAATGACATGTAACCTCCTCGAAGTCCGAACGACGTGCCGCACACTTAAACACCGCTCAACATTTCTTAATAGGTGAGGTGTTTTGTTAAATTGGAAAACCTTTCAAAATTTCAGTGAAATTACTCTTAGTGTGGACCAGGACTTACATATACCGGTGACATTAACATTACCAACCAAAACAAATTTCTATGTGGTTGTTGTTGAATTGTATTGGTTGTAGTAATTAATCACTTTCCCTGTCAACATTTTTCAAAATTGTGGAAGAATATTCGAAGATTAATCTTCTGTGATTCCCAACATCGATCATTTGACGATTGTTAAATTTTTTTTTTTCTTAAATTTGTCTAATGATCGTCCTGCAACAGATGATTGCTTACATTTATTTTCTTAGATTTGCCAAATGATCGTCCTGGTGAATAACAGGATACTCTTCTGGAAGAGCAACATATGATTGTTGGTGACATTTTTGATTTGCTTGCATATAATTCACATATACACTTTCTACAGAATTTTGATAAAAATGTCACGCATAATATTATGAGAATTGATAAACACAACACATATCTGGGTTTTGCCAAATTTAACTAGAAAGACAAAGTGAATGCAGTAGCAGTATAACTAACCACCAACAACATAAGGAGTAATTAAAAATCATAACAAGGCAGAAAAGAAAACAAAAGGGAAAAAAAAACTCAAAGACAACAAATAAAACAAAACAAAAACAAACCCCATGTAATCCATACTTTGCACATCCTAGTATATCTACCAGATATAGATCAGGTTCGTATATGGACTATATTTGTCTCCTCCTTCTGGTACCTCTCACACAAAGTTTCGGATAAGTTCACATTAAGACCAGCTCTCGAATCACTTTGATTTGTGTTGAAGCGATTTACATTCGCTACCTCCATTAGACGGTAAACGTTTTTTTCAGGCGCAAGTCCATATTTATTGGGAAAACAGCCCGAAAGATGTAAAAACCCCCTATCTCACCGTATGTGGCGGTCGGAGAGAACGATAACCCTCGAACTGTTCAACCGATTTGGTCCAACATTTGATCTTCCTCATATTATATACAAACTTAGTTTCATGGGGCAATACCGGTCCACAACTTCCGGTACTTCTCCCCAATATTTAAAAAATGTCACTAAAATACTAGGACAATATCACATGAATGGAGCAACCAATTTGGTCCAAACTTTGGATCTCCTAATATTTTGTTAAAATTTAGTTTAACTTCTAAAATAGCCCATATCGGTCCTCCCCCACAAGAGTTTAACATTTGTGTCTTAGTTCAGTTAATTCCTTCAAATGTCCAAAAGGGGCCACAGAATTCAGAAGAGACCTTAAATACATTCGATCTGTCCGTAAGTGAAGGTTTCACTTCACATTGGCTTAGGGTATATATCTGTCGGCAAAGCCGACTGACACTTTCTTACTTGTTATGTATGTATATCGATTCAGAAACCTGGATTCAACTGTCTTTATATAATGGTTTTTCCAAAATAGACCGAACATTGTAGCATAGTTTTGGGCTGCTATGATAAAGAAAATAATTAACTTTGAATTTTTTCGACTTATAACATTTTATTGTTTAACAAAATTTGACTAAACCAATTCCTGAGTATCGTTGAATGGGGTTTTGGGTGACAGTTATAACAATTTACTTCTTCAACAACAAGGGGGCGGTGTAAGGGGCAGCAACATAAGGAGCAGCGGCAGCGTAGGTGGTGTAGGGAGCGGCAACATATGGAGAAGCAACATAAGGAGCAGCGGCAGCATAGGTGGTGTAAGGAGCAGCTACATAGGGAGATGCAACATAGGGAGCAACAAAGTTACCATGGTATTCTTGAGAGACGATGGCACGGGCAGCAACAACGGGAGCGGTGTAGGCCAAAGGAGCTACAACACCGGGTTTGGCAGCAGCACAGGCGAAGACGGCCATCAAGACAATAGCGAAGAATTTGAACATTTTGTTTGGTTGTTTGTTGAGTTGTTGTCGTTTGTCAAAGAGAACAAATTGAACTGTGATTATCGATGGTCTCCAATGGTCATTATATAGTCAGAAGTGTCTACACCTTCATCGTTAGCAAATGATATTGGCAATTGTATAGAACCTTGGAGAGAGCATTGGCTTAACTATAAAACAGAAAAATACCCAAAATCTCCGAGACATAAACTCATTTCCTTGAGAAAAGTTAAAGTCATTGGTTTGCTAGTTTAGTACAAAGACAACTTGTATTCAACATAATCAAAAATACAAAGCACGTAATGTCGTCCATAATAACACACACATTTAGACAGTTGAAACTACAAGCATTATACAGTGTGTGGTTGAATTCTAGTTTTGTTAGTCTTCCGCTATGGCAAGAAGCAGTTCCTCGATTATAGTTGTCATAGGTTGGAAAACTGTTGTTGGTGCAAATCCATTCAAAATAGACAACGAAATAGCAAAAATTCCCGCAAAGCTGAATTTTGGTGGAGGGCTAGGGTATGTCATTAGAAACAATGCCCTTAAAGTCCCCATCAATCCCATGTTTGCAAAAACAGTTCTTCGGGGTCAATGGCCGAAATCTAAAAGGAACCACTCTTGAGATATAGAGCGCAGCTTAATGCTCAAAGAGAAAGTTAAAGAATACACTTCAGACATTAAGCTCCCTACGTATCATTTTTTTCGAATTTTCACTTTAACCGCGTCAAAAGGATGCTCAATTTTTGCTCTAATCTGGACGCGCAGCTAGATTTATCTAAAAGCTTATTATGTGATTGTAGCATTTTTTTATGTATAAGTCGAGCGTGTAGTCTTCATACCCAGCAAAAATTCGGATCCATTAATCATTACGTAACCCATTACAAAGTAATGGAAACAAGCTTCTTTTCCCATTACAAGTAATCTGAAAAGTAATGGGATACTTCTTAAACAAATTACAAGGCAAACCTACTTACTTTGCTCCTCACTAAGTAATTAAAAAATAACAGTTCGTGGTGCACATGTGTACTGCACATTTAAGTTCTTAAGCAACCCTTAATGTTCGTGTGCGTGGCATAGTATGTAGTGTCTTTGGCTTGTAATCAGAGGGTTCGTGTGTTCAACTCCCACAGCGAGCGAAATAAAATAAAGTAAAATAAAAGTAAGAAGTGTGATGAAATTAAAAAAAATCTCTACATTAACTGTTCTAAAAATAGAATTTTTTTCAACTTACTTTTCAACTTCTAGTGGTCATAAAATAACTACAAACTGAGAGCGACATGCCCTTGTAAAAATAATGGGGAAGAAAGGGGGTTTGTGAGTAGTTACGGCTGCCAAAAATCCCTTACAAAACTCATGATTTTGGGAGAATCGCAGCAATCTGCGGTCAAAGTCAACATTTTTGTGCGTAATTTTTTCTAAAATACCTATTTATGTGGAAAAATTTTACAACTGTCATACAATTTTTGTGGAAATCCGCGTAAAATTATTTTTTTTTTCGTTCTGAATCTAATATGCCACAACGCGTCCAAATCGGTCCACTAGATCGTCAGATATGATACCCCTCAAATTTCGAAAATTTGCAAATAATGTTTTTGAAAATATCGCGTGTTAAAACGAGTTTTGAATGTGTCAGTTCTACTTAAATAAATAGATCGATACGTATGTTTAAAATTTGCGAAAACAGATATTTAAAAACTATCGCGAATCCAGAGATATAATAGATTTTCCCTAAAAATTGAGTGCGATGCCTACATCCACGGTTCTCGATGGATCGCATTGAAACTGCATAGAATGATTTATTTTTTTAATGATTGGTTATTTAGGAATAAAGACACATTTCGTCAAAAAAAAAAAAAAAACAACGCTTTACACTGATACTACCCGTGCTGATGTATGGTACCGAAGCCTGGGTACTTGCGCAAGCAGACAAGGTAGTGTTTGAGAGAAAAATTCTTCGAACGATCTATGGACCAATAATCTGCGTTGGCGGTGAATATCGAAGTCGTATGAACCACGAGCTGTATCTGCTATACAACGACATCAGTATAGGTAAACATATCGAGATGCAACGATTGTGCGGGTACTTATCAATTTATTTAAACTCATGACAATATTATGACAAAGATCGAATCTTTAACCACTTCAATTTCACTCATGAAAATACGATAAAAAAGATCGGATCTTTCACGACTTCAATTGCACTAACGAAAATTCGATGAAAAAGCTCAGATCTTTCACGGCTCCTTTCGCACTCATGCAAAAGAACCAGTGAAATCGTGATTTCACATGGAATCACTTCCATTTAATTTTGCTGGGTTATTATACAATATAATGGCGATCGTTTAACTTCTACGCTAAAAAACTATTGCTACCACATTTTTCGAAAATCGGCTAACGATATCCCGTGTCCCCTGACCGATATTTATTTCCATGCTACAGTGTTGTGCATATCAAAAGCAACAAATCTAGGATTTTGCAGTAATTCAATTTTTGGATCCGTTACAATTTTTAAAAATGTAATATATTGTGGCCAGTTGTTCTTTATTATGTACAGAGAGCTTCCAACAAGTTGTTTTTGTACTTTGTCGTTGGATGGGATAACAACAACAATAATATTGGCTGATCCTCGAGAACGGGGATTGCAAAACAAAAGCAACAATAGAATATTATTAAAAATTGTAGTGTCATCGGTGTTATTTAACTGTACTTTTGACTTAAATTTGCCTTTTGGGGCATGGTAGTGTCATTTTAGAAAGGATTTGCATTTGTTATCCTAACAGGGTTGCCACTTTCTACCACTTTTCCCATGGTCTGGGGAAAATCTCATAATACCCTCAAATCAAAAATTGTTTCCCTCATATAAACATCTAAATTTTAAAATGTTCATTCGGAAAGTGGATTAATATCAACCGTTCTTTTGTTTGCCGCATAATAAAAAAGTTAAACAACCGAATAGTGGTAAATACGATACATCCTGGTGTAAACCCCTTGAGGCCATTGGCACATTGTGGCTAGAAACGTTGGAGAAACTTTAAAAATAATGCGAATAGAAACACCCAAGTATTAGTTGGGGCTCTTATTTCCGATACATGGCCCAGAGTACTTCGCAGAGGAAGTTTTGAAACCAATTTGAGAAGTTATACAGCTCCCAACTCAAACAACACAACGGTCAAGAACCCATAGTTTCAACCAACAGTGAGTAAAATATCCTCATATGGCTAAATCATACAGGTTTTTTATAATTTTTGTCATTAAATCTTATTTTTAATATAATTTATTGAAAATAAAATAAAAAAATCTTATTGGGTCGCTTAAACCATATAAAACATTGCATTTTCTACCAGTGTTTCATAAATTGTCTTACTTTGGGTATGTCAATGGTTTCTTGACCAGTGTATAACTTTTCAAATTGTTTTCAAAACTTCTTCTGCGAAGTACTCTAGGTCATATATCGGAAATAAGAGCCCCAACTAATTCTTGGAAGTTCCTATTAGCGTTATTTTTAAAGTTTCCCCAACGCTTTCCGCCAAAATGTGCCGATGGACTTGAGCGGTTTACACAAGGATGTATTGTGTTTACCAATATTTGATTTTTTAACTTTTTATTATGCGGCAAACAAAAGAACGGTTGATATTAATCCACTTTCCGAATGAATATTTTAAAATTTAAATGTTTATATGAGGGGAAAAAATTTTGATTTGAGGGTATTATGAGATTTTCCCCAGACCATGGGAAAAGTGGTAGAAAGTGGCAACCCTGTTAGGATAACAAATGCAAATCCTTTCTAAAATGACACTACCATGACTCAAAAGGCAAATTTAAGTCAAAAGTACAGTTAATTAACACCGATGACACTACAATTTTTAATAATATTCTATTGTTGCTTTTGTTTTGCAATCCCCGATCTCGAGGATCAGCCAATATTATTGTTGTTGTTATCCCATCCAACGACAAGGTACAAAAACAACTTGTTGGAAGCTCTCTGTACATAATAAAGAACAACTGGCCACAATATATTACATTTTTAAAAATTGTAACGGATCCAAAAATTGAATTACTGCAAAATCCTAGATTTGTTGCTTTTGATATGCACAACACTGTACTTTGCATCGGGGCCAAGGGCGAATTTCAGAAAATCGTCCCACATGCCACAATTATTTTGCTAGTTAATTGCTGTGGCTATAATCGAATCCTACAAAACTTTATGAAAATCGGGTCAGATTTTGATATTGCTCTAATATGCATATATCGACGCCTCCAAACAATAGTATGCTAAGTCGACTTAGCATGTTTTGAAGTTCTTTACATTTTTATATTTAACGTCCTTTAACTTAAATTCTGTCAAATTTTGGTAATGATCGGACAATCTGAACAGAAGTTATAAACAAATATTTAATTAGCATAGTACTGAAGGTCAAAGAAATTTCCAAACTTTTAGAGCTTGTCCTGCAAAACTCGCTTTTCAGAATTAGCAAACTATTATTTGGAGGTGTCGAACGTCCTTTAACTTAAATTCTGTCTAATTTTGGTAATGATCGGTCAATCCGAACAGAAGTTATAAACAAATATTGACTTAGCATAGTACTGAAGTTCAAAAAAATTTCCAAACTTTGAGAGCTTCTCCTGCAAAACTCACTTTTTAGACTTAGCATACTATTATTTGGAGGTGTCGATATGACCAATTATAGGTAATTTGGGCCCTATGTTATATCTAATATTAAAATCCCAGCAGATTTTCATAAATTTTTGTGGAATTCGTTATATCAGTGAAATAATAAGGATTACCAATCCTATACTTGATTTGTTTTTACTACAATAAAATTTTTTCCTTTATGTTATCGAAAAAAGAGTTCAAATTAGTACATTATTTTTATAACAGTTTTGTTCCATCAAAATATTACTATATTCCGTTGCATATTTTTAGGCAAATGAAATAAATAAACTTGATTTTGAGTTTTGTTTTCGTTTTATAACATTTTTTAGTTTTTTTATTATTTAACAAAATTTTACTAAATCAATTCCTGAGTATCGTTGATCGGGGTTTTGGGCGACAGTTGTAACAATTTACTTCTTCAAGAACAAGGGGGCGGTGTAGGGGGCAGCAACATAAGGAGCAGCGGCAGCGTAGGTGGTGTAGGGAGCGGCAACATAGGGAGAAGCAACATAAGGAGCAGCGGCAGCATAGGTGGTGTAAGGAGCAGCTACATAGGAAGATGCAACATAGGGAGCAACAAAGTTACCATGGTATTCTTGAGAGACGACGGCACGGGCAGCAACTGGAGCAGCAACTACGGGAGCGGTATAGGCCAAAGGAGCTACAACACCGGGTTTGGCAGCAGCACAGGCGAAGACGGCCATCAAGACAATAGCGAAGAATTTCATTTTGTTTGGTTGTTTGTTGAGTTGTTGTCGTTTGTCAAAGAGAACAAATTGAACTGTGATTATCGACGGTCTGCAGTGGCCATTATATAGTCAGTTACTGATTTTAACAAATGTATAGAACCTTGGAGATGAGCATTGACTAAATTATAAAATAGTAGTAATACCCAAAAAGCTAAGAGATATAAAATCATTTCCTTCAGAAATGTTCCAAAACAAAAATAAATATTAAAATAATAATAAAGAACACGGTTAAACGTTAAAGCAATTGAGTTGATAGTTTCTTTAGTTAAGTACAAGAGTTAAGTTTGGTAACAACTAAAAAAAAATTAAGTATTCAAAACACGTCATTTCTTTAGTAATAACGTAGACATACAGACGGCTGAAACTATAAGCATTATACAGTAAGTGGTTGAATTTTAGATTTGTAAGTCTTCCATCTTCGATGATAATTGTCACAGGTTGGAATACTGTTGTTGGTGCAAATAATTTAATCCAGTGACGTACGCAGGGGGGGGGGCACTGGGGGCCCGAGCCCCCCGGAATGGTTTGGTCGACTAAAAATTTTGAGCTACATTAAGAAATTATTACGTTTTTTCACTAAAATAATTTTTTACTTTTGTAATTTTCAAATGGAAACATAGATTGTTATGAATGTCATGTACTAAACATTTACTTTATGAACACGTTGTCTAAAAAATATTTAAAATTTTTTGTTTGAATACTCTTTTTGAGAAAACTTCCAGTGAAATCTGTATTACTTCTTTTTCTCATGTACCTTCATTATCAAATGATAAAGGGTCGAGGAATTCTATAATAAATATAAAGGTCTTGAGGCTTTAAACTCATTCTATATTCAAAATATTACGTGTTTAGTATTGTGCGGATTGGAAGTGCATGAAATGACATGTTTACTGGACAAAATTTACGATATATCAAGTGTTTTCCGTGGAGCATATGTCTAAAACCAATAAGAGAATTGTTTTAATACCTTAATTTTTTAATATTTATTTTATGGAGAAAAATTTATTGTTGTGCGTCATAAAGTGCTAATATCTGCTATAAGTAGCATACCCAACTGCATTTTTTCCTATCATTAACAAAGTTGTAGCTGAAAACAACCGCAAACAAAATTAATGCTCAAACATTGGTTACATGGTATTAAAATCTGCTGTAATTTCGGGTATTAGGCTAACGATAAAAATGTACCTCATCGAAATAATGGCCTTGGACTTCTCATATGTTTCGACAAAATCCGCTTCAAATAATTTGGTGTCGATTCAGCCCAATTATTTCGTCTGTCTGGCTCGAGCGCATGATAACTCTCAACCAAACTTAAAGTCATATCGGTCAACTCCTTTTTTCTCAGAAGTCTACCTTTGTCGAAGGTCCAAATCGATTTCTTCGAGACATAGATTAAGTTCGAATATGGATTATATCGGTTCACTCCTTCCGTTACCTCCCATACAAAATTTCAATATCCGATTTCACCGAAACTTTGAACATTCTAAAATTTGCTTTCGGACGTACATATATATATCAAGTACCAAGAGAGTCTATATGGGACAATATCTTCGGATACTTCCTTCACAAAATTTCAAAATAAGTGCAATATAAGGGCTGTTCGAGAATCCATTGGACATGTTTGCCAATGCTACTCCTTGCGGTCTTGTTTACAGCGATATTCTATTTTTCTTGGGTAAGTCGATGCTTCCTGACATAACGGTTCAAAAGCTCTAAATCTTACCATGACCAACTAAAATGGCGGATTGTCACGATAACTATCAAAAGGAATGACTTCCAAAGTTAGGTCCACTTCCAAAGTGGACCATTCTTGCAGGTATCTTCTCCACAAAAGTGCAAAACTTTTGCGCTCTTATCGACGTCAAATTTATGATCACAACATAAACATTTATTCGCAACTCTCACAATCGTGAAGTTTTATACCCAAATGTTTCGATATTTTTGTCGGAAAGTGTATACGTCCTAAAAAGGAAACGAAATTCTGAAACTCCCTGACTACACAATTTTTAGGACAGAGATATTGGTTATGAAGCCCGTATTCGATCTGTCTATAGATTAAAGTCTATACTTTTAACACTGATTCTTTTTTACTTGAAGTGCATAATCTTTGGTCATAGTCCTTGGAAAGTTTTAAATGTCATCGAGTTCATAAACATCTAATCGTATAATTAAGGTAGAAATAAGGCGGAACAACCATTGGGATATCAGATGGAGTTTTTCCAAATTAACCTATTTTGTCAGGACTTAGCTAAAATTTTGCCGAGCCCGAATGTGGGTTTCGTAGTCTCAAACAGTACTGCGTGTAGAATTCGGAGTATATGAATCGTGGTTGGTATCGCCCGACTCCTGATAAAAATGTTTTCTGTTCTAAATGCTTGTTCCAGAACCTTCAAGAATCTACAAATTTTTACTACTGAAAATGAGTTGATTCTTGCAGTACTGGAACAGACCATAAATAAACTTCTGGTAAAATAGTAAAGTTTTCGTGTTTTTATGACATAAAAGAATATTATTTTCTTACAATAGCTGGCAATGTTTGATTGGAAATGTTCGCTACAAGTCTAATCTGCACTCGGTGATTCGAGTTATTCTTTTTTTGGAGTTATTTATTCCAATTAATTAATGGTATACAAATAACATTAATAGGTTTTTTAGATAGATCTTCTTATCAGCATCAGTCCTCGCGGTAAAATGTGTCCAATTGATAACTTAATAAGGCAAAAATAACACAAAACTTTTTTAATGGGACTATGTACTTTGGAGAATAAGAAATATTGTAAATCATTGAAATAGAAGCGAAAATGCCAAATAATAGCTACTGTGGTTAAAAATTCTGGGATACACCAAAACGTAATCCTACATAAGTATTATTCATTTGAAAGATTTTTTAGTTATTGCGTCAATTCTGTTGGAGAATTTGGTTAAAAACTTCAAAATACCAGGCGGTATGGGGACTATACTGAACGTATTATGATATGCTGCATTTTACTCTGTTCCAAATTTCAAACTTATATATATAATGTTGTAAACTATCTCTATTGAAATTATATACTTTGTGTCAATATTTCATATACACAACATTTTTTAATTTCATGATTTTTGGTCATGTTGGACCCCCCCCCCCCACCCCGAAATGAAATCCTGCGTACGTCCCTGATTTAATCTATTAATGTGTAATAAAATAATGCCAATAGGGAGAAATGTCAGCGAAATTTAGTATTAAATACATAAATTGTTTTATTAGGAACTAACAGAAATTGGTCCGCGTTGCTGACCCGTCGTAATTATATTTAATGACAACATTTTATGGACAATTCATAAATATGTATTTTCTACCTCACTTCTTCGGTACATTGTCAAACCGAGGAGGATTTTAAATTTATCAACAGATTTTGTCTGTAACCTTCTTTTCTCTTACGGACTAAAGCGATCTAATTACCTGTACAACAAAATTGAACTTTTTTCAAAATTACAAGAAACCCCGCACAGATTATGAAAGAGGACCGAAAAAAAGAAGACACGTGTATCGGCGTTTTGAAAGTTTACGTCGGGAAGTAACCTAAATACGCGTGGCAATTTCCGTCCATTTCTACAGGTTTTGAAATATTCGACATCAGATTCCTTGGGATCCTTGCATTTTAGGTATAAAGTGTCCTTGGCAATATTACTGAGAACAATGCGGGGATCTTTTTATAACAAGTTAACCCTCGTGCGAGTCACTAAACTGGCCTTTTTGGTCCCTTTCTTTTCAAAAACGTTTAAAAACTCATTTAAAATGCGATCGTATCAGATCAAAATATTCTACATATATATTTGTCATAAAATTTAACTATAGGTCCCCGAATACACCAAAACGTACCTAAACGCCAGGAATCTGCCAAAAGTATAATCATGTTTTAGGGCTAATGTTGTACTTTATCTGAGTTTACTATGTTTTGTCCCACAAAACTTCATTCTAGACAGAAGACGTCAAAGACAAAAATATTCTCCATTGAATTTCAATATAAGTCGCCGAATAAAAGAAATATGTATTTACAATATATATCAAGAAAATATATACATCAAGTTTGCCAACTAAACACCCAAATATTTTTTGAATATTTTTTTTTTCTTTTTTCGAGTTGATTCATGATAGTAACATGAAATTTAGTTTTAGACGAAAGATGTTAAAAGAAGAAATATTCTACACAAAATTTCACATTAAGTCCCGGAACAAACTAGATACCTAAGTAAAAAACTTTGTTACGAAATTGAAGTTACAAAATTAGATATTATAGGTAGAAATTATTTGTTAAACTTTTAGACTCTTTATTAAAATTTATTCCATGCTGAGTCAAAATCTCCTAAAATGCTTCACTTTTTGGGGATTGTGTCAAAAGAAGAAATAATCCAAATCAAATTTCATTATGAGTCTCTGAACAAAAGAAATTTGTAGCTATAATATTTAACATCTCCAGAAGCTTTCGGTTTTTATATATGATTTAGGACCATATTCTACCATATTCTACCATATTCTACCATTTTTATTCACATTTTCTTTATTTGCGGTCACAAAATATATTTTATTGATGCTTTTTCTTAATAAATTCTTTCAGAAGATTATGTGTGCTCGATCCAAATTGTTTTTGTAATATCTATGGTGAATATATATAGCGAAATATTGATAACCCATATCCGACTTTGTAAAATTACGTATTTTAGTATTATAAACTTAAATAACTCCATCAGGATAAGGATAGGATCCTGATATTGTATGTGAAAATGCGGGATAATCTACGGCTATTGTCCAGTGAATATATATCTGACATACGAGTCCTAACATCCATGATTTTGGCATGGTTCTACATACTATAATGAAGACAGCTACTCCTGCTCTAACAATATTTACTGAATTAACCCTTGAAATCGAAGCAACTAGCCATATCCTAACTAAATTTGTTATGATCATTCATGATACACACACGTATGCCAGTTTTTAGGGTAAATTCAGTCAATTTTGTCAGAGCAGTAGCTGCCATCATTGATTTAACTTCGAAAGTAAATGTGTACATATTTTCGTAACATACATTTTTCGTTGTCCGTTTTTTGTACGAAAATGCATATATACATACATGTATATAACAACAATTAAAACAAGTAAGAACGGCATTAAGTTCGGCCGGGCCGAACTTATTATACCCTCCACCAGGAGTGGTATTAAAGTACAGGGTGTTTTTTAAGCTAGATAGAACTTTAAATTGTAAAAAGTAACACAAAAAATTAAATTTTGATGAAACTTTTTTTATTTGTTTCAGTATACTCTGACAAATCATCATGAATAGACTCACGCTTGAACAACGCTACGAAATTATCCAAATTTACTTTGAAAATCAGCCGTCGTTGTTTTATCGCAAAATTGTGTATAGCGATGAGGCGCATTTTTGGCTTAACGGGTTTGTTAATAAGCAAAATTGCCGCATATGGAGTGAGACCAATCCACAAGAGACCCTATAGACTCCATTACATCCAGAAAATGCACCGTATGGTGCGGTTTTCACGCTGGTGGCATCATCGGACCTTATTTCTTCAAAAATGAGGCCGGAGCTCGCGTTACGGTCAATGGAGATCGTTACCGCACCATGATCAATGATTATACCCTACACCACTATGTGGTAAGGGGTATTATGTGTTAGTGCATTTGTATGTAACATACAAAAGGAAGCGAGATAGACCCATAGTTCCTTCTAGGGATATACATAGAATCACTTTCTGAGTCGATTTATGCATGTCCGTCCGTCCGTCCGTCCGTCCGTTCGCAACGTACAGGTCGCATTTGTTGACCGATTTCGCTGAAAATTGGGGAATACCATTTTTTTAGCCGTCGGAAGATCAAGTTCGAAGATGGGCTATATCGGTCCATGTTTTGGTATAGCCCCCATATATATTTTCGGCCGATTTCACGTATTTTCTGTAACACACACGCTATACATGTCCGATTTCGATGAAATTTGGAATGTGTGACTGAATTTGGTCTAAAAATAAATGTGCCAAATTATATCGAAATCGGTTCAGATTTGGGTATAGCTCCCATATATATGTTCGCCGATTTCTCGTATGTGATGTACCAATCACGCTATATACGTCCGATTTTAATGAAATTTGGAATGTTTGACTGAATTTGGTATAGAAATAAGTGTGCCAAATTATATCGAAATCGGTTCAGATTTGGACATAGCTCCCATATATATTTTCGGCCGATTTCACGTATTTTCTGTACCAAACACGCTATATATTTCCGATTTCGATGAAATTTGGAATGTGTGACTGAATTCAGTCTAGAAATAAATGTGCCAAATTATATCGAAATCGGTTCAGATTTGGATATTGCACCCATATATATTTTCGGCCGATTTCGCGTATTTGCTGCTCCAAACACGCTATATAAGTCGGATTTCAATGATATTTGGAATGTGTGACTGAATTCGGTCTGGAAATAAATGTGCCAAATTATTTCAAAATCGGTTTAGATCTGGATATAGCTCCGATTTATATTTTACATATTCACAGTGGTGTAGGGTATCATATAGTCGGCCCCGCCCGACTTTGATCCTTTCCTTACTGGTTTTTTGTTTGAAAATATGACATTGATCCGGAGGAGATGTGGTTTCAACAGGATGGCGCTACGTGCCATACGGCGAACGCAACCATCGACTTATTGAAATCAAAATTTGGCGATAAGTTGATTTCGAGAAGTGGACCTGCCAATTGGCCTCCAAGGTCGTGCGATTTGACACTTCTCTATTATTTCCTATGGGGCTACGTGAAGTCACTGGTTTATGCTGATAAACCAGCAACAATTGATGCCTTGGAGGCCAGCATTGTTCGTGTTATTTGTGACATACGGCCAGCAGTGCTCCAAAAAGTGACCAAAAATTGGACGTCCAAAATGCACTTCGTCAAGAACAGCCGCGGCGCCCATATGCCCGAAATCATTTTCAAATGTTAATGTCACGTATTGATCTTTCGAATAAAAAAAAATTTGATTACAATTTGATGTTTTGTGTTATTTTTTACAATTTCAAGTTCTATCGGGCTTAAAAAAACACCCTTTAAAATGGAACAATTAGTTTCCTTTCGTTTATGAAAAAGACTTAATACCAAATTTCAGCAATTTCGGTAAAACAATATCGCTAACCTTCAAAATACGGAAATTCGGGAGGTAGCGTTCTATGGGGGCTCTATATCAAAACGTCGATCTATACCTACCAATTTCTGGCGTAAAGTTTTTATACTCAAAGAATACTAAATACCAAATTTACGATATTTCAGTGGGATAATGTGGTTAAAACCTAAAAAAATACCGTACGCTTCTGTGGGGGATATATGAAGACGTGGACCTATACTGATAATTCTTTTCTGGAACATTGTATAATCCCATGAAATACTAAATAACAAATTTCAGTCATTGCGGTGGGATATTAACGTCACATCCTTCACAATTATGAAAATCGGGAGGTACCGTTCTATGGGGACTATATCGAAACGTGGACCTATACCGTCGAAATTCAGTCGGTAAGGGTAAGGGTTTGGGCGTCGGGTTAGTAACCCTCCCCTAGAAAAAAACAGCCTACTATGAAAAAACGAAAGAAAAGAAAAACAAACCCCTCTAAAGTTGACGAACCCCGCAAACGTTTTAAGGACCATGATCTGCGAATCTGCACCTGGAATGTTCGCACTCTTTATAGAGAAGGTGCAGTCTTCGAATTGGCAGACGTACTTGAAAAGTACAAGGCCGATATTACTGCCATAGAGGAAATACGATGGATTGGGAAAGGCGTCACAACAACACCTAAAGGTGACGCACTGTATTATTGCTGCCATGACGTAAAGCATGAGTTTGGTTGCGGATTCGTAGTTAGTCGGAGATTAAAACATCTGGTATCCAGCTTCACCCCAGTGAATGAAAGACTTGCTGCAATTCGAATAAAAGCTAAATTCTTCAATATCAGCTTTATTTGCGCTCATGCTCCCACTGAAGAAAAGGACGAACAGACCAAAGATATATTTTACGAGCGCTTAGAACCGTTGCCCTGCCTATGACATTAAAATCATTCTAGGCGATTTTAATGCCAAAATTGGAAAGGAGAATATCTTTGGCCGACTGATGGAAATTCAGTCTCCACAGTGAAACATCTGACAATGGTATGAGGCTGATAGACTTTGCAGCTGCAAAAAACATGGTAGTTAGCAGTACCAGATTTAAGCATCTCGATATTCATAAGGGCACCTGGCTGTCCCCAGATCAAAGAACAAGTAATCAAATTGATCATGTTGTGATAGATGGAAGACATTCATCCAGCGTGTTGGATGTACGATCGTTCCGAGGCGCAAACATTGATTCAGACCACTATCTTGTTGCAGCAAAGGTACGTACCCGTCTAAACGTTGCAAATAAAGCACGAACAGACACAACGCGGAAGTTGGACATCGATAGGCTGCAAACACAACAGATAGCCACAGCATATTCCACTCAACTAGCCCAATTGCTTAACGCGAGCACTCCTTGTG
Organism: Musca autumnalis; assembly: GCF_047663935.1. NCBI lineage: Eukaryota > Metazoa > Arthropoda > Insecta > Diptera > Muscidae > Musca > Musca autumnalis. Next base: position 39,367,954 of record NW_027411977.1, on the reverse strand, counting down.
CCGATAACATAACAACACAATGGCAAAATATTGCCCACTCCATGCAAACAGCCGCAAAATCCATACTTGGATTCCAGAGACCTCCACAAAGGAATTCATGGTATGCTACCGAAGATAAAAATGCGGCATATAGAGCTACTTTACAATCAGTAGCAACGTGTAGCGCACGAGAGAGATATCGGGAGAAAAGGAGAGAAGAGAAACGTGTTTTCCGCAAGAAAAAGAGAGAAATGGAAAAGCGGGAGTGTGAAAAATTCGAGATGTACAGGAGCCAGAATGAAGTCCGAAAATTCTACCAAAGAGTGAAACATCAAACAGATGGCTTTGGTACAGGCACATCCTCCTGTAGAGACCAGCAAGGTAATCTGGTAACAGATACAGACAGCGTGCTCAGGATATGGAAGGAACATTTCTCCAATCTGCTGGTATCCAATAGTGGCGAAGACGATGATACCGCAGATCCAATCCCAGAAGATGGTATAGAATGTATACCAGCCGGCCAAGATGAGGTAAAAACAGCAATCAACCGGCTGAAGAATAATAAAGCAGCAGGAGCCGATGGCTTACCAGCCGAGCTGTTTAAAACCGGAGGCGACGCGCTGATAAGGTGTATGCATCAGCTAGTTAGCACCATCTGGAAGGAAGAACGCGTACCCGACGATTGGAACCTGAGCATCCTATGTCCCGTCCACAAGAAAGGCGATAAGACTGTATGCTCCAACTATAGGGGCATAAGTCTACTCCCTATTGCCTATAAGATAGTGTCAGGGATATTGTGCGAACGAATAAAGCCTATGGTCAACGAGATAATTGGACCATACCAATGTGGCTTTAGACCTGGCAAGTCCACCATTGACCAGATATTTACCCTGCGGCAAATCCTAGAGAAGACCCAAGAGATGCAGATCGACACATTTCACCTTTTTGTCGATTATAAAGCAGCATTCGACAGTCCCCTCCGATCAAAGGTATTCCATGCAATGTCTGAATTTGGTATTCCCGCAAAGCTCATCCGGCTTTGTAAGATGACTCTAACTGATACTAGGTCCTCAGTTAAAATTGTAAAGAACCTCTCCGAAGAATTTTGTACCAAAAGAGGTTTCAGACAAGGAGACAGCCTTTCGTGTGACCTATTCAACATTTTGCTGGAAAAGGTAATACGAGATGCAAATGTCAAAAGAAATGGCACTATTTACACCAATAGCCACATGTTACTTGCCTATGCTGATGACATAGACATCATGGGACGATCAGTAAAGGAAGTAACTGATACCTTTAGGAAGGTCGAAGCAGAATCTGCGAAAGTGGGTCTGGCGGTAAACGGCGAAAAGACCAAATTGATGGTGTCGACGCGCAAAGCGTCCATAGAGCTCGGACCAACCTTAGAAGTTGGTACCTATAATTTTGAGGTAGTTAAAGACTTCGTCTACCTCGGCACTGCCATAAACACAACAAACAACATCAGTTGTGAAATAAGAAGAAGAATTGTATTGGCCAACAGATGCTACTATGGATTAAGTAAGCAATTTAAAAACAAAGCCACATCTCGTCAAACAAAAATAACACTATACAAAACGCTGATACTACCCGTGCTAATGTATGGCTCCGAAGCATGGGTACTTGCGCAAGCAAATAAGGCAGTGCTTGGTGTGTTTGAGAGGAAAATTCTTCGAAAGATCTATGGGCCGATTTGCGTTGACGGTGAATATCGACGTCGTATGAACCACGAGCTATATAAGCTATACAAAGACATGCATATAGTTAAACGTATCGAGATGCAACGATTGCGTTGGCTAGGCCATATCATGAGAATGAGCGATGATGAACCCGCTAAAAAGGCGTATGAATACATGCCACATGGCGGTGCACGCAGAATCGGCAGGCCTAAGCTTCGATGGAGCACACAAGTGGATGAAGAAATGGAAAGGCGCGGTATTCCAAAAAGTCCAGCGAAAAACAGAGAGGAATGGAGATCTTTTCTTAGTTCGGTCTATGGAACAAATGTTCTGTAATGGGCCAACTAAGTAAGTAAGTAAGTAAGGGTTTTACTTCCAACGTAGATAAAAACAAGTAAAAAAGTATCAGTCGGCTTTGCCGACAGAGATATACCCTCAGCCTGTGTATATTGAAGCAATTTTTTCCCAAAATACGTATGTATTTTGGGGGTTTCAACCAAAAAAATGTTGATTAGGATTAAAGATCAAAAGTTTTGCGTAGTAGATACTAAAAGGAATGGATCGACATTGACCGTTATGGAAGTGGATCTCCAGCCTCAACATATGGTGCCATAGGGGATTTTTACACTCTTCGGGCTGTTTGCTCAAGAAGTATGGACTTGCCCCTAAAAAACTTTTACCATCGTAATTGAGGCAGCGAATGCAAGTTGCTTCAACAAAAAGTGATTCGATATTAGGTCTTAAAGTGAACTTATCCGGAATTTTGTGTGGGAGGTACCGGATGGAGTGGACAAATATAGTCTATATTTAAACCTGATCTATATCTGGTAGATATATTAGGATGTGTAAAGTATAGACCAATTCGGCCAATTCAAGAGTTACCGTACGAACAATTTTTCCGAACATTTTTGAACTTTTGGTGGGGGAGGTACTTGAAGGAGTGGACCGATATGGCTTATCTTCAAACTTAAACTATGTTTGGACAAAATATTACTAAGACCATATTTTGGACCCAGGGCTGGGATTCGAACCTGAGTCTCCGACAACTGAGTGTCAAGATCGCCGGCGTCTTAGCGTTCTGAGCCACCATCAACTTGTCAAAACATTAGTAGGCAATAATTGATGATCAAAATCTTCTGATATAGAAGAGCAAGTACTAATGACGTAGGAATAAAACTTACCTTAGTATTTGTGAACATTGAAAAATGGGATTACCAAAGCAGGACTATAGGAAAAGTTTGGAGTTTCAATTAACTGACATAATTTCGCATATACATTTATCTAATGAAGTTCGATATATATACTAGTTACCAAGCTTTACCTTCGTCTGCCACAAAAACATCCTAATACGCCTAAAGATCGGCTTAACCACCCGTGAAATGTAGCGTAATGGTTGGATGCGTGGGACTTCGGTAGACTCCTAATTTTTCAATGTATATCTAAGGACTAACAGCTCAACTTAAAAGAGAATTAATTAAAAAAAGTAGCTAAATTTCACTAAAAAATTTTCTTAAAATTAAACCAGTAAGGAAAGTATCAAAGTCGGGCGGGCCGACTATATAATACCCTACACGACTGTGAATATGTAAAATATGGAATGTGTGAGGGAATTTGGTCTATATTCCGTCACACATTCCAAATTTCACTGAAATCTGACAAATATAGCGTGTTTCGTGCATCAAATACCTCAAATCTGCCTAAAATATCTGAACCGATTTCGATATAATTTAGCACACTTATTTCTATGTCAAATCCCGGTAAACATTCCAAATTTTATTGAACCGTACATATATAGCGCGTTTCGTACATCATATACCTAAAATCGACCGAGAATATATATGGGAGCTATATCCAAACTTGAACCGATTTCTATATAATTTGGCACATTTATTTCTAGACTAAATACCGTCAAACGTTCTTAATTTCATTGAAATCGGACATATATAGCGTGTTTCGTGCACCAAACGCCTTAAATCGGGCGAAGCTATATATGGGGGCTATATCAAAATCTGAACCGATTTTTACCAAAATAAATAGCGTTGGTCCTTTTGCCAAAAAAACTATCTTCCCCAATTTTCATGCGAATCGGACAATAAATGCGACCTGTACTTTGCTTACAAAAATACACGGACAGACGTACATGCGTAAATCGACTCACAAAATGATTTTATGTATATCCCTTAAAGGAACTATGGGTATATCTCGTTTCTTTTCGCATGTTACAAGCTAATGCAAAAAGACATAATACCCCTTAGCACAAGGTGGTGTAGGGTATAAAAAGGAGAATATTTGTACTGTCAACTAAAAATTTGCAAAATTCGCAACTTTTCAGTCTTTCACGGTATTTTTCGAAAAGTTGGTTCTAATATTTCGTATGCCCACCTTGGGCATCAATAAAAGCTTGTAAACGTCTCTAATTTAATAAATAAGTTTCGGAATGTCATATTCCAATGGTATTTTGCAATACTTTTTAAGGGATTTTTGCAATACTTTTTGAGAGGTTACTATTATTTTATTTGCAATTAATTAGTTGACTCCACAAAAACCAGGTACCTTTCCTTTTTGCCCGTTAGTTTTGTTATTTCAAACCTATTTGTTTATTGTTTATTTATGGACTTGATGTTGTCATTAACAATAGATACATATGTTCAAAAAACCAACATTATTGAATGAATTTCTTGTCGTAAGTCCTAATTAGAAATATAAATTTTTAAATATTCATCGTTTGCAATAATTTAGTTGACTAACTGTATATTTCGTTTCAGAAATGCGGAATTGTCTGTCTTTGTATAACAGTTTTCAGTAAACTAACACTAATATTGTGGCATATGTTTAGGCTGATATAAAATTAAAAAACAAAAATGCTTTTTTTGGTCTATAATATTTTATTGTTTAGTTTTTTAGCATTTTAAAAGTTTGACTAAATCAATTCCTGAGTATCGTTGATCGGGGGTTTTGGGTGACAGTTATAACAATTTACTTCTTCAAGAACAAGGGGGCGGTGTAAGGAGCAGCAACATAAGGAGCAGCGGCAGCGTAGGTGGTGTAGGGAGCGGCAACATATGGAGAAGCAACATAAGGAGCAGCGGCAGCATAGGTAGTGTAAGGAGCAGCTACATAGGGAGATGCAACATAGGGAGCAACAAAGTTACCATGGTATTCTTGAGAGACGACGGCACGGGCAGCAACTGGAGCAGCAACAACGGGAGCAGTGTAGGCCAAAGGAGCTACAACACCGGGTTTGGCAGCAGCACAGGCGAAGACGGCCATCAAGACAATAGCGAAGAATTTGAACATTTTGTTTGGTTGTTTGTTGAGTTGTTGTCGTTTGTCAAAGAGAACAAATTGAACTGTGATTATCGATGGTCTCCAGTGGCCATTATATAGTCAGTAAATGATTTTGGCAATTGTATAGAACCTTGGAGATGAGCTTGACTAAACTATAAAATAGTAATAATGCCCAAAAACGTGGAGACCTAAAATCATTTCCTTGAGATAAGTAAAAAAACTAAGTATTAAAAGAATAATAAAGAAGACAGTAAAACGTTAAAGTCGTTGGGTTGCTAGTTTTTTTTTAGTTTATTTCAAGAGCCAAGCTTGGTGTGCAACAACTGAAAATAATCAAATATGCAAAGCACGCCATTTCTTTAGTAATAACAAAGACATATAGACTACTCAAACTACAAGCATTATACAGTGTATGTTTGAATTCTAGTTTTGTTAGTCTTCCGCAGTTATTCGTCGATAATAGTTATCCTAGTTTTCAAAACTGTTGTTGCTGGAAATCTAGATTAAACTGTAATATAGATTAGGATATCAATAGGGAGACCTGTAGTGTGATTGCACCAAAAATGGAAAAAGGGATGCATTACCGAATATTGCGATATCTCTGTTGTGTGACCACCTATGACAACTTACTTCACATCGTTGTAAAGGTGGTATTTTCTACTTTCCTTGCCAGATTTTGCTTTCGATATACCTTTCACAGAAGAGAGATTTTCGCTTTGAAATAAAACGTTGGCCTTTTCTCCCAATACGTTTTTTTTTCACATTCCGACCCCTGAATAATATCCGGCCATTACCAAAAGCAATAGGTTTTTTCTTATGTGGGACTTCTATTAATGCCCAAAATTTCGTGACGATCCAATGAAAATTGCGATGTGTGGCGTGAGTACAAAAAAATAAAAAAATGGGATGTATTACCGATTCTACGCCAACCTACTTTGCATTATTGTAAAAATGGGATTTTCTACTTTCATAGTCAGGCTTTGCTTTTGAAAAGTCGCCAACCAAAGCTGTGATATTTGTCATTATAACTAAAATCGAAAAAATGAAAAGTTGGGTTTTATTTGCGGCTATTGCGATATCTTTTTCGTTTGACCACCTACGACAAACTCTTTTACATCGTTAGAAAGGTGATATTTTTACATTCATTAGCAGGTTTTTCTTTTGGTATACCCCTTATGGATGCTGAGATATTTGCTTTGGAAAAAACGTTGACTTTTCCCCCAAATAAGTTTTTTGCCCATTCCGACCCCTAAATATTATCCGAACATACCAAAATCAATAGGTTTCGTTGTAACAGGTAGGTAGGTAGGTTGTAACACCGACATTGCTGAAATGTGGTACTTAGCCTTCGTTGGGAATACGAAATGTTCCCCCAGAATTTTCTTGGTGTGTGTCCACGCCTTCATATAGCCCCAAAGAACGTCACCTCCCGATTTCCGGTATTTTGAAGGTTGTGGCCTCAATATTTCTCCGATATTGCTGACATTTTGTATTTAGTCCTCATTTGAATTATAAAACTTTCCATATGAAATTTGTCGGTATAGGTCCACGCCAGAGACGTACGCAGGGGGGGTTTGGTCGAACAAAATTTTTTAAGCTACTGTAACTAGTTATTATATTTTTTTCTCATACAAATGTTTGTATATTTGAAGATTTCAAATTAAAACTTATATTTTCTCAAGTTTCTGAACAGAGAATGTACATCATTAACAAGTTTTGTAAGAAAATATTTTAAAAATGTTTCTTTGTAAGCTGTTTTTGAGAGAAACTTCCAATGAAATCTGAATTACTTCTTCATGTCATATCATACCACTATCAAATGCTAATTCCTTAATGAATATACCCCATGTCTATTACACTGGTCAACACGACTTTTGTTTCAACCGAAGTTGTTGTTGTTTCTAAATGAAATCGGCGACCTATTTTCAAATCTGGTCACGGTTTTTCTCCATCAGCTCTTGTTCTTGAGATATAGCTCAAAATAGGTTTTTACTAGTTTTACCCAGAATTTCGTTATTTTCGGATACAAACAAATATTTTATTGCGGGTTTTTCGACACTAATATATTAAGAAGATGTTATATGCTCGATACAAAACGTTTTTTGAAATAATTATGGCGAATATATATCAAAAAATATAGAAAACATACGATGAATTTTGTAAAAATTGCATATTTTGAGTACTTTAAGCTGTAATTACGTCATCGGGGGAAGTCATAGGAACTTCATATGGCATTCCGGATATGCTCAGGGTGTCTACTATATAGTCCTGTATTCAAATATATAATATAAAGTTCATAGCGCCCACGATTCGCCCATAACCTAAAAATCGTCATGAAGACTGCTAAAGGGAAGTCATTTACCTGTGATATCATTACCAAATATGCCATTTACTTTTCAATGGCAGTCTTCATGACGATTTTTAGGTTATGGGCGAATCGTGGGCGCTATGAACTTTATATTATATATTTGAATACAGGACTACATAGTAGACACCCTGAGCATATCTGGAATCCCAGCAAAATGTTTGCCTCCAAAGATGCAGTTAAATGATATGTACAAGTGATCTGGATGTGCATCAAATTATGCATTTTCACTGATGATTTTTACAAGAGCGTGACTACTGAAAGTTGCACTCCAAAGCACTGCATTTTAACTAACCCTTTGGCACTGCATTTTAACTGACCCTTTGGCATTGCATTTTAACTAACCCTTTGGGGTAGAATAGGAGGCAGTCCAAAGCACGTGTTTGGTACAGGCATTCTGCGGAAATTGTGCAAGCCATTACAAAATATGCCAGAACAAATAAAATGCATTTATTATTTATGCAAAACAAAAATATTAACAACTTTATTACATTAACACAAATTATGAAAATTCTCCATTGAATTCAATCGCAAACATGCGTGTTTCCTCCGCTTGCATTTGTTCCAAGCTGAACTGTTTTTGCTTCATTCATTTCACCAGTTAAGATTTCGACACGTACTCCAACAGCACTCCATTCGGAAATTTTCTTCTGGTGAGTTGCCGGAAAAATGTTCACAAATTAAATATTATTTAAATATTAAATATTATTTAGTTTGTATTAACAAATGTTTGGACATGTTAACACGCTTATCTCTTTTTGGAAAATTAAAGCCGCTGCCTGTAGAGATGTACAATCTGATTTATGTACATATAGGGATCTCTAACAACTGCTAATAAAATGTAGCGAACGGAGTGCCTTTTTCACGACTCCGTTTGGACTGCATCCGGTTGCTGTTAAATTGTGAGGAATTGGAGTGCCTTTTTCACGACTCCGTTGAACTGCATCCGGATGTTGTTAAAATGTGACAAGTGGATGTGATTCTTTGGATTGCATCCAAATGCGGTTAAAATGTGAGGACTGGAGTGCCTTTTTCACGACTCCAGTTGAACTGCATCAAAACATGCCGTGACAGAACTAGTCCACATTGCACTACTTCCAATTTATTTTGCTGGGAATACCATATGAAGTTCCTATGACTTCCCCCGATGACGTAATTACAGCTTTAAGTACTCAAAATATGCAATTTTTACAAAATTCATCGTATGTTTTCTATATTTTATGATATATATTCGCCATAGTTATTTCAAAAAACGTATTGTATCGAGCGTATAACACCTTCTTAATATATTAGTGTCGAAAAACCCGCAAAAAAATATTTGTTTGTATCCGAAAATAACGAAATTCTGAGTAAAACTAGTAAAAACCGATTTTGAGCTATATCTCAAGAACAAGAGCTGATGGAGAAAAACCGTGACCAGATTTGAAAATAGCTCGCCGATTTCATTTAGAAACAACACCAACTTCGGTTGAAACATTCAACTTTTTCAATTTTGTTGAGCAGTGTTATTTATTCGAACTGTATAGAGCTCTCGAGGCTTAAAACTCATCCGGTTATAACAAAAATAACGAGTTCAGTATTGTGGGAATGGAAATATATAAAAAAATCTATTGAATAAAATGTATGAAGGGTCGGTCCTTCGTGGACTACAAAATTTTGTTGTTCTGTTTTAGACAAATTTGCTGCTAAACAGTATGAGAAAATAATGAAGACAAATGAATTTTTGTGCGTCACTTGGTTTTTACTTATCATCACCGAAGTATAATTGTAACCTCAGACTTTGGATTACGAGATTATGTGCACTAGGATTGTATCGTATAGATTTCATCAAAATAATGATTTAAGACTTCACATATGTTTGGACGATATTCGTTTCAGCCAAGATGAAAGTACTTACCACCGTCCGTCCGTCTGTATCTCTGTTTGTCTGGCAGGTTGGAACTCATGATAACTCTCGGTTCAAGTTACGGATCTCGTAATGTTTTGTCCAAATTAAATTTAAGTCATATCGGTACCTCCGCCATAAAAGTTCAAAAATGTTCACTAAAATGGTCGAATGGACTAACCGATTCGGTCTAAAATCGAACCTAATATGGTTCGCAAGATTACTTCTAAAAGTACATCAAGGTCCAAGAGAATATGTTTGGACAACATCTTCAGGTCTCTTATACGAGTCTAACATAACTGCAGTTTAAAGACTGTTCGATGATTCTTTGGACATTTTGTAGTCTTGTTTACAGCGATATCCTACTTTTTGTGGACAAGTTTATACTTCCTGACAAAGCTCTAAATACTACGGTGGCCAACTAAAAATCTTATGGGCGCGGTAACTATCGAGAGGAGTGTCTCTCAAATAATTATTACTGAATAATTATGTGGGGTTCAATAAGGATCTATTGTTATTTGTCAAAACTATATAGAACTAAGTCCATCAAAGTGTTTGTCATCGAGTCCAAAAACCTCTAATCGTACAATTAAGAAAACAAATTATAATCGTACAATTAAGAAAACATAATTAAGAAAACAAATTATAACATATTATTAAAAGTATCAGAATCTATCTCTTTCGGTAAATAACACTGTGCAACATTTATAAGGTAATCTTGTGCAAATAATTTGAAGTGAGGATTTTTTGAAAGTACAGATCCAAAGTACAAAAGCCCTAGTTTCGTTTTGTTGAGTCAGATACAGCTTGGATTTTATGGCCACATCTAAACATTGTTAAATATCGACTTTTTAAACAACTCGGGGTTATATCTCTGAAACCAATGCAAATCTTCTTCTGACCTTTGCAGCGAATTTGTAGATAAGGGCCAAAATAAAATATTTGGAGAAATGAAAAAAAAAATAAATTTTATAATATATCTAAAAATTCCATAATTTGTATACATTTCGCACCATATCTCCAAAACTGTTAAATTTTTCTTAATGTTTTCATTTAGAAACATTTCAACGACAACGACAGACGATATTCTTAAAAATTAGGCTAAGATCATCGAAATAGTGAAAATCTTGCTAAAAATCTTGTGGTTGTAAAATTCTGCGATAAACCATAACGTGCACCTGTATGATTAAAAACTTCAATATACTTCAATAAATTTTACATGGCGACATTACCGAACTTGGCCCGATATTGACTATTTTTAATACATTTTTTTAATTTTAATACATTCAATTCTGTTTCTGGAAGTTTTGTTTTCAAAACAATGAAAATAATGGCAAAAACGAAAAATATAAAAGGAATTGCCGGAAAATTGCCGGTACGAGCAATTTTTTCCACTTCCATACCCCTTACGTGTCTCTCCTAAAAACTGAGACTTGCCGCAAGTAAACTCGCCTAACGTAAATTAGAATTATGAATTCTTTCTATTGGATTTATATACTTTACACCATTATTTCATATAAAATATAGAATAGAATATGTGCCAAAATTTCCAGTCCATCGGACAAAAATTTACCGAGATATGAGTTTTCGAAGGGAAACATTTATTGTGTTTTGTACGTAGCATACCCAGCTAACAATTTTTTCCGGGGGCTCTGATATCAGATTTTTTCTGAGATTTTCTGAATATTTTTTAGAATTGTAGCCGATTTCTCTAATATTTTCCTAGAAATTTGACCGATTTTCTATAAGTTTATTTTAAGAATCTCTGCACATTTTCTAAAGAATCTTAAGAATCGTCATTTCGAATTCGTTCCGATTTCTAATGGATTTTCTAAGGGAATTTTTTTTCGTTTGATGTCGAAGAACAAAATGACTTGTCATAAAATTCGCATATACAATTTTAAAATTTTTTAATATAAATGCTACATACACTACCGGTCATCTGAATAGGTTTGAATTTTTTTCTTTTTATATGTTAAGGTATCTTCTTATGTGTTCGTATTACAGATCCATACTATATAGTTTTTGAGAGTCCTATACTATGCCAACATTCCCAAGAAAAAACTTGACGGTGTTGCCATATTTTCGGAAAATATCCCAATTATAATAAAAAATGTACAAAAAAGTGCCTAATTTTTGCGATCATCAGAATAGGTTTGAATCAAATAAAATTGAAAAATTGTACTACCCAAGCAAATATTGCGCAGTTTTTTGGTTTAGTTAAGTAAAATGGAATATTCTGATAAATCCTACAACAAATTTGACCCGCTTTATTAGGAATGTGGGTTCAATTCCCAACATGGAAAAGTTAGCAAGAACTTTCAGATAAAATCAATAAATATTCCAACAAAAACGTTTTATAAACTTGCTTTAAATGACTTTTTGATTTCGTTAGATCTCTTCTGAGCTTCTAAATTTGTCTAAAAGCAAATACCAAGGGTAACCATATTATTAGGATCGATAAATTAGAAAGGTCATTGAAAATAGTTGGTATTTGAGTTCAAGTTTCATTTTTTAACTATCCTTGCAGTACAAATTTAAGTATTATCATGCTCACAAATCCACCATAGTTGACCACATGTATCATAAATGTTCGAAAATTTGTCTGGAAGAATGTTTCGTTGACGACAATAAAGTAGAAAATTGTAATTCAAATTAAACTCACAGGGACATGATATCGCCGACTTTTATAGTGCTGTATAACCTCAGTAGTCCATTCGTTTGTACTTATTCGTGTTTGTTTTATGACTTGTGAACAGAAAAAAACTTTTTGACCTGACTATATAGGTATTACAGCACTATAAAAGTCGGCGATATCATGCCCCTTTGACTTAAATTTGATTTGCAATTGTCTACTTTATTGTCGTCGAAGAAACATTCTTCCAGACAAATTTTCGAACATTTATGATACATGTGGTCAACTATGGTGGATTTGTGAGCATGATAATACTTAAATTTGTACTGCAAGGATAGTTAAAAAATGAAACTTGAACTCAAATACCAACTATTTTCAATGACCTTTCTAATTTATCGATCCTAATAATATGGTTACCCTTGGTATTTGCTTTTAGACAAATTTAGAAGCTCAGAAGAGATCTAACGAAATCAGAAAGTCATTTAAAGCAAGTTTATAAAACGTTTTTGTTGGAATATTTATTGATTTTATCTGAAAGTTGTTGCTAATTTTTCCATGTTGGGAATTGAACCCACATTCCTAATAAAGCGGGTCAAATTTGTTGTAGGATTTATCAGAATATTCCATTTTACTTAACTAAACCAAAAAACTGCGCAATATTTGCTTGGGTAGTACAATTTTTCAATTTTATTTGATTCAAACCTATTCTGATGATCGCAAAAATTGGGCACTTTTTTGTACATTTTTTATTATAATTGGGATATTTTCCGAAAATATGGCAACACCGTCAAGTTTTTTCTTGGGAATGTTGGCATAGTATAGGACTCTCAAAAACTATATAGTATGGATCTGTAATACGAACACATAAGAAGATACCTTAACATATAAAAAGAAAAAAATTCAAACCTATTCAGATGACCGGTAGTGTATAATAATTCAAGCTAGTATTGATAGCTTCAACATATATGTAGAAGTATACTTCTGCATATTGTTCTACTGTTAATCATAAAATGATAACAACAGGCAAAATCATTAGAAAGTTTGAAATTAGAAGCTTCCATAAATAGCACATTGAAAGAAAATTGTCTCTGAGTTGGGTTTGGACGACGTCCCTACAACTTTCGTACCGAATTCTGTACGAATTCGGCATCAGAATCGGATATTTTTTCAGAAATTCTGTCCGAATTCGAAACGAATTTGAAAAAAAATGTTAGCTGGGATAGAAACTAAAAACGTCTTTTCCTCGAAGTGGCACTTTATATGTTTTTGTGGGACTATTGTACACATAAATCATGTGCTTAACCGAGAGAGTCTTTAAAAAAACTGGTGACGGAGTCAGAAAAATATCAATTTTGTTCAGTGAAATTTTGATTTTAACTGTTCAAAATTTTCAAAAATTTATTTTTTTAATTCCTTTTCGATAATGGACAAGATTATTAGGTTCGTAATGATCCCACAAAAATATATGCTGATCGGTTTATTCTTTTTCAAACTACAGTGGGTACCGCAAACTGCTTTAGTAAAAACACTGCTTTATAAGCGGGCATGTGTTGAATGTAAGATTTTTCAAAAAAAAAGAATAGAAGGTAACCTAAGGTTTAATAGATTTTTTATAAAAAAATGCATGAAAATGGCTTTTCTCATGCTTATAAGTGGCCATAACCACTTAAAATAGCTTTACGTAATGCTACACAACATTTGAATTTTTCATGATTTTTGGTCAAGTCAAGTCCACGTCTTCCTATACCCCCATAGAAACGTACCTCGTGATTTACGGTATTTTTTAGGTTTTAACCACATTATCCTACTGAAATATCATACATTTGGTATTTAGTCTTCTTTGAGTCTAAGAGCTTTACGCCAGAAATTTGTCAGTATAGATCGACGTTTTGATATAGCCCTCACAGAAGGGTACCTCCCGAATTTCCGTATTTTCAAGGTTAGCGATATTGTTTTACGGGAATTGCTGACATTTGGTATTAAGTCTTTTTCTTAAACGAAAGGGAACTAATTGTTCCATTATACTTTAATACCACTCCTGGTGTAGGGTATAACAAGTTCGGCCCGGTCGAACTTAAAGCCGCTCTTACTTGTTTAATTTTGTTGTTGGGCTCATAAACTCTGTTGTGTGATGTTTTACACCTCATTCTGGCTCCGGAACATTTCGATTTTCACCTCAAACTAATACATTTCCTGTGGAAGGGAAGTTTCTCCACTCTCCTTTTCTCCCGATATCTCTCTTCTGCGATACGTTTTGTTACTGATTGTAGAGTAGCCTCATATTCCACATTCTTCTATTCGGTAGCAGCACGACAGTCTAAGACAAGCCATGGGTTCATTGGTTGTTGTTGTAGCATCGCATATATGTTCGTTCGTGTATTATTTCAATTATCAGATTCTGGTTCCTCTGTATCCAGACTCAAGAATTCTGCAACCTGGATGGTTGCGTCCATAAAGAATCAGGAGACAGGTGAGTGGGTGTATCCAGACTCAAGAATTCTGCCACTTGGATGGTTGCGTCCATAAAGAATCAGGAGACATGTGAGTGGGGTTAGTTGGCAGCTAAACAAATGCAGTATGTCATGTGGTCCCAATCCACATGCTGCGCTGGGTAACGTGGGTAACGTGGCATCATTTAGGGCCCAATACCAACTGAGCCAGCTGCATCGTCCGGATCTTAACTGGGCTACAACCACTCGTGTTTGCCTTGGCATGGAGGGTGATCTCCAAGTACGGAGACCTCTTTCGACCTCTCTCTAGATCAGGAAGATCTATCCCGACGTACCTGCGTGGGGGAAGCCTGTCCATTAAATCGTGACAGGAATGCTCACTGCGATAACACCCGAGCAGGTACTGCATCGACAACATCTTGTTTTGCTGACGTACGTGTAAAACCTTCTCCTCCTCATGAAGGTGGTTCATTGGTGTCACGAGAAAGCACCCTGTTACATACGACGCTGGCGCCGCATTGCTTACTAACAAGGTTTCTTTGTCAGCACCCCAAGTTCTGCCGGCCAGCGACTTGAGGATCTTGTTCCTACTTCTGATCTTATCGCAAATAGTTGTGACTTTAGCGAACGACTTAAACATGTTATCGAACGTTACACCCAATATTTTGGAATAGTTAGTGGTCGGAATCAGTACACCATCGACCAATATGTTCAGTGGGATCCTCATTTCAGCCATCCAAGTGGTGAACAGTGTGGCAGTGGATTTAAAGTAAATGTCTTCCATATATTCGCAAATTTGTGCGGATTTTTTTTTGCATTTTGTTATAGTATTGTCTGTTATCTATCATTCCATGGTTATAAAGCTCCATTTGGTCCATGCATTTCCACGCAATTGGCCTAAGACGCAAGCAATTCAGAAAAATCGACTTTTTGTAATTTTAGACTTTTGATGAAAAATTTAAATATGCGATAAAAATTTAATCATAAATGTTACATTCATATAAAGTCAGTGATTTGTTAGGAATATGGTAAGAGTAATTTATCAATCAAAAACCAAGGGATTGGCGTGTAAGAATACACCTACATATATTACCCTTCAAAGTTTTCGTCACTAAAAGAAGGCCCGATTGCAGGAAAACGATTTGTTTTAAAGAAAAAGTTATTTATTAATTAAAAAATGCTTAAAATGACCCAAAAATATCATTTTCATACAAAATTTTAAGTTTTCTCTCAAAAAAAAAAAAATGTCGGCTTTAAGTGGGCTAAATATGGTGCCGTGAACTACTCAAGTTCTCCTCTATACTTTTCACATAATGCGACGCCTCAATCCGTTGTCGAATATTTTTGTGGTGACTGGCAATTTGGCACTAAAATTACCTAGAATAATTTTAATGCCATGCTTAGGTGGACCTTGCATTTGCGATGATCGGTTTCATACTTTTCATGATTTCCGTTTCATACTTTTCTATTTTTTCTATCCAAAGATTTTTTCTCCCTTAAATAAGTAACATTCGTCGGAACAAATTCTTGCACAATGTTGATTAATATGGCCTGTTAAAAACCATTAATGGAGTCACGTTTTATTTTTCCTCCTTTAGTTGTATTTCAATTACTTCTTATCTTACTTACTTATTTCCTTCTTATCAATTACTACTTTTTTTAATTGTCATTCTCCGGCATTTCTTTACAAGAAACAGGAAATCAAAATAAACGTTTTACTAATACAAATGTTATATTTATCAGTTATTCTAAGACGTCATTAAAACTTTGAATTTATATTCGCAACAAGTGGCACATGCTTTATATTTGGTACTATTTTATATACTTTATATTTGGTACTATTTATAAAAATATACAATTTATATTAAAATTATATTAAAAAATAATTTGTCTTATGTTTACGTTTAATTGCACATTTATAGAAAATATTATTTACTTTATTGAAATAATATGAGTAATAAATGTTTTTTTTTTTGTAAAATATAAAATCTGTATTAAAAAAATATAAGTCAGTATTCCAAGAAATATACAGTGAACAAATTTATATGTATTTGTGCAAACATGTATTGCATTGTGCTTAAAAAGAAAACAACAACAAAAGCCACAAATGCTTTTGAGTTGGTCAGTTATCAGTCCAAGTATGGAAGTGCTGTTATCGAATATTGTTTTATGTCTCCGAACCAATTGGCAAAGTTCAGTTTCAAGAGAACACTGGCAGAAATAAATTAAATCAAATAGTTTCTGCAATTTTGTTGAAATGATGAGATTAAAACAATAATAAAGTTCATGAGTCGGAATAACATCTTGGTCGCAGGGATCCATGTCAGCAGACTGGCGAATGTTTATCAGCACTGTAGTATGATTCTCTAACTCATTTTTTGAGTTACCGACAAAATCGGTAAAATTAAAATGATTATAATTTCGGTAATTACCGATATAATTCGGTAAGCTAGCGACCAATAAAAAGTAGACGTAAAGTTCTATCGAAAGAAACAGTGTTGTCAACTTTTATTTGGATCGTTTTTTGTCGGTAACTCAAAAATGAGTTAGGCAATCTCACTACTGAATGCCGCTCTTTCACCAACCATGAGAAAGCGGTTTGACATAATTTCAGTGAAGTTGAGTATCTCACGTAAGACCCTTCTTCACGTTTGACATGATTGTCGTGAACGAATGGCAGAGTGGTTCCGTTGCTTTAGATAGGCATTGGTGTCAGTAAAGTTAAATTGTAAAGACTAATTTGTACTTATTACCAGCAGCGACCAAACTTAAGTCTTTACATCGCATGGGCCTCATTGTAGAAAATTAACATATGTTGAAAATGAGGTATTGGGTATTGTAACTTGCGAAAAATTGTACTATAACATAAGCTTTTAACGCATTTCTGAAAAATCAATTGTTTTAGCATGATTCGTCGGGGGACTTTTTAAAAAAATAATTTCAGCGGAGGCTGTGGTAGAATTAATGTCAAATAAGTAAGAACGGCTTTAGGAAAACTAAATACCAAATTTCGATATTTCAGTAAGATAATACCGTAATCAAAAGGTACGCTTCTATATGAAGGTGTGGCTATATGAAGGCGTGGACCCATACCAACAAATGTGTGGGGGGAAATTTTATACATTTCGGTGTGATAATGAAGCTAAGACCTTCAAAATACCGAAAATAGGGTGGTGCCGTTCTGTGGTTGCTATATGAAGGCGTGGACGCACACCAACAAATTCCTGGGGGGAAAGTTTTATACCCCCAAGGAAGATTAAATACCAAATTCCAGCCACTTCGGATGAATATTGAATCTTTAAAATACCGAAAATCGGTAGGTACTGTTCTATGGGGGGCCATATGAAGGCGTGGGCCTATACCGAAAAATTTAGAGGGTAAACTTGAATATCTCAAACTAAGACTAAATACCAAATGTCAGTCATTTCAATGGATTATTGTGGCCATAACCTTCAAAATACAGAAAATCGGGAGGTACCGTTCTATGGAGGCTATACGAAGGCGTGGCCCCATACCAACAGAATTCTGGGGGAAAGTTTTATACCCCCAACGAAGACTAAGTTGTAAATTTCACCCATGTAGGAGTCATAATGAAACTAAAACCTTCAAAATACCGAAATCGGATTGTACCGTACTATGATGTCTATATCAAAACGAGGACCGATATAGCCCATTTGCAATACCAAACATCCTAGGAGTAATAGAAACTTCTGTACCAAATTACAAAGCTCTATCTTAAAAATTGCGAGCTGTATCGTGTTTTCAACATACGGACGGACGGACAGGCGGACATGGTTAAATCGACTAAGAATTTTACCCTGATGAAGAATACTTACTTACTAAGCTGGCCCATTACAGAGCATTTGTTCCATATACCGAACTAAGAAAAGTGTTCCAATTCTCTCTGTTTAGTGCTTCGCTTTCTGGAATACCGCGCCTTGTCATCTCTTCATCCAGTTGTGTGCGCCATCTATTCTTTGCCTGCCAATACTGCGTGCACCGCCATGTGGCTCGAATATATACGCCTTTTTAGCGGGTTCATCATCGCTCATTCTTATTATATGGCCTAGCCAACGCAATCGCTGCATCTCGATACGTTTAACTATATTGATGATGATAGCAGATACAGCTCGTGGTTCATACGACGACGATATTCACCGCCAACGCAGATTGGTCCGTAGATCTATCGAAGAATTTTTCTCTCAAACAGGCCAAGCACTGCCTTATCTGCTTGCGCAAGTACCCAGGCTTCAGAACCATACATCAGCACGAGTATTGTCAGTGTTATTTTTGTTTGACGAGTTGTGGCTTTGTTTTTAAAGTGCTTAATTAAGCCAAAGTAGCATCTGTTGGCCAATACAATTCTTCTTTTTATTTCACAACTGATGTCGTTTGTTGTGTCTACGGCGGTGCCGACGTATACCAAGTCTTTTACTACCTCAAAATTATAGGAACCAACTTCAACAGTTGGTCCGATCTCAATGGACGCATTGCGCGTCGACACCATCAGCTTGGTATTCTCGCCGTTTACCGCCAGACCCACTTTAGCAGATTCTCCTTCGACCTTCATAAAGGTATCAGTTACTTCTTTTACTGATCGTCCCATGATGTCTATATCATCAGCATATGCAAGTAATATGTGGACATTGGTGTAGATTGTGCCACTTCTTTTGACGTTTGCCTTTCGTATAACCTTTTCTAGCAGGATGTTGAAAAAAATCACACGAAAGGCTGCCTGAAACCTCTTTTGGTACAAAACTCTTTGGAGAGGTTCTTTCCTATTTTAACTGAAGATCTTGTGTCAGTTAGAGTCATTTTACAAAGCCGAATGAGCTTTGCGGGGATACCAAATTCAGACTTGCTTGTCGAAGGCTGCTTTATAATCGATAAAAAGGTGGTAGGTGTCGATCTGCATCTCTTGGATCTTTTCTAGGATTTGCCGCAGGGTAAATATATGGTCAATGGTGGACTTGCCAGGTCTAAAGCCGCATTGGTATGGCCCAATTATTTCGTTGACCATGGGCTTTAGTCGTTCGCACAATATCCCTGACACTATCATGTTGGCGATAGGGAGAAAACTTATGCCCCTATAGTTGGAGCATAAAGTCTTATCTTCTTTCTTACGCCAGATTGAGCTAACTAGCTGATGCATACACCTTATCAGCGTGTCGCCTCCGGTTTTAAACAGCTCGGCTGGTAGGCCATCAACTCCTGCTGCCTTATTATTCTTCAGCCGGTTTATTGTTGTCTTTACCTCATCTTGGCCGGGTGGTATACATTCAATACCATCTTCTGGGATTGGATCTGTGGTATCTTCGTCGACTTCGCTACTATTGGATACCAGCAGATTGGAAAAATGATGCTTCCATATCCTGAGCACGCTATCTGTATGGTAACAGATTACCTTGCTGGTCTCTACAGGAGGATGTGCCTGTACAAAAGCCATCTGTTTGATGTTTCACTCTTTGGTAGAATTTTCGGACTTCATTCTGGCTCCTGTACATTTCGATTTTTTCACACTCCCGATTTTCCATTTCTCTATTTTTCTTGCGGAAAAGACGTTTATCTTCTCTCCTTTTCTCCCGATACCTCTCTCGTGCGCTGCGCGTTGCTACTGATTGTAAAGTAGCCCTATATGCAGCATTTTTCTCTGCGGTAGCAGTACGACACTCCTGGTCATACCATGGATTCCTTGGTGGAGGTCTCTGGTATCCAAGTATTGATTTTGCGGCTGTTTGCATGGAGTGGGCAATGTTTTGCCATTGTCCTGATATGTTATCGGGACAAGGAGTGCTTTGATTAAGCAGTTGGGCCAGTTGAGTGAAATATGCTGTGGCTATCTGTTGTGGTTGCAGCTTAACGATGTCCAACTTCCGTGTTGTGTCTGTTCGCACTTTGTTTGCTACGTTTATTGTGGTACGTACCTATGCTGCAACAAGGTAGTGGTCCGAGTGTGTGTTTGCACCTCGGAACGATCGTACATCCAACACGCTTGATGCATGTCTTCCATCTATCACAACGTGATCAATTTGATTTCTTCTTCTTTGATCTGGCGACAGCCCTTATGAATATCGAGATGCTTAAATCTGGTACTGCTAACTACCATGTTTCTTGCAGCTGCAAAGTCTATCAGCTTCATGCCATTGTCAGATGTTTCACTGTGGAGACTGAATTTCTCGACTGTTGGGCCAAAGATATTCTCCTTTCCAATTTTGGCATTAAAATCGCCTAGAATGATTTTAATGTCATGGGCAGGGCAGCGCTCGTAAAATATATCTTTGGTCTGTTTGTCCTTTTCTTCAGTGGGAGCATGAGCGCAAATAAATCTGATGTTGAAGAATTTAGCTTTTATTCGAATTGCAGCAAGTCTTTCATTCACTGGGGTGAAGCTGGATACCAGATGTTTTAGTCTCCGACTAACTACGAATCCACAACCAAACTCATGCTTTACGTCATGGCAGCTATAATACAGTCGTCACCTTTAGGTGTTGTTGTGACGCCTTTCCCAATTCATCGTATTTCCTGTATGGCAGTAATATCGGTCTTGTACTTTTCAAGTACATCTGCCCCTTCTCTATAAAGAGTGCGAACATTCCAGGTGCAGATTCGCAGATCATGGTCCTTAAAACGTTTGCGGGAAAAAATATTACAATACCCAAAATTTGGTTCGATTGATCCAATTGAGAGTTATCGTGCGCACCAGCCGGACAGACGGACAGATAGACCGACGGACACTGTCTGAAATGAATTTCGTCCAAACATCGTTGGGGTCTAAATCCGTTATTTCGATGAGGCACATTTTTAGACGTATCAAAGTGTATACTCACTCCTTCGTTAGCCTAAAGCGTTGAATTATATACATATATGTTTGAAATATTATGACAAATCGTATATGCACTTTTAGAACTCTCCAAGATATGAAAATATTTTAAGTGTATTTAACTCTTTTATCTCCTGTACAATGCAGAAAAAAATTCAGGGCTAGCCTAGAGAACTACTTACGATAAAAAAGAAACAGAATCGTCGTCGGTAAGTTTTCTTTATTTTCCTTTTTATGTCTGATTGGCAAAACAAAAATACAATTATATAAAATAAAGAAGTGCTGTATATTTATTGCAAAATTTATCAGCTGTAAAATACTTGCACAAAAAGAAACAAATAAACAGATAAAGTCTTAAGAATAAGTTTTTGTTTTTTGTTTTGCAAAAAAGAAAACTACTTCCTTGTGAGCAATGTATCAAGAGTGAATGAAAACTGTATTTTAGTTTTAACAGAAATTCGGACGGATCAGTACAAGCTGCGGTTAAACGGTTATAATGCGTTTACGGAGAGCAATAGTAATGCTCTGCACACTTTGGATATCCTGCTGCCTGGCCGAGGATGTAGTGTTGAAGTGTGATGAATATAATGATAAAATCGGTGGAATGGAAAAATTTTGCACGGTTTCCGGTTTTCAAGTTACCCACTCGCAAAATATTAAAATTACACCATATTTTCGGGCAAATCAAACAAATTTTATGAAATTTTACAATTCCGTGCTGTTGGATATACCCGCCAAGTTGTTCGATGTGTTTAGCAGTCTGAAGACACTGGATGTTTCACATACCGAAATTGAGGATATATCGCGTAACACTTTCACCTCGGCCAGCCTGTTGAATACCCTAAATTTGAGTCATAATTTAATAGAGAAAATCAACACCTCGGCATTTGTGGGTGCCCATAATTTAATGCGTTTAGATTTGAGCCACAATAAAATACATACCTTAGGTTCCTTGGCTTTTCGTGGATTAACGAATTTGAATAAGGTTGTATTGTCCTATAATGCCTTGAAATCAATACCAACGGATTTATTTTTGGATAATGCCTACATGGATATTGTGCAGCTGGATTACAATCAATTGGATGAGCTAAAGGCGGAAGTGTTTCAAAGCTTGCGTCACATAAGGGAACTGAATGTGGCCCATAATCATTTGAAGACATTTGACCCGCAAACATTTCAAAATTCCTACGGTCCGGAAGTTTTGATATTAGCCAACAATGAGCTCACCGATTTTCAGTTGGCAAATAAAACAATAACCAAAAGATTGGATTTGGATTCAAATCAGTTGACCAGGTTAATTGTAAACGGAACCTCATTTATTTCAGCCAACAATAATTCCATATCAAGGGTGGAGGTCTGGAATGGCCTGGATGTAAACACACTGCTTTTGAAGGGAAATAAATTATCCGACATCAATAGCATTGTCTCGCTAACCCAACTCACCGAATTGGATTTATCCTATAATCCAGTGGGCAATCCAAATGTGTCGACATTTCAGAATTTGAAATATCTCACAATACTCAATCTTCGGTCCACTGGCATATCTAAGCTGGCATTTGGCATGTTTTCCAAGTTGGCAAATTTGGATTCTCTCGATTTGGCCTTTAATAATTTAACTGAATTGAATTTGGACATGTTTGTACCGGCCAATGAAAAGGTGCGTCGTTTCTTTGTGGATGCCAATAATTTGACAGAGATCAAAGGAAAATACAGCTTCGCAAAAGCCTTTCCCCTACTCATGGAATTGGGCATATCTCGCAATCGTTTCAATTGCACTTATCTGCACTGGTTGTTGATAAAACCCCAACTGGGGGATTTTACCAAGCTACACATTGAACCCGATGATAATCCTCAGGAACAAACTCATATACGTGATGTAACCTGCCTTTCCAGTAAAGATGATGAATTGCACCGTGCCGAAAATGAGCTAGCCGATTCAAAGAATTTTCAAAATTCCCTAAAACAATCTTTGGATACAATGAGTGAACATGCCAAACAAATGCAAACCTATCTACTCGTGCTGTCGTTGGTACTATCCTGTCTGGTGTTTCTGGTTGCCACGGTTTGCATAATGGGTGGTGTACATTATTGGCGGGACCAGCGGGCTAAATATTTTCAACGTCGCCGTGGTGTTATTGTTTTTAATTCCAATGCCACAGTTAATACTAATGTGGAACAATAAATTAATTTTCTTCCGCTCAATGTTTGAATGAATGTCGTCTTCACATCATTGGATAATAATTTATATATAGTTAAATTAATAAATGCTGTTATCGTTAATTGGATTACCATTGGATTATCAAATAATAACTTGTAAACACAAAGAAGGTAAATGTGCATTTTTGTTTATTATATTTAAAACTTATGTCACAATTGAATAATAATCACAAGGATTAAAATGTATATGTAAATACATAATTTTAAAAAGTGCTGATGGGCAGTTGATTTTGAATAATCGGATGTAGTATATTATAATTAAAAACTACAAAATATAAAATATTTGCTGAACCCGGTGCGCTTCGCAACACCGACTAAGATGAACTCTATATGAGTGATATTAATTTACATTAAGGGGTTTTCCCTACTTGTCAATTTCAAAAAACCGTAGTGGTTTCTTTTTGTTTAGGCGTACTTTATTCTTTTTACATAATTCTAATGTACCTCACAATGGCTACCTTTTGGGAATTCCATGAAATGAATTCACTTGTAGCCTATAAATGAAACATGTGGACGGTCATTCATATCCAGGTCCAGGTATAGAAGTATTGTACCTGTGAATGGAGGCAAAAGAATGTTGACAGGAAAATTGTTTGACAAGCTCACTGTCTAATATGGACTTGTAATTCGACGCCATACGAATTTAATTCACGATATACATGAGGCAATATGGGCGACATTTGATCATTACAGTTCAAGCGATACAAATCCAAGTTACGAGAGATGTTCCACCGGTGAAGACTCGTGGTGTTCATATCAACGGGCTCGGGCAAGAAAAGAGGCTTTCATACACGATTACAGACCACTTCCATCAAATATTTTAGATGCTATTATACCTATATACTCGAAAGATGCGTCGGCGGCTTCAATCAAAATAGCAACGAAAGTTCCAATCAACTTATTTGGAAAATTTGTCCCCAAAATCGGTGGAGCACTCGTTGTAAATTACATTGCGATTGGTCTTTTTAACGAAGGTACAAAATCATTGTTATTTTATTTGAGCTCGATCGGAGTGAGATGTGGACAAAACGCACACGAATATGCTAAAAAAAATCGACCAAGCACGAACTGCACTGGCAGAGAGACGTGCGGCCGAGTTCACTCGTGAAGGAAGAATGTTGCGAAAGCAACGTCAAATTTCCATTTTGCAAGCTGCATCGTCGGCGGAAGAGCTCCTGTATGGATCAGGAATAGATGACTCCTTGTAATTATACCCTCAGCATTTATGCTAACGAGGGTATATACACTTTCATACGGGCAAAATGTGCCTCATCGAAATAATGGTTTTAGACCCCAAGTATGTTTGGACGAAATGTGTTTCAGACAATTTGGAATTGATTTAGCCATGTCCGCCGTCTGTCTGTCTGACTGGTGCGCACGATAACTCTCAAACGGATGAGCCGAGTTGGTCCAAAATTTGGCAGTCGTAATATTTTGTCCAAACTTAGTTTAAGTTCGAAGTTGGGCCATATCGGTCTACTTCTTCAGGTACCTCCCCCATAAAAGTTCGACAATGTTCGGAAAATTTGTGCGCACCATAACTCTTGAAGGGAGTAACCGATTTGGTCCATACTTTGCACATCGTGAAACGTGCACCAGTCTTAGATAAGATTTCAATGTGGTCTCAATCGGTCCACTGCTTCGGGTACCTCCCACACAAAATTTCTTAAAAGTTTAGTTTATTGCCTGCTCTCGAAACGCTTCGACTTTTGTTGTAGCAACTTATATTCACTACACCCCATACGACGGTACAAGTTTTATAAGGGGCAAGTCCATACTTCCTGAGAAAAATGAAAAAATCCCTATGGCACCGTGTGTAGTGGTTGGAGCGCAAGACAACTCTCGAACGGATAAACTATTCGCTCCAAAATTTGGCCTTCGTAATATTTTGTCCAAACATAGTTTAAATTCGAACATAAGCCAAATCGGTACACAGGTACCTCCCCCACAAAGGTTAAAAAATGTTCGGAAAAATTGTTCGCACTATAACTCTAGAGGGGATTGACCGATTTGGTCCATACTTTACACATTCTAATATATCTACCAGGTATAGATCAGGTTCGAATATGGACTATGTTTTTCCACTCCTTTGGGTACCTATCACACAAAATTACGGATAAGTTTACTTTAAGACCTGCTCTCGCATCAATTCACTTTGTTTTTTTTTTTTCAGGCAACTTGCATTTGCTGTCTCAATTACGACGGTAAAAGTTTTTTTATGGGCAAGTCCATTTGATATATTCGAAGATAGGCAATACCGGTGCGCAACTTCCGGCAGTTCTCCCGAATATTTAAAAAATGTCACTTAAATGGTATACACGATATATCTTGAACAAATTTGGTCCAAACTTTGGATCTCCTAATATTTTGTTCAAATTTAGTTTAACTTCTAAAAAGTTCAACATTTGTGTCTAAGTGCAATTTAAGGCCTGTTCGATGCTCGATGATCCTTTGGAAATGTATGCCGATGCTGTTCGTTGTTGTCCTGCTTATAACGGTATTATGTTTCCGTGGACAAGTCCATGCTTCCTGGCATACTAGTCTATAAGTTATACGATGACCCACTGAAATTACTAGTTGGCGCGATATCTATCGAAAAGATATGACTCCCAAAATCGATTCCATAATGGACTATGTCGGTCCATTTCTTTAAGTACCTCCTCTGCAACACTTTTGAACTTTAATCCTAACCCATCCCAGCAAAAATTCGGATCCATTAGTCATTACGTAACCCATTACAAAGTAATGTAAACAAGCTTCTTTGCCCATTACAAGTAATCTGAAAAGTAATGGGATACGGTGGCACAGTGAGTGTTTGTCTGACTATAAATCCTAGGATTGTGTGTTCAACGCTCACTGTCGGCACGCGAGTTTTTTTTTAAATCAAAAAATAACAGTTCGTGGTGCACATGTGCACTGCACATTTAAGTTCTTAAGCAACCCTTAATGTTCGTGTGCGTGGCATAGTATGTAGTGTCTTTGGCTAGAAATCAGAGGGTTCGTGTGTTCAACTCGCACAGCGAGCGAAATAAAATAAAGTAAAATAAAAGTAAGAAGTGTGATGAAATTAAAAAAAAACCTCTACATCAACTGTTCTAAAAATATAATTTTTTTCAACTTACTTTTCAACGTCTAGTGGCCACAGAATAACTAGTTATTCTAGTGGTCATAAAATAACTACAAACTGAGTGCGACATGCCCTTGTAAAAATAATGGGGAAGAAAGGGGGTTTGCGAGTAGTTACGGCTGCCAAAAATCGCTTACAAAACCCATGATTTTGGGAGGACTTTTTTGCTGGGATATTTTCGTCGGCAAGCTCAAATGTCCAAATAAAAGGCCACAAAATAATGAAAAGACCAAAAATACATTCGATCTGACCGTAGATGAAAGTTTCAATTCACAGAGGCTACTTTTTTACTTGTGTTTCTCAACTTCATAGATTCCTATAAAATTTAGCTAAATCAGTTTTGATGTTTCTCACACATATAGTGAGTCTGATATATTATATATATTATTTGCATACATTATGGGGTACCTTCCCAATTGGACGACCCGCTTACTTTTATTTTCATGACATTATAGACTGTAACATGGTGATGACTCTTACATGCCACAATCCCAAAGCAAAAATATTAGTTTTTGTATTTTGATTATACGAGCTACTCCCCTTGACCCCACGTCGCTTATTTTGTAAGAGATGACGTATACTTACTTCCCACTTAGTTTGACCACATTTGGAAACTATATCTGTCATCATTCTATAGATATTCGCAAATAAAATGTACATTTTCTAGAGGTACCTCCGATTCTGATGCTATATCTCCAGATCAACGCGGAATTTCAAAATTTAAAATAGTCTTTTTTAAATTCAGACGATGCTGCGATATGCTCTGAAATTTTCACGAAGATCTGATCAGCGGTTTTTGAGTCTATAAGGAACAAACTTACAAACAAACATTTTCCTATTTTATATATCACGGTGCTTAGCAACGAAGCAACTTTAAATGGAAGATGCCTGGGAAGTTTTTGCGGATTCTGAAACTACAATGTTCATAGATGAGAAAAATAAAAAATGGCGGAGCGCTTATTAAATAAATCGCTATTCAAATTAACATTTTAAGGTTTTTTTCGATTTTCACAATTTTTCTTGAAAACTGCAAGTCCTATCGAAATGGGACTAAAGAAAATATTGTAGCTATGAAAATTCTCTACCAGATTGGCTCTTATGATAATTTTGTAGGTTTTACCGTTATTTAGATATAAAAGATTAAAATGGGGACAATGCATTGACTGTGTCGCTACCCTATTAATAAATACATGGTGCGCCTTCACTAACTTTAAGTGAAAACCGCTTACACCTGGGAAGTTTTTGTGGATTTATAAACAACAATGTTCATAGGTGAGAAAAATCCAAAAACAAGAAAAAATAGCTGGAGGAATTTTTAAATAAATCGGGTGCAAAATTCACATTTGTATGTTTCTTTAGGTTTTTACGATTTTCCTTGGAAATCGCAAGTTCTATCGGAATGAGACTAAAGAAAATGTTTTAGCTTTGAAAAATCTCTACAAGATAGGCCTTCGTATCTTTTTCCTACGTTGTACCATTTTTGAGATATATAAGTTTATGTTGGGAATTTGCAGTCATGACATTGTTTTATAAGGAGACAATACAGTCAGTGCATTGTCCCAATTTGAACTTCTATTCTCAAAAAATGGTAAAACCTACGAAAACACCATAAAGGTCAAACTTGTACCGAATTTTCATAACTACAACATTTTCTTTTGTCCCAATTCGATAGAACTTGCAGTTTCCAAGCAAGATCTTGAAAACCTAAAAACACTTAAAAATGCCGACTTGAATCGCGATTATTTTAAAAAGCGCTCGGGCGATTTTTTTTTTTTTTTTTGATTTTTCTCATCTATGAACATTGTAGTTTCAGAATCCGCAAAAACTTCAGAGGTGTAAGAACCTTCTTTTTAAATTGCTTCAAGAGCACCGTGATATTTAGATAAAATAAAAAATATAGAATATAAAGTATTAAATATAAAAAAAGAATATAAATTATAAAAATAGAATATAAAATATGGATTATAAAATATAAAGAATAAAATATAAAATAAAATATATAAAATATCAAATATAAAATACAAAACATCAAATATAAAATATCTATATATATAAAAATGGTGTAAAAAATGTATAGTAATTCATAAAATGAGAACGGCTAGGCCGATTTCTGTAAAAATTTTTGTCAGTTATTCGTATTTTCGAGGAGAAGGTCTTTACAGAAGAAAATTTTGGAAAATCTCTCTGGAAAAGTCGGAAAATTGGAAAAATCGAAAATTGAGTTTTTGTATGAAATTTTATTCCTTAATAGCGAGACGAAGTTCGCCGGGTCCGCTAGTAATAAATAAAAAATATAAAGAAATAAAATATGAAATATGTATCTATCTAAAATATCTATAAATAGAGATGGGAAATGGGTAAATACCCATCAAAATGGGTAAATTGGGTACAAATGGGTAAATACCCAGGTATTTACCCAATTTGTGGGTATAAACTACAGATACTAAAATCATAAAATTAGATGCGAAAACGCAGTGTTTTAGCAAATTTTAACTGACTATGAATAAAATTACCGTTTTTGGATGCATGGCAAGTTAAAATATGATCAATTTTGGTCCATAGTTTGGTAAATCTCTCATACATTGTGACATCATGTTTTTGGTATTTGACAACTTTTAGAGCAATTTCTTGTAGTTCTTCTTGCAGAAAATCATAAATGCTGGATCGAAATCCAAACGTTATGAAATACTCGTATCAGATGGATTAACCCACGATTTCAGTGGATAATTTTGAGATTAAAGTCCTCCTTGACAAAGCTATAATTTTTGCATTCTTCGCTAACTGTTTCGCACAAGCAAATCCAACTACCGATTTGACGTATAAAAAGTTTAGTCCGCGCGGTTTTACCGCTTTTCTGGTATTGTTTTTGATTTTCTGTCTGACAGAAAAACAAAATTTCGATTTCAAAATAAAATTTAAAATTTATTTACCCAAATAAACACCCTAAAAAGATATTTATTTGGTATTTACCCAAGTTTTGGGTAAATGCCGGGTAGAATCCCATCTATATCTATAAAGTAGAAAAATGTTTGTATGTTTGTTTATATTTTTGTTTTGTTTCGACTCAAAAACCGCAGAACCGATCTTCCTAAATTTTTCAGAATATATAACTTCATCGCCTGAAAGTAACATAGGCTATATAAATCTGTGAAATTTCGCTTTGATCTGGACGTATAGCATCAGAATCGGAGGTACCTCCAAAAAATGTAAACTTTGTATTCAAATATCTATAGAATAGTAACAGGCAAAGTCTCCAAATTTTGGATGTGTGACGGAATTTGGTCTATAAAAATGTACCACAATATATGAAAATCGGTTTAGATTTGGATATATCTCATATATATATTTTCGTACGATTTCATGTATTTGATGCACCCCAATAAATAAATGTGTCAAAATATATCGGAATCCTTTAAGATTTGGATATAGCTCTCGAATATATATATGCCCGATTTCAATGAAATTTGGAATATGTGACGGAATTTGGCCTATACAAAATGTGACAAAATATATCGAAATCGGTTCAGATTTGGATATAGCTCCCATACATATTCCCGATTTCAATGAAATTTGTAATGTGTGACGAAATTTTGGTCTACAAATAAATGTGCCAAAATATATCGAAATCGGTTTAGATTTGGATATAGCTCTCACATATATTTTCGTCCGATTTCATGTATTTGATGTACCAAACACGTTATATATGTCCGATTTCAATGAAATTTGAAATGTGTGACGGACTTTGGTCTATAAAAATGTACCAAAAATATGTCGAAATTGGTTCAGGTTTGGATATAGCTCCCATGTATATTTTCGTCCTTTTTCATATATTTAATGTAACAAAAACGTTATATATGTCCGATTTCAGTGAAATTCGGAATATGTGGCGGAATTTGACGTATAAGTAAATGTGCCAAAATATATCGAAATCGGTTCAGATTTGGATATAGTTCCCATATATATTTTCGTCTGATTTCATTTATTTGATGTACCAAACACGCTATATATATATGCTCGATTTCAATGAAATCTGTAATGTGTGACGGAATTTTGGTCTACAAATAAATGTGCCAAAATATATCGAAATCGGTTCAGATTTGGATATAGCTCGCATATATATTTTCGACCGATTTCGAGTATTTGTTGCACCAAAACGCTATGTATGTCCAATTTGAATGACATTTTTATTTATGACGGAATTTGGTCGAGGTATAAATTTGCCAAGTTATATTGAAATCGATCAAAATTTGTAAAATGTGAACTAAACAATTAAAAAAGGATCAGTCGGCTTTGCCGACAGAGATATACCCTCGGCCTGTGTGAATTGAAACACGTTTTTCCCAGAAACGTATATATTTAAGGGGATTTGAAAATTTTGGGCGTATGAACCGGCAAAAATATGGATTTGGATAGAATTCAACAAGTTTTGCGGGGAAGGTATATAAAGGAATGTAACGAAATATTCCCTTTTGAAAGTGGGTCTTATTCTGGGTGTCATCCCCCTCGATAGATATCGCGACCACCTGTCGTTTCAGTTGGTCACTATATAATTCAGAGGTTTTGGACCATTATATCATGATGCACGTACTTGCCTACGAAAAACATGATATCGCTGTAAATAGGACCACTAGGTAAAAATTTACAAGGGATCCTGACACAGATCCTTAACCGTATTGCTCTGTTTATGAGATATCGGGCGTACTATTTTAGCTAATATTTTCGAATTTTTGTGGGGGACGTACCGGAAGCAGTGGACCTACAAGCACCACCATCGAATTTCATCTAATATTCGAAGAAATATTACGAAATGCAAAGTGTGGTGCCATAGAGGGTTTTTTTCACTTTTCGGGCTGTTTTCTCAAGAAGTATGGACTTGCCCCTGAAAAAAACTTTTACCGTCGTAATTGAGGCGTCGAATGCACATTTCTTCAACAAAAATCAAAATGATTCCAGAGCAGTTCTTAAAGTGAACTTATCCAATTTTGTGTGGGAGGTGTCCGAAGGAATGGGCAAATATTGTGCATATTCGAACCTGATACATATTTGGTAGATATATTGGGATGTGTAAAGTATGGACCAAATCGGTAACTACCATCAAGAGTTATCATGCGCACTATTTTTCCGAACATTTTTGAATTTTTTGAGGGGAGGTACCTGAAGGAGTGGACTGAGATGGCTTATCTTCGAATTTATACCAAGTTTGTATAAAATATTACGAAGGCCAAATTTTGGACCGAATCGGCAGATCCGTTGAAGAGTTATCTTGCGCTCCAACCACTACACACGGTGTCGTAGGGGTTTTTTGAACCTTTCAGGCTATTTTCTCAGGAAGTATGGACTTGCCCCTGATGAAACTTATACTGTCGTTTAGAGGACAGTGAATAGAAGTCGCTACAGCAAATATCAAAGCGATTCGAGAGCAGGTCTTAAACTGAAATTTTCCGAAATATTGTTTGGGAGGTACCCGAAGAAGTGGAACGTTTGAGTCCATATTGGAACCTCATCTATGTCTGGTAGTAATTTCAGGATGTGAAAAGTATGGACCAAATCGGTTACTTCCTTCAAGAGTTATCGTGCGCACAAATTTTCCGAATATTTCCGAACTTTTGTGGGGGAGGTACCGGATGGAGTGGGCCGATATAATCTACCTTCGAACTTAAATTAAGTTTGGACAAAATATTACGAAAGCCAAATTTTGGACCGAATACGTTGATCCGTTCGAGAGTTATCGTGCGCTCCAGCTAGACAGACAGACGGACAGGGCTAAATAAACTCCAAATTGTCTGAAACACATTTCGTCCAAACATACATGGGGTCTAAAACCATTATTTCGATGAGGCACATTTTGCCCGTATGAAAGTGTATATACGCTCGTTAGCATAAATGCTGAGGGTATAAAAATATTCGACACATTTTGTAAACGCCTCATAATTCAGTTTGTCCTGTTATTACAATATATCACGCGGGTATTTAAATTCTGATTCATCATTTAAGGGAGCGATTTTGAAGTCAGTAGAAGTCGCCATTATACCACGCGTGTACTTATAGTCGGAAAAGAATTAACCAAGGCTAAAAAATTAATTTATCATATATCTGAGAGACATCGGCGAAGGGGAAACAATTACCTATATTCACTTACGACATATCTTAATCATTTTTGGAGTGAAAATTTTCAATACACTAAGAGTAATTTAAGGTGTCGCAATAGGTTGTTATATGAATTTGAAAAAAGTGATTGCCATGAATAATATAGACTAATTTAATTCTCTTCTGTAACGTGGAGATTAGGCTCAGTTAGGCTCGATTTGCCAAATTGAGAGTGTAAGAGTAGTGTATGTCCGCCCCCACAGCGGACATAAGGCCCTTTCAATTTGATTTTTCTGTGTTTTTTTTTTTCTTTAAAGAAAATAGGAACCTCTCAATGGATCACCCTTTATAATTATAACATCCCATTGTATTTTATCTTAGTCGAGGTAGCTAGTAAAATATGAAATATACCATTTAGAATATAAAACCAAACCCGCTGTTTTGTGGCAATGTCGATCAGTCGCCATTGCTTTCTCTGTTAGCAGCGTGGTATGTATTGTGTGGGCAGTGTTGGTGACACCACCCCTTTACTACCTCAACATTGAATCTGAAATTTAGTACTTTTCGAAAAAAACAACTTTTAATACTAACAAGCTTGAGATAACACAACCAAGTATCCTGCAGTTGTTAATTGCAACAATGTCTTAAACATGTATCTCCGTGAGGCCATGTGTTAACACAATTTGTAAACAAAAATCTATTGGTAAACACTAAATCTAACTACCATCAAATACACATTCAACAAACAATAAATCAATATATTCTGGCGGTGCACATGTGCTTGGTTTGCTGGAACACTTTGCTTGTGTCCCCCTACCAAGCTATTGTACGTGGGTAACATTTGAATTGAATTTTTTAAAAGCCTTCTAAAGCAAAAAACAAAAACTCAACATTTTTACCAGTCTGGCTTTCCGCCTACCACCTTTTGTCCAATGAGGGACTGCTGCCTGCTACAATTTGGTAGCTAAATTTTGCAAATATGTGTTTTTGTTTCTTGCCAAAAATTTAATTTTGCATTGTATCCAAGTACTTGGCAGTAGCTTAACGTATCTTTTCAAAGCCATTTAAAGCAAAACCATTTTTATGGCAATGTATGGGCTATATAGAACATTTGCTGGCACGGAGACAGCGGGACATAAGGCTTAACTCAGAGCCAACAATGTGTGCTGGGATCTACATAAAATAATAATAAATTGAAAATGAAATTTAAATATTTTGGCGGACATCTTCAATAATTATCAGCATATGCGCTAGCATTTATTATTCTTTGTGCAGCGAGTGTCTAGAAGAAGTACTATAAAAGCCTGCGCTTCATAGATTATTGAGTATTGTTAAACAGAAGTTAACTTGATCAAAACATCAAAAAACCAAAACATCAAAATGTTCAAATTGGTAAATGGAATTTATTTTTAATATTGAAACTATTTTTTAAATGTTATTTTGAATTACAAAATATTAATTAATCATTTGTCCTTTTTCTAATTACAGTCCGTTTTCATTGCCCTCTTCGCTTTGGTCTGCTCTGCCTATGCCAAACCCGCTGTGGTGGCTGCTGTACCCACTGGCGTTGTAACTGCCACCAGCTCTCAATATATTGCCCGCAACTATAACGGTATTGCTGCTGCTCCAGTTGTAGCTGCTGCCTACACTGCTCCCGTTGCTGCTGCTTACACCGCCCCTGTTGCTGCTGCTTACACCACCCCTGTTGCTGCTGCCTACACTGCTCCAGTTGCTGCTGCTTATGCTGCTCCCTATACCGCTGCTTACACCACTCCCTATGCCGCTACCTACACTGCTGGTTATGCTCCCGCTTACACTGCTGCTTACACCACCGTATTCTAAATTTAATCTGAACTTCTTTGGCTGGACCCAAAAAGAAAATGGACATAATGTGTGATCAGTTATCATCTGTAATTTTTGTATAAAAGAAAACTTATTTTTGAAGAGCTTTTTGTTTTGTTAAAATTGGGCAATTTAAAATTTGTTTTTTGAATTAAAATTGCTTTAGTTTTATTATTTTAAGAATTGATTTCTTTAAATATCCATAACTAAAATGTATACAAATAAAACAACAACAATTAGAAAAAAAAATCATATGTAAATATTTGCATATTAATTAATCAAGATAATTCCAAAAGGAACGGATGGGCAGGTGTTGAACATCTAGCATATCATTGAAACAGTCCCGCCCGATCCTAACCTCTATTATACTGAAGCTGGATGACCGCAAAACTTGTGCGCACGATAACTCTCTAAGGGAGTAACCTAATTGAACCAAACTTTGCATATGGTAATACTACCTCTAGGCATATATCAGGTTCGAATATGGATTATATCGGTCCACTTCTTCAGGTACCTCCCACACAAAATTTGAAATAAGTGCAGTTTAGTGACACCTCACGAATCGTTATGAAATTTTTTGTAACAGGATGTTCGTGCGGCCCCCGTTACGTCATTGTATTTTTTTTCGAGGGCAAGTCCATAGTTCCCGAGATAATGGCGCATAACCTCAAAAAACGCTGCACTATGTCGCGAGTTCAAATAAACGGTGGCCAAATATAAAAGGAGTTGGCGTTGGCAGATGCATTTTGGTATAAACACTTATAGTTCACTGACAATGTCGAGAGCAAAAAATTGGGAAGGTTGGTCCACGTTTTGGGATAGTCCCCACGCAACGGTACTTCTTAATGTTTCGGTATTTTGAATATTTTGGCTAAACTTTTCAACCAAATTGGTTGAATTTTGAGATGCGGGGTTTTCACTTTACAAAACACTTTTTCGATAAAAATTATGGACATAGGTCCACGTTTTGATATAGACCCCATATAACGGTACCTCCCGATTTTCGGAATTCCCAAATTCGCCGAAATTTTGCATTGAGGGTTCCAAATGGACCAAAAAACTTTTCTGATACAAATTATGTACATAGGACCACGTTTTGATATAGCTCCAATAGAACGGTGTCGCCCGATTTTCGGTATTTTCAAGGTTTTAGCCACATTAAACAACCAATGTAGCGGATATTTGGTATTTAGTCTTCGCCAGGTCTTGTGAAATGTTTTTACAGAGAATTGTTGGTACTGGTTCACGTTTTGATATAACCCTCGTGGAACGGTACCGCCCAATTTTCGGGTTTTTAAGGTTTTAGCCACATTATCTACCCAAAATTACAGAAATTTGGTGTTCAGTCTTCATATATTTTTGTCTTCAAATAAGAGAAATTTCCTTAAAATTTTTTTGACCGATTAATGGTCAATAAACGGCACATTTTTGTTAATAATCGAAATTTTCCATACTTTTTGAGATAAAGGCCCTGAAGCTCCAAAAAATCTGCCGGCTCTATCTAAACTTGGTTGTTCCTAACATAACACTCGCGTACATTAGGGTTATGACTTTTTGACATTTTTCCTCAAAAATGATTTCCTGTAGCAGGGATGAATAAACTTTTGCCTATTAATCACTATGCTATCGTTTATTCCATTGAAATATAAAAAAGTTCACGCACAAATCGATTTTAAAAAAATAATTTTTTGAAAAAATATATGAAATGAAAAAAAAAAAATTTTTCAAAAAATTATTTTTTGTTGCACGAATGAATAAATATAAGCCTACTAATAACTATAATAACGTTTATTTCATTCAAATATTAAAAAAATTCGCGAAAAAAGTCACTTTGAAAAAATTTAAAATTTTTTGTTTTTTGTTAAAAAATTATATTTTTTTGAGGTTTTTTCACCGAATCACCTTATAAGTGAGATTTTATGTAATCTTATGGCAAAACTCATCACGCTATGATACAGGGATATGAGGTTGTAAAAAAGTCATAACCCTAGCGTACATACTTGGATTACGTCCAAATATGGAACGTACATCTTACCACTCCTTAGGGTATCTCCCACACAAATGTTGGAACATGTAAAGTTTAAGGTTTTTTATATCCTCAGCATTTATGATAACGAGGGTATATACACTTTCATACGCGCAAAATGTACCTCATCGAAATAATGGTTTTAGACTCCAAGTATGTTTGGACGAAATGTGTTTCAGACAATTTGGAGTTGATTTAGCAGTGTCCGTCCGTCTGTCTGGCTGGCTGGTACGCACGATAACTCTCGAACGGATCAACCGAATCGGTCCAAAATTTGGCTTTCGTAATATTTTGTTCAAACTTAGTTTAAGTTCGAAAATGGGCTATATCGGTCCACTTTTTTCCGGTACCTCCCCAAAAATGTTGGGAAAATATTTGCGCACGATAACTCTTGAAGGAAGTAACCGATTTGGTCCATATTTTGCACATCGTAAAATTTCTATCACACTTAGATGAGGTACCAATATGGACACAATCGGTCCACTCCTTCGGGTATCTCGCATACACAATTTCGGAAAAGTTTAGTTTAGGACCTGCTCTCGAATCGCTTTTATTTTAGTTGTGGCGACCTGTATTCACCGGACCTTATATGAGAGGGCAATTCCATACTTCCTGAGAAAATAGCCTGAAAGGTACAAAAAACCCCTATGACACCGTGTGTTGTGGTTGGTGCGCAAGATAACTCTCAAACGGATCTGCCGATTCGATCCAAAATTTGGCCTTCATAATGTTTTGTCCAAACTTAGATTAAGATCGAAGATAAGCCATATAGGTTCATTCCTTCAGGTACCTCCCCCACAAAAGTTCAAAAATGTTCCGAAAAATTGTGCGCACGATAACTCTTGAAGGGAAAAACCGATTAAGTCCATACTTTACGCATCCTAGTATATAGATCAGGTTTGAATATGGATTATATTTGTCCATTCCTTTGGGTACCTCCCACACAAAATTTCGGATAAGTTCAATTATGACCTGCTCTTGACTAACTTTGATTTCTGTTGAAGCAATTTGCAATAGCTGTCTCAATTATGACGGTAAAAGTTTTTTCAGTGGCAAGTCGATACTTCTTTGTAAAAAACCCCTATGGCACCATATGTAGTAGCTGGAGAGCACAATCTATATTAATAAAAGAGTAAAGTGATTGACTGACTGACTGACTGACTTAATGATTCATCAACGCCCAGACCAAACGGCTGAAGCTAGAATATTGAAATTTTGGGTGAGGGTCAGTCTTGGTCCGAAGGTGTCAGATAAGGCTGGGTTTTTGGAAATTCGAACTAGAAGGGTACGAAAAGTACTAAAAGGTACTAAATATGGTACCGTTTGTATTTGGCGAACCGGTAGAGCTAGAACTTTGAAATTTGGTATGAAGGTCACTGATGGAGTGTAGGAAAGATGTGCTAAAGGGTTTTTAGAAATTCGAACTATAAGTGTACAAAAAGTACTAAAGTGTACTAAATTTGGTACCAATTCGTATTTTGTGAACGGATAAAGGCTAAAGGTTGAAATTTGGTGTGAGAATCAAGGTGAAAAGGTACGCTTGACGTAAGGAGGTGGTTTAGGAAAAGTGTACACATGTGTACGAAGAGTACTAAATGGTACTAAATTTGGTACAATTATGATTTGGGCGAACGGATAGAGCTGGAATCCTGAAATTTTGAATTAAGGCAACTGATGGAGAGTAGAATGAACGTAGTTTTACAAATTCGTACTTATGGGTACGAAAAGTACTAAATGGTACTAAATTTGGTACAATTTGGATTTAGGTTCAACGGATAGAGCTGGAAACCTGAAATTTTGAATTAAGGCTACAGTTGGAGGGTAGAATGGAAGTAGTTTTGAAAATTCGTACTTATGGGTACGAAAAGTACTAAATGACGCTAAATTTGGTAAAATTATGATTTAGGCGAACGGATAGAGCTGGAATCCTGAAATTTGAATTAAGGCTGATGTTAGAGAGTAAAATGGAAATAGTTTTGAAGAGTAGAATGGATGTAGTTTTAAAAATTCGTACTTATGCGTACGAAAAGTACTAAATGGTACTAAATTTGGTACAATTTGAACGTAGTTTTACAAATTCGTACTTATGGGTACGAAAAGTACTAAATGGTACTAAATTTGGAAACCTGAAATTTTGAATTAAGGCTACAGTTGGAGGGTAGAATGGAAGTAGTTTTGAAAATTCGTACTTATGGATACGAAGAGTACTAAATTTGGTACAATTATGATTTGGGCGAACGGATAGAGCTGGAATCCTGAAATTTTGAACTAAGGCTGCTGTTAGAGAGTACAATGGAAGTAGTTTTAACAATTCGTACTTATGGGTACGGCAAGTACTAAATGGTACTAAATTTGTACAATTTGTATTTAGGTTGAACGGATAGACCTGGAATCCTGAAATTTTGAATTAAGGCTACAGTTGGAGGGTAGAATTGAAGTTGTTTTGAAAATTCGTACTTATGGGTACGAAAAGAACTACGAAATTTTGAACTAAGGCTACTGTTGGAGAGTAGAACGGAAGTAGTTTTGAAAATTCGTACTTATGGATACGAAAAGTACTAAATGATACTAAATTTGGTACAATTATGATTTAGGCGAACGGATAGAGCTGGAATCCTGAAATTTGAATTGAGGCTAATGTTAGAGAGTAGAATGGAAGTAGTTTTGAAAATTCGTACTTATGCGTACGAAAAGTAATAAATGGTACTAAATTTAGTACAATTAAGATTTAGGCGAACGGATAGAGCTAGGATCCTGAAATTTGAATTAGAGAGTAGAAGGGAAGCAGTTTTGAAAATTCGTACTTATGGGTACGAAAAGTACTAAATGGTAATAAATTTGGTACAATTACGATTTGGGCGAACGGATAGAGCTGGAATAGTGAAATTTGAGTTAAAGCTGCTGTTAAAGAGTAGAATGGAAGTAGTTTTGAAAATTCGTACTTATGGGTACGAAAAGTACTAAATGGTACTAAATTTTGTACAATTCGGATAGAGCTGGAATCCTGAAATTTTGAATTAAGGCTGCAGTTGGAGGGTAGAATGGAAGTAATTTTGAAAATTCGTACTTATGGGTACAAAAGGTACTAAATGGTACTAAATTTGGTACAATTACGATTTGGGCGAACGGATGGAGCTGGAATCCTGAAATTTTGAACTAAGGCTAATGCTGGATAGTATAACGGAAGTAGTTTTGAAAATTCGTACTTATGGGTACGAAAAGTACTAAATGATACTATATTTGGTACAATTATGATTTAGGCGAACGGATAGAGCTGGAATCCTGAAATTTGTATTAAGGCTGATGTTGGAGAGTGGAATGGAAGGAGTTTTGAAAATTGGTACTTAAGGGTACGAAAAGTACTAAATGGTACTAAATTTGGTACAAT
This sequence comes from Musca autumnalis, assembly GCF_047663935.1. Taxonomy (NCBI): domain Eukaryota; kingdom Metazoa; phylum Arthropoda; class Insecta; order Diptera; family Muscidae; genus Musca; species Musca autumnalis. The sequence continues at coordinate 39,328,148 of NW_027411977.1, read as the reverse complement.
TACGATTTGGGCGAACGGATAGTGCTGGAATCCTGAAATTTGAGTTAATGCTGCTGTTAGAGAGTAGAATGGAAGCAGTTTTGAAAATTCCTACTTATGGGCACGACAATAACTAAATGGTACTAAATTTTTTACAATTTGGATTTAGGTTGAGTGGATAGAGCTGGAATCCTTAAATTTTTGAATTAAGGCTGCAGTTGGAGGGTGGAATGGAAGTAGTTTTGAAAATTCGAACTTATGGGTACGAAAAGTACTAAATGGTATTACATTTATCGGATAGAGCTGAATTTCTGAAATTTGGAATAAAAATTGCTGCTGGAGTATAAGATTGGCTACTGTTGGATTGTATGGAATGGAAGTTGTTTTGAAAATTCGTACTTAAGGTTACTAAAAGTAGTAAGTGGTACTAAATTTGGATTTAGGGTGAACGGATAGAGCTGAAGCCCTGAAATTTCGAATTAACATTGATGTTAGAGTATGGGATTGAGATAATTTTGAAATTTGTACTTCGTAGACTACATTTGGAGAGTAAAATGGAAATAGTTTTGAAAATTTGTACTTAGGGATACGAAAAGCACTAAATTTGTTATAATTTGGATTTGGGTCAACGGATAGACCTAGAATCCTGAAATGTGGAATTGAGATTTCTGTTGGAGTGTAGGATTGTGGTAGTTTTGGAAATTCGTACTTATGGGAACGAAAAGTACTAAATTTGGTACAATTGGGATTTGGAATCTGGAATCCTGAAATTTGGAATTGATATTACTGTTGGAGTAAAGGATTAAGGTAGTTTTGGAAATTCGTACTTATGGGTACGAAAAGTACTAAATGGTACTAAATTTGGTACAGCGGGTATTTGGGGGAACGGATAGAGCTGGAATTCGGTAAGACTACGGTTGGAGTGTACGATTGAGACATGGAGGTAGTTTTTGAAATTCTTACCTATGGGCACGAAATATACCAAATGGTACAATTTGAATTTGAGTGCACCGATAGCGATGAAATCCTGTTTTTGGAATTAAGATTACTGGTGAAGTGAAGGATTGAGGTAGTTTTGGAAAATCGTACTATTGGGTGTAGGGACAGTGCTGAAATCTGTATTTTTTGGATATAGTGTGGGTATTGGTGTGCAATGTTGGTCTCGCTGTTAATTTTCAGTGTTCGCCATTTCCATATTATATATTGTTTATTTGTTTTTATATCCTTTCCGCATACGAAGTAGCGGGCACTTTGCTAGTAACTGATAAACCGATTTGGTCCAAAATTTGGCGTTCGTCATATTTTGTCCAAACTTAGTTTAACTTCTAAAATGGTCCAAATCGGTCCTCTCCTTAGGATACCTCCCCCACAAAAGTTCAACATTTGTGTCCAAGTGCAGTTCAGGGTCTGTTCGCAGATCCTTTGGAAATGTATACCGATGATGTTGTTTGTGGACCATGCCCCATTTAAATGACTAGTGGACGCGATATCTATCAAAAAGATATGACTCTCAAAATAAGATCCACTTCCGTAATGCACTATGTCGGTCCATTTCCCTTCTCCGCAAAACTTTTGAACTTTAATCCTAATCCACATTTTTGTCGCCAAGTTCAAATGTCCAAGTGTACCACAAAATTCTGAAAAGACCCTAATACATTCGATCTGTCCGTAAATGAAAGTACCAATTCACATAGGCTGAGGGTATATCTGTGTCGGCAAAACCGACTGATACTTTTTAACTTGTTTAATCTTGTATTATTAGTGGCCTCTGATTAAAATGCAATCGAAACATGTGACATATGCAAAACTATGCAAAATGCATAAATTTTTTGCATATGCAAAATTTATGCAGTTTACATATTTTATTATGCAACAAATGTTTCAATAATAGGTACAAAAATGTTTGTAAGTACAATTTTTCTGTTTAAAATTATTTTCAGACAAGTCAATAAAATAGAGAAATGTATAACCACCGCCTCTACCTTCAAAATACCGAAAATCGGGAGGTATCGTTCTATGGGGGCTATATCAAGGCCTGAACCTAAACCGACAAATTTTAGGCGGAAAGTTGTTTACCCCCAGGGAAGACTTAATACCAAATTTCACCAATTTTGGCGGGATATTGAGGCTACAACCTTCAAAATACCGGAAATCGGGAGGTACCTTACTAGGGGGGCTATATGAAGACGTGGACCTATACTGACAAATTTCAGGTGAATTTTTTATACTCCAAACGAAGACTTTATACAAAATGTGAACCATTCAAGTGTGATATTGAGGCCACAACCTTCATAATATCGGAAATCGGGAGGTAACGTTCTATTGGGGCTTTATGAAGACGTTGACCCATGCGGACAAATTTCAGGTGTAAAGTTAATACCACATTTCAGACATTTCTGTGGGATTTTTAAACCACAAATCCTTGTATATATTAAATATTCTGCAAGGTCGAACTTACAGTCTATCTTACTTGTTTGTAATATAAGTCACACATAACAAAAATGCATACTTAAAAAATTACAATTCATATTACATCACAAAATTTAAAAAAATAATCCTATTTATGAATTCAAAACCATTCATTTAGAAAACTTGTCAATTACAAGGAATCTCAACAAAGTAGAGCAAATATTGTTAGACGTGAAGTGATTACTAACAAGTATTGTGTGATTTATATGTAAATATGTACGTATATTATAAAATCATTTACATATATTTGAGTACATTTCATTAGAATTGATTTTACATTTAAAGTATGAACTTATATCAGGTAGGTAATGATGAAAAGCATATTGTGTTTTTTTATACAATGAAAATGTCTTCCTTATGTAACATAAGATATTATTATACCCTCCACCATATTGAGGGTATAATTAAATTTGACATTCCGTTTGTAACACATCGAAATATTCGTCGGAGACCCTATAAAGTGTATATATTATTGATCTATGTCGATTTGACCATGTCCGTCTGTCCGTCCGTCCGTCTGTCTGTTGAAATCAAGATACAGCTCGCAATTTTAAAGATAGAGAGTCAAAATTTGGTACAGAAGTTTTTATTTCTTGCAGGCTGGTTGGTATTGAAAATGGGATATATCGGTCCACGTTTTGATATAGCCCTCATAGAACGGTACCTCCCGATTTTCGGTATTTTTAAGGTTTTAGCTTCATTATCACACCGAAATGGCTGAAATTTGGTATTTAGTCTACGTTGGTGGTATAAAACTTTCCCCCAGAACTTTGTCGGTATCGGTCCATGCCTTCATATAGCCCCCATGGAAAGGTACCTCCCGATTTTTCGTATTTTGAAGGTTGTGTCTTCAATATTTCACCAAAAATGGCTGAAATTTGGTATTTAGTCTTCAATTTGATATGAAACTGTTCGCCAGAAATATGTCTGTACAGGTCCACGCTTTCATATTGCCCCATTTCTGACTAAAATTCGTCGGTATAGGCCCCATAGAACGGTACCTCCCGATTTCCGTAATACTAAAGATTGTGACGTCAGTATCCAACCGAAATGGCTGAAATTCGTTATAAAATATTCCAGAAGAGTATTATCAGTATAGGTCCACGTCTTCCTATATCCCCATAGAAGCGTACTTCTTGATTTTCGATATTTTTTAAGTTTTAGCCACATTCTCTTACCGAAATATAAGAAATTTAGTATTTAGTCTTTTTTAAGCCTAAAAACTTTCCGTCAGAAATTTGTCGGTATAGATCGACGTTTTGGAATAGCCCCCATAGAATGGTGCCTCACATTGTGTTACCGAAATTGCTGAAATTCAGTATTAAAGGGGAGTACACACTAACAGTCAAAACTGACAGTCAACGTACTTTTAGGACAATTTTCCGGCAAATAACAACTTTTATTTAGCTAAAAACGTTTGAAATACAATATTTACGGTATTATTTAGAGATTACAAAAGAAATTTTTCAGTTAGGCTTTGATATTCACGAAATAGACCTCGATGACTGTCAGTTTTGCTTGTCAATGTGTACTATACTTAAGTCTTCTTCATACACGAAAGTTAACTAATTATTCCATTTTACTTCAATACAACTTGTGGTGGAGGGTATAACAAGTTCGGCCCGGCCGAACTTAACGCCGTTCTTACTTGTTGAATATTCAATTTGTATTGGTGCATTTAATATACATACATATGTATGTATGTATGTAATAGATTCATTTAGAGGATTAAAACAGGGGGGATTGAAGATGCCAACAAACGGCCTTGATCGGTTATAACATGATATCATCCACATACTTGGTATCTCTACATTGGGAGATATATTTAAGACCAATTAAATATTGTGAGGTTCCTTATGACCGCCAATACGTTATTTCATAATGGAAGTATGGACTTGCCCACATGTTATTGCTGTAAATAGGATCACAAGGATTAGCTTCGATAAAGGTTTCAAAAGAATCCTCGAACAGTCCTTAAACTACGCTTAAGCGAACATTTTGTTAGAGAGGTGTGGGAAGTCGATGTACGTTTGGTTAAAATTTTACGATGCTCAAAGTTTCGGGCTCAATTCCTTAGTTATCGTGTTCATCTGTTATTTTATAACCATAATATATAATATATAACCATCACACCATATGCTTTTTCACATGTATGTTGTCACTTTGGGTATACTAACAAAATGCATACATATTATATATACATATTATATATATATATATATATATATATATATATATATATATATATATATATATATATATATATATATATATATACATATATATATATATATTCGGCCGATGTTATGTAGTTGATGCACTAAACACTCAATGTATGTGAAATATTGATGAAATTTGGAATATGTGACGTAATTATTCGTAATTAAGCTACATCGGTCGAAATTATATAGGAGAGCTTTATTCAATCCTGAAACGATTCTTGTCAAAGTCGGTAAAACTAAACATGAGTCTCAAAAAAATATCCCATGTTAAATTTAAAGGATATTGATCAAAAATTGACCGATTTATAGCAAAATCGGTGAACAATATGGCGGTGCGAAATAAGTCCCCAAACTGAAAATGAAACAAGTCCCAAAACTTGGGGCTTTATTTCATAATAACATAGGTCCCCAAAAACTGAAATGAAATAACTCCCCAAGGGAGTGAAATAACTCCCCAAAATGAAATGAAATTACTCCCCAAATTTGGGGACTTATTTTATTACACTGCTCAACAAAATTGAAAAAGTTGAATGTTTCAGACGAAGTTGCAGTTGTTTCTAGATGAAATCGGCGAGTTATTTTCAAATCCGGGGTTTCGACATTAATATATTAAGGAGATGTTGTACGCTCGATACAAATCGGTTTTGAAATAGTTATGGCGAGTATATATCAAAAAGTATAGAAAATATACGACGGACCTTGTAAAAATTGCTTATTTTGAGTACTTTAACCTGTAATTACGTCATCGGGGGAAGTCATAGGATCTTCATATGGCAATGCGGATATGCTTAGGGTGTCTACTATATAGTCCACTATTCAAATGTATAATATAAAGTTCATAGCGCCCATGATTCGGCCATAACCTAAAAATCATCATGAAGACTGCCGTTGAAAAGTAAATGGCTTATAACTCGCCGAATTCATCTAGAAACAACTGCATTTTCGTTGAAACAAAAGTCCTGTTGACCAGTGTTATTAACTCCCCATCATCATCATTTAACTCCCCAATTTTGAAAATGAAATAATTCCCCAAAAACGTTCTTTAATTAAAATTAATTCATTAAAATCAAATTGACCATTTATTAAAATATTGATATATTTCAGAAGGTTGCAGGGATGGGCAGAAAGTTTTACACATTCCGCTTCGGAAGGCATCTCTGAACTGAAACCAAGAGCCAAGATGGCAATAGGGAGTTTTGTATTGAAAAATGAATTCTAGCGAAATACCACACACTCAACCATTACGCTACGATCGTTTCGCCGTTTTTTTATTTTTTTTATTTTTTCATCCACCATAGTATGGAGGGTATATTAAGTTTGTTTTTTTTTTTAACACATCGAACTAATCATTTGCGACCATATAAAGTATATATGGGCAATATTATTGAAAATTTAACATCGTTGAAGCCAAGGTTTACCACTTTATAACTCGCGAATAGTGGTTGTATATTGTACATATGAAATGTTTTTAGACTTGGCAAAAAATATTGGCCTTAAAAGATAATTTGCGTGGAAGCTGTGGCTATATTTATGTTAAAAAATGGGTAAAAATGGGTTGAAGCCAACGTGACTTTTTTTGTTTTCTCTCGATTTGTGATTAAACCACATTTTTCCCGATTTTCCTGTCAAAGTGAAAGTAGAAGCCAACTAAATAAGGATCATCCCACCAACGTATAACTTTTCAAAATTTGATCTGCGTCTACCATTAAATAATGCTGACATTTTGAAGCCAGATTTTAAGTGTTTTTTGAAAATTTCTTATAATTTCGTTCCGCAAACAGGTTTTTCAAAAAATCATATATAGGAATGAAGAACTCGCGATTCTGATTTATTTGATATATGTGTCGTGAATGTAGCCTCACAGTTTCAGAGAAATCTGTATCCAAATACGAAAATTTTGTGCGAACAAATTTCTAAAAATCATATATTTCGGGTCGAATTTGTACAATTGACATTCGATATACTCGTACTTGATTGCAAATTTTGGATTTTTACGTTGCGGATCTAATAAATTATTACTCGTTAAAATCCATCTACTAAAACGCGAGATAGGAGAAATTCCAAGGTAGGAAAATCACTTAATATTGTTTTTGAAAATATCGCGCATTTTATCGCGTATTCTGTCGGCCGCTTGCACTGCTATGAAAAAACTAGTGCAGCATCTTCCTTTTTGCGGAAACAGAGATTTAAAAACTTCACTGATAAGGGAACTACATTCATTTTATCCCAAAAATAGTGTGTGATGCTACATTCATGGTTCCTTATTGATTGCCTTGAAATAGGTATATATCGAGGCAGATTTTCATGGTGACACTAAAACCGGATGCGGAACGAAATTGTATGAACTTTGCGCAAATTAGCGATGTTTTATAGGTTTCTTAATGCTAAGATGCAGCCGATGCTACATCTTAGCGTCCAAGTTATATTTCGAAAAATATATACAAATTAAAAGAGATGGTATTGCTGTACGTGAAAATCACATGCGGACAAAACGATTTTGATAATTATGCGATTTACACATATTTTAATAATGCATATAAGTTAAAGCGGTTTATTTGAACTCTATTTCCGTTTAAGAAGTCTAATGATTTATTTCAACAACCCGATAACTTTCCTCAATGGGAAACCTTCTATTTGAATGTAGATAAAGCAAAATCCGCCAATTTTCTTGGGAGTTTCAAGAAAAATAAAAGAAGTACTCCTATTGAATTTTTCCAATATTTTCAACTCTAGAATGCATGTGAAAACTATTATTCCAAACCAAAATTTGTTTTTGTAACACAAATATGTGCTTATATTGGCTATAATATCCTAACTACTATCCATATGATTATAAGTTTGGTCTGATTTTATTCCCCGAGAAGTCTTTCTTTAATACTGTTACTTTTTTTGTAATTTTTGTCGGGTATATTTTCAAAAAATTCGGATTAAATTTAAAATTTTGTCAATTTTTTGTAAATTCCGCGAATGCTGAGTAACATTTTACAAATATTATGCAATCTACTTAATGACGTCACTTCGTGATAACTTTTTTGTGACAATTGTGCTCAATAAAATAATTAGCGTTTTTATAATAATTTTTTCTTAAAAGCAGAAGTAAAACCGCGATAACATTTGTCCGCAACAACCAAAAATTTGCTCGCGAGCGGATTTGTACTGGTGAATTATTTCTTAACCTATGTACCAAAAATCTCTAATGTAGCGCGAAAAGAAAAAATTCAATTTTTTGGAAATAGAATATGAAATAATTGGCAACATTTCCCATATGTACACTCTAAACATTTTCTGTTGAATTTCACTATGATAATGATAGACAACAAGATGCGACACAAAAATGCGTAATTTTCAACAGCTTTGTTGTTGTAAGATTTTACGCAAAATGTGTGTAAAACTTTACACATTTTGATTTGCAACTGTTGGCGTGATACCACTGACCGTCGATAGCTCAGGGATGAAAAGAGAAGAAATAAAAAGACAAACACGAGTGTATCAGTTTCAAATATATTTTCGGTTTATTGTTGGTATAAGGTTTCTGCGAATGAGAAACATTACCTTTTGTATGTGAAGCTACGAAACGAAAGCAATATTAGTGTGACTCCTTCGAAAGTTAAATAGCAAGTGAAGTTGCAGGTGGGCAGAATAACGTTCACAATGCCGTGACATCAACTACGACCGCAGCATTGGAAAGCGCCCCTCTGCATCCGAACTAAGCGAATACGGCTTCCAGGAGACTGAGTAGAAAAGAGCAAGCTCTCTTCTACAATCCGAACTAGGCGAATACGGCTCCTGGAAGAAGTGCAGAGAAGATATCCCCATAGGGCTCATAAGAGCGGCAAATTAGCGTGGGTAATTGGAATGCTCGGAAGGGGAAACAAAGTATCGAACATATACATTGGCGTAACCAATGTATCGAACTTATACATTTGCCGCCCACCTTGACGCGCTATCTGCAAGGCAACAGGGTTAGACTAAATTCGCGAGCAAACTTAAACTAGTGTTAGTAGGTTGTGTTTCAAGTTAGAGGTACGCAAATCAAGTTTGTATGGTCAAATGGTTTCTATTGAACATGGCCATAGGGCTCATAAGAGCTGCCAATTAGCGTGGGTAATTGGAATGCTCGGAAGGGGAAAGAAAGTATCGAACATATACATTGGCGTAACCAATGTATCGAACTTATACAGCGACTTTAGGCACAATTTATTGTAATTTTGAACTTTTGTGTGCAGAATTAGCCAAATTTATGCATAATATCTGAATGCGTTCTGTTAAACCATATTTTTATTTCGGAGAAAAACAAAACTTATTCCATTATGTAGTTAAAATACTAATAGAAGTTACTATATACATATATATTTTTGTTATATATGCGAGCGCAATCTAGTTGTAGACTTCTAAACTTTTATGATATTTGAAATTTTTTATGACCTTAAACATTATTTTTCTTATTTTAGTGCACAACTTTTTCGGATTTTAAGTAATTTTTCATAAAATTTTTTATGGTCTTTTTCATTTACTTGTTATTTTAATTGTGATTTATTAACAAATTTCGTCCGCTTCGAACAAAGAACTGCGAGTAACTAACACCTGTGTTTTGAGATTTGTTGTTTTTCTGCTTGAATAATACACATTATTTATTTTGCGAACATGAATTTGCTACTGTTTGTGTCTAATTCCAAGCGCAGTCTGCTGTAATTGCAGTTTTTGCTACACTTCTTGCTTGAAAATAAGCAGTTTGTGTTTAATTTCAAGCATATTCTGTTGAAACTACTATTTTTGCAATAATTTGTGTTTGAAATTACGCATTTCCATAAACGCTCTATAATTTGTTAGTTATTATTAGACTGCGGAATCCTATGCAAATGCATAATTAGGCCCAGAAATTTTTGCATATTTTGCATATTCTGCATATCGTGCATATTTTGACATATTTGTACATATCTGCATAAAAAGAGCATATGCAAAACCATATGCAAAAATATATTCAGGGATTTGTGGTCTAAATATCCTACCAAAATGGCTGAAATTTGGTATTAAGTCTTCGTTAGGGGTATGCAACTTTACAACTGAAATCTGTCCGCATAGGCCCACGTCTTCATATAGGCCCCATAGAACGGTACCTACCGATATTCGGTATTTTGATAGTTGTAGCCTCAATATCCCACCGAAATGACTGAAAATTGGTATTTAGTCTTCTTTGGGGTATAAAACATTCCACCTGAAATTTGTCTGTATAGGTCCACGTCTTCATATAGCCCCCATAGAATTGTACCTCCCGATTTTCGGTATTTTTAAGGTTGTGGCCTCAATATCCTACCGCAATGACTGAAATTTGGCATTTTGTCTTCGTTGTGGGTATAAAACTTTCCACCTGAAATTTGTCGGTATAGGTCCACGTCTTCATATACCCCCCATAGAACGGTACATCCCGATTTTCGGCATTTTGAAGGTTGTGGCCTTAATATTACACCGAAATGGCTGAAATTTAGTACTTAGTCTTCATTTGCAGTATTAAACTTTCTCCCAGAATTTTTTCGGTTTAGGTCCACGTCTTCATATAGCCCCCATAGAACGGTACCTCAGGATTTCTGGTATTTTGAAGGATGTGCCCTCAATATCCACCCGAAATGGCTGAAATTCGGTATTAAGTCTTCGTTGGGGGTATAAAACTTTCCAACTGAAATTTATCGGTATTGCTCCACGTCTTCATATAGCCCCCATAGAACGGTACCTCCCGATTACTGGTATTTTGAAGGATGTGCCCTCAATATCCCTCCAAAATGGCTGAAATTCGTTATTAAGTCTTCGTTAAGGGTATAAAACTTTCCACCTAAAATTTGTCGGCTTAGGTTCAAGCCTTCATATAGCCCCCGTAGAACGACACCTCCCGATATTCGGCATTTTGAAGGTTGTGGCTGTGGTTATACATTTCTCTATTTTATTGACTTGTTTAAAGGGAATTTTAAACAGAAAAATTGTACACATAGACATTTTTGTACCTATTATTGAAATATTTGTTGCATATGAAAATATGTAGAATGCATAAATTTTGCATATGCAAACATTTATGCATTTTGCATAATTTTGCATATGTCATATGTTTCGATTGCAATATAATCAGAAGCCAAAAATATGCCCAGTCCCAAAATTTGACATGAATCGGACCAAAAATAGGGGTTGCATAAAATTCCGCTGTCTAGTTATTATGCACCTCCTAAAAAAGCAACAAAAAATTTTAGTAATTATCATTACAATTTTCAACAAATAATTTAGAGTCCATGCCCATGTCTGTCCGTCCGTCTGTTGTAATAATTGAGCTAGAGCGCTATATTTTTGCACCCGAGTGTTTTTTTCCCATTGGCCGGTCAAGTTCGAAGATGGGCTCTATCGGACCACTTTTTGGTATAGCCCCCATATAACGGAACTCTCGTTTTTCGGTATTTTGGGAATTTAGCCACATTTTTTGATCGAATTACTTGTAATGTCACGTTTGGTGTTCCCAGTGGTCACAAAATATCTTCACCAAACACCGTCAATATAGGTCCATGTTTTGGTATAGCACCCATACAACGGTACCTCTCGATTTTCGATATTTTGTGGATTTTAACTACATTTGTTGACCAAACTACTTGCAGTTGAACATTTGAGGCTCCCAGTGACCGCAAAATATCTCCACCAAAAACCGTCAACATAGGTCCATGTTTTGGTTAGCCCCCATATAACGGTACCGATTTACGGTACTTTTAGGATTTTGGCTACAATTATTGACCGAACAACCAGTTTACAGGTAGTTGAGCAGTTGAGGTTCCTAGTGATCACAAAACATATCCATTTAAATCCCCATCAAAAACTTTTAATATTACACTGTGCAACAAAATGGAGGTGTCAGGGGCACGGAAAATTCCTCTTGGGGAAGAAAGGCCTTGCTGAGTATATTAAGAACCCCGAAGGACAGATCCGCCCTGAGTCGAACTTCCGCGTTATGGCGTGATGAAGTTTTAGCTAGAGACCCTGTAAGTCATCAGGAATTAGCGTTATATCTTTGTTCACTGTTGATTTAGCTTCTTTTTGAGATGAAATGCTGCAGTCAAAACCAATGAGGATTATTTTCGTAGAGCACTTCGACCTTCTAACTCGCTTCCTTCAATGTCCTTTTCGTCTTTTATTTTAAGAGCCGCTATTAAAGTACCACAAGATGACGTTTTTCAGTTTCGAAATGTTCTGCAAGAATGTCGCTCCGAAAACTTTAGGTTCGGCTCTAATTGACAACTAATCGATTTTGTCCTTTCTCAAGGCCTTTCTTCCCCAACAGGAATTTTCCGTGGCATTTACCTTCATTTTGTTGCACAGTGTTGTCAACAAGATTTTCGGAAATAGTTATTTTATATGTCGTCTATTTTTGTCGCGTTAGATTACCTGGGAAATATTTTTCATATTTAAAGAGCTATTACTTCATTATGGATGCACATATCGACAAAATTCTTTCAGATTACACGTATCTGATGTGCTTACGTCAAGAAAGAAACGTAAAAATGTATAAAACTTAACATCACATTTTTCGATTTTTGTCCTTTACAACGGTACAATTTTTTCCGGAGTATGTCCATACTTCCTGAGATAATGGTCCAAAATCTCAAAAAAAAAAACACCCTGCCGGGATATACTAAAATTGTTAGTGTGCAAGAGAATTCTCAAGCTGTTTCAATAATTTTTTTCCAAACTTTAATATTTCGAGTTCTTTATGAATCGGAAGTTTGTTTACTAAAGTTTGTTGGTATATATCAAGGTTTTTTCATAGTTCCACATTACGATACATACAGATTCCACGTATTATTGTGTGTTTTTTTTTTTTTTGGTCAGAGGCTAAGTATATATCTCCATCAGCATAGCTGATTGATATTGTTTTAATATTTTAAAATAACTTATTTATTAGTTTTGAAGATCTGACATTTTTCGATTGGGGGTAACTAACCGAAGTTCACACTTTTCAGGAAAAGGATAGCTCAAGTCCAAGAAAAGTCATGAGCTTCAAAAATATTTGCTTAAGGGTTCAGATTAGTCATCTTTTTGAGTTTGTGTTTTTTGTAGCTTTGTAAAGTGTTGCCGGCTTTTTGTATAATTTTAATATTTTCTCATTTGTATCTCTTACAAATCCAAATCACGAATTTATCGGATGTTTGCATTGTTTGAGTATCGTTTTTTTCCTAATTTGTTTACACAGAAAGAATGCGGAAAATTAACAACAATCAAAATTAAAGCACTTGGATATGTTTGGAGAATAACTAATTATTTTACTAACACGAAACGAAAAATTTTTTTTTTATTCCGAACACATATTTTCGTTTATTTAATACACCGAAAAAACAAAAACAGAATCATTCAAACAACTGATAAATACATACATTTCAAATTCAACAACAAACATTTTTTTTAAATCAAAGCGAATAATTTCATGCAATTTTGGGAATTTTACACTTGACAACATTTAGGTGTTGCGTACTTTAGACTAGAACTAAGGTAGGTGCTGGGATATCCTGTGGCTGGACAGCAGCAACTTGGGTCGGTGTATGATCCACGCGATAGGCGTTGTATGTGCTGGCGTAGGGTACATAGGCGTTTTGTGTCTGGAAGAAGAGAGTTGGGAATAGCGGATTCACACCGCCAGCAGCACCGGGATATACAACACCCGGTTGGTAACCCGGAAATTGTGGTCGGGGTTGAGCTGCTTGTGGAGGTGGTGCAGCACGATGTTCCGGTGGTACATCTACAGTCTCGGCAGCTCCCTGTATATCGCCTGGCCTGCCTTGTACTTCTGTGATCAGGCTGGCAAGTAGAACAACAGCAACTGCAGCAACAACAATCTGTAATTGTTTCTTTGGTTTGGAGAATGGAATTGGAATTTATGGCCGAAAAATGTATTTCATTTGGGGATTTGGTGGTGGTGGTGGTGATAGGTATTATAATAGTGGAAGGAAGATTTGAGTTTTTTGGTAGCAATTTTGATTTGGATTTTGAAAAGTAATAGCCGTCGTTAATATGATCATCGAACTCTTCAACGTTATTGTGACGTTTTGAACTTACAAATTTGAACATTGTGATTGATATTGGGCACCACTAGGTTAATGGCGTGCGGAATATTTAAAATTAATTTTTTTGGAATCTAATTTTGTTTAGTTTAGTTTCAGTTTAAATGTTAATACGCGTTTTTGATTCTTTTTTAGCCGTTTGTGGTGGTCGTTCAATGTCTGGCCGTGTATTGTTGTGAAATACGTTTAAGCGAGGATTGAATTAGAATTTCAAGTAGTTGTTGATTTTTATAATTTTCTTTTGAGCTGTGTGTGCGATATGTTGCCTTTATTATATTTTGTGTTATTATTACTTTTTAACAAATAAACTTACACACACATTCCGATACATATGGGAACCCATATTACGTGTCCAATACAATAATAGATTGTAAGTGTATAAGAATTCTGGATGTGAGTAATTTCTCTCTCTCATTCTCGTTAAGTCTCACATTGTATTCCGAGTCAATTGGGTATGAAAGTTGTCATGTAAGAGTCATTATTCTGAATATTTGTACGTACATATGTTTGTAAATGGTAATATATGTATGTTATCGTGTTTGTTGTCTGTGAGATTACTGTCAGCGGTTCTTAAACTTTGACTCAGGAATGTTGAAAGGATCTCTTTCTTTCACTCTTTGTCATCGAATGGTTCACTAAGGCTAACGAGGTATGTATACCAGGACAGTAGTCAGAAATTCTTCTTGACACCGGGCCCCACGTGCCTCCCTCTGGCTACGTCGGTGATGTACGCAAAGTCAATTCCTTTGGGTTACTCCTACACATTTTTCGCATAAGTCCAGGGTAAGGCCAGTTTTTGACATTTTTTGCAATAGGTCGTCCTCGCGGCCAATTTTTCCAGGTCTATATTGGAAAAAAATTTCATGTTCCTCCCTCAAAATTTCCCTTTAACGTAACGTACTCCTTAAAGTCATGTTTACGGCGATATAATAGTTTTAGTGTTCAAGTACACGCTTCCAGACACAATGGTCCAATAGTTCTAAAAATCTTACACTGACACACTGAAATGCCTAGAGGGTACAATTACTACAATGGCTATTGAGCAAGAAAACATTTGAAGGAGTCCCGTTTTGGTTCTGATTTACTTCTTTATATCAGAGACTGAGTGTATATCGCTATCGGCAAAATCGACTAATACTTTGGTTTTTGTACCCTCCATTATAAGATGTAGGGAAGTATCAAAAATAGCCTCAACGCTACATCCCGATTTTCGTTATTTTGAAGGATTCAAACTGATTATTCCACCGAAATCGCTGTAATTCAGTATTCGTTGGAGGTATAAAACACTCACGCAGAGAATAGTAGGTAGGTACAGGTCCATGTTTTGATATAGTTACCATGGACCGGTATCTCCCGGTTTTTGGCATTTTGGAGACTTTAGCCAAAGTATCTAACTTACCAAGTGAATGAAAGATACCAAGCCAACCCATTACTGCCAATAAAGATAAGGACAAAGAGGTAAAAGAGAGATTTTACAAGCGCTTAGAAGAAACATGAGACTGTTGTCCTGCAAATGACATCATAATTATTCCAGGCCATTTTAATGAAAACACATAAAATCGGGAGGCACCGTCTTTTTGTGAGCTATAACAAAATATGGACCTATGTTGACAATTTTTATTGGAGAAGTTTTGTGACTGGGAACCTCAAATGTTGAATTACAGATGATTAGGTCAAAAAATGACGTAGGGGATGGAAGATACCAAGGAAAGGTCCTGACCGGTTTTAACATGACAAAGCCCAGGATTTATCTTGGTCCCTCTTTCATCTCAAGTCGACACTGACCTCCCCGTGGTGTCACCTGGGGAACTGCCTTTAACACCCGTTCAAGGTAGTGAGCTAACAAGTGCCGTGCGTTCACCCATAAGAACGTTAAAAACTTGGGTTTGGGCGTCGGGTTAGTAACCCTCCCCTATAAAAAACAGCCTACTATGAAAAAACGAAAGAAAAGAAAAACAAGCCCCTCTAAAATTGACGAACCCCGCAAAGGTTTTAAGGACCATGCTCTGCGAATCTGCACCTGGAATGTTCGCACTCTTTATAGAGAAGGTGCAGTCTTCGAATTGGCAGACGTACTTGAAAAGTACAAGGCCGATATTACTGCCATATAGGAAATACGATGGATTGGGAAAGGCGTCACAACAACACCTAAAGGTGACGCAATGTATTACAGCTGCCATGACGTAAAGCATGACTTTGGTTGCAGATTTGTAGTTGGTCGCTACAATTCGAATAAAAGCTAAATTCATCAACATCAGCTATATTTGCGCTCATGCTCCCACTGAAGAAAAGGACAAACAGACCAAAGATATATTTTACGAGCGCTTAGAAGAAACATATGACTGTTGCCCTGCCCATGACATTAAAATCATTCTAGGCGATTTTAATGCCAAAATTGGAATGGAGAATATCTTTGGCCCGACAGTCGGGAAATTCAGTCTCCACAGTGAAACATATGACAATGGTATAAGGCTGATAGACTTTGCAGCTGCAAAAAAACATGGTAGTTAGCAGTACCAGATTTAATCATCTCGATATTCATAAGGGCACCTGGCTGTCTCCAGATCAAAGAACAAGTAATCAAATTGACCATGTTGTGATAGATGGAAGACATTTATCGAGCGTGTTGGATGTACGATCGTTCCGAGGCGCAAACATTAATTCGGACCACTACCTTGTTGCAGCAAAGGTACGCACCTGGTTAAACGTAGCAAACAAAGTACGAACAGACACAACACGAAAGTCAGACATCGGTAAGCTGCAATCCCAACAGATAGCCACAGCATATTCCACTCAACTAGCCCAATTGCTTAATCAAAGTACTCCTCATCCCGATAACATATCAGCGCAATGGCAAAGCATTGCCTACTCCATGCAAACAGCCGCAAAATCCATACTTGGATACCAGAGACCTCCACCAAGGAATCCATGGTATGATGAAGAGTGTTGTGAGCCACCGAAGAGAAAAATGCGGCGTATAGGGCTACTTTACAATCCGTTGCAACGCGTAGCGCAACAGAGAGATATCGAGAAAAAAGGAGGGAGGAGAAACGTGTTTTCCACAGGAAAAAGAGAGAGATGGAAAAGCGTGAAAAAATCGAGATGTACACGAACCAGAAAGAAATCCGAAAATGCTGCCAAAGAGTCAATCATCAAACGGATGGCTTTGGTACAGGCACATCCTCCCGTAGATACCAGCAAGGTAATTTGGTGACTGATATAGTGTGCTCAGGATATGGAAAGAACATTTTTCAAAACTATTGGTATCCAATAGCAACGAAGACGACGAAGATACCACAGACCCAATCCCAGAAGATGGTATTGAATGTATACCGCCCAGCCAAGATGAGGTAAAGACAGCAATAAATCGGCTGAAGAATAATAAGGCAGCAGGAGCCGATGGCTTACCAGCCGAGCTGTTCAAAACCGGAGGCGACACGCTGATAAGGTGTATTCATCAGCTAGTTAGCACCATCTGGCAGGAAGAACGAGTACCCGACGATTGGAACCTGAGTATCCTGTGCCACGTCCACAATAAGGGAGATAAGACTGTATGCTCAAACTATAGGGGCATAAGTCTACTCCCTATTGCCTACAAGATCGTGTCAGGGATATTGTGCAAACGACTAAAGCCTATGGTCAACGAGATAATTTGACCATACCAATGCGGCTTTAGACCTGGCAAGTCCACCATTGACCAGATATTTACCCTGCGGAAAATCCTGGAGAAGACCCAAGAGATGCAGATCGACACCTACCACCTTTTTGTCGATTATAAAGCAGCCTTCGACAGCCCGCTGCGTTCAAAGGTATTCCAAGCCATGTCTGAATTTGGTATCCCCGCAAAGCTCATCCGTCTTTGCAAAATGACTTTAACTGACACGAGGTCCGAAGTTAAAATAGGAAAGAACCTCTCCGAAGAGTTTGGTACCAAAAGAGGTTTCAGACAAGGAGACAGCCTTTTGTGTGACCTCTTCAACATCCTGCTAGAAAAGGTTATACGAGAGGCAAACGTCAAAAGAAGTGGCACAATCTACACCAATAGTCACATGTTACTTGCTTATGCTGATGACATAGACATCATGGGCCGATCAGTAAAAGAAGTAACTGATACCTTTATAAAGGTCGAAGGAGAATCTGCTAAAGTGGGTCTGGCGGTAAACGGTGAGAACACCAAGTTGATGGTGTCGACGCGCAATGCGTCCATTGAGATCGGACCAACTGTTGAAGTTGGTTCCTATAATTTTGAGGTAGTAAAAGACTTCGTATACCTCGGCTCCTCCGTAAACACAACAAACGACATCAGTTGTGAAATAAAAAGAAGAATTGTATTGGCCAACAGATGCTACTTTGGTTTAAGTAAGCAGTTTAAAAACAAAGCCACATCTCGTCAAACAAAAATAACGCTCTACAAAACACTGATACTACCCGCGCAAGCAGACATGGCAGTGCTTGGTGTGTTTGAGAGAAAAATTCTTCGAAAGATCTTCGGACCAATCTGCGTTGACGGTGAATATCGACGTCGCGTGAACCACGAGCTGTATCTGCTATACAACGACATCAATATAGTTAAACGTATCGAGATGCAACGATTGCGTTGGCTAGACCATATCATAAGAATGAGCGATGATGAACCCGCTAAAAAGGCGTATGAATACATGCCACATGGCGGTGCACTCAGAATCGGCAGGCCTAAGCTTCGATGGAGCATATAAGTGGATGACGAAATGAAAAGGCGCGGTATTCCAAAATGCGAAGCGAAAAACAGAGAGGAATGGAGATATTTTCTTAGTTCGGTCTATGGGCCAGCTAAGAAAGTAGGTCAAAAAATCAGCTAACATTCTCAAAATAATGAAAATCGGGGAATTATTCCATTTGTAATTCGAACTATTTTATTTGAAATTAGAATTATTCAATTTGTAATTCGAATCATAGTATTATTTGTAATTTCAAATAAAGTAATTCGAATTACAAATGATGTTATTCAAGTTTCGAATGGAATAATTCGAATTACAAATAGAATAACGCGAACTACAAATGGAATGTTTCGAATTATATCTGAAAAAGTTGTAAAAAGGAATGGAAGTCTTTTCTTAGTTCAGCTTATTGGACAAATGTTCAGTAGAGCTCCAACTAAGTAAGGAAATAAGTATGTATCTAACCGAAATGCTTAAAATTTGATGCTTAGACTCCGTTGGGTGTATTAAACATTCCTGAAGAAAATTTTCGTTCCAGGTCCACGTTTTGATGCAACTCCCGTAGAACGGTACCCCTCAATTTACAGTATTTTCAGAATCTAAAAATATATGTTTAAATATCGCTCTTTTACTATTTTACAATTGGAGAAGTATTTTCGAATATGTGCTCCAATAATCTTAGAGAATTAAAGAACAATTAAAATAAAATCTAACTCCTCATTACTTTCAGTTCCCATGCAGACAATGCATGACTCACTATTATTTTTTTTATTTCCCATAACGAAAAACCCATTGATCTACAAAAATCGTTTAATCCTGAACAGAATAACAAATTATGTTATTATCGTATTGGCTAAATACGAAATGTGTCAATAGCACTTGCTGTCTATTACTAAGTCAATACACCGTGCTTGTAGTCACACATATTAGAGAGGAAAAAGCATTTTGTTCCGGTACCGAAAAAAGTTATGGCGTCAACTATTATAGTATTTACGAGGTTTTCTGTTCAGCCACCTTTTGATAGCATTTTAATGGAAATATATAGTGTTTCCCAAACTGTTGTGCCGTGCACAACAACAACAACAAAAACAAAACAAAAACCCCCACGCAAAAGAACCTTCTCCATCAGTATCAGGCACAATAACACTCAAGTCAATTACAATGATTCCTAATTAATATGCCGATCAGCCACTACAACTGGCCGTAGATGTCAGTATTAAAAAAGAATTAAAAAAATATGTATTAAAGTATATGTTTGTGTATAAAAACAAATACATTGTTTTTATTTTTTGTGTGTGTTATGCTTTTGTTTGGTTTTCAGATGAACGGCCTTTGCCGTAATTACTGACGATTTATAAGTGTTGACAATTGGAACGTTTTTACGGCCGCATACTTTATGGGCCCAAAACAATACCATTTTTATGCATATTTCAAAATTAACTAAAATGTCGCCTGACATTAAAACCGAGGCGCATTACTGCAGCCGTGTTACTTATATTTTAATTTATGTCTGTTTACGACAATCAAAATTTTGTTCAAACTGCCAATTGTATAGACTTGACAAATATTTGTTGTTATTGTCTGTCCGACATTAAGTCTGGTGTTAAAATACAGTGGTACATTTAATACATAATGATTTATTTATTATCAGTCCATTACTTATTTTCTATTAAATAATAAAAATATAAGCACAGACAAATGATTAGAACCATAGGGGTTCTTATAACTTTAGTGCTATTTTCTCAGGACGAATGGATTTGCGCCATAAAAAACTTGTACCATCGTAATGGCGGCAGCGAATGCCGTAAACTGAATTTTTTTAAATTTTGTGCGGGAGGTACCCGAAGGAGTTGACATATGCAGTCCATATTCGAACCTGATCTATGTCTTGTAGAAATATTACGATGTTCAAAGTACGGCCCATTTCGGATACTATCCTCCAGAGTTATCGTGCGCACAAGTTGTCCGAACATTTTCGAACTTTTGTGGGGGAGGTACCGGAAGGAGTGGACCGATATAACCCATCTTCGAACTTAAACTAAGTTTGGACAAAATTTTACGAAAGCCAAATTTTGGACCATATCGGCTCATCCGTTCGAGAGTTATCGTGCGCACCAGCCAGCCAGACAGACAGACGGACGGACAGGGCTCAATCGACTTAAAATTGTCTGAAACACATTTCGTCCAAACATACTTGGGGTCTAAAACCATTATTTCGATGAGGCACATTTTTCCCGTATGAAAGTGTATATACCCACGTTAGCATAAACGCTGAGGGTATAAAAACTCCATCTAGGGAATCAAAATCTATAAAATATAGAAATTTTTGCATAATTGCTGAAATTCTGGCCAGTATCGGCTAAACTATTGGGAGTTGAACCAAGTAACCTTTTGCAAAAATCTTCCAAATAAAGTTCTCAACAATTCTTTAGAACATTCTGAAACTCTAAAATGCTTACTTCATGTTGTTTCAGCGGTACTTTGCATCATATCTTTTTCAACACGTATGTTAAACACAGTTCACACCATCCGTTTATTCTCGCATTTCGGATATCACTACATTATTGAAATTTTTATTAAATCGTCGTTGAAAAATGTACTGAAAACAACGCACAGAGGGGAAATTTGTGTTAAAAGTTGATCAAAAGCCCTAGAAAGCTCATTTATAGTCCGGTTGATATAAAATTTTGCACAAAGCATATCTTCTGTATAAGGATTAATCCTATAGAAAATAATGAAAATCGGTCCAGATTTGGATGCAGCTTCCATATATATTCGCATCTGATATGAGATACAAATGCACCAAAATCACTGAAATTTGACACATGCAACCTGAACTAGCCTAAAAAAACATTGAGCCAATTTTCAAACAAATCGGTATAGATGTATATGGTAAAATTCAAATTTCCTTTACAATTCCATCGAGAAAAAATTTAAGAAAATTTTGACAAGCACATTCACGATTTTTGTTACATGGGTTCAGAAAAAAATCGTGGTTTCAAATATGTTCGCGTTCACAAAATTGGATGCTGCGCCCAAAAGTAATGGGGGGTTTTATTCCCTTATAAAGAAAAAATATTTAAAAATGCCCTTTGTTTTGTAATACCAAAATGTATATATAAATCGGTAACAAGATTTAATATCTATTCGTAGACGCCTAAATATTAGCTAAATTTATTTTCATTTTCGCGGAAAATCAAAAAATAATGAAGGAATCTTGGAGTAAATTTTATTTATTCTAACTCAGAGTCCATAAAAATCTCTAAAAAATAAATTAAAAATACGTACAGAATCTAGACAATGTGCAGAAAAATGTGAGACCAAAATTTTATTGATTAGAATTTTAAATTGCATATTGCAGCTACAACAAAAGACAAAAGTTTATTGTTGGAACATTATTTCAAGAATATATTCTTTGGTTTAATACGAAAAATTTGAGAACATTTTTTGGATTTATTCTACTATTTCGCTAAATTTCCTAACAAAACCTGAATTATTTTGCTAAAACCTCTTCAAGGAAAATAGTTTATCATCGTGAAAGTATATTTGCTTAGTGTGATAAGCAATAGAATTAGAAAATAAAGAGTGATATAGATATTACAATCAAACAAAAAACATAAAAGTTAAAAACCGTATAACGCGCGAAATAGTTAAAATCAGTTGAGGCGCATGTGCTTTTCGCATAGAGCGAGTGCATCTCTGTCAATATGTTTGCATTTTTCAATGTTTCATTTAACCGCCAAAGTGTGCCATCAGTTGCATCTTACTACACCAAAATGCTTCATGTGGGTAAAAATAACGCGATGTTCATATGATTATAAGGCGCATCCGATTTCAGTGACCCCCTGTTAAAAATACGTCAATAAGACAAATTTTATACAGATTCGTCAAGAACCGCGGATGTGCTACCTGATTCTATTTTTGGTTAAATACGAATACTACTCCCGAATCTCTGAAATTCATGACACACCTTTTGACAAATTTTATAATCGTGTATAAAGGATTCCATTTATGTAAAAAAATTTAAGGGCAATCGCGGTTAAGTATACGGATTAGTCAAAATAAAATGTTGCTTATTTTCCTATTTTCAGGGTATCTATATCAGGGGTTTTAGTGGATGGATTCGATCGCGGTAAGGCTCATTGAATCCGGCGCGGAAAAAAACTAAAATCACGCGGTGTTCAAGGGTACCTGAGTCACAGTTGTAAATTTTTAAGCCAAAAAATAGGTTTTTAAAGAAAAATTACGCACCAAAAATTCGACTTTGGACTCCTATTACTAGGGAGCTGTGGGGAGCACACTCATGAGATATACATCAAACGACGTGGAATCACGAGTTCTACAATCCAATAAACAGACTAGGTCATTATCTGGTTGCGCCCTCCAATTATAAGAAAAATTCAAAAAACCCCGATTTCAAAACTTCAAAATGTCAGCATCGATTTTAGGGGGATGCACTGTATATGTCGAGAAGTCACACATTAGAATCATGTTGCCCAAGGGGTATTCTTCAATTCTTTCTTTGAGATGAGGTCTGAATTTTCCCTGGTTTGACCAGAAATCAAGAAAAAACACAAAAAATCTTGCTAACTTCAACACATTTTTACCCATTTTTTTATATTACCACCAACGCAGCTTCCACGAAAATTATTTGTTATGGTCCATATTATGAGATCGTGGCTAAAACACTTCAGTTAATATAAATATATTCATATTTTATAAAATATATTGACAGTTCGCGACTTATTAAATGGTGAACCTCAACTTCATTGATTGTAAAACATTTTTGTATATTACCATATCACCAATATTTTTGAAAATTTAACATAGCTGAAGCCAAGGTTTACCCTTTTAGAACACGCGACTTGTGATTGCATATTATACAAATTAAATATTTTTGGATAAAATGAAATGTTTTTGGACGTGGCAAAAAATATTGACATCAAAAGTTAATTTGCGTGGAAGCTGTGGCTATATTTATGTTGAAAATAGGTAAAAATGGGTTGAAGCCAACGTGTCTTTTTTGTTTTCTCTTGATTTGCGAATAAACCAAACTTTTCCCTATTTTCCTGTCGAAGTAAAAGTAGAAGCAAACTAAATGAGGATGATCTCACTAATGTATTACTTTTCAAAATTTGATCTGCTTCTACCATTAAATGATGCTGACATTTTGAAGCCAGATTTACAGTGTTTTTTGACATTTTCTTCTAATTTCATTCCGAAAACAGGTTTTTCAAAACATCATATATAGGATTGTAGAACTCGCGATTCTGAGTTATTTGATATATGTGTCGTGAATGTAGTCTACACAGCTTCATAGAAATCTGCATCCAAATACGGAAATTTTGTGCGCACATTTTTCTAAAAATCATATTTTTCGGGCCTAATTTTTACAATTGTCATTTGAATTCTTCGTACTTGATTGCACATTTTAGTTTTTTACGTTCCGGATCCAATAAATCATTCCCCGTGAAAATCCATCTACTAAAACGCGAATTACGAGAAATTCCAAAATAGAAAAATCACCTAAAAATGTTTTTGAAAATACCGCGTATTTTATCGCGTTTTTTGCGGTTCGTTTCCACTGCAATGAAACAACTAGCACAGCATCTTCGTTTTAGCGGAAACAGAGATTTGAAAACTTCAATGATAAAGGAGCTACCTTCATTTTATCCCAAAAAATAGTGTGGGATGCTACATTCACGGTTCTTGATTGATCGCCTTGAAATAGATATGTATATATCGATATAGATTTTCATGGTGGATATTGAAATCGGATGCGGACAAAAATTGTATTCAATTTGCTCAAGTTAGCGATATTTTATAGGTTTTTAGTGCTAAGATGCAGCCGATGCTACATCTTAGCCTATAAATTAAATTTCGAAAAATATATACAAATTAAAAGATATGGTCTTGCTGAACATGAAAATCACATGCGGACAAAATGATTTTGATAATTACGCGATTTACACGTATTTTAAAATGCATATAAATTAAAATGGGTTATGTGACTTCTATTTCCATTTCAGAAGCCTTATCTTCCTCAATAGGAAAGCTTTTATATAAATGTCTATAAAGCAAAATCCGTATATTTTAGTGGGAGATTTAAGCAAAATGAAGGAAGTATTCCTATAGATTTTTCCAAAATTTTATACTACATAATGAATGTGAAAAAATATTGTTTTAAACAAAAATTATTTTTTTAACTAAAATATGTGTTTATTTTGGCTGTGACGTCGAAACTATAATACCAATCTGTATGATTTTAGTCTCATTTGATTCGCCGTGAAGTTTTGCTTCCATACAAATTTTTCCGTAATTTTACAGCGGGTAAATGGAAATTTATTTTGAAAAGAGTTGACTTACATTCAATAATTTAACAATTTATTATACATTTCGCGAATACTGAGTAACATTTAACAAATATTATGCAATCTACAAACACAAGCCACTTCCAGATAACTTTTTTGTAGCAATTGCTCGCGGTAAAATAATTAGCGTTTTTATAATAATTTTTTCTTTAAAACGAAAATAAAACCGCCATAACTTTTGTCCGCATCAACAAAAAACTGGCTCGCGAGCGGATTCGTACTGGGAATTTGTTTCTTAACCTATGTACCAAAAATCTTTGATGTAGCGCGAAAAAAAGATTAACATTTTTTTTTGAAACGGAATATGAAATATTTGACAACATTCGTGATATATAGTCCCATATACATATATTTCATTCCAAATTTTATTTTTTGAAACTTACTTAAATTAAATTTTTCTCAATTCACATGAGAAAAGCCGTGAATGTTTCTGAATAATGCAAACATATTTGATAGGTGTTGGTTTAGTCTGATAAATAAGAGCACCGGTTATAAGGCGGAGCAAAATTTAGTGTGAGTAAACCTTGCAATTCCATATAAAAATATTTCATATTTTAGTTGAGAAAAATTAGATTTTTTCGGAAAGGCGCAAGTATGCGCAATTTTATATGATTGAGTCTGATATTTGAGACTCAAGCGCATAAAACATTAGAAGAAACTATGGTCGGGAAACGACGGGGAAATAGACTTTTTCACTATTGAAATTGTAGTAAAATAAAAATTATCATAAAAAAATTTCATAAAGAGGATAAATATCACCATTATTAAAGAGCAAAGATGTAAAATCAATCTGCAATTTTTAAGTGCTAATCTTGTTCGGAGACTGTACAAAAACAATAAATCTTGAAAAATATAAATTTTCGCGAAAATAATGTCATTTTAATGTTCACCTAATTTCTTAGTTTTCGAAAATTTAATTTTTGTTTTCAGTATGGCTGAGTTCAATCGACTGCTGCATTGGATTGGTTAATCTTACAAAGTCGAAGATGGTTATTGCAAATGTAGAAAAGAGTCTGGTTGCCGTTTATCAAAATTTTTTCATAAAAAAACGATTTTCATATTTTGAGTTTTGAGCAACTTTAGGCCTATGTTTCCCCTCTGTGCAACGGCATAGAGACATTTTACAATAATGACATGTTCTGAAGAATTGTGTATTACATTCCAGCGAATATTTTCCAAAAGAAAATATTCAAAAAAACAAAAACAAGTGAGCAAAGGCTATAGTCGGGATGGGGCCGACCATGTGATACCCTACACCACTACCCCTGTGCATAAGCTTTTCAATGGTAAACATTTCTTTTAGGGAATATAATCCGACTACCACCAAAAATAATATACCTCTTTCTCTCTGGGACCCCCATAAGCAACCAAAATTTCGTGACCATCCTATCAAAATTACCACCTGAAGCTTGATTGCAAAAAATGGAAGAATTGGATGCATTACCGACTTATTGTGGTATCTCCCTTGTTTGACCACCTTCGCCAACCTGCTTTACACCAATGTAAAGGTAATATTTTCTTCTTCCATTGACAGACTTTGCCGTTGGAATACCCCTACTAGAAGCCGATATATTCACAAAGAATAAAACTTTGTATTTGTCTCCAAATGAGTTTTTCCCCATTCCGACCCCTAAATATTATCCGACTATCACCAAAATCATTCTTCCTCTGTGGGGCCCCCATCTACCCCCAAAATTTCGTCACTATCCGATCAAAATTCCAGCTTGTAGCGTGATAACAAAAAATGGAAAAATTGGGTATATTACTGAATTTTGCAATATCTCGGTTTGCTCACTTATGCCAACATACTTTGCACCAATATAAACGAGATCTTTTCTTCTTCCATTGACGGGTATTCCTTTTGAAATACTCCAACCAGAAGCGGAGATATTCGCATAAGAAAAAAACGTTGACTTTTCTCTACATAAGCTTTTCGCTTATTCCGACTCCTGAATATTATCCGACCATCAACAAACTAAATAGGCTTCTTCCTCTGTGGGAGGAAAAATTCGTGACGATCCGATCAAAATTGCGACCTGTAGCGTGATTACAAACAAATAAGAAAATGGGATGCATTACCGACTATTGCGATATCTCTGTTGTTTGACCAGCTACGACAACTTTACATCGATGTAAAGGTGATATTTTCTTCTTTCTTTGCCAGGTTTTGCTTTTGATATACCTCTTAAAGAAACGGAGATACTGGCATTGAAATAAAACGTGGACCTTTTCTCCAAATAAGTTTTTGCCCATTCCGACCCCTAAATATTATCCGACCATCATTAAAATCAGTAGGCTTCTTCCTCTGTGTGACCCCCATTAACCCCCAAAATTTCGTGACGATCTGATCAAAATTGCGACCTGTAGCGTGATTACAAAAAAATCGGAAAATGGGATGCATTATCTGCTATTGCCATATCTCTGCTATTTGACCACCTACGACAACCTACTTTACATCGTTGTAAAGGTGATATTTTCTACTTTCCTTGCCAATTTTTGCTTTTGATGTACCTCCTAAAGAAACAGCGATATTAGCTTTGAAATAAAATGTTGACTTTTCTCAAAATAAGTTTTTGCCCATTCCGACCCCTGAATATTATCCGACCATCTACTTTCATAGTCAAGCTTTGCTTTTGGAAAGTTTACAACCAGTGCTGTGATATTCGTCAATATAATTAAAATCGCAAAAATGAAAACTGGGGTTTTATTTGCTACTATTGTGATATCTTCGTTGTTTGATCACCTACGAGCACCTACTTTACATCATTAGAAAGGTGATATTTTCTAATTTCATTGCGAGGTTTTGCTTTTGGTATACCCCATATAGAAGCTGTGACATTGGCTTTGGAAAAAACGTTGTCTTTTTATCCACCTAAGTTTTTTGCCCTTTCCGACCCCTAAATATTATCCGACCACCACCAAAATTAATAGTCCCCTCCGGGACCCCCATCAACATCCAAAATTTCGTGACGATCCGATCAAAATTGCGACATGTAGCGTGATTACAATGTTTAGATGGACAGACGGACAGACGGACGGACGAACTGACGGACGGACACACATAGCCAGATCGACTCAGCTCGTCGAGACATTCATTTTGGTATATATAAGTATGGGTCTACGACCATTATTTCGATGCGTTACAAACTTTTTGGCCAAAACCAACTTATAATACCCTCCCCACATAGTGGTGTAGGGTATAAAAATAGATTTTTGAGAAAACTCAATTTAAATGTCTATTGAGTTTTGACTTCCCAAATAAATGTATATTTACCTAGTGCTAACTAGATATAAGTGTTAACTTTTTGTGCAATATTTGACATGGTTTGAAGTTTCTTAATGGTTTGTAAACTATTTTTTTTTGATTTGAAGTAATTGAGTTTCAAGATTTTAACCTTAATTGGTACACATTATGAAGAAGAATGTTTAGAAATAATGAGCTTTTTAATTATCCTCCTGGAGAAGCTTGCACGAAATATAACTTCCCTTAAAAAGGTCAAGATAGAATCTGCAAAAGTGGGTATTATGGCAAACGTAATGTGTGGCAGACCTTAGATGTGAACCCTTCTTTATTCCCAAGTAATTAAGTAAGTATTAAACATACATTAGGGAGGAGTTAGCGATGTTCTTTATTCTCACAGGAGACTGTTAAAGGTCAAAAACACCTCGGCTCTAACTCATTGGAACATGTCAAATTCTTTTTTGATAAACAAATTACACGCGCCGAAGATAAAATTGTTTTACTTGTTTTAGAATAAATAACACATAAATAATCCTCATAAAACTATCGACTTGTTTGTTCGCAACAAAGAAGTACACTGACTCAAAACAATAAGATTGTTGGTTTTTTTTTGCGAAAATTTCATAATTTACCCATCCAATTGGCAGAAATTTGCATTGTTTGAAGAAGCAGCCATAGAAAGGTCTCATTGATTTTATTTATTCCAAACATGACATGAATTAATAATTTACGAAAAAAGATATTTACTTTTTGGCACTTGTTAATGACTCTCCTTCCCTCCCTTTTCTTACAAACTATGTACGTCATGGCTAAATTGGGGCCTATTAGAACTGCCAAGAAAAAAAGATGTATAGAAGAAGCCAAAAATTTGTTATTGTACTTACTAATTTTACTATTACGAAAATTTACTATAAAAACTGGCACGATCACTAGAAATCTTCATCAGTTTCTAAAGAACTTCTCAAGAAAACTAAAACAAAACTAAACAAAATGTTCAAATTCGTAAGTGTAAAAATAAGTTTTTCTTAAGTAAAATTTAAAACAAAAATATATCTTAAGTTTTTGCAAAACTGTTTTTTTAATTTAAATTCTTATTCCTTCTTTAATTTTTCTAGTTCGCTATCTGCTTGTTCGCCGTTCTCGCTTGCGCCATGGCTAAACCCGCCATTGTTGCTGCTCCCTTGGCCTATTCTGCTTCTTATGTTGCTGCCCCCTATACTGCCGCTTATGCCGCTCCTTATACTGCTGCCTATGCTGCTCCTTATACTGCTGCCTATGCTGCCGCCTATTCTGCATTCCCTTATGCCTCTGCCTATAGTGCCTATCCTTATGCCACCGCTTTCGTTCGTTAAACAGCAACACATTTTCTTCAATGATTACGAAACTGGATACTAGAAATTTAGGTTTACAATTGGCTACTGTGTAATTTTAAGTTCTTTCATCTTTAAATGAACTCATTTTTGAGTTTTAAAATGGAAATAAATACACAATTCTTAGTTAAAACTTAAACAATGTGAAGCAATATTGAGAAGAATTGATTTCTAGCAAAGAAGGGGGACAAATGACACGTCTTTGGAAATAAAAAGATCCAATTTAAAATTCACAAATTTGCAATGGTGCACGTATAAATAGGGGCTCCAAATGACGAATATTGTCTAGCAATAACAACATCTAATATGCCTGATGATGTTAGCCTAACCTGTTAACGAAACGATCGTCGCATAGTGATTGATGTGTAGGACTGCGCTTGATATCATTTCGGGATATAACTCCCACGGACATACATAACACCGAAAATAATTTTGCAAAGCGCAGCGGACATAACACCCAAAAAAATCGCGGACACAACTGCCAACGATTTTTTTTCTCCATTTATAAATTATTTCTTTGCTTAATTTTGAAATTTATAGCTATAAAATGTTTTTAAATTTTAGAGTAGAAGTTGGAATGTAAGCGGAATTTTATATTTGAGAAGGTCTAAGTGCCAACCAATAGCCAACACGGTGTGCCTTAATGAAATTTGAATGGAAGGTGCTTACACCTGGGAAGTTTTTGTAGATTCTGAAACTACAATGCTCATAGATGAGAAATATCAAGAGAAAAAAATCGCCGGAGGGATTTTCTTATCTATTAACATTGCTATTTCGGAATCCGCGAAATCTTCCCATGTGTAGGCGGTTTTCATCAAAAGTTTGTTAAGGCGCACTGAGCATGATATTGTTTTATAAGGAGGCGATACAGTCAGTGCATTGTTTCAATTTGAACTTCTATATCTCAAAAACGGTAAAACCTACGAAAATATCATGAAGGTCAATCTTGTGGAGAATTTTCACAGCTACAACATTTTCTTCAGAACCATTTGTGTGAACTTAAATCGTGATTTATTTGAAAATCCCTCCGGCGATTTTTTTGTTTCTTTATATTTCCCATCTATGAGCATTGTAGTTTCAGAATCTGCAAAAACTTCCCAGGTGTAAGCACCTTCCATTTAAAATTAGTTAAGACGCACCGTGTCAAGTGTCCAGAAAATCCTCCTGATTTCATAAAATTATTAAAAACGAAATTATGTTCTGAGGAGTTTAGAAATGTGAAAATATTTGCTAAGAAAATCACGCAATTTTTATACCCTACACCACAATGTGGAAAGGGTATTATAAGTTTGTTTGGGTAAAAATTCATGTAATACCGCGAAATATTCGTCGGAGACCCACAATGTGGTATACCAATCTTCATATCTCAACGAGATAAAGCGATTTTGAGATGTGTGTCCGTCCGTCCGTCTGTCCATTATAAATTGTAAACACGCTCCAGGCCGCAATTATGGACCGATCGTCACGAAATTTTGTATGGAGGTCGGGTTCAGGCCAGAATAGATCCCTATTCTTATTGGTGATGATCGAGAAATATTTAGCGGGTGAAATGGACCAAAAACAAAATATATATCCGATTTTGTAGCGGCTCTGTATGTCGCAATTACAGTCCGATCGCCTCGAAATTTTAAATAATGTAAGATTATATGAATAAGAAGAAGCTTACAATTTGAGATGGTGATCGGATTATATTTAGAGGGCTAAATGGACCACAACTTTTGTGTGAAAATTGTGAAAATTTTTAATATACCGATAA
Organism: Musca autumnalis; assembly: GCF_047663935.1. Classification (NCBI taxonomy): domain Eukaryota; kingdom Metazoa; phylum Arthropoda; class Insecta; order Diptera; family Muscidae; genus Musca; species Musca autumnalis. Next base: position 39,296,960 of record NW_027411977.1, on the reverse strand, counting down.
TATCTTTATTGCTGGACCACACATTCCGCCCACATAAATAATATTTGGAAAGACAACTCTTGCCCTTTCAATTAATGCCAATTATGTTGATTTATGTGGTCAGATAACAGAGTTACAGCCTAATATATCGAGTGTTTTGCTTGTAATGTAATCAAAAGCATACTAGAGGTCGCAATTATAGATCAATAGTCACGAAATTTTGCACGAGGTAGGGGTTCAGAAGATGCCTATAATTTTTGATGATGATCTGATATTATTTAGCGGGTGCAATGGACCATTACTTTTGTATGCTAAATAAAAACATCTTATTTTTGGTCCATATTTGAATACCTGGAGGCCATATACCGGCAAAGTCGCCTATATATGAAAAATTAACTACCGATCTTTCCTCTGATGAAAATTGCAATAATATGTGTGCTTGGTAACGGACCTACTACCTAAGATATGATGAGTTTTGTGAAGAGAACCACATCTTCCTCCCATGCTACAAATTGTCTCTATCATGACACACAAATTCCCAGTTCTTACAAATTGCGTGGAACCCTATCATATTACCTGTCCAATTGTCCAAAATTTAAAGATGTAGCAGAAACGCCAATTTTCAAATTTAAGAATATTTCTTAAAATGTACTGTATATTATTGTTCCACAAACATCCCAGTAGGGACAAGGGAGCCTTCTCTCATATCAATGAGAGCACCCCAATTAATATCAGCTCAATGATATGTAGACAGCGGAATTTTATGCAACACCTATTTTTGTAAAATTTTCATATTTTTGGCTTCTAATTAAATTCCAATCGATATATATCACATATGCAAAAATGTATAAATTATGCATATGCAAATATTATTTTTGTATATGGAAAATTTCTGTATTTCACATATTTTCGTATGCTACATATATTTCAATAATATCTTCTAAAATGTTTATGTGTACATTTTTCTGTTTGAAATTCACTTCAGACAAGTCAATTAAATAGAGAAATCTTCAAAATGTCGAAAATGGGGAGATTTCGTTGTATGGGAGCTATATGAACGCCTAGACCTATACCGACAAATTTCAGATGGAAAGTTTAATACCCCCAATGAAGACATAATACCAAATTTTAGCCAATTCGGAGGGATATTGAGACCATAACCTTCAAAGTACATATCGGTTGGTTCTGGTTATGGGAGCTATATGAAGACGTGGATATATAACGACAAATTTCATGTGGAAAGTTTTTTTTACCTCCAACGAAGACTGAATACAAAATGTCAGCCATTTCAGTTTGATATTGAGGCCACAACCTTCAAAATACCGGATATCGGGAGGTACGGTTCTATGGGAGCTATATCTGGACCTATACCGAAAAAATTTCAGTCGAAAATTGTGATGAACGAATACTTAATACAAACTTTCAGCCAATTCGATGGGATATTTAGGACACAAAGTCTTGCATATGGTTTAGCAAATATGTCAAAATATGCAAAAAATTAGGTCCAGACTAAATGTCCGTTCTAAAATTACTTATTGGTGCCCCCATGGTACAATTGTTTGCACACCCGCCTTGCACGCTGAAGGTCGGGCGTTCGATTCCCGGCCAGCAAACATCAAATTTCCAACGATAGCAAAATACCCCTCAGTAAAGTTGGCGACATTTTCAGAGTATTTAAACCATGTACAACTTCTCTACAGGTGGTGTTTTAAGACATGCCTTTCGGACTCGGCGATAAACAGTAGGCCCCATTCTATTGCTGTAATATGAATCGTGGTGCACGCCCTGTCCCTTCTGTGATGTTTGTGGAACAATTATTATATTGTTATTTAAACTTAATGTGATAAGGTTGCAGTCTCCAAAAATTTATTTCTTAAAATGAGATTATTTTATCCAAAAGAAACTTTGATTTGCTGAAAGCTAACTCGCAGGGTAGTGGTGTAGGGTATCGTATAGTCGGCCCTGTCCGACTATAGCCTTTGCTTACTTGTTTTTAATAATATTTTCGCCAGCGTCGCATTTCGTTTTTCAGAAAGTATTTAAATATTGTTACTAAAACCTTTTATCTTTTAAAAATCTGAAAATATTTTTGTAAAAAATCGCGCTTTTTAAAAAAATATTTTCGATTGCAGTATTTTTCATTTTTCAGAAAGTATTTGAATATTTTTACAAAAACTTTTTATTTTATTAAATAGTGGAAATATTTTGGTAATTTTTTTTTTAATATTTTCGCCAGCGGCACTTTTCGTTTTTCTGAAATGTTTTCCAAATGTTAACAAAAACTTTTTATTTTCTTGTAAGCAGAATTTTTCATTTAAAATAGGTTTGTAGGAAAATTTTCAATATAGTTCGATTTGTATTGGTTACTACTTATTTTGTTCTTAATTTTCTTCAAAATTGGGAGGGTTGGGGTCTTTTAATTGTGATGACGACTTCTATTTTGTTTTTTTAGAATTGTCAGGCTTAATCCCATAGTCGATGTTTTAATATTTTATTAAAACAGCTTTAATTTATTAATTAATTGAATTAATCGAGCTAACATGGCCTAAGGAAAAAATTGGCGATGTTTACCAAGGGGTAAGACAATTTTGAGTTATGTCCGCAAACCAAGGCGGACATAACTCCCAAAATCGTTTTGATTATGCATCAGGACATCTAGGCATAGTATTTCGGCTTTGTCTTCTTAACAATCATTTTTTTATAACCTCAGCATTTATGCTAACGAGGGTATATACACTTTCTTACGGGCAAAATGTGCCTCATCGAAATAATGGTTTTAGACCCAAGTGTGTGTTTCAGACAATTTGGAGTCGATTGAGCAATGTCCGTCCGTCCGTCTGTCTGTCTGTCTGTCTGGAGCCCACGATAACTCTAGAACGGATCTGCCGATTCGGTCCAAAATTTGGCCTTAGTAATATTTTGTCCAAACATAGATTAAGTTTGAAGATAAGCCATATCGGTCCACTCCTTCAGGTACCTCCCCCACAAAAGTTCAAAAATGTTCGGAAAATTTGTTCATACGGTAACTTTTGAACGGAGTGGCCGAATTGGTCCATACTTTACACTTCCTAATATGTCTACTAGATATAGATCAGGTTCAAATATGGACTATATTTGTCCACTCCATGCGGTACCCCCCACACAATATTTCGGATAAGTTCACTTTAAGACCTGCTATCGAATCACTTTGATTTTTGTTGAAGCAACTTGCATTCGCTGCCTCAATTACGATGGTAAAAGTTTTTTTAGGGGCAAGTCCATACTTCTTGAACAATCAGCCCGAAAAGTGTAGAATCCCCCTACAGCACCATATGTTGTGGCTGGGGATCCACTTCCATAACGGTAAATGCCGATCCATTCCTCTTAGCATCACCTTCTCAAAACTTTTGATCTTTAATCCTAATCAACATTTTTGTCGGTTCAAACGCCCAAAATTTTTAAAACCCCCTAAATACACAGGCTGAGGGTATATCTCTGTCGGCAAAGCCGACTGGTACTTTTTTACTTGTTTAATGTTAAAGTCAGCAATATTTGAAAGCAGTTACCTTGGACGGTAAAGCCTGAATCGCTAATCTAACATAATTTTTTACTATTGGAAACCAGCTATGGCCTGGGTATGAGTAAAAGCAATTTTATGTTTCGTTTGTTAGTCACACATCATGGATTCTATTCTAAACAATTGTGCAGAGATGACAGGGAATACAGAGACTACACGGTGTCGTTGAGAAGGAGATGTGTATCCGTCCGTTCATTAAAAATTGTAATCAAACTCCAGGCTGCAATTATGGACCAATCGTTGCAAAAGTTGTGTTCGTTTACTTGCTGGGGTTACCATTTTACCAGTTCTTACCAAAAAGTGGTAAAACTGGAAGCAATTTTTAAAAGAGAAAGAGAGAACAAAAATGACGTGCACTTCTATCAAAGGCTACCATACAAATTTCTTCGGGTAAAAAAATGGAAAATTTGATTTTTGGACGTTTGTTTGATAATTATTTGGCAATCATGAAAAAATTAACAAAAACAGACAGAGATATACCCTCAGCCTATATGAATCGAAACTTACATCTACGTATAGAATTTTGTGGCTCTTTTTGGACATTTGAACTTGCCGACAAAAATGTGGATTAGGATTAAAGTTCAAAATGTTGCGGAGAAGGCACTTGAAGGAATGGACCGACATAGTCCATTATGGAAGTTGATCTTATTTTGGGAATCATATCTTTTCGATTGATATAGTGCCCACTAGTTACTTTAGTGGGTCATAGTATAAATTTTGGATCAGTATGCCAGGAAGCATGGACTTTTCCGCGGAAAACATAATCTCTCTGTAAACGGGACCACAACGAACAGTATCGGTATACATTTTCCAAGGATCTTCGGACATACCCTAAACTGCATTTAGACATACATGTTGAACTTTTGTGGGGGAGGTACCCTAAGGAGAGGACCGATATGGACCATTTTAGAAGTTAAAACTACATTTGGACAAAATACAAGGAGATCAAAAGTTTGGACCAAATTGGTTGCCCCGTTCAAGATATATCGGGCATACCATTTTATTGACTTTTTTTAATTATTGGGGGAAATACCGATATTGCCCATCTTCGAACTGAAACTAATTTTGGACAAAATATGACGAAGACCAAATTTTGGACCAAATCGTTTGATCCGTTCGAGAGTTATCATACGCTCCAACTACGTCACACGGTGTCATAGGGTTTTTTTGCACCTTTCAGTCTATTTTCCCAAGAAGTATGGACTTGTCTCTGAAAAAAGCGCTTGCCGACTTAAAGAAGGCAGCGTATGCAAGTTGCTTCAACAGAAATCGACGTGATTCCAGGGCGGGCCTTAAAGTGAATTTATCCGAAATTTTGTGTGTGAGGTTCCCGAAGGAGTGGACAAATATAGTTCAAATTTAAACCTGACATATTAGGATGTGGTAGACATATTAGGATGTGTAAAATAAGGACCAAATCGGTCACCCCATTCAAAAGTTATCATGCGCACAATTTTCCCGATCCGTTTTGAGCTTTTGTGGGGAAGGTACCTGAAGGAGTGGACCGACATAGCTTATCATCGAACTGAAATTAAATTTGGATAAAATATTACGAAGGCCAAACGTTGGACCGAAGCGGCAGATCCGTTCGAGAGTTATCTTGCTCTCCAAGCACTACACACGGTGTCATGGGGGCATTTTGCACCTTTCAGGCTATTTTCTCAGGAAGTATGAACTTGCCCCTGATGAAACTTGTACCGTCATATGGGGGGGTGGACAGTAAATACAGTTGCTACAGCAACAATCAAAGCGATTCGAGAGCACGTCCTAAACTACACTTTACCGTGGGAGGTACCCGAAGGAGTGGACCGATTGAGTCCATATTGGAACCTCATCTAAGTCTGGTAAAAATTTCACGATGTGCAAAGAATGGACCAAATCGGTTACTCCCTTCAAGAGTTATCGTACGTATAAATTTTCGGAACATTTTCGAACTGTTGTGGGGGAGGTACCGGAAGGAGTGGACCGATATAACCCATCTTCGAACTTAAACTAAGCTTGGACAAAATATTACGAAAGTTAAGTTTTTGACGTAATCAGTTGATGCGTTCGAGAGCTATAGTGCGCTCCAGCCAGCCAGACAGACGAAGGGACATTGCTGAAACAGATTTCGTCCAAACATACTTGGGGTCTAAAACTATTATTTCGATGAGGCACATTTTGCCCGTATGAAAGTGTATATACCCTGGTTAGCATAAATGCTGAGGGTATAAAAACCACACAAGACCCAGGATCACAATGAAACACATACAAGCAAATTGAGCTTTTATAAATGAAACTTTGTTTATTTTCGTTGCATTATCAAAATATTCAAATCCATTTCTTCACGCAGAGAAAAAATATGATTCATGCCACCATATTTTGAAATAAAAATATATATTATAGATATATGGTAACCTCTATCATATTTTAATAATACAATTTTTGAAATATTTTAAAATGATGTGGTAGCCGTCGAAACATGTTGTGGTTGCCTGTAATAAGTAGTATTTTTCTTGGAATTATACTGTACCTTTGTGATTATTTCCCCATTAAAAGATTTTTCTATATATTTTAAATAAAAGTTTTATTTATTTAAGAACACTTTGGATATAATAGAATAAATAAGTATAATATAGAATACACTTATTAAAAAACAATATGCAGTTCTCTCCGTGGTCTCTCCGTTTGTTCCATACCGAAGACATGTTTATGTTGGAGAACATTACGAAACAACAACAGATGTTTATGCTATTCATACATTCTTTTTCTTGTTATTTTGATCACGTGTATACGATTTGTATTAATTATTAAATAATGCACAAAATTTGCACGAAACATTCGGACATTCTTTTTATTTAAGAAGTGAAAGAAAATGAAGCACAACTCAGGCACTGATATCTTTTTGTCACTTTTTGATTTTTCTTTCTACGCATTTTTATATCTTCATTCACAAATAAATTGTTGTCATTAATACCGTCAACAAATACTCGAACTATTTCATTTTTTGTTTTGAGTCTGTTTTTACTAATTTTATACCATTCTTTTAAATGAAAATTAAAGAATGAAATCAGCGACAGAACAACTAATGAGAGAATATGTATTTGCTTTTGGCAGTGAACAGCTGTTCCTAGTTTTTGACACTTTATATGTCAAAATGAGAAAGTTAAGCAGAGTGTGGTTGGATCGACCATCAGATAATTATGAAAATATTACCATATATCAAGATTTTGTGGTTTGTTGTTGTTTTATATGGTGAACAGAATCAAAATTGGCAATATACATTATCGCCTTAAAAATAATATGTGCTCTACAAAAATTATTTGGTGCCAGCGAAAATAAAATTTTGCCCACCACCAGTTAAAAAAATATTTTTTCTCTGCGTGTTGATCCCTTTATCTAAAATTTACTTCTTGAAGACGGTAACAACGGGAGCGGCAGCAGCTACAACAGGTGCAGCAGCATAGGCGGCAGGGAAGGCAGCAGTGTGGGCGACAGTGTGGGCATTGTAGGTGCTAGCATAGGGAGCCACATAGCCAGCAGTGTAAGCAGCAGCGACAGCAGGAACACCAGCGGTATAAGCCACAGCAGGAGCTGTATAGGCAAGGGGAGCAGCAGCCAAGTAGGCAGGTTTAGCAGCACCAAAAGCGACGGCAAACAAAGCCAAGAAGCAAACAGCGAACAATTTGAACATTTTGAAAGCGTTTTGTGTTTTTTTCTGAAGAAGTTTCAAAAGAAATCTGATGTCGTTTGGATTTTGGCAACTGGCTTATATACTCAAATCCCCAAAACAAAAAATTAACTTCTGCTCCCCAACTAAACTAAGAATAGGAATAATAAAATAAAACAATTTAAACAACAACAATTTCAATGTACATCCTTGAGCAGTTCTAAATAGCATAAAACAAATTGAAAGGCTATCAATATTCATATGACAAAAAAAAATTAAATACATTTCTTTTGGTTGTTGCTGTTGTCATTTATCGTCATATGCTATGTTCAGATGAGAAAATGTTTTAAAATTCCCTTTGCGTTTAGCTAGCTAGCATTTCAGTCTCAGTCTATGATATGGGAATTGATGGGTTATCGGCTTACGCTAAGCACGTAGCACTCGTAATTAATTTAGCCGCCTGATTGTGAATATGAAGAACAACTACAACTCATCAGCCCGATATGAAAACCAAAAACCAGAAGCTTTTTTTACGGAACTTAGTAACACTAACCCACAAAATGTTATTGAACTGCAATTGGAATGGTCATAGACTATTTGAGAAGTACCTCGGTCCTAATTGCAATGTGGTGTGCTTATCAATAGATTTGTAATAACCATAATTTACTCAATAGAAATATAAATAAAACAAATAGAAATTTCAGATGTTCTAAACGCGCTAGATAGAATTTATTTAGTATTTATTTAGTATTTATTTATTTTGGTAGAGGTTCATAATTCAAACAAGTAAGCTAAGGCTATAGTCGGGACGGGCCGGCTATGTCATATCCTACACCATTAGCCCTGTGCATACGCTTTTCGCGGATAAACACTTATTTTTTTGAGAAAAATAAAAAAAACAAAAATAATTGCTGGAGGGATTTTAATATAAATCGCGGTCAAAGTTCACATTTTTAGGGATTTTTTTTCATTTTTAGAGTTTTACTTCGAAACCGCATGTCCTATCGTAATGGGACTAACGAAAATGTTGTAGCAGTGAAAATTCTCTACAAAACTGACAATAATGTTGTTTTCGTCGGTTTTACCATTTTTGAGATATAGAAGTGCAAATTGGGGCATGCACTGGCTGTTTCGCTTCCTTATAAAACAATGTCATATACGGTGCGCCTTAACTAGCTTTAGATGAAAACCGCTTACATCTGGGAAGATTTTGCGGATTCTGCAATGTTCATATATGAGAAAAATCCAAAAACAAAAAAATCGCTGAAGGGATTTTTAAATAAATAAAAGTTAGTTAAAGTTCACATTTTTAGGTTTATTTTATTTTTAGACTAGCAGACCCCGGTCCACGTTGCTGGCCCATCGAATGGAGTTTTAATGACAAATTTTTATGGAGTTTATACTTTACAATTCAAAAATACGTATTTTTTAACTCATTTCTTCGGTTCCATTCTCAAACCGATTTATTCATTGAAGCTTTAAAATTTAGATTTTTGTCGGTAACCTTTCTTTTCTCTTACGGACTTTGTCGGATTTTTTTCTCCCATTGATGCTGGTTAGGATTTATTAATACCCATGTCCCCTATCTTTATCAAGAGCAATCTAATTATAAAAGTTAAAAAATGGTAAAGTCGAATTCTCCATCTTATTGAGACTTATATGTTTTTAGTTTTTTATGGCTGATGAACCGTTGAATTTCACCGTTTAAGGAAATTTGTAAATATGTCGCTTTTCTGTAATTCATGAAAATTGGTTCGTTAGTTTTAGAGATATAACATACTTAAAAACTGGCCGTGGTCGGGACCTCGGGTACCAACAACGAACATTCGATTGGGGGCGCAGCCACCGTTGTCTCGAAAATTAATTTGCAAGCCGATGCATTCATAAGTTTAGCAAATTTAGCGATTATAAAACAGGAGGCCCCCGAAATTCATCAACAAATATATAGCATTTTGGACCACGGGACATTCCTAAACATTTTCTGAAAATTTCATGAAATTAAGTTCAGTAGTTTTGAAGAAAATGTATTGAAAGATGGTCATCAATTTTCAAGATATAACAGAAGTGGGCGTGGTCCGGTACTTTCGCTCCAAAGGTAGTTTGGAAAAAAATGTATTGAAAAGAGTGGGCGTGGTCATCAAATTTCCAGATATAATATATTTAAAAAAGTGGGCCGGTATTTTGGCTCCAAATATGTCCCTAAGGTCGGAGACACAATCCCATTGTCTCCCAAAATTAATGCCGAAACCGATATAATCATAAGTTTGGCATATACGTATGGAAATTGGTTCAGAATATTGTATATATAACATATTTAAAAAAGTAGGCGTGATCGGGTCTTTAGGCCCAAAAGAAGTACCTAGGTTCTAGATTAGTTCGTAAATGTTCAAACCGATACTTTCGTTATTATTACGAGTACAAATTTAGCGTTGTTTTTATACCCTCAGCATTTATGCTAACGAGGGTATATACACTTTTACTTACTTACATACTTACTTAGCTGGCCCATTACAGAACATTTGTTCCATAGACAGAACTAAGAAAAGATCTCCAATTCTCTCTATTTGTTGCTTCGCACTCTGGAATACCGCGCCTTGTCATCTCATCATCCACTTGTTTGCGCCATCTATTCTTTGGCCTGCCAATTCTGCGTGCACCGCCATGTGGCTCGAATTTATACGCCTTTTTAGCGGGTTTATCATCGCTCATTCTTATTATATGGCCTAGCCAACGCAATCGCTGCATCTTGATACGTTTAAATATATTGATGTCCTTGTATAGCAGATACAGCTCGTGGTTCATACGACGTCGATATTCACCGTCAACGCAGATCGGTCCGTAGATCTTTCGAAGAATTTTTCTCTCAAACACGCCAAGCACTGCACCCAGGCTTCGGACCCATACATTAGCACGGGTAGTATCAGTGTTTTGTAAAGCGTTATTTTTGTTTGACGAGTTGTGGCTTTGTTTTTAAAGTGCTTACTTAAGCCATAGTAGCATCTGTTGGCCAATACAATTCTTCTTTTTATTTCACAACTGATGTTTAGGGCGGTGCCGAGGTATACAAAGTCTTTTACTACCTCAAAATTATAGGAATCAACTTCAACACTTGGTCCGATCTCAACGGACGCATTGCGCGTCGACACCATCAGCTTGGTCTTCTCGCCGTTTACCGCCAGACCCACTTTAGCAGATTCTTCTTCAACCTTCATAAAGGTATCGGTTACTTCTTTTACTGATCGTCCCATGATGTCTATATCATCAGCATAAGCAAGTAACATGTGGCTATTGGTGTAGATTGTGCCACTTCTTTTGACGTTTGCCTCTCGTATAACCTTTTCTAGCAGGATGTTGAAAAGGTCACACGAAAGGCTGTCTCCTTGCCTGAAACCTCTTTTGCTACAAAACTCCTCGGAGAGGTTCTTTCCTATTTTAACTGAAGATCTTGTGTCAGTTAGAGTCATTTTACAAAGCCGAATGAGCTTTGCGGGGATACCAAATTCAGACATTGCTTGGAATACCTTTGAACGTAGCGGGCTGTCGAAGGCTGCTTTATAATCGACAAAAAGGTGGTAGGTGTTGATCTGCATCTCTTGGGTCTTCTCCAGGATTTGGCGCAGGGTAAATATCTGGTCAATGGTGGACTTGCCAGGTCTAAAGCCGCATTGGTATGGTCCAATTATTTTGTTGACCATGGGCTTTAGTCGTTCGCACAATATCCCTGACACTATCTTGTATGCGATAGGGAGAAGACTTATGCCCCTGTAGTTGGAGCATAAAGTCTTATCTCCTTTCTTATGGACGGGACACAGGATGCTCAGGTTCCAATCGTCGGGTACGCGCTCTTCCTGCCAGATGGAGCTAACTAGCTGATGCATACACCTTATCAGCGTGTTGCCTCCGGTTTTAAACAGCTCGGCTGGTATGCCATCAGCTCCTGCTGCCTTATTATTCTTCAGCCGGTTTATTGCTGTCTTTACCTCATCTTGGCCGGGTGGTATACATTCAATACCGTCTTCTTGGATTGGATCTGTGGTATCTTCGTCGACTCCGCTACTATTGGATACCAGCAGTTTGGAAAAATGCTTTTTCCATATCCTATCCACACTATCTGTATCAGTTACCAGATGACCTTGCTGGTCTCTACAGGAGGATGTGCCAGTTCCAAAGCCATCAGTTTGATGTATCACTCTTTGGTAGAATTTTCGGATTGGTCTTCTTGGATTGGATCTGTGGTATCTTCGTCGACTCCGCTACTATTGGATACCAGCAGTTTGGAAAAATGCTTTTTCCATATCCTATCCACACTATCTGTATCAGTTACCAGATGACCTTGCTGGTCTCTACAGGAGGATGTGCCAGTTCCAAAGCCATCAGTTTGATGTATCACTCTTTGGTATCTTCGTCGACTCCGCTACTATTGGATACCAGCAGTTTGGAAAAATGCTTTTTCCATATCCTATCCACACTATCTGTATCAGTTACCAGATGACCTTGCTGGTCTCTACAGGAGGATGTGCCAGTTCCAAAGCCATCAGTTTGATGTATCACTCTTTGGTAGAATTTTCGGACTTCATTCTGTCTCCTGTACATCTCGATTTGTTCACACTCCCGCTTTTCCATCTCTCTCTTTTTCCTGCGGAAAAGACGTTTCTCCTCTCTCCTTTTCTCCCGATACCTCTCTCGTGCGCTTCGCGTTGCTACTGATTGTAAAGTAGCCCTATATGCCGCATTTTTCTCTTCGGTAGCAGCACGACACTCCTGGTCATACCATGGATTCCTTGGTGAAGGTCTCTGGTATCCAAGTACTGATTTTGCGGCTGTTTGCATGGAGTGGGCAATGTTTTGCCATTGTCCTGATATGTTATCCGGACGAGGAGTGCTTTGATTAAGCAGTTGGGCCAGTTGAGTGGAATATGCTATGGCTATCTGTTCTGATTGCAGCTTACCGATGTCAAACTTCCGTGTTGTGTCTGTTCGCACTTTGTTTGCTACGTTTAATCTGGTACGTACCTTTGCCGCAACAAGGTAGTGGTCCGAGTCTATGTTTGCACCTCGGAACGATCGTACATCCAACACACTTGATGCGTGTCTTCCATCTATCACAACGTGATCAATTTGATTTCTTGTTCTTTGATCTGGCGACAGCCAGGTGCCCTTATGAATATCGAGATGCTTAAATCTGGTACTGCTAACTACCATGTTTCTTGCAGCTGCAAAGTCTATCAGCCTCATACCATTGTCAGATGTTTCACTGTGGAGACTGAATTTCCCGACTGTTGGGCCTAAGATATTCTCCTTTCCAATTTTGGCATTAAAATCGCCTAGTATAATTGTAATGTCATGGGCAGGGCAACGGTCATAAGTTTCTTCTAAGCGCTCGTAAAAAATATCTTTGGTCTGTTCGTACTTGTCTTCAGTGGGAGCATGAGCGCAAATAAAGCTGATGTTGAAGAATTTTGCCTTTAATCGAATTGCAGCGAGTTTTCATTCACTGGGGTGAAGCTGGAGACCAGATGTTTTAACCTCCGACCAACAACAAATCCGCAAACAAACTCATGCTTTGTATCATGGCAGCTATAATACAGTGCGTCACCTTTAGGTGTTGTTGTGACGCCTTTCCCAATCCATCGTATTTCCTGTATGGCAGTAATGTCGGCCTTGTACTTTTCAAGTACATCTGCCAATGCGCAAACTGCACCTTCTCTATAAAGAGTGCGAACATTCCAGGTGCAGATTCGCAAATCATGGTCCTTAAATCGTTTGCGGGGGTCGTCAACTTTTGAGGGATTTGTTTTTCTTTTCTTTCGTTTTTTCATAGTAGGCTGTTTTTCTAGGGGAGGGTTACTAACCCGACGCCCAAACCCAAGTTTTTAACGTTCTTATGGGTGAACTTTTATACGGGCAAAATGTGCCTCATCGAAATAATGGTTTTAGACCCCAAGTATGTTTGGACGAAATCCGTTTCAGACAATTTGGAGTTGATTTAGCCATGTCCGTCCGTCAGTCTGTCTGGCTGGTTGGAGCGCACGATAACTCTCGAACGGATCAACCGATTCGAACCAAATTTTGGAAGTCAAATTTCCAAGCAGGAAAGAATGGAATAATGGATCACCAATGACAGGTCATGACATCAATGTATACACAGATGGTTCCAAAATGAAATGTGGAGTCGGTTCTGGTATTTTCTCATATGATGCAAATATATCTACATCCATAAGGCGGAGATACTGCCCATAAAGCTTGTTTTATTCTCTTACAACTCCACACACCAAACTCGATAGGAATTTTTGTCGACAGTCAAGCAGCACTCCTTGCACTAAAATTAAACACTGCCACATCGAAGCTAGTGAAAGATTGTAAAGAAGAACTTGCTAAACTAGGGCGTCTGTCAAGAGTAACTCTCACCTGGATCCCAGGCCATAAGGGACTGGATGGGAACGAAAAAGCGGACGAACTAGACAGAGCAGGATACGCCTCTAACGAACTCCTAAAGGCGTCAGTGGCAACACCAATGGGAGTAGTTTAAGGGGATATCTTCAAATACTATCTATCATTGGCAGATGATGGGACAAAACGGAAACATGCCAAATATCAAAATCTACATGGTCTCAATACAACGCCAAACGCACAAAGTTCCTAATCAGCCAAAATCGACGGAACCTGGCAAGACTTATTGCAGTGTTAACCGGTAACCACGCAAAGCGCCTAAATATACCACACAACGACCACTGTCGCATCTACGGAGATGAAGAAGAGGAGGAAACTGTTGAGCACCTCCAGGGACGTACGCAGGGGGGGGCACAGGGGGCCCGGGCCCCCCCCGAAATGGTTTGATCGAACAAAATTTGTTAAGTTGCTGTAACTAGTTATTATATTTTTTTCTCATACAAATGTTTGTATGTTTGCAGATTTCAAATTAAAGCTTATATTTTCTTAAGTTTCTGAACAGAAAATGTACATCATTAACAAGATTTGTAAGAAAATATTTTAAAAAAATTTTTATTAGTATGCTGTTTTTGAGAGAAACTTCCAATGAAATCTGAATTACTTCTTCATGTCATATCATTCCACTGTCAAATGCGAATCCTTAATGAATGTGCTCCAAGTTTATGTCATATTCGAACTATATAAAGCTCTCGAGGCTTAAAACTCATCCTGTAACAACAAAAATAACGAGTTCAGTATTGTGGGAATGGAAGTATATGAAAAATGTCTATTGGATACAATGTATGAGGGTCGGTCCTTCGTTGACTACATCTTGAAAACCAATTAGAAATTTGTTTTACTGCCATCTCCAAAATTTTGTTATTCTATTTTAGACAAATTTGCTGCTAAACAGTATGAGAAAATAATGAAGACAAATGAATTTTTGTGCGTCACTTGATTTTTTTCCTTATCATCACCGATGTATAATTGTAGCTTCAGACTTTAAGGTTGCGAGATTATATAAGTTAACACATAATATTTTGTTTTACCTAATAAAACTAAAGCTCAGCAACAATAAAGTTGCATACTCTGTTAAACTCAATTCCAATTAAACTACATTGCAGACATTCATCTGCCCCAAATATTAAATTCCAATTAATTATTTTAATAAATCAGAAAATACACTTCCGTTGCAAAAGCACATTGCAGACATTCATCTGCCCCAAATATTAAATTCCAATTAATTATTTTAATAAATCAGAAAATACACTTCCGTTGCAAAAGCAGCCAACTCAATGAAACCGCTTTGCAGACATTTCGTCTGTCCGATTTCAATAAACCCAAGAAATGCAATTTCCGGTCAACCAATGCAACGCTCGACGCGTGCAGACAAATTTAATAGAATTTGGTAACAACAAATTATTAAAAGCTAAGTGACATGATTTCATGGAAAATCATAATGTCAAATAAGCAAATATTTGTAATCTAGTTTATGATTGTAACACAACATTAACTTCACTCTTTTACCAACTGTCAGTGAATAAAGTCGTCTTAAATCAACAAACGGTTTTTTTAATTCGGGAGCGGCGAAACTTTTGATAAGTGTCACTTAAGTTCAATTTTGATAATTGAACTCTGGTTTTAAAAGGGTCCGCGGTCCTTTTTCGACAAAGTAACGCGTACAAGATCTAGAAGATCTTAATTAGAATCTAGACGATCTTAATTTTTTTTCAGACCTAAGCTCTCGTAGGTCTAACTTATACACTAGGATACGATACTAATATGTAGGACTCATCAAAATAATGATTTTAGACTCCACATAAATATGTTTGGACAAAATCCGTTTCAGACATGTCTGGCAGGTTGGAACTCATGATAACTCTCACGGTGTGCCTTAACCAAATTTAAATGGCTGTTTCTGAAACTACAATGCTCATAGATGATAAATATCAAGAAACAAAAAAATCGCCGGAGGGATTTTAAAATAAATCGCGATTTAAATTCACATTTTTAGGGGTTCTTTAGGTTTTCACGATTTTGCTTGGTAACCGCGAGTCCTATGTAAATGGGCCTAAAGAATGTTGTAGCTGTGAAAATTCTCCACAAGATTGATTTTTATGATACTTTCGTAGGCTTTACCGTTTTTGAGTTATAGAAGATCAAATTGAGACAATGCACTGACTGTATCGCCTCCTTATAAAACAATGTCATTATTGCAATTTCCCAAATAAAACTTTTATATCTTGAAAATGGTACAACCTAGGAAAAAATAAATCACCCAGTCTTGTAGAGAATTTTCACAGCTTTAACATTTTCTTTAGTCCCATTTTGATATGACTTGCGGTATCCAAGCAAAATCGTGAAAACCTATAAAAACCCTAAAATTGTGAATTTTGATCGCGATGTATTTAAAAATCCCTCAGGCGATTTTTTCTGTTTTCTTTATTTTACTTATCTATGAACATTGCTGTTTCAGAATCCGCGAAATCTTCCCATGTGTAAGCGGTTTTCATCAAAAGTTAGTTAAGGCGCACTGTGCATGATATTGTTTTATAAGGAGGCGATACAGTCAGTGCTTTGTCTCAATTTGAACTTCTCTATCACAAAAACGATAAAACCTACGAAAATATCATAAAGGACAATCTTGTAACGAATTTTCACAGCTACAACATTTTCTTTAGGCCCATTTATATAGGACTAGCGGTTTCCAAGCAAAATCGTGAAAACCTAAAGAACCCCTAAAAATGTGAATTTAAATCGCGATTTATTTTAAAATCCCTCCGGCGATTTTTTTTGTTTCTTGATATTTATCATCTATGAGCATTGTAGTTTCAGAATCTGCGAAAACTTCCCAGGTGTAAGCACCTTCCATTTAAATTTGGTTAAGGCACACCGTGCTCTCGAACGGATCAACCGATTTGGTCCAAGTTATGGATCTCGTAATGTTTTGTCCAAATTAAATTTAAGTCATATCGGTACCTCCGCCATAAAAGTTCACAATTTTCACTAAAATGGTCGAAGGGACTACCCGATTCGGTCCAAAATCAAACCTAATATGGACTATCTTGGTCCACTCGCAAAATTACTTCCAAAAGTACATCAAGTTCCAAGAGAATATGTTTGGACAACATCTTCAGGTCACTCATACAAGTCTAACATAACCGCAGTTTAAAGACTGTTTGAGGATCCTTTGGACATTTTGTAGTTTTGTTTACAGCGATATCCTATTTTTCATGGACAAGTTCATGCTTCCTGACAAAGCTCTAAATGCTACGGTAACCAACTAAAATAGCTTATGGGCGCGGTAACTATCGAGAGGAGCGTCTCTCAAAATAAGATCCATTTCTAAATTTATTTAGCTTATTATAACCGAATAATTAAGTGTGGTTCAATAAGGATCGATTCTTATTTATCAAAACTATATAGAACTAAGTCCATCAAAATGTTTGTCAAAATGTCGAGTCCAAATAAAAAAAAATTATAATGCTTCTTCTTTAACATTATAATAAAAGTAAAAAATAATTTTGAATCAGACTCTATCTCTTCAATTCTACATATCCTACTCTGTAAATATTTAAAATTGTATTCTAAATATTATGAATTCTTTCTATTGAATTTATATACCTTGTACCAATATTTCATATAAAATTCGAAAAATCGAAATTTTTTTGGCTCATGTAGAATAGAATATGTGCCAAAAATTTCAGTCCATCGGACAAAAATTTACCGAGATATTAGCTATCGAAGAGAAACATTTATTGTGTTCTGTATGTAGCATAGAATCTAAAAACTTATTTTCCTCGAAATGGCACTTTTGAAAGCGGTGCCCACTGTAGCTCAAAAACGGATGCCCCGGTCTTTATATGTTTTTGTGGGACTATTATAAACATAAATCATGTGCTTACCTTAAAAAACTGCTGACGGAGTCCGAAAAATTTCAATTTTTTACAGTGTGTTTTTTAAATCGAAATTTTGATTTTAACTGTTCAAAGTTTTTAAAATTTGATTTTTTAATTCCGTTTCGATAATGGACAAGATTATTAGGTTCGTAATGATCCCACAAAAATGTATGCTGATCGTTTTATTCTTTTTTAAACAACAGTGGGTACCGCAAACTGCTTTAGTAAAACAGTGCTTTATAGTCGGGCATTTGTCAGAAAGATTATTCAAAAGAAAAAAAAGTAGATTTCTTATAAAAAATGCATGAAAATGGCTTTTCTGATACTTATAAGTGGCCATAACCCCTTAAAATAGCTTTACGTAACGCTACACAACATTTGAATTTTTCATGATTTTTGGTCAAGTTGGGCCCCCCCCGAAATGAAATCCTGCGTACGTCCCTGAGCACCTCCTCTGTTCCTGCCCTGCACTAATGCAACGACGACTTAAAGCTATAGGACAACCATAATATCGCCGAGATAGCCGAAGTAGGTCCGGGAGACCTTCTACGATTTCTCAACTGCCAATTTAATACTACTATTTAATACTATGAAATCAAACAATCCCTGAACGAGTGGTGTGGTTTTCAAAACGGTATTCCTTACATACTAATTGAGGCTGTAAAGTGTAGCCACCACGTAAACCAACCAACCTAAATTATATAAAATTCATTATTTTGAGGTTCTGTGTCGTAAATTTAGTTATGTAGTGGTAAAAACATCAAGGATCTTATATAAGACGAAACCTGTCGTTTTTATGATGATGGAATAAGATTATTAGGAATGCAATACACATATTAATTCATATCCCTTTTACTCTATTTGAATTGTGTACAAAACGGTTTAAATTGTTCTTTTTTGTATGCAGATTTATGTGGCTTAGTGTGAATATGCTTTAAAGTATAACTCCACGCCAACGATTGTATCTTTTTAAAGAGTACATTTAATTTGCATGAACTAGTGTCAAAGAATTTATTTTTAGTTCATGTCTTCACATTGAAAGGCACCACAATCTTTCTCTCCGTTGATTCGTCATCGTATATTTCTATTCTAAAATGTAGATGAAAAATTAAATATTCCTTCGATAACGCAAACAATTGCTAATGAATCTATTGCCCGTCACTATAGTGACGATATATCGACAGACAGTAGATGGGAGCGTGCACACACACAAATATATTGACATTACTGATAATTCATGCAGTGTGGGTTGGCAGTATGCAGAAGTTGCTGGTGTTACTTCTTAGAATTTATGCATTGAGCATCTTTATTAGCTGTGGTTGCATTGTTGCTATAGTTTTTGCTACTGGTATGGTCTAACATTTGGTATGCAACACAATACAGCAGCACATCATTGCTTTAATTTGAATAATTGTCTTTAACATGGAATTATTGACGTCACAAAATTGGAGCAATATATTGAAACGAAAAAATGGGTAATTCCTAAAAGAAAATAAAAAATACATAATTTGTTTTCTAGATCAATCTATTAAACTATACGTAAATAATGAACTAGACCAGAGGCTAAGAGTTTTTGTTGGGATGACGACCGAGGTTAATTTGGCAAATTTAAACTGTTTAAATTTGTATATTTTCGCTGGCTTCAATGAAATTAAAGATCAATGAATTCAAGTTTTCAAAATGCTGTTTATCTTAGAAAACAAAAATTGACAAAGGTAGCTTGCTTACCTCATATAAAGAAGTAGATTGATCTTTGGTAAGCTCTGCGTCGCCAATGTCGTATAGAAATATTAACGCATTGAAAGAATATTAAAATCTGCTAAAAAAAATCAGGCGCTGAGGACTGCACCCTGTTACAGTATGATGCCAACAGTGGACTAGATTTTGTCGGTTCAAAGGGAAAGGCATAACGCCCAAGATTCATTTTGGGCCTTATTTCAGGGCGTCTTTGATTTGCCCAAAAATCATATAATCATTTAACAAGTAAAGAGTCGTTAAGTTCGGCCGGACCCTCCACCATAAAAATTCTTTACTAAAAGAATTTTTCCACAATTTTGGGTGCAAACATGTTTCGATCACGGATACCCCAAATGCATAAATTATCTAATCTAAACCAGTAATGGTGGGCCGACTATATGATACCCTACACCACCACAACTTCAATATAACTTGGCGAAATTTTTTCTAGATCAAATTGAGTCACGTTTTCCAAATTTCATTAGAATGTCTATCCAATTTTGTTTTTGGTGAACTTATTTCTAGTCCAAATTCTGTCATACATTTAAAATGTCATCAAAATTGGACGTACATAGCGATATTGGAGCACCAAATACCTAAAATCGGGCGAAAATATGTATGGGAGCTAAACCGATTTCAATACAATTTGGTGAATATGTTTCTAGTTCGAATTCGGTGATATGTTCGCAATATATATGTGAGCTATATAAAAATCGGAACCAATTTCAATATAATTTGGCTATCTTTTCCGTCATATATTCCAAACTCAAACAAAATTGGACGTGCAAATACCTCAAATCGGGCGAAAATATATATGAAGGCTATATCCAAATCTGAACCGATCTTTACCAAAATAAATAGCGTTCGTCCTTTGGCCACAAAAACTATCTTTCCCAATTTTCATGCGAATCGGACAATAAATGCGACCTGTACTTTGTTTACAAAAATACATGGACAGATAGACGGACATGCGTAAATCGACTCAGAAAGTTATTCTATGTATATTAGGCCGGGACGATTTGCATGGGAGAAAAAAAAAACTTAATTGTCCCTTCGCGTTTCTGATTCCTGGGATTAAACTGAGCAAAAAAGGCCACTAGATCAATAGCAATCCGTTGTGAAAAAAGAATATATGTTCGTTTAAATTTGAAAATGTAAGAAACCCAGATTTTCACTACTTTTACCGTTATAAAAAATAAAACAAAGTGACACAAACGAACTAAAGGCATTGTCTGAATTAAATCTCTTTCGAGTTGAGCTATTTAGACCTAATAGGTACATTGAAAAATTAGGAATCCACCGAAGTCCCACACATTCAACCACTATGCTACGTTTCACGGGTGGTTAGACCGATCATCAGGCATATTGAATGGTGTTTTTTAGTGGGTGGACGAAGGCTAAGCTTGGAAACTAGCATTTATATCACAAATCATTAGAAATTTGTATATTCGAATTATTTATTTATTTTAATGTTAGTCATTTAATTCCAAACCTTTCCTATAGTCCGACTTGGCTGGTAACCCTATTTTTCAATGCTTTATTACAAATACAAAGGCAGCTTTTTTCCACCTTTATTTTATTTGTTCTTCTGTATCAGAAAATTTTTTGAGCATCAATATTTGTCATCGGAATCTTTGACAAGTTGATGGTGGCTTAGAACGCTAAGACGCCTGCAACCGTGTCACTTGGTTGTTGGGGTCCCAGGTTCGAATCCCAGCCTGGCTCATGCTGAAATCATTTTTTTGTTTTGCCTTATTAAGGCGAAGGTCATTTTTTTAGAGTGATATTTGAATTAATTCTCTTTCGAGTTGAGCTATTTAGGCCTAATAGGTACATTGAAAAATTAGGAATCCACCGAAGTCCCACACATTCAACCACTATGCTACGTTTCACGGGTGGTTAGACCGATCATCAGGCATATTGAATGGTGTTTTTTAGTGGGTGGACGAAGGCTAAGCTTGGAAACTAGCATTTATATCACAAATTGTCCATGGATCCCAACACGATATAATTTTGCGTCAGAACGCTTGAATATTTTTCTGGTCAACTGTGGTAACACAGTGCCATTTATCGACATTTTTCGAAAAGTTTGCACCTTCTCAAGGCCAAAACTGCCAAAGCTTTTGCGATGTATTCGAGAATTCTTAATTACTGTCTTGGCTACAATTTTTGTCCTTGTATTCGATCGAAAACCTCAATGGTTTGGCAGTTATATGCAAAAATGTCTAAAAAACGTGGATAAAAAACTTTAAGTCAAAATCACAGAAATCAGAAACGGAAAGAGCCCATTAAGGTTTTCAAATCGCCCCGGCCTAATGTATATCCCTTAAAGGAACTATCGGTCGACCTCGTTTTCTTTTGTATGTTACAAACTAATGCACAAAGATATAATACCCTTTACCACAGTATGGAGTAAGCTACAAAAGTGTGTTCAACCAGGTGTTACCTTTGTATAGGGGCTAGATCAAAGTGGTGATCTATATTGTAATCATTTAACAAGTACAGAGCACTGAGAACCTCAAAATCCAAATTACAAAATACCGAAAATCGAGAGGTACCATTATATGGGGGCCATACCAAAACATGATCCTATTTTGACGATTTTTAGTGAAGAAGTTTCGTGACCACTGAGAACTTCAAATGTCCAATTACAGTTAGTTCGGTTAAAAATTTTAGCTGGAATCCTCAAAATACTGAAAATCGAGAGGTACCGTTATATGTGAATACGCCAAAACGGGGACCTATGTTGTTGTTGTAACAGTGTTTTTTATTATGTTTGTATGTTCGTTCTTCTGTTCAATTTGGCACTCGGTCTATCTCCAGTTCCAGAAAAATGGCTGCTTCGATGGGATGTAGCCTCAGATCCACTGGAGTTAGGTGGGTAGGTTTGGCGGGGCACTTGAAAAAGTGTTCTGTGTCGTGCGGCCCCTTGCCACATACTGGGCAGATGTCTTGCACGGCGCGGTCGATTTCCGCCCAATAAGAATTTAGGCAACTGCAATATCCCGAGCGTAGTTGAGGCAAAACAACATTAGTTTGTCGTGGCAGCTGACGCTCCTCAGCTGCAATAGATGGGGCATGTATTTCGAGGACTTTATTCACACTATAATTACTTAAGGCCTTGGCAACTGCATCCGTGTGAACACTATTTAAACCTGCTTGATACGCTTGTTGATCTAGGGGTTCTCTCCTGTGTCGTTGGACCTCTCCCTCTAGAGCATGGATATCCTTCCTGATCTGCATGTATGTGTCGGGCCTACCCACAAGATGGTGATTGGGATGGCTCACACGGTAACATCCAAGCAGGTACTGCAACGAAAGCATCTCACTGTGTTGCTTTACTGGAAGAATCTTTGCCTCCTCATGTAGATGGTCCACTGAAGATTTGAGGAGGCACCCTGTTGCTGTTCTCAGGGCGGCAATCTGGCAAGTTTGAATCTTTTTCCAATTCATATCACATAATCTCGGGGACCAGACTGGCGCCGCATAGCTTACCACAGACCGACCTATCGCGTTATATGTGGTCAACAAGGTTTCTTTATCTGCACCCCAAGTGCTGCCGGCTAGGGACTTGAGGACCTTGTTCCTACTTTTCAGCTTGTCTCAGATAGCCGTGGCGCGTGCGCACGACGTGAATGTAGTGTCGAATGTGACCCCTAACATTTTAGGGCACTTTGTGGTCGGAATTCTGCTACCGTCGACCACGACATTCAACTCACGCCCAAACTGCGCTGTGGTGAACAGAGTGGCTGTAGATTTTGTGGCGGAAATCTGCATATTCCTCGAATGGAAAAGGTGGTAAGATCGGTTAAATAGTTGTTCAGTCTCTCACAGATGTCATCAGGATAGGTCGCCAGGATCGTGCAATCATCCGCATACGTCACGATCTCGATGCCGTCTGGAGAGGGCGGAATACAGGAGAGGTAGAGGTTAAACAGTTCCGGAGATATCACCCCACCTTAGGGAACTCCCTGTTTCACACTGCGGGGCTTGGACTTCTTGTTCCTGAATTCCACGTACGACTGGCGTCCACAGATGTAATTGACTATCTAACGTTTCAAGCTTGGCCGGAGGGTTGTTTGCTCAATGTCCTCCTATGCTGCTTACTTAATCCATGCTGATGATCGGCAACTTGATAGCTATTTCTGATACGGGGGAGGATTAAGGCCTCAAGGGCCTTTGCTACGGGCGAAAAAAGCGAATTCGGCCGGCCTGTACGATTCACTTTTGCTGGCATCCTTGTCGGGCTTCCGTAGTGGGACCACCCTTCCCATTTTCAAGATTTCGGGAACAATGAGGGTGGATAGCGACAAGTTCAGAACTTTAGTGAGATACTCCACGCCCGGCTCATCCAGCTGCTTCAGCATTACCATGGAGATTCCCTCAGGGCCCAACGCTTTGATGATTTAGCGTTCCTGATGGCATTGACAACATCATATATTGTTAACTGTGGTGGTTCCTCCTCGGCAGGACGAGATCTGATGCGACGGAATACTCTTCTCTTCGCCCTGTCACTCTCGGGGTGCTCGACAAGCTATCGATTGAAATAACTTGCGCACCTTTTCGGGTCAGTCAACGTAACGTCGCCAAACGTGACTGAGGCCCTATCTTCCCTTCTTCCAGGGTTCGAGAGTGACTTAACCGTTGCCCACAATTATATATACCGGCTTTAATGTTGCAACTCTTGAGATGATTTAAGCACTTGTTCCGCTTATGCTCGCCGACCAGCCTGTTAACTTCCAGTGTCAGCTCCCTGACTCTGGGGTAATTGGGGTTGGTTCGACGAAGCTCATCACGCTCATTTGCTAATCCCGTCGCCTCTGCTGGGAAGTTTGGTTTTACTTCGGGTATTCTGGCGAGCTGTGACACTCTCCTCTAATTCTGGTAGGTGCGTCCTTATTGACCGTGCAAAACGTAGAGCTGTCAATCTGCTCAGCCAGCGCTGTACCTCTCTAGTCTTTTCCGAGGGCCGAATGTCACATCTCATGATGCGCAATAAAGTCTCCCAGGACCAGACGATTATGATCTTCCAAAAGCGGGCTAATGTTACGTAATCTGAGATACAACTATTTTTCGGCGGGATGTATACGTTGAGCAAATCTTTCTCGGCAGTTCCACACCTAACTGCTACCCCCATACTTTGCATGTACGGGTCATTAGAGACAGGCTCAAGCGAGATAGGTCTGTATTGGACAGACTGGTGCAATATTAAAGCTAATTCCCCACCTCCACTTCTGGTGCGATCCTTCCTTAGCACGTTGTAACCATCGCAACGTTGTAAGCTACAGTTGTTGTTGAGCTTGGTTCCAGCGCAGCGAACTTGATATTCCTCCGACTCATGAAATCTATTATTTTCTCGATCTTACCTCGGAGGTCATTGCAATTAAATTTCAAAAAGGATGCATTCTCTGGATTGGGACAACAACGGCGTGTGTTAAAGGCTGCGTGTGCGGTTGTTGTAGAGGGGTCTGCGGGGGAGTTTCGCAGTCAGACGACGAGGGAGTTTCGTAATCCGACGACGACTCACTGGTGACTGTGTTCACGCAGCATGCAGCAACATAGTTCCTGTCCTGTTGACGATTTTTGCTGGAGAAGTTTCGTGACCACAGAGAAACTCAAATGTCAAATTACAGCAAGTTCGGTTAAACATTGCAGCTAAAATACGCAAAATACCGAAAATTAGGAGATTCCGTTATATGTGAGCTATAGCAAAACATGGACCTATGTTGACGAAGTTTCGTGACCACTGAGAATGTCAAATTACAGCTAGATCGGTTAAAAATTTTAGCTATTACTATTTTTTCTTAATTTATTTTTAAAATTTGCCAATACAATTTTCCATTTTTAATTTCATTTGAAAAAATTAGACCTTGCAGCCCAATAAGACACAGTCTTAAACATTTCAAGTAATTTTGTAATTTTTTGGTAAAATGACAAATGTTTCACACTGGTATAAATGAAAATTGTATTGGCAAATTTTAAAAAATGAAGAAAAATAGTAGTCATTCGAATCCCACCACCAAATATGACTTAAAATTTTTGTAAGTAATCGTAGTTTAATATAGAAAAATTTCAAGAAAATCGAAGAGTGCAATCATTGTTAAAAATTGGTTTTAAATATTAAATCGCGAAAATTGCATCCAAGCTCACAGTGCATTTTTTAAAATTTTTATTAAATAGCTGATAAAACAACAAAACATACAAAACATATATTTTTTTTTAACTTGGACCAATATTAAACGAGTTATGAGTACATATAGTTTTTACAGAATTTGACTATTTCAAGGCGCGATATCTCTGGAACCGTTAGTCAGAAAAAATATACTGAAATGTTCTGCCGATGAGCAGCATCGCCAGCATAATTTTGAAGAAGTGTCAGATTTCACCCAGAAAGCTCCATATACTTTATGGGGTCGCAAATAATTATTTAAATGCGTTACTTACTTACTTAGCTGGCCTTTTACAGAACATTTGTTCCATAAGCCGAACTAAGAAAAAATCTCCAATCCTCTCTGTTTGCTGCAGTATTTTCCCAATCTGGGATATGTAGCTTTGTGATATCTCGTTTCACTTGTTCGCTCCAACGAAGCTTTGGCCTTCCAGATCTGCGAGAACCTCCATGCGGCCCGTATTTATACGCCTTTTTAGCGGGTTCATCATCACTCATTCTTATAACATGGCCTAGCCATCGCAATCGTTGTATCTCGATTCGTTCAACTATATTGATGTCATTGTATAGTTGATACAGCTCGATGTTCATACGACGCCGATATTCGCTGTCAACACAGATTGGCCCGTAGATCTTTCGAAGAATTTTTCTCTCAAACACACAAAGCACTGCCTTATCTGCTTGAGCAAGTACCCATGCTTCGGAACCATACATTAGCACGGGTAGTATCAGTGTTTTGTACAGTGTTATTTTTGTTTGACGAGAGGTGGCTTTATTCCTAAACTGCTTACTCAGCCCAAAGTAGCATCTGTTAGCCAACACTATTCTTCTTCGTATTTCACAACTGATGTTATTTGTTGTGTTTATGGCGGTGCCGAGGTAGACGAAGTCCTTTACTACCTCAAAATTATAGGTACCAACATTCACAGATGGTGCGGTGTTTATGGACATATTACGCGTCGATACCATCAACTTGGTTTTTAGGCCGTTTACTGCCAGACCAACTTTAGCAGATTCTCCTTTGGACTTTTGCAAAGGTGTCAGTTACTTCCTTTACCGATCGACCCATGATGTCAATGTCGTCGGCATAAGTCAGTAACATGTGGCTGTTCGTGTATATCGTTCCATTTCTTTTGACCTTCGCGTCTCTTATGACCTTTTCCAGTAGGATGTTAAATAGATCACACGACAGGCCGTCTCCTTGTCTGAAACCTCTTTTGGTAGTAAACTCATCGGAGAGGTTCTTTTCAATTTTAACTGAGGATCTCGTCTCAGTTAATGTCATTCTACAAAGTCGAATGAGCTTTGCAGAAATACCAAAATCAGACATGGCTTGGAACACCTTTGAACGTATAGGGCTGTCGAATGCTGCTTTATAATCGACGAAAAGATGGAAGGTGTCGATCTGCATTTCTTGGGTCTTTTCCAGGATTTGTCTCAAGGTAAATATCTGGTCAATGGTGGATTTGCCAGGTCTAAAGCCGCACTGATAGGGTCCAATAATTTCATTGACCATAGGCTTTAGTCTCTCACACAATATGCCAGATACTATCTTATATGCAATAGGGAGCAGACTTATGCCCCTATAATTGGAGCACACAGTCTTATCACCCTTCTTGTGGACTGGACATAGGATGCTCACGTTCCAATCGTCGGGTACGCGTTCTTCCTGCCAGATGGTGCCAACTAGCTGATGCATACACCTTTTCAGCGTGTCGCCTCCGGTTTTGAACAGCTCGGCTGGTAGGCTATCTGCTCCTGCCGCCTTATTTTTCTTCAGCCGGTTTATTGCTGTCCTTACCTCATCTTGGCTGGGCGGTATACATTCAATACCATCATCTGGGATTGGATCTGTGGTATCTTCGCCGTCTTCACTGCTATCGGATACCAACAGTTTGGAAAAATGTTCTTTCCATATCCTGAGTACACTATCTGTATCAGTTACCAAATTACCTTGTTGATCTCTACAGGAGGATATTCCTGTACCAAAGCCATCAGTTTGATGCTTCACTCTTTGGTAGAATTTTCGGACTTCGTTCTGTCTCCTGTACATTTCCATTTGTTCACACTCCCTCTTTTCCATTTCTCTCTTTTTCCTGCGGAAAAGACGTTTCTCCTCTCTCCTTTTCTCCCGATACCTCTCTCGTGCGCTACGCGTTGCTACTGATTGTAAAGTAGCCCTATATGCCGCATTTTTTTCTTCGGTAGCAGCGCGGCACTCCTGGTCATACCACGGATTCTTTGGTGGTGGTCTCTGGTATCCAAGTACTGATTTTGCGGCTGTTTGCATGGAGTGGGCAATATTTTGCCATTGTGCTGATATGTTATCGGGACGAGAAGCGCTATCATTAAGCAATTGGGTCAGTTGAGTGGAATATGCTGTGGCTATCTGTTGTGTTTGCAGCTTGGTGATGTCCAACTTTCGTGTTGTGTCTGTCCGTGCTTTACTTGCAACGTTTAGACGGGTACGTACCTTTGCTGCAACGAGGTAATGGTCCGAATCTATGTTTGCTCCTCGGAACGATCGTACATCCAACACGCTCGATGAATGTCTTCCATCTATCACAACGTGATCAATTTGATTTATTGTTCTGTGGTCTGGAGACAGCCAAGTGCCCTTATGAATATCGAGATGCTTAAATCTGGTACTGCTAACTACCATGTTTTTTGCCGCTGCGAAGTCTATCAGCCTCATTCCATTGTCTGATGTTTCACTATGTAGACTGAATTTCCCAACTGTTTGTCCAAAGATATTCTCCTTTCCAATTTTGGCATTAAAATCGCCTAGAACAATTTTAATGTCATGGGCAGGACAACGGTCATATGTTTCTTCTAAGCTCTCGTAGAATATATCTTTGGTCTGTTCGTCCTTGTCTTCGGTTGGGGCATGAGCGCAGATAAAGCTGATGTTGAAGAATTTTGCTTTAAATCGAATTGTAGGAAGTCTTTCATTCACTGGGGTGAAGCTGGAGACCAGATGTTTTAACCTCCGACCAACTACAAAACCGCAACCAAACTCATGCTTTGTGTCATGGCAGCTATAATACAGTGCGTCACCTTTAGGTATTGTTGTGACATATTTCCCAGTCCATCGTATTTCCTGTATGGCAGTAATATCGGCTTTGTACTTTCCAAGTACGTCTGCCAATGCGAGGACTGCACCTTCTCTATAAAGAGTGCGAACATTCCAGGTGCAGATTCGCAGATCATGGTCCTTAAAACGTTTGCGGGATTCGTTAACTTTAGAGGGGTTTGTTTTTCTTTTCTTTCGTTTTTTCATAGTAGGCTGTTTTTTTCTAGGGGAGGGTTACTAACCCGACGCCCAAACCCAAGTTTTTAACGTTCTTATGGGTGAACGCGCGGCACATGTTAGCTCACAACCTTTAACGGGTGTTAAAGGCAGTTCCCCAGGTGACACCACGGGGAGGTCAGTGTCCACTTGAGATGAAAGAGTGACCAAGATAAATCCTGGGCTTTGCCAAGTTAAAACCGGTCAGGACCGTTCCTTGGTATCTTCCATCCCCTACGTCACCCATTTAAATGCGTTACAAACGAAAAAAAAAAACGTAATATAGAGTATAAAAATATATTGAGTTTCCGCCAACCGAACTTACAGTCGTCTGTACACAGGGCGAACATATTGACTATAGCACCCCATGCAATTTTGTCCTCGTCCTCGTCGGATATATTGCGTACAATTATACGCATGTAAATAAAATAATTGCTTTATAACTTTGATGTGAACAATTAAATGCAATTAAAAATGGGCCAATGTCAGACTTTGTTACATGTCATGGCAAAAATGCGAATAGTAAATGTTCCACATTAAACTCTTCTAATGAAATAATGAATGAAGCAAACATGTAATGTCATCATCACTTTGTTAGATGTATGTATATTTATCACAAGGTTGAGTAGGGTATTGTAAAAGTTTGACTCGAAAAAAATAATGGTGGTGCAATGATATTCACACGCACGCTGTACACGCTGAATCGGCGGGTTCGATTCCCAGACCAGGCAAATCACATCAAATTTTCAAAAGTGGCAAAATACCGCCCAGTATAATGTAGTCGACATTTCCTGAGTGTTTCAGTCATGTAAAGCTTATCTGCAAGTGGTGTCTAAAAACACACAGTTCGGGCCTGGAGCGTAATTTTCTGACGCAACAATATCTCTCCTATCGCCGTAGTCAGGGTGACGGTTAATATCAGAACAGCTTCGTAGGTACACAGTTACTTTACATCTCAACGATGTTGACTTGTGGTAGATGCGGGCTTGGCAAAGGGAACAGATCCATAAAGGTTAGATTTTTTTTCAAAAATAGTGCTTTTCGAAACTTTTCGCACACCCTGTGGCACTGAAAACGGTAAAAGAAGTAACAGAACCATTGTCAAACATTTGTCTCCTTCGTTTGTCGTCTTGGCCACAAAACTCCGTTGACACACAGCCACACTCAGTAACCATGAACTAGTGGCGATAGTGTCAGATGAAAAGGCCAACAAAAACTACGACAAAAAAGGAACACATTAACTCGATCAACAAGAGAAATGTAATCCAAGGCAAGGGACCAATGTAAACAATGATGAGCGCTAAAAATGCGAAATGACCTTAGCATTGCTAACATATTTTCCATGACTGTGTCAATGGATGTTAATGCCATTTTGGATGTAAATGTGTTAAATTGGTTGAACAGTGATTAAAGAATAAAGAAATAATTTAGGTATTCTTTTATTAAATTGAACATATATATGGCCAAAACCAAAAATGTTTTACAATCCATGAATCGGAGTTTCACCCTTTCAAAACATATTTTATAATGTATGACTGCAATTCTTTAAAATGAAGTGTTTTAGGAGGAATCCCATAATATCAACCATTAAAATTAATTTTCGTGGAAGCTATGTTGGTATCAATGTAGAAAAATGGGTAAATATGGGTTGAAGTCAACAAGTTGTTTTATGTTATTTTCCGGTTCCTGGCTTAACCTTACATTTTATAGACCTATGCCCAAGAAAAGACTTAACGAATGCTCCATGAGCATGATTTTTCGATATATCCGCTGCATCCACCTAACATTGATGCTGACATTTGAAAGCCGGAATTTCGGGGTTTTTTGAATTTTTTAATAATCCGGACGCGCAACAAGATAATATTCCGAACAGGTTATAGAATTATAGAACTGGTGATTTTACGTCGCACAGTGTCATGACCGTGGCCAAAAATGGCCAAAATCAAATACTTCGGACCGTGGCCACAAATGGCCAAACTCAAGTACTTCGGAATACAAAGTTATCGATGAGAATTTACAGTAAACATTTAAATTTGAAGGAATTTGAATTATGGTATTGATTTGCCAAGTATACTTGGCAAAACAAAACTATAGTTTTGTCCATGTGAAGGTTCAAATTTGATCATTCTTGGAAATATGAATTTTTGTCCTTTTTGGCTAAAATCAATAACTTGTATTATTGTCCAATATTTTAAAATTTAAAGTAAAGTTACCGTTCTAAAATAATTTTTTAAAGTTTTTTTGAATGTAATAAGCATGGATTTAATTTGGAAATAAATAGTGACCATACGGTGTTTTCAGCTACCCAAGTCTGTGGTAGGTACTTAGTACATCGATTTTGTTAACCAAATTTTGAAATTAGTGGGTTGGGAAAAATTCTATAAATTATTATATTATTTGCTGGTGAAAAGTGAGTACTATAAACGTATAAAGGTTCCAGCTGCAGAGTTTTGCAGACAAACATGTTATTTCCCCTTTTCAGTGACCACCTCACTCAGGGGCTACCCCCTTTTTAACAAAGCATTTTGCGGGGTGACGTAGGGGATGGAAGATACCAAGGAACGGTCCTGACCGGCTTTAACATGGCAAAGCCCAGGATTTATCTTGGTCCCTCTTTCATCTCAAGTGGGCACTGACCTCCCGTGGTGTCACCTGGGGAACTGCCTTTAACACCTGTTAAGGGTAGTGAGGTAACATGTGCCGCGCATTCACCCATATGAACTTGGGTTTGGGCGTCGGGTTAGTAACCCTCCTCTAGAAAAAAGCAGCCTACTATGAAAAAACGAAATAAAAGAAAAACAAACCCCTCTAAAGTTGACGAACCCCGCAAACGTTTTAAGGACCATGATCTGCGAATCTGCACCTGGAATGTTCGCACTCTTTATAGAGAAGGTGCAGTTTACGCATTGGCAGATACACTTGAAAAGTACAAGGCCCACATTACTGCCATACAGAAAATACGATGGAACGGGAAAGTCGTCACAACAACACCTAAAGGTGACGCACTGTATTATGGCTGCCATGACACAAAGGATGAGTTTGGCTGCGGATTTGTAGTTGATCGGAGGTTAAAACATCTGGTCTCCATCTTTACACCAGTGAATGAAAGACTTCCTGCAATTCGAATAAAACCAAAATTCTTCAACATCAGCTTTGTTTGCGTTCCTGCTCCCACTGAAGACAAGGACGAACAGACCAAAGATATATTTTACGAGCGCTTAGAAGAAACTTATGACCGTTGCCCTGCCCATGACATTAAAAATATTCTAGGCGATTTTACTGTCAAAATTGGAAAGGAGAATATCTTTGGCCCAACAGTCGGGAAATTCAGTCTCCCCAGTGAAACATCTGACAATCGTATGACGCTGATTGACTTCGTAGCGGCAAAAACATGGTAGTTAGCAGCACCAGATTTCAATATCTCGACATCCATTAGGGCATCTGACTGATCCATATGGGCACTGAGATCGAAGACATACATCGAGCGTGTTGGATGTGCGTTCGTTCCGAGGAGCAAACTAGTCTATGTACCACTACCTTGTTGCAGCAAACAAAGTACGAACAGACACAACACGAAAGTTGGACATCGGTAAGCTGCAATCACAACAGATAGCCACAGCATATTCCACTCAACTAGCCCAATTGTTTAATCTCCTCATCCCGATAACATATCAGCGCAATAACAAAGTATTACCCACTCCATGCAAACAGCCGCAAAATCCATACTTGGATACCAGAGACCTCCACCAAGGAATCCATGGTATGATCAGGAGTGTCATGCTGCTACCGAAGAGAAAAATGCGGCATATAGGGCTACTTTACAATCCGTAGCAACGCGTAGCGCACGAGAGAGATATCGTGAGAAAAGGAGAGAGAAGAAACGTCTTTTCCGCAGGATAGAGATGGAAAAGCGGGAGTGTGAAAAAATCGAGATGTACAGAAACCATAATGAAGTCCGAAAATTCTACCAAAGAGTCAAGCATCAAACTGATGGCTTTGGTACAGGCACATCCTCCTGTAGGGACCATCAAGGTAATTTGGTAACTGATACAGATAGTGTACTCAGGATATGGAAAGAGCATTTTTCCAATCTGTTGGTATCCAATAGTAGCGAAGTCGACGATGATACCACAGATCCAATCCCAGAAGATGGTATTGAATGTATACCACCCGACCAAGATGAGGTAAAGACAGCAATAAACCGGCTGAAGAATAATAAGGCATCAGGAGCTGATGGCCTACCAGACGAGCTGTTTAAAACCGAGGCGACACGCGGATAAGGTGTATGCATCAGCTAGTTAGCTCCATCGCGTACTCGACGATTGGAACCTGAGCATTCTGTGTCCCGTCCATAAGAAAGGAGATATGACTTTATGCTCCAACTATAGGGACATACGTCTATCGCCTACAAGATAGTGTCAGGGATATTGTGCGAACGACTAAAGCCCATGGTCAACGAAATAATTGGACCATACCAATGCGGCTTTAGACCTGTCAAGCCCACCATTGACCAGATATTTACCCTGCGGCAAACCCTGGATAAGACCCAAGAGATGCAGATCGACACCTACCATCTTTATGTCGGTTATAAAGCAGCCTTCGACAGCCAGCTACGTTCAAAGGTATTCCAAGCCATGTCTGAATTTGGTATCCCCGCAAAGCTCATTCGGCTTTGTAACTGACACAAGATCGTCAGTTAAAATAGGAAAGAACCTCTCCGAAGAATTTTGCACCAAAAGAGGTTTCAGGCAAGGAGACAACCTCTTGTCTGATCTCTTCAACATCCTGCTAAAAAAGGTTATACGAGAGGCAAACGTCAAAAGAAGTGGCACAATCTACACAAATAGCCACATGTTACTTGCTTATGCTAATGATATAGACATCATGGGACGATCTGTGAAAGAAGTAACCGATACCTTTATTAAGGTCGAAGGAGAATCTGCTAAAGTGGGTCTGGCGGTAAACGGCGAGAAGACCAAGCTGATGGTGTCGAGCGCAATGCGTTGAAGTTGGTTCCTATAATTTTGAGGTAGGTGAAATAAAAAGATGAATTGTATTGGCCAACAGTTGCTAATTTGGCTTAAGTAAGCACTTTAAAAACAAAGCCACAACTCGTCAAACAAAAATAACGCTTTACAAAACACTGATACGTGCTGATGTATGGTTCCGAAGCCTGGGTACTTGCGCAAGCAAATAAAGCAGTGCTTGGCGTGTTTGAAAGAAACTTGTACCGTTGTATGGGGCAGTGAATACAAGTTGTTACAACAAAAATCAAAGCGATTCGAGAGAAGGTCCTAAACTGAACTTTCCGAAATTTTGTGTGGGAGGTACCCGTAGGTGTGGACCGATTGAGTTCATATTGGAAGCTCATATAAGTCTGGTAGAAATTTTACGATGTACAAAGTACGGACCAAATCAGTTACTCCCTTCAAGAGTTATCATGCACTCAAATTTTCCGAACATTTTCGAACTTTTGTGGAAGGAGTGGACGGATATAACCCATCTTCGAACTTAAACTAAGTTTGGGCAAAATCTTAAGAAAGCCAAATTTTGGACCGAATCGGTTGATCCGTTCGAGAGTTATCGTGCGCTCCAGCCAGACACACAGACGGACGGACATGGCTTAATCAACTCCAAATTGTCTGAAACGGATTTCGTCCAAACACACTTGGGGTCTAAAACCATTATTTCGATGAGGCACATTTTTCCCGTATGAAAGTGTGTATACCCTCGTTAGCATAAATGCTGAGGGTATAAACATTGTACATGTGCTGGCAAAAAAATCTTAAGTTTTTCAAATGGAATTGCAAAGGAAATATGGTTTTTACCATATGTATATGTATGTGTAAGTCGTTATATTTTATTATTAAACAATAAAAGATCATTTTTATGCATGGTCTTAAAATGTTCAAATCGTTTAGGAAACAAACGTACAATATATGCAGAAAATAAATGTTTTTTTTTTTCAAAATAGTAAATCATTATGGTCAATTGAATTAAACTTCGACAGAAGCTCCCTTTCATTTCCCTGTCCTAAAATTTAAATCTGTTAATCTTAATTTGAGCTTTGATTTGGTGTCCATCATCTCTAAGTCGATCGATCCGTAACAAAGAATCCTCATCTAAATATACCACAAGCTCCCTTTAATTTTTCTTTCCTGAAATTCAAATCTGTTAATCTGATCGGAGACCATTTGAGATTAAAGTTTGACAACAAAGAATCCTCATCTAAATATGCCTATACCCACTGTTCATGATGATACCATTGCAGGGTATAGCGAACGAACGTTTCATTACCAGTAAACAAATTCAAATTCAGTGTCATTGATGACGTATTATTATCAAACTAATAGACAAAAGAGAATTACAATGATATTTCATGACAGTTGAATTAGATACAGTCGAAATCGCTTATAACGTCGGTCAAGGGACCGACCAAATTCGGACCCTATAAGCGATAGTCGTTATAAACGATATTAACAAAAGAGGTCAAATTATACTTTGTATAGTGAGTTTTGGGTAAAAAAGTTTAAATTTAACTCAAATCTTAGTTTTGAAAGGGTTTCCAAAACATATTCTTTGTTGTAACATCTTCTGAGTAAATATATTTTTAAAGAATTTCTACTTCGAGGCTTGCCTCTGACACAGGCGGTAATTGAAATTCTGGTTCTGTAGTATCCTCAATTCCTTCGCTAGAATTACCTTCATCTAAAACTTCAAATATTATGTCGTCATATCAATATCTTCTACGTGTTGGGGGAAATGAGAATGGAGACAAATGCCTTCAGACTCGTTTAAAGGACCATTAATCCCGCATAAAACTATTAGCAATGACTGAAGACGTTAAATTTTTCAAGGGTTTCTATTCTTGCCTGGATAGTAAATATCTGTCGATCCCGGTATTACGATTTAATGATTTTATTACTCTTAGTCTATGGGTTGTGAAACAGATGTAGCATTGGTTGGTACATAGTCAAGCGTAATTGAGTTGAGAACACCAACACGACAGTCGTAATTTAGTTGTCTAACCCCATCTTCGAACATGTTGTGCAAACAAAAATACATAGAAATATTGAGAAAAATGTTTCTTCTTCGTATGGTTCGACGTTATAACCGATAACAAAATTCAAATATTTCACAAAAATCCGACGTTACAACCGATATGACGTTATAAACGACGACGTTATAAGCGATTTCGACTGTATTACATTACACCAATTGGGAAAACATTGGCCCAATGTCATTTTCGAACATTTAACCAACAATAAGTGACCACAGACAATACTACGTACGAAGAGCCATCGATAACACATTTTTATGTGTCACAACAATCTATCAAAATCTATATGTATGTATGTACATATGTTTTTTTTTTTTGTAATGACAAACATTTTGCACACCATAATAAAAAGCGCGAAATATTATGCATAACAACTTGTGTAATAAGTCCGACCTACAATGCCATTGGTTACTGTTAATTGTGCCAACAATTTTCTGTGTTAAAACGGTTTCCAATTAAGACCAGATTTTTTATTTTAATTAGTATTGTCAAACACAATGATTTCACAAAGGATGTCATAACCAGGATGTTTTTATGAAATTAATGGACCGATGGATGGACGAGTGGTTGACGTATGATGTGACCAATTTTATTGGGTCATTTAAAGTTTTTTATGTACATATTTTAGCGGGATTATAAAAAACGAAAAAAAAACAATCAATAAATGGAAGGTGCTTACACCTGGAAAGTTTTTGCGGGTTCTTAAACTGAAATGTTCATAGATGAGAAAATTTTGTAAAATCAGCGGAGCTCTTTTTAATTAAATCGCATTCAAAGTTCACATTTTTAGGGTTTTTTGAGTGTTCACGATTTTGCCTGGAAACCGCAAGTCCTATCGAAATGGAATTAGGGAATATGTTGTAGCTGAAAAAATTTTCTACAATATAAACAATTACGGTATTTTCGTTGGAAGTTCAAGTTCAAATTGGGACAAAGCACTGACGATAAGGCCTCTTATCGGCACGGCGCGTTTTAACTAACATTTAATGAAAACCACTTACACCTAGGAAGTTTCTTCGGATTCTGAAAATACAATGTTCATAGATGAAAAAAAATCCAAAACAAAAAAAAAACGCTCAATGATTTTTAAATAAATTGCGGTCAAACTTCTCATTTTTAGATTTTTTAGGTTTTCACGATTTTGCTGGGAAACTCCAAGTCATATCGAAAGCATACTAATGACAATGTTGTAGCAGTGAACATTTTCTACAACATTTTCTTTAGTCCCATTTCGAAAGGACTTTCCGTTTCCAAGGAAAATCGCGAAAACCTAAAAAAACCTAAAAATGTGAACTTTGACCACGATTTATTTAAGAATTCATCAGGCGATTTTTTCTTGTTTTTGGATTTTCTCATCTATGAACGTTGCTGTTTCAGGCGATTGCTGGAGGTGATCTGTTGCGTGATTATGGTAACCACGGTGTGCCTTAACTAACTTTAAATAACAGGTGCTTACACCTGGAAAGTTTTTGCCGATTCTGAAATTACAGTGTTCATAGATGAAAAAATTCAAAAAAACGCCGGAGCGCTTTTCAAATAAATTCACATCCGCAAGCCCTATCTACAATATTGACTTGTATGATATTTTCGTAGGTTTTACCATTTTTGAGATATAGCAGTTCAAATTGGGACAATGCATTGACGGTATCGCCTCCTATCGGCACGGTTCTCCTTAAATAACTTTCAATGAAAACCGCTTACTTCTGGGAAGTTTTGCCGGGTTCTGACATTTTCATAGAAGAGAAAATAAAAAACAAGAAAAATAAAACACTCAAGGGATTTTTAAATAAATCGAGGTCAATGTTCACATTTTTAGATTTTCAAACCTTACATAAAATTTTTACGCTGATTAGACTATTATTGGGACCAACAAAGCCCCTACAAAATAGGACAAACATTTTTTAATATTTTGCGATCATCACCAAAAACAATAGTGGTCTATTCCGGTCTGAACTCGACCTCCATATTAAAATTATGTGACTATTGGTTCGTCACTGCGGCCCTAAGTTTGATTACAATTTTAATGGACGCAATGACAGACACACATATCTAAATCGCTTTATCTCGTCGAGATATGAATTTTTGTATACCACATGGGCGGTCTACGACGAATATATCACGGTGTTACATGAAAACGCGCAGCGCACGAGAGAGATACAGGGAGAAAAGGAGAGAGGAGAAACGTCTTTTCCGCAGGAAAAAGAGAGAGATGGAAAAGCGGGAGTGTGAACAAATCGAGATGTTAAGGAGCCAGAATGAAGTCCGAAAATTCAACCAAAGAGTCAAGCATCAAACTGATGGCTTTGGTACAGGCACATGCTCCTGTAGAGACCAGCAAGGTAATTTGTTGACTGATACAGATAGTGTACTCAGGATATGGAAAGAATATTTTTCAAAACTGTTGGTATCCAATAGCAGCGAAGACGACAAAGATACCACAGACCAAATCCCAGAAGATGGTATTGAATATATACCGCCCGGCCAAGATGAGTTAAGGAAACTAATAAACCGGCTGAAGAATAATAAGGCAGCAGGGGCTGATGGTCTACCAGCCGTGCTGTTCAAAACCGGAGGCGACACGCTGATAAGGTGTATTCATCAGTTGGTTAGCACCATCTGGCAGGAACAACTAGTACCCGACGATTGGAACTTGAGTATCCTGTGCCCCGTCCACAAGAAGGGAGATAAGACTGTATGCTCTAACTATAGGGGCATAAGTCTACTCCCTATTGCCTACAAGATCGTGTAAGGGATATTGTGCGAACGACTAAAGCCTATGGTCCACGAGATAATTGGGCCATACCAATGCGGCTTTAGACCTGGCAAGTCCGCCACTGACCAGATATTTACCCTGCGGCAAATCCTGAAGAAGACCCAAGAGATGCAGATCGACACCTACCACCTTTTTGTCGATTATAAAGCAGCCTTCGACAGCCCGCTGCGTTCAAAGGTATTCCAAGCCATGTCTGAATTTGGCAAAGCTCATCCGCCTTTGCAAAATGACTTTAACTGACACGAGGTCCTTAGTTAAAATAGGAAAGAACCTCTCCGAAGAGTTTGGTACCAAAAGAGGTTTCAGACAAAGAGACAGCCTTTCGTGTGATCTCTTTAACATCCTGCTGGAAAAGGTTATTCGAGGGGCAAACGTCAAAAGAAGTGGCACAATCTACACCAATAGTCACATGTTACTTGCTTATGCTGATGATATAGACATCATAAGCCGATCAGTAAAAGAAGTAACTGATACCTTTATGAAGGTCGAAGAAGAATCTGCTAAAGTGGGTATGGCGGTAAACGGTGAGAAGACCAAGTTGATGGTGTCGACGCGCAATGCGTCCATTGAGCTCGGACCGACTGTGGAAGTTGGTTCCTATAATATTGAGGTAGTAAAAGACTTCGTCTACCTGGGCACCGCCGTAAACACAACAAACGACATCAGTTGTGAAATAAAAAGATGAATTATATTTGCCAACATATGCTACTTTGGTTTAAGTAAGCAGTTCAAAAACAAAGCCACATCTCGTCAAACAAAAATAACGCTCTACAAAACACTGATACTACCCGTGCTGATGTATGGCTCCGAAGCCTGGGTACTTGCGCAAGCAGACATTGCAGAGCTTGGTGTGTTTGAGAGAAAAATTCTTCGAATTATCTACGGACCAATCTGCGTTGACGGTGAATATCGACGTCGCATGAACCACGAGCTGTATCTGTTGTACAACGACATCCATATTGTTAAACGTATCGAGATGCAGCGATTGCGTTGGCTAGGCCATATCATAAGAATGAGCGATGATGACCTCGCTAAAAAGGTGTATAAACACGGACCGCTTGGCGGTGAACGCAGAATTGGCAGGCCATGGAATAGATGGCGCAAACAAGTGGATGATGAGATGAAAAGGCACGGTATTCTAGAAAGCGAAGCAACAAATAGAGAGAATTGGAGATTAGTTCGGCCTATAGAACAAATGTTCTGTAATGGGCCAGCTAAGTAAGTAAGTAAGTTACATGAAAACAGACTTTTAATACCCTTTCCATATTGTGGTGTAGGGTATAACATAACTAAGATATGTGGCATCGCAAATGGGTTATATCGGTGAAGGCTTTGAGAAAACCCCCTTGGATTAAGCCTTATTACACTATGCAAAACTGAAAATGCAAACAACTTCTAGTATGCATTTTTCGAAAGAACATATTTAGACTACAAAAACCCTATTAGGGTTTATGGCCTCAACTAAACCGGGCTAAATCTACACTTTTTTTGCATTTATCAGGCTATTATCTCAGAAACGAATAGGAATTTGGCCTTGCTGTCTTTGGCAATATGGTAGCCCTAAACTAGTACTTTTGAAAAAAAAAGCCACATAAGGAAAACTCCATCTATAGAATATAGAAAATTGTACATAATTTCTGAAATTCTGGTCAGAATCGGCTAAACTATTGGGAGTTGAACCAAGTAACCTTTTGCAAAAATCTTCGAAATAAAGTTCACAACAATTCTTTAGAATATGCTGGAACTCTAAAATGCATACTTAATGTTGTTTCAGCGGTATTTTGCATTATATCTTTTACAACACGTATTTCAAACACAGTTCACACCAACAGTTTATTCTCGAATTTCGATTTTTATACCCTAAGCGTTTATGCTAACGAGGGAATATACACTTTCATACGGCCAACATGTTCCTCAACGAAATAATGGTTTTAGACCCCAAGTATGTTTGGACGAAAAGTGTTTCAGACAATTTGGATTTGATTTAGCCATGTCCGTCGGTCTGTCTGGCTGGCTGGAGCGCACGATAACACTCGAAAGGATTTACCGATTCATTCCAAAATTTGGCTTTCGTAATAGTTTGTCCAAATTTAGTCTAAGTTCGAAAATGGGTTATATCGGTCCACTCCTTCCGGTACCTCCCCTACAAAAGTTCGAAAATGTTCGGAAAATTTGTGCGCACGATAATCCTTGAAGGGAGTAAGCGATTTGGTCTATACTTTGCACATCGTCTACCAGACTTAGGTGAGGTTCCAATATGGACTCAATCGGTCTACTCCTTCGGGTACCTCCCACACAAAATTTCGGAAAAGTTCAGTTTAGGTCCTGCTTTCGAATCGCTTTGATTTTTGTTGTAGCAGCATATATTCACTGCCCCCATTCGACGGTACAAATTTCATCAGGGGCAAGTCCATACTTCCTGAGAAAAAAGCCTGAAAGTGCAAAAAACCTCTATGACACCGGGTGTAGTGGTTGGAACGCAATATTACTCTCGAACGGATCTACCGATTCGGTTCAAAATGTGGCCTTCGTAATATTTTGTGCAAACTTAGTTTAAGTTTGAAGATAAGCCATATCAGTGCACTACTTCAGGTACCTCCCCCACAAAAGTTAAAAAATTTTATGAAAATTTGTGCGCACGACAACTCTTGATGGGTGTGGCCGATTTGGTCCATGGTTTACCCAACCTAATATATCTACTAGATATAGATCAGGTTCGAATATGGACTATATTTGCCCACTCCTTCGGGTACCTCACACACAAAATTTTGGATAAAATCACTTTAAGATCTGCTCTTGAATCACTTTGATTTTTGTTGAAGCAGCTTGCATTCGCTGCCGCAAGGTGTAAAAACCCTATGGCACCATATGTAGTGGCTTGAACCGAATACTGCTTTCGTCCACACGTAATATTTCTTCGAATATTAGACGAAAGTCGAAGGTGGTGCTTATAGGTCCACTCCTCTCGGTACCTCCCCCACAAAAGTTCGAAAATATTCGCAATAAATAAACAAACGGAGCAACCGATTTGGTCTAAACTTTGCATATCGAAATATTTTGTCCAAACTTAGTTCATGTTCAAATTTGGGCCTTATCAGTCCAATCCTTGAGGTACCAACCACACAAATGTTCAAACTTTTTTTTTTGGTAAGGGTCGGTTCGAGAATCCTTTAGATATTTTTACCTGGAGTTTCCTGTGACCCTGTTTACAGCCATATTATGTTTTTCGTAGGCTAGTATGGTACAAAATTTCTATCAATCGATATCCCAGCAAATTTTTGAGCATTAATCCAATCCATATTTTTGTCGGTTCATACGCCCAAAATTTTGAAAACCCCCCCAAAATACATAAGCTTTTTTGGGGAAAAAATTATTTCAATCCCCACAGACTGAGGGTATATCTCTGTCGGCAAAGCCGACTGATACTTTTTTACTTGTTATTAAATCGTCGTTGAAAAATGTATTGAACACAACGGCATAGAGTCATTTCTCAACAATGACATGTTCT
This sequence comes from Musca autumnalis, assembly GCF_047663935.1. NCBI lineage: Eukaryota > Metazoa > Arthropoda > Insecta > Diptera > Muscidae > Musca > Musca autumnalis. The sequence continues at coordinate 39,254,912 of NW_027411977.1, read as the reverse complement.
GAAGAGTTGTGTACTTCATTCAAGGGAATATTTTTCCAACAGAAAATATTCAGAAAAAATTAACGGTTTTGGAGATACGGTGCGAAATGTATAAAAATTGTGGAATTTTTGCATATATTTGAGGAAATAAATTTATTTTTTCGAGTTCATTGTTTCTCCAAGTATTTTATTCTTGTCCTTATCTACAAATTTGCTTCAGAGGTCAGAAGAAGATTCGCATTGGTTTCAGAGATATAGCCCCGAATTTCTTTAAAAACTCAATATTTAACCATGTTTAGATGGGGCCATAAAATCCGAGCTGTGTCTGACACAACAAAACCCAACTAAGGTTTCCTGTCGTTTGGGTATATCCTTTCAAAAAATCCTCAGTTCGAATTGTTTGCACAAGATCACCTTAAAAATGTTGCACAGTGTTATTCAACCAAAATGGTTGTATATTGGTTGTTGGTCTCCTCTGTTGGGGGTCGTAAATATTCTTGCAGAGAATTGTGGGTATATTTTATGTTTTATAATTTATATTTTGTATTTTATATGTTTTATATAAAATGTGGAAAGGGTATTATTTCATTTTATGTTTCATAGTTTTATTTTGTATAGAACTAGCAAAGTGTCCGCTACTTCGTATGTGGAAAGGATATAAAAAACAAATAAACAATATATAATATGAAAATGGCGAACACTGAACAATTTTTTGCACTAATACCAAATTTAATCAATATTTATTTTTATTTTACTACCCCTGTAGTTGAATTTTCAAAAAGATCAGCCGTATCTCACCTTTACACATTAACAGACCAACGTTGCACACCACTACTCACCTTAAATACAAATTCCAGCACTGTCCCTACACCCAACAACAGATTGAGTACCATTAAATACTTTTTGTATACTTATGGTACGTATTTCGAACACATATCTCAACTCTACAATAACAGTAATACAACATAATAACAGTAATCGTAATTCAAAATTCCAGCTGTATCCGTACGTACCAATTGTACCAATCTCTAAGTTCTCCCATAAGTAAGATTTTTTGAAAAGTACCTCAATCCTTCACTTTCCGTTAGTCATTATGTAACCCATTACAATGAAATGTATACCAAAATAACTAATTATATTAATAACTACTAAATACGGTGGCACAGAGCTTGTGTGTCCGACTACAAATCCGAGGGTTGTGTGTTCAACGCTCACCGCCGGCCGTGTGTTTTTTGTGGTTAAAAAAACTCAGAACAGTTGGTGGTGAACATGTAAGTAATTAAACAACCCCTAATGTTCGTGTGTGACTGAGGGTGTAGTATGTTCGGGTACAAAGCAGAAGTTCGTGTGTTCAAATCCGGGAGAGGGCGAAGTAAAAAAAAATATGAAGTGTGTTGAAATTTTTAACTTATAGCTTATTTTTCAACTTCCAGTCGCCATGAAATAACTAGTTATTCTAGTTGTTATATTAATCATAGAATAACTAGTTATCCAGGTGTCGACTTGTTAAAATAATGGGTTAGTAGGGGGTTTTGTAAGTAGTAATCTTAATTCCGAATTTCAGCACTCCAGCTTTATCCGTTAAACCAAATCCAAATTGTACAAAATTTAGAACAATTTAGAACTTTTGTAACCATAGGTACGAATTTTCCTTCCTCAATCCAACAGGACTTCAATAATCATCATTTCAAATTGCAGGATTCCACCGCTATCCGTTCACCGAAATCCAAATTGTACCAAATTTAGTACCATTTAGTACTTTTCGTACCCATAAGTGCGATTTTTCAAAACTATGTGAATCCTACTCTTGGACTGAATCGTTATTCCAAATTTCAAGATTCTAGGTCTATTTATTCACCCAAATCCAAATTGTACCAAATTTAGTACCATTTAGCACTTTTCGTACCCATAAGTACGACTTTCCAAAACTATCTGAATCCTACAATACTACAGCGATATTAAGTGCAAATTTCATGATTCCAGCTCTATCCGTTCACCCAAATCCATATTTTATCATATTTAGTACCACTTAGTACTTCTCTTACCCATAAGTACTAATTTTTGTAACTTCATCCATTCTACACTCCAACAGTAACCTTAATTACAAATTCCAACACTATCCGTTTACTAAAAACCAAATTGTAACAAATATAGTACTTTTCGTACCCATAAGTATGAATTTCCACAACTCCCTCAGTCATACACTTCAACAGTAATCTTAATTCCGAATTTCAGGAGTCCAGCTCTATGAACTTTCAATACTTCCTGAGACCTACATCCCAAGAGTGATTTTAGTTCCAAATTTCAGGAGTCCAGCTCTATACAATCACGCATGTAAAAATTGTAACAAATTTAGTAATGTTCTTACCCATAAGTACGAATTTCCAAAACTTTCGCAATCCCTAACTCTGACAATAACCTTAATTCAAAACTTCAGGATTCCAGCGATATCCGTGCACTCAAATCCAAATTGTATCATTTAATAGCATTTGATACATTTCTTACCCATGGGTATGAATTTCAAAAGCTACCTCCATGTCGCAATCCAACAGTAGTCTTTCCAAATTCCAGGATTCCAGCTCTATCCGTTCCCCCAAATCTAAATTGTACCAAATGTAATACAACTTCGTACTTTTCGTACCTCAGTCCTAAACTCCAACAGTAATCCTAAGTTCAAATTTCAGGACTCAAGAGCTATCCGTTCACCCAAGTCCAAATGTAGTACCATTTAGTACCCACAAGATCGAATTTCCAAAACTACCTTAATCTGACACTCCAACAGCAATCTCAATTCCAAATTTCGGGATTTCAGCTCTATCCGTTCACCCAAATCTCTATTGTACCAAATTTAGTACTATTTAGAATTTTTTCGTTCCCATAAGTACAAATTTTCAAAACTACCACAATCCTACACTCCAACAGAAATCTCAATTCCACATTTCATGATTCCAGCTCTGTCCGTTCACCCAAATACCCATTGTACCAAATTTAGTACTTTTTGTACTCTAAACTTCCAAAACTACCTTAGCCCTACATTCAAACAGTAATATCAATTCCAAATTTGAGGATTCCAGCTTTATCGTTCACCCAAATCCAAATTGTACTAAATTTAGTACCATATAGTACTTTTCGTACCCTCATAGTTTCCAAAAACCCTTTGCTACATCTTTTTTTCTCTTCATCAGTGAAGCTCAGTCAAAATTTGAGGAATCAAGCTATATTCGTTCACCCAAATCCAAATTGTACTGACTTTAGTACCATTTTGTACTGTTCGTACACATAAGTACGAATTTCCAAAACTACCTCAACCCTACAGATCAACAGTAATCTCAATTACGATTTCAATTCACCCAAATCCACACCGTACCAAATTTTCTTTAATTTAGTATTTTCGTGGCCATAAGTACGTATTTCCAAAACTTTCTCAATCCTACACTCCAACAGTAATCTCAATTCAAAATTTCAGGATTCCAGCTCTATCCGTTCACCCAAATCCCTATTGTACCAAATTTAGTACTTTTCGTACACATAAGTACGAATTTCCAAAACTACCTCCATATCTCAATCCTACATTCCTACAGTGATCCTAACTCCAAATTTTAGGACTACAATTCTATCCGTTGGCCCAAAGCCAAAATGTACCAAATTTAGTACCATTCCGAACTTTTCGTAAATATGAGTACACATTTCCAAAACCAACTTCTCAACCCGAAATTTCAAGCTTCTAGCTCCATCCGTTTAGATAATACCAAATGGTACCAAATTTTAGTACTTTTCGTACACTTGTAGTTCGAATTTTTTGAAAACTGTTGCGTACATTTATCCTATAATTTCATAACTCTACCGGTTCGCCAAATACAAATGTTACCATATTTAGTAACTTTTAGGACTATTCGTACCCTTCTAGTTCGAATTTCCAAAAATCCAGCCTTATCTGACATCTTCAGGCCAAGAGTGGTCCTCTTCCAAACTTTCAAGATTCTAGGTTTAGCCGTTTATCCTGGGCGTTGATTACTCTGTGCAACAAAATAAAGTCTGGGGCACGAAAAATTCCTCTTGGGGAAGAAAGGCCTTGGTGAGTATATTAAGAACCCCGAAGGACAGATCCGCCGTGAGTCGAACTTCGGCGTGATGAAGTTTTTGCTAGAGACCCTGTTAGCCATCAGGAATTAGCGTTATATAAAAAAAACATTGTTCCACAACATCCCATACGGGACAAGGGAGACTTCTCTCATATCAATGAGTGCACCCCGATTCATATTTTAGATCAATGATATGGGACCTACTGTTTATCGACGAGTCCGAATGGCGTGTCTTAAGACACCACTTGTGGAGAAGTTTTTCAAGGCTGAAATACGCAGGAAATGTCGCCAACATTACTGAGGGGTATTTTGCCACCGTTGAAAAATGTTTGATGTTGCTTGGCCGAGGAATCGAACCCCCGACCTTCTGCGTGCAAGGCGGGCATGCATACCATTGCACCACGGTGGCACCCTAGCGTTATATATTCGCGACAAAATCGATTAGTTGTCAATAAGTGCCGTACCTAAAATTTTCTAAGCGCCATTTTTAGAGAACATTTCGAGCTAAAAACGTCATCTTGTGGTACTCTTAAAATAAAGGACGAAGAGGTCATTGAAGGAAGCGAGTTAGAAGGTCGAAGTGCTTTACGAAAATAATCCTCATTAGATTTGACTGAGGACATGACATCTCAGAAATAAGCTAAAGCAACAGTGAACAAAGATATAACGCTAATTCCTGATGACTTACAGGGTCTCTAGCAAAAACTCTGCCCGAAAATTTGTGTTCACAGTGTTATCAGTCAGTCAGTGAATCAGTGAGTCATCATTACTGATCTCTTTTATAATATTAGATAACAATCATCAATCAAATATTTATCCGTTTAGATTAATACAGCGTTAGTATCATCTCTTCTCCATGTACTCTAAATTTTAAGTTACAGCCTATACCGGAAAAATAGACACATCAACCGCTATGCTTAGGACTTCTCTAGACCGCTATGCGTAGGACTTCTCTAATTAAATTAATTAAAACAAGTAAAAAAGTATCAGTCGGCTTTGCAGACAGAGATATACCCTCAGCCTGTGCAAATTGAAACACTGTTTTCACAAAAAATTTATGTATTTAGGGGGCTTCAAAATTTTGTTCGTATGAACCGACAAAAAAGTCGATTAGGATAAAAGTTCAAAAATTTTGCGGAAAAGGTACTTAAAGGAATGGGCCGACATAGACCATGGGGATCCATAGGGGGTTTTTACACCCTTCGGGCTGTTTTCTCAAGAAGTCTGGACTTGCCCCTGAAACAACTTTTACCATCGTAATTGAGGCAGCGAATGTAAGTTATATATATAATTGTTCCACAAACATAACATAAGGGACAAATGAGACTCCTCTCATATCAATGAGTGCACCCCGATTCATATTAGCTCAATGATATGGGACCTACAGTTTATCGCCGAGTCCGAACGGCGTGTCTAATACACCACTTTTGTACAGAAGTTTTACATGGCTGAAAAACTCAGAAAATGCCGCCAACATTACTGAGGGGTATTTTGCCACCGTTGAAAAGTGTTTTGATGTTGCCTGGCCGGGGAATCGAACTCACGACCTTAGGTGTGCAAAGCGGGTGTGCATACCGTTGCACCACGGCGGCACGGCGAATGTAAGTTGCTTCAACAAAAATCAAAGTGATTCAGAAGCACGTCTTAAAGTGAACTTATCCAAAATTTTGTGTTGGAGGTACGGGATGGAGTGGACAAATATAGTCCATATACGAACCTGATCTATAACTGGTAGATATTATAAGAATGTGTAAAGTATGGACCAAATCGGTCACTCCCATCAAGAGTGGACCGATATGGCTTATCTTCGAACTTAAAGTAAGTTTGGAAACAATATTACGAAGGCCAAATTTTGGCCGGAATCGGCATTTGCGTTCGAGAATTATCTTGCGCTTCCACCCATAAACATGGTGTCATAGGGTTTGTTTTTCAACTTTCAGGTTATTTTTTAGGAAGTATGTATTTGCCCCTGAGGAAACTTGCACCTTCGTATAGGGGACAGTGAATACAAGATGTTACAACAAAAACCAAGGCGATTCGAGAGCAGGTCCTAAACTGAACTTTTTCGAAATTTTGTGTGGGAGGTACTCGACGGAGTTTACCGATTGAGTCCATATGTATTGGAACCTCATCTAAGTCTGGTAGAAATTTCATAATGTGCAAAGTATGGACCAAATCGGTTACTCCCTTCAAGAGTTATCGTACGCAAAATTATTCCGAACATTTTCGAACTTTTGTGTGGGAGGTACCGGAAGGAGTAGACCGATATAATCCATGTTTGAACTTGAACTAAATTTGGAAAAAATATTACGAAAGCCAAATTTTGGACCGAATCGGCAGTAATCTTGCGCTCCAACCACTACACACGGTGTCATAGGGTTTTTTGTTATCGTGCGCACCAGCCTGTCAGACAGACAGACGGACGGACATTGCTAGATCTACTCAAAATTGTCTGAAACAGATATCGTACAAACATACTTGGGGTCTAAAACCATTATTTCGATGAGACACATTTTTGGTCGTATCAAAGTGTAAATACCCTCTTTAGCCTAAAGGCTGAGGGTATAAATATTACAAATAATGACCTTAGTTTTTAATTGTTCTCCTACTTTTTTCATAAATATAATTTAATTGTCATTAAAACACCAACTTCTATTACAAACTCAAAATATAGAATTTGAAGAAATACATATAACTTATTAGAGTGCACAGTTTAATTGACACTGCAGCCAGAAATTAGTTAATATCAATATTTCCCATTAATAAATAAACACCATATTAAACGATTGCAGTAAAATCTATTATAAAATACAACATGTGAAAATGATATAAGAAAACTCACACACAAACGAATTGCATAATTAAAATGAACATAAACTGTTTTCGGATTACAATTATTAATTCATAACAAAAAAAGATTAAAACTCACGTTCTTCTCTTCACACAAGAAAGAGTTATGAGCCAGCCAACTTCTGTGTTTGGTTGTCATTAAAATGAAAATTATAATTATTAGTTATGATAAACCATTTTTATGGTAAATGGGAAATCTTTTAATTTGCAATGAAAATCAACAAAAACAACAGCAACGTCATGTCACAGATTAACCGAATTGAATTGTATAGTATTTTGACTTAGAGTTAGCCTTTTTCAATTTTCTTTAATTGCAAAGAAGCAGGCTGAAATTGAAACGGAATACAAAGATTAATTATTAACAACAACTGGAGTTCACAGTGCATTTTTCGCAACATGAGAACTCAGCATGAATAGCCAGCCAGCGATGCCAGGCTGCTAGCAAGCAAGCGACGAGATTAATGCCATGTAATTAAGTGACTCCACCCTTTCACGAACATGAAAAGAAGTCAGTAATAAATTCATTTTGCCGCCAAAAACTACAATTGTGGTGAAGTAATCCAATATGAAAGAGGTCAGGAAGGAAGCTGATTTATATTTTTTTTTCGGAAATTCTCATTGAAAAATATGCTAAAAGTTCGTTATATTATTTATACCAATTTGTTTGCATTATTATTCCCTACACAATAATGTGAAGATGAGTTTTAAATTGATTTTGCCAAAATATCAGGTAGCACAAAGACCAGTGTCTTAGGCTTTAAGTGCAAAATAATTGTTAGAAATTATGTCAACATGCTAATGACCATATTTGGATGACTTAAATATTTCCCATAACCCATCCTTTAAATGGGAGTAAGTAATTCAATTATAAGTGTACACCCAATATGGAGCGGAGTGAATTAAAATATATAGTTAGGAGTGATCTTTGGGGGTTACCAAATGTCTGTCTTGGTTATAAATAATCAAAAATAAAACCAGTAAGGAAAGGATCAAAGTCGGACGGGGCCGACTATATGATACCCTACACCACTGTGAATATGTAAAATATAAATCGGAGCTATATCCAGATCTTAACCGATTTTGATATAATTTGGCACATTTATTTCCAGACCGAATTCAGTCAGACAATCCAAATATCATTGAAATCGGACTTATATATCGTGTATGGAGCAGAAAATACACGAAATCGGCCGAAAATATATATGGGTGCTATATCCAAATCTGAACCGATTTCGATATAATTTAGCACATTTATTTCTAGACTGAATTCAGTCACACATTCCAAATTTCATCGAAATCGGAAATATATAGCGTGTTTGGTACAGAAATCTGCCGAAAATATATATGGGAGCTATACCCAAATCTGAACCGATTCTCACCAAAACAATAGCGTTCTTCCGACGGCTAAAAAAACGATATTCCCCAATTTTCAGCAAAATCGGACAACAAATGCGACCTGTACGTTGCGAACGGACGGACGGACATGCATAAATCGACTCAGAAAGTGATTTTATGTATATCCCTAGAAGGAACTATGGGTCTATCTCGCTTCCTTTTGTATGTTACATACAAATGCACTAACACATAATACCCCCTACCATATAGTGGTGTAGGGTATAAAAACTGCGTATTCGTGGTGCATATGGTGCATGGTGCAATATTTTCTTTTGTTTATTTTATTGTGTCAGGCAAGTCTAGTTTTTAGTTTTGTTTTAGTCGTTCCGACATATACCTTTTGGCATAAGTCGGTTCCGTCCCCATTACATTTTATTTTATATACTACATTGCACTTGTCTTCTTTCTTAATTTTAGATTTTGTTTTACTAAACATACTATCGACTTTATTATTATACCCTCAGCCTTTAGGCTAAAGAGGGTATTTACACTTTGATACGACCAAAAATGCGCCTCATTGAAATAATGGTTTTAGACCCCAAGTATGTTTGTACGATATCCGTTTCAGACAATTTTGAGTAGATCTAGCAATGTCCGTCCGTCTGTCTGTCTGTCGGTCTGGCTGGTTGGTGCGCACGATAACTCTCGAACGGATTAATCGATTCGGTTAAAATTTTGGGTATCGAAATATTTTGTCCATATTCGATTTAAGTTCGAAGATGGGTCATATAAGTCCACTCCTTCAGGTACCTCCCCCACAAATGTTCAAAAATTGTCGCAAAACTTGTGCGCACGATAACTCTTGCAGGGAATAACCGATTTGGTCCATACTTTGCACATCGTGTAATTTCTACCAAACTTAGATGTGGTTCCAATATGGACTCAATCGGTCCACTCCATCGGGTACCTCCCACACAAATTTTCGGAAAAGTTCAGTTCAGGACCTGGTCCCGAATCGCTTTGATTTTTGTTTACGCAAGTTGTATTCGCAAGTCCATACTTCCTGAGAAAATAGCCTTAAAGTTACAAAAAAACCCTACGACACCGTGTGTAGTGGCTGGAGCGCAAGATAACTCTCGAACGGATCTGCCGATTCGGTCCAAAATTTGGCTATCGTAATATTTTGTCCAAACTTAGTTCAAATTCAAAGATGGATTATATCGGTCCACTCCTTCCGGTACCTCCCCCACAAAAGTTCGAAAATGTTCGGAAAATTTGTGCGTACTCTTTAAAGGAGTAACCGATTTGGTCCATACTTTGCACATTATTAAATTTCTACCGGACTTAGATGAGGTTCCAATATTGACTCAATCGGTAAACTCCTTCGAGTACCTTCCACACAAAATTTCGGAAAAGTTCAGTTTAGGACTTGCTCTCGAATCGCCATGGTTTTTGTTGTAGCATCTTGTATTCACTGTCCCCTATACGAAGGTACAAGTTTCCTCAGGGGCAAGTCCATACTTCCTGAAAAAATAGCCTGAAAGTTAAAAAACAAACCCTATGACACCATGTTTATGGGTGGAAGCGCAAGATAATTCTCGAACGGGAATGCCGATTCCGGCCAAAATTTAGCCTTCGTAATATTGTTTCCAAACTTAGTTTAAGTTCGTAGATAAGCCATATCGGTCCACTCCTTCAGGTACCTACCCAATAAAAGTTCAAAAATATTCGGCAAAATTGTGCCCACGATAACTCTTGATGGGAGTGACCGATTTGGTCCATACTTTTCACATTCTCATATTTGTCCACTCCATCCCGTACCTCCCACACCAGATTTTTGATAAGTTCACTTTAAGACCTGCTATTGAATCACTTTGACTTTTGTTGAAGCAACTTACATTCGCTGCCTCAATCACGATGGTAAAAGTTGTTTCAGGGGCAAGTCCATACTTCTTGAGAAAACAGCTCATAGGGTGTAAAAACTCCCTATGGCACCCCCATGGTCTATGTCGGTCCATTCCTTTAAGTAGCTTTTCCGCAATATTTTTGAACTTTAATCCTAATCAACATTTTTGTCGGTTCATACGACCAAAATTTTGAAATTTTGAAAAATTTAGCCTTCGTAATATTGTTTCCAAACTTAGTTTAAGTTCGTAGATAAGCCATATCGGTCCACTCCTTCAGGTACCTACCCCATAAAAGTTCAAAAATATTCAGCAAAATTGTGCCCACGATAACTCTTGATGGGAGTGACCGATTTGGTCCATACTTTTCACATTCTCATATTTGTCCACTCCATCCCGTACCTCCCACACAAGATTTTTGATAAGTTCCCTTTAGGACCTGCTATTGAATCACTTTGACTTTTGTTGAAGCAACTTACATTCGCTGCCTCAATCACGATGGTAAAAGTTGTTTCAGGGGCAAGTCCATACTTCTTGAGAAAACAGCCCATAGGGTGTAAAAACTCCCTATGGCACCCCCATGGTCTATGTCGGTCCATTCCTTTAAGTAGCTTTTCCGCAATATTTTTGAACTTTAATCCTAATCAACATTTTTGTCGGTTCATACGACCAAAATTTTGAAACCCCCTAAATACATAAGTTTTTTGTAAAAAAAGTGTTTCAATTTGCACAGGCTGAGGGTATATCTCTGTCGGCTCAGCTGACTGATACTTTCTTACTTGTTTGATTTTAATGATATTTGATATTGGTCCTTATTGTAAATATTCGATTTGCACAGTCTCTCTGAGAATCCCGGGTTTGCTTTGGTTCCTTTTTGCAGTTTGATTTTGCATGGTTGATTAAATCCACAATGGTTCTGGATGGGAAGTCATTTTGGCATAATATATGGGGTATTCTCTGTTCTTTCTTTGGGTGAAATTGTTCGTCACTTATGGTTAATACCCTTTTAATGAAATTAATAGCTGTGTTTATTTTTATACGTCGAGGATGCTTAGAATAAAAGTTGATCAATCGTCCAGATGCTGTTGGTTTTTGGTACCAATTTGGACGCAGTAGTAATCAGACAAGGTTGGATTGGTACCAAAAACCTACAGCATCTTTTATTCTAAGCATCCTCGACGTATAAAAATAAACACAGCTATTAATCAGATCAAACTCTTGAACAAAAGACAGCGCTAGCAGCTCATTGCACATTAACATTAATAATGTTGACTTACTATCACAAGAAAATAACTATAAGAGACGATTCACATTAGAAATGTTACACATAATAAATTTACCTAACGAAAAACGGATTAATTATAAGACTGACACAGACCAGTGTGCTCACATTTATAGAAACATAGTCCATAAGCACAGACAGAAAGCTCAGTTTGATGGTGATATTAAAATCGAGTAACCGCATCTCTCTCTAAAACATGTAATTTATAATTTTTGTGTTATATATTTATTTATAATATTTGTTTTATATATTTGGGGGCCACCGTGGTGCAATGGTTAGCACGTCCGCCTTGCTCTCAGAAGGTCTGCGGTTCGAATCCCAGGCCAAGCAACATCAAATTTTCAACGGTGGCAAAATTCCCCCTCAGTAATGCTGGCGACATTTCCTGAGTATTTAAGCCATGAAAAACTTCTCTACAAGTGGTGTCGTAAGACACGCCGTTCGGACTCGGCAATAAAAAGTAGGTCCCATATCATTGAGCCAATATGAATCGGCGTGCAATCATTGATATGAGAGAAGTCTCCCTTGTCCCGTATGGGATGTCTGTGGAACAATTATATATTATATTGTATATTTATTGTTAAATTAATTTGTAACTTGTGTTTTTACAATGTATCTCTGAAGATGATTACCGATGGTAATCGAAATATCGGATAATAAAGCAATAAAAACTCCGTTTTTTAATGGCCAAACAACAACAAAAATCAAAAAGTAAATCTCATCAGGTCAACTATCTACAACAACAATAATTTTTATTTTTCAGAACTTTTGAAACATTTTTGAAGTCACTGTAAGCAGATATTTAGCTGAAAACAAGGTGTAGGGACACACGACGTTACTAAAATGACATAACCGTTTGTTTCTCACTAATTTTATCATCGTATTATACTCATAAAAATTAAAAGTGATTTGTGCGGGACCTTTAAAATTTAAATGTAATAAAAGTTGTTTTTTTGTTTTGCCTTATTAAGGCGAAGGTCATTTTTTAGAGTGATATTTGAATTAATTCTCTTTCGAGTTGAGCTATTTAGACCTAATAGGTACATTGAAAAATTAGGAATCCACCGAAGTCCCACACTTTCAACCACTATGCTACGTTTCACGGGTGGTTAGACCGATCATCAGGCATATTGAATGGTGTTTTTTTTTTTAGTGGGTGGACGAAGGCTGAGCTTGGAGACTAGCATTTATATCACAAATCATTCGAAATGTGTATATTCGAATTATTTATTTATTTTAATGTTAGTTATTTAATTTCAAACCTTTCCTATAGTCCGACTTGGCTGGTAACCCTATTTTTCAATGCTTTATTACAAATACTAAGGCAGCTTTTTCCACCTTTATTTTATTTGTTCTTCTGTATCAGAAGATTTTGATCATCAATATTTGTCATCGGAATCTTTGACAAGTTGATGATGGCTTAGAACGTACCTATTAGGTCTAAATAGCTCGACTCGAAAGAGAATTAATTCAAAAGTTGTTTTAGTCATTAATAGGTAAAGGACCATCCATTCATTCGTGCAAAAGGAAATAATTTTTTTGAAAAAAAATTTCTCTCATTTCATAGAATTTCTTCTAAAATAAATTTAAAGTGGTTTATGCGGAACCTTTTTATATCCTCAGCATTTATGCTAACGAGGGTATATACACTTTCATACGGGCAAAATGTGCCTCATCGAAATAATGGTTTTAGACCCCAGTATGTTTGGGCGAAATGTGTTTCCGACAATTTGTAGTCGATTGAGCAATGTCCGTCTGTCTGTCTGGCTGGAGTGCACGATAACTCTCGAACGGATGAACCGATTCGTTTCAAATTTTGGCTTTCGTAATATTTTGCCAAAACTTATTTTATGTTCGAAGATTGGCTATATCGGTCCACTCCTTCCGGTACCTCCCCCACAAAAAAAAAATGTTCGGAAAATTTGTGCGCATGATAACTCTTGAAGGGAGTAACCGATTTGATCCATACTTTTCCCTTCGTGAAATGTGTACCAGATATAGATAAGGTTTCACTATGGACTCAATCGGTCCACTCCTTCGGGTGCCTCCCACACAAAATTCGGAAAAGTTCAGTTTAGGGCCATCTCTCGAATCGCTTTAATTTTTGTTTTAACAACTTGTATTGACTGCCCCCCTACGACGGTACAAGTTTCATCAGGGGCAAGTCCATACTTCCTGAGAAAATAGCCTGAAAGCTGCAAAAAACCCTTATGACACCGTGTGAGGGATTGGAGCGCAAGATAACTCTCGAACGGATCTGCGATTAGGTCCAAAATTTGGCCTTAGTAATATTTTGTCCAAACGCTCAGCAACTATACCTCACCAGACACTTTACAACTACCCCCATATTCTACATATATGGGTCACTGTAGTCAAGCTTAGGCGAGATATTTCTGTACTGACCAGATTGGTGTATAAGGAAGACAAGTCCTCCTACTCCTCCGCATTTATCTGAGATCATTTGGCAAAACGTTGTAAAATCCATGTTTATGGCGATCTTAGTCCCTTAAAATGGCGATAGTGGTAGCTCAAAAAATATTCTTTAAAATTGACGTTCATGGCGATGGTGGTAGCTCAAAAATATCCTTTAAAATCCACGTTTATGTCGATGGTGGTAGCTCAAAAAATATTTCTTAAAAATCCACGTTTATTACGTTTATTTCTTAAAAATCCACGTTTTTAACCAACATCGCCGGTCCCTCAAAAAATATTCTTTAAAAATCCACGATTAGGGCAATGATGGTCAATGAAAAAATATTCTTTAAAAATCCACGATAAGGGCAATGATGGTCAATGAAAAAATATTCTTTAAAAATCCACGATAAGGGCAATGATGGTCAATGAAAAAATATTCTTTAAAAATCCACGATTAGGGCAATGAAAAAATATTTTTTAAAAATCCAAGATTAGGGCAATGAAAAAATTTTATTTAAAAATCCACGATAAGGACAATGAAAAAATATTCTTAAAAAATCCACGATTAGGGCAATGAAAAAATATTCTTTAAAAATCCACGATTAGGGCAATGATGGTCAATAAAAAAATATTCTTTAAAAATCCACGATTAGGGCAATGATGGTCAATAAAAAATATTCTTTAAAAATCCACGTTTATTGCGATGTTGGTCACTTAAAAAATATTTTTCAAAAATCCAGATATATGGCCCTAGACCACTGTTGGGCAGAAATGCTCGGCCTCATACACAAAAGTGTAAAAAATACACGAGTCTCTCCCAATTTGCCCACCATTGCCCTAGACTCTGCTATGATTATGTATTTATTATTTTAACCACTCCTCTAAGAATACCTTCCCCCAATATGCTGCAAGTGTTGAAATTCAAATAAATACATGATAAATGTCAAATAATTATGTTTGGACGATAGAAACTGAATGAATGAGTTTATATATCGTCATAACATACATATAAGCGGATACATATATAATTAAGATTACTCCATTATTATTATTATTTCATAGGCCTATCTAAACTTAATTGCATTTAGTTCAGTTTTTTTTGTTGCATTTTTTCATTTTAAAATTGCTTTAAATACCCAACAGAATTTGGTGAATGGGATTAAAATGCATTTCGTGTTATTGAAGTTTTATTTGTTGGCCAAAAAGAAACATTGTGAGAAAATTGTTGTAGATTACAGCCGATAATTTGCCATCATGTAGGCAGTCATGTTGTTGGTTATTAAATGATTGTTAGAGGAGGGTTTTGGTGGTTATGTAGTCTGTAGATCCGTATCAGTGACATAGACAAGTTAATTGAAAAGTGTTCTCGTAAGTTGTTTTTGTGTTTGCTTTATTGCTCTTGTTGTATATATATTAAAAGATATATTTATTATGCATATAAATGGTATGATTAACTTTTTTTAGTCAAATTCTATTAAAGTCATTGGTTATATTGATTTTGATTTTCTTGGTCCAAAATGATCGTATTGTTGTGTTATTTAAGCTCTTTAGACCTAAGTGTTTGTAAATAAAAATTCCTTTTTATTTCATTTGTCCCGACGTTTCGTCAATATTTGTTGACATCTTCAGGGGGTACGTCTATTTTATTAAAAACATCAAATTAAAATCCAATCTTCATGAAATTATAATTTACTTACAATGAATAAATTATATTTTACATGAAGGTTTTTGTCAAGAAGCACATTTAATAACAAACACAACTTAAAATTAGAATCACAGATCGATTATACTATATTGCAACGCGGTAACTAATGCTAATGTTATTTGTATCTTCTTTAACGTTTTGGTTATATTTTTCAATTTCTTTGCCACAAAATATTCGCCGGCAACGCAGATTGGCTGGCAGAGCATTCAGAAAATAAAATTCTGAAGTATATTATGTCCTACCTCACCTGCTTGCTTTTGAAAGTACCTAAAAAACTAAAACATCGTAGATCCAAATTCATGTTAAGATATTAGCCATCTACACTTTCAAAGGAAAACGTATTCTATATAAAACTAAACTGAATCTTTCAAAATAAACTTTATCTTTAGACACATCAAATTCTCTGTTCTTTATTTTTCTTCCTGTGTACCTTTCTTAATACAAACATCCACCGAATCATGATAATAATTCCATCTAGATTACAATCTACGCACATTATTGACTACCATATAATTATTATTCGTGGCTTAATAGGCGTATTTCTTTACGCACCATGGCATAATTACTATTCATAAATTCTTTCAATCTGCCTGCCGTATTTTGTGGCATAACCATTAATTACATTTACACTTCATGTGTGTGTGTGATATAAAAAACATTTTTTTGTATTTGTTTCATAAAGTTTTCATAAATTTTCCACAGAAAATCACGCCTTTTTCTGATCAATGAATTTAATTACAAAGTTATGGGGTAAACTATTAGAACAAGAGCGACAAACACGAAGATTAATAACAATTGCAACAAAAGCTTATGTGGAAAAAAAGCTATTAGTTATTACAGTAAACGTGTAATATACATACATACCAATATATCTATATATGTATATTTTTTGAACGCATTTTTAATGAACTAAGTTTGGTTGGTACAGTAGCTGTATATGGTAACTATGCGGCTATTAAATTTTGTGGTCCAACAGATAGCCATCGTAAGACTTAATATTATACATATATAATATTGTAAGTCTTTAGTCGGCCGATTACTCAGGCTTCGGAACCATACATTAGTATTACATTTCATGTCGATACCATCAATTTGGTTAAAATTATCAGTTACTTCTTTCATATCAACAGTGACTCTTACCACCTGTTTTTGTAACTAATTTTTGTTCGTCTATATTCGTCATAATTTAGGCATCCATAACTCTGCCCCCAGATGACATACAAATCTAATTTTTCGTAGACGCGTTCCATATTTAGTAAAGAAATCCTCATTAAAAATAAGTGCTCCACATTTGCGCTAAGGCGAGTAAATCCATCCACATAATTTTACAATTCGTGTGAGAAGAAAAAAATTACAAAACCCCCTGTAAGAACAATTTTTAGAATTCCTGGGGCTCAATACTGTTTGTATGAAAATGTGAAATGAAAACTTTTTTAAAGGAAAAAACTGTCAAATGAAAAAATTATAAAGGAAATATTTTTCATTTAAAATTTTCATAGAATAAGAATCCAGCTCTGTTTCTAACAGGGTTTCGGAGTCGAGCCATTTTTAGTTCGCCTCCGACTCTGGAGTCGAGTCCGCGGGTAATTTTCAATACAATCAAAATGAATAATATATGTACAAGTTTCCAATTTTTTCCTATATGTTGAATTTTTCATAAGATATTTCTTGAGAGAACATTCGTTTTAATATATTACTCAACTACAAAACTTGCATATAAATCCTGAACAATCAAACCGTAGTTAAGTTCGACTGGCACCCTTAGTCGTGAGAAAATCTTCAAGCTTTGAACATTGTCAGCTTAAAGGGGCTATCAAATCTTCGCCTATATAAGAAACAATATGTGAAATTAAAAAAAATCGGCTTGATAAGAATTCTGTGACTCTATACGGAATTCAACAGACATACTAACATACCAAATTTACATAGAAATTGATTCTGGTGGAGCTCATATCATAGTAAATATCCTCTGCCTCATCCTCTAACTGTTTTTATAGTTTTCTTATAATATGAGTAAACGGGCCATCAAAATTTGTTGTTCGAATATTTTTCATATAAAAATAAAATAAACCGTACATTAATAAATGTAGGAAAAAATGTTTCACTGAGTTGGAGTGGAGTTAGGAGTTAGGAAAAAATTTTTCACTGAGTTGGAGTGGAGTTATTTTTTTTCGACTCAGAATCCAGCAAAATTGCTCGACTCCGAAACCCTGGTGTCTACACCCGACACAACATTTAGATCGGGTTGGTTTTGGTATTTCTTAAAACACGTCCATATACCAACGTTACACACCGATAATCACTCTCACTCTCACACTCCACTCCAAAAAATACAAATTTCAGCTCTGCCTCTATACACAACAACAATTTGAGTACCATGTAGTAATTTTCGCATTATCATGGTACGCACTCAACCCTACACTGACATTAATACAAAATAATAACAGTAATCTTAATTCCAAAAATCAGGATTCCAGCTGTATCCGTTCGGGCAATACCAAATTGTACCAAACTTAGTACCATGTACTACTTTTCGTACGCATAAGTAAGATTTTCCAAAACTGCCTCCACCCTTAACTTTCACAGTAACATTAATCACAAATTTCAGGATTCCAGCTTTATCCGTTCAATCAAATCCAAATTGTACCAAATTTAGTACAATGTATTACTTTTCGTACCAATAAGTACGAATTTTCAAAACTTCCTCAATACTACAGGCCAACATTAATCATAATTTTAAATTTCGTACCCATAAGTACAAATTTCCAAAACTACCTCAATCCTACACTGCAAAAGTAATCTTAATTCCAAATTTCAGGATACTAGCTCTATCTATTCCACAAAATCCATATAGTACCTAACTTCGTACCATTTAGTACTTTTCGTACCCGTAAGTACGATTTTCCAAAACTACCTGAATCCAAAACTTCCTCAATCTCTTACTCATCAGTAATCTTAATTCCAAATTTCAGGATTCCAGCTCTATCTGTTCACCTAAAATCAAATTGTACAAAATTAAGTACATTTAGTACCTTTCTTAGCCATAAGTACGAATTTCCAAAACTACCTCTATCCTACACTCCGAAAGTAATCTCAACTCCAATTACTCCACTGCAGATAATATATTCAATCTATCATCTATCATACATTTAAATTGGCATCAAAAGAAGAAAACATATGCTTTCTTTGTAGATTTTAGAGCTGCGTTTGACCGAGTGGCAAGAAAGGCGTTAATTTATAAACTTCACACCCTAGGAGTCTCAACAAAAATTGTAAACTTTATTGAAAAAATCTATGAAAAAACAAACTTCAGCGTGTGGAATGGCAAGGAACTTTCCGAAGATTTTGATACAGGCTCAGGTGTAAAGCAAGGTTGTTTGTTATCACCACTTCTCTTTGCCCTATATCTTAACGATCTTCATGAGTTTATCGGTGGAGGTACAAATATAGAAGAACAGAACATACGCCTTCTAATGTATGCCGACGATATCGTCATTTTGGCTGATGAAATAGATGTGTTGCAGAATATGATACAAAAGCTGGAGGTATATTGCAAAACATGGAATATGGAAGTTAACATGCAAAAATCTAAAATTATGATATTTCGGAAAGGAGGGAAGGTATCGAGAAAAGAAAAATGGTTCTACGGTGGAAATGAACTTTCAATAACCTCCGAATACTCCTACTTAGGATTGACGTTCACACCTAAGCTCTCTATGAAAAAACAAATAGAGGAGAGAAACCAATTGGCAAAAAATAGCATAAATACAACATGGAAATGCTTTCTTTCCAAGCAAAATGTCTCAGTAACAACAAAGTGGAAAATATTTCTAGCTATATGCAGATCAATACAGTCATACGGATCGCAAATATGGGGACATTCGAACTTTGAAGAAGTTGACCAATTAACAATATTCTTCTTAAAAAAAAATACTAAAAATGCCAAGTTTTGCCCCAACATATATATTGATGTTAGAAACTGGAGTTCAAAATGGTCATATTTTCACATTACACAATCATCTTAACTACGTCTCTCGAATCTTATATGATTACTCTGAGAACAGACTACCAAATATTCTGGCGAAAAAAATTATGAGATATGAAACCTTTTGGAAAATAAGTATGAACGAACTATCTATGCAATATGACGTACAGCCTTTCACATCCGATCAAACAAAACAAATCTGGAAACAAAATACACATCGTCTTTTAGATAATATATGCACTAGACAAAGAAATTATGCACTCGCAAAGGCGAATGAAACACAACGAATCTACAAAAAGTTACAACCTAGTCTAGGTGCATCGTACCTCGTTGAGCCATTAACCCAGGAAGAAATTACATATATACTTAAAGCTAGGAGTGATATGCTTGCTTTAAATTCCAATAGATTCCAAGTAAATGCAAACCCAAGATGTTCAATGTGTAATACGGGAGAAACAGAAAACATACTGCATTTTCTAGGTCGATGCCCTGCACTTAAAGAATTCCGAATAACTTTCTTTCAAAAACATTTAATAAACGAATGTGAATTAATAAATATCCTCAACGGAGATGTTGTTCCATGGAAATATTTAGCAAAGTTTTTAAAGAATTGTATACGATATAGAAGCCACTTGATATCAGAATTTAATGTTTAAAGTATAAATCTAAAATATCTCTATAATTCAAATATCAAAATTGGACACACGGTCTTAGACCAATGTCATAACAATTTACCAATAACCTATTCTTTTATTTATATTGCTGTCAATGTTATAAATGCTTATGAATTAAATAAAGAATACTACTACTACTACTACTACTAATCTCAACTTAAATTCAAATTTCAGGATACCAGCTCTATCTGTTCCACCATATCCAAATCGTACGAAATTTAGTACCATTTAGTACTGTTCGTACACATAAGTATGAATTTCCAAAACTACCCCCATATTTCAAGCCTACACGTCAACGGTAATCTTAATTATACCCTATACCACAATGTGGAAAAGGGTATTGTAAGTTTGTTTTGGTAAAAATTCATGTAACACCGCGAAATATTCGTCGGAGACCCCCAATGTGGTATACCAATCTTCATATCTCGACGAGATAAAGCGATTTTGAGATGTGTGTCAGTCCGTCTGTCCATTATAACTTGCAAACACGCTCCAGGTCGCAATTATGGACCGATCGTCACGAAATTTGGAGGTCGGGTTCAGATCAGAATAGGTCCCTATTCTTACTGGTGATCATAGTAAAATATTTAGCGGGTGAAATGGACCAAAAACATAATATTTATCCAATTTTCTAGCGGCTCTGTAGGGCTCAATAATAGTCCGATCAATGCGTAATTTTAAATAATGTAAGAGTATATCACAAAGGAGAAGCTTGCAATTTGAGATGGCGATCGGATAATATTTAGAGGGTTAAATGGACCAAAACTTCTGTGTGAAAATTGTGAAAATGCTTAATATACAGCTTATATCTTAATTCCTGGAAGTGATATTCCGGACAAGTGAGATATACTTGAAAGTGGAACGCTTGACCTTTCAATTGATGCCAATTATGTTGGTGTGCATGATCAGATAACAGAGTTACAGCCTAATATATTCCGTTATTTGTTTGTAGTGTAATAATAAACTCGCTAGAAGTCGCAATTACACATCAATAGTCACGAAATTTTGCACCGGGTAAGAGTATAGGTCGAAAAAGATGACTACAATTTTGAATGATAATCTGATATTCTTTAGAGGGTGAAATGGACCATTACTTTTGTATGAAAAATATAAAAATTGTATTTTTATACCCTACACCACTATGTGGGGAGGGTATTATAAGTTGGTTTTGGCCAAAAAGTTTGTAACGCATCGAAATAATGGTCGTAGACCCATACTTATATATATCAAAATTAATGTCTCGACGAGCTGAGTCGATCTGGCTATGTGTGTCCGTCCGTCAGTCCGTCCGTCCGTCCGTCTGTCCGTCTGTCCATCTAAACCTTGTAATCACGCTACAATTTTGATCGGATCGTCACGAAATTTTGGGTGTTGATGGGGGTCCCGGAGGGGAAGAAGCCTATTGATTTTGGTGATGGTCGGATAATATTTAGGGGTCGGAATGGGCAAAAAACGTATGTGGATAAAAAGACAACGTTTTTTTCCAAAGCGAATATCTCAGATTCTGTATGGGGTATACCAAAAGCAAAACCTAACAATGAAAGTAGAAAATATCACCTTTCTAACGATGTAAAGTAGGTTCTCGTGGGTGATCAAACAACGAAGATATCACAATAGTCGCAAATTAAACCCAAATTTTCATTTTTGCGATTTTAGGTATAATGACGAATATCATAGCTTTGGTTGGATACTTTCCAAAAGCAAAGCCTTACTATGAAAGTAGAAGATCCCATCTTTACAATGATGCAAACTAGGTCGGTGTAGTTGACCAAATAACGGAGATATCGCAATATTCGATAATACATCCCATTTTTCCATTTCTTTTGGAAATTACGCTACTGGGCGCAATTTTGATCGGATCGTCACGAAATTTCGAGGGTTAATGAGGCTCTCATAGAGGAAGGAGCGTATTGATATTGATGATGGTCGGATAATATTTAGGGGTCGGAATGAGCAAAAACTTTATTTGGAGAAAAAGTCAATATATATAAAATATCACCTTTCCAACAATGTAAGGTAGGTTGTCGTAGGTGGTCTAACAACGAAGATATCGCAATAGTCGCTAATAAAACCCAACTTCTCATTTTTGCGATTTTAATAATAATGACGGATATCACACCTTTGGTTGGGGACCTTCTAAAAGCAAAGCCAGACTAAGAAAGTAGAAAATCCCATCTTTGAAATTATGCAAAGTAGGTTGGCGTAGGTAGTCAAATAATAGAGATATCGCAATAGTCGTTAATGCATCCTTTTTTCCAATTTTTCTGCAATCACACTACAGGTCGGAATTTTGATCGGATCATCACGAAATTTTCTCACAGAGGTAGAAGCCTATTGATGTTGGTGATGTAGACAGTAGTCAAATATAAAATTAAATATTAATTATTTTGGTTCAGTTCGCTTTAAGTCATTTGGTATAAAAGCCAGATAGGTGAAAACTTTCGTATCTCCATAAAAGAAATGTTTTCCAGTGAAAAGATTATTCACAGAGGTAGTTGTGTAGGGTATCACATAGTCGGCCCCGTACCGACTATAGCCTTTTCTCACTTGTTGGTCGATATTTTAATTCCTTGAGGACATATATATTTCCCAAAGTAGCCTACATATGGAAAAAAACTACTGACCTTTCCTCTGATGTAAATTGCAATAAAGTGTTTGCTAGATAACGGGCCTACTGCCTAATATATAATGGGTTCTGTGTAGAGAACCACATTTTTATCCCATGCTACATATTGTCTCTCCAAAAGTTTATGTAACACCACGAAATATTCGTCCTAGACGCCTTATTTGGTATGCCGAAGTGAAGAAAAAGTAATACATTGAGGACAGCCTTGGTAGTGCTTTTCTTGACGTCGTTTATTAATAGTGATGCCGCTCTTTGCACGGTGTTTATTTTATTAAGGAACGGTGTAATTTTTAAAGCATTGGTAGGGGAAATATTCCAGTTCTACCTTAAATGGGTTCACCCCAAGGCCATTGTTGTGTGCCCATCTTAATAGTTTGACTAGAGCTCCTTGCATGAGTTCCGATAATGTTTGTGGGAAC
Source organism: Musca autumnalis (assembly GCF_047663935.1). Lineage (NCBI taxonomy): Eukaryota > Metazoa > Arthropoda > Insecta > Diptera > Muscidae > Musca > Musca autumnalis. Next base: position 39,231,656 of record NW_027411977.1, on the reverse strand, counting down.
TTCCCGTTGATCATTATGATCACGTCATCAGCATAGACTATCGTTGTTATTCGCAGTTTATCAAATTCCTTAAGTGTTTCGATAATCACCAGATGCCACAACAGTGGCAATAGAACGCCACCTTGCGGTGTGCTTCTATTAACATATTTTCGAATGGAAGTCTCACCGATGCTTGAGTTGCTTAACCTGCTGCTAAGCACTCCGTCAATTCAATTGATCAGAGTACAAGAGACACCTATGTTAAATTCAAGCTTGACTTTGTTAAAGGCACCTTCTATATCAAGAATGGTTGCTAACATGTAGTTTCTGCGCCCCCTATCAATAAAAAGCACGACTTCATTCGGTGCGTTCTCGACCGATTTGCCTTTGGTGTAGGCATGTTGGGCGAGACTTATAGCACTACTTTGAAGCCTGGCACTGATCCCAAGATCCAGGAGCCTTTCTAAGGTTTTTAGTAGTGAGAAAGATAAGATGATCGGTCTATGTAGGAAGTGTGTGACTTGACTTCACCGCTTTGGGGATGTATGTCACAGTAACTTGACTTCCCCGCTTTGGGGATGTACATATGTCACAGTGACCTTCCTCCATAGAGCCGGAGAGTGCGATATACACCTACACAGACAACTAGTATTTGATAGAAACAGTTTGGTATTCTTAGCAGACTACTTGTATCTGCTACCAGATTACCTTGCTCGACTCTACTGGAAGATATGTCTGTTCCAAAACCATCAGTTTGATGTTTCATTGTTTGCTAAACTTCATTCTGGCTCCGATTTATTCACACTGCGCATTTCTATTTCATTCTTTTTCCTGCACTCGTGCACTACGCGTTGTGACTGATTGTGAAGTAGACCTACATGTCGCATTTTTCTCTTAAGTAACAGCACGATATCCTGGTCATACTATGGGTTCCTTGGTGGAGGTGAATGGTATCCAAGTAAGGATTTTGTGTCTGTTTGCATGACGAGGACAATACTTTGCCACTGTGCCCATATGTTATCGGGACGAGTAGTGCTTTTATTAAGCGATTGGGCCAGTTGAGTGGAATATGCTGTGGCTATCTGTTATGATTACAGCTTATAAAGTTGTGTCTGTCGTACTTAGCTTTGTTCGATCGAGTACGTACCCTTGCTCCAAAAGGTGGTGGTCTGAGTCGATGTTTGCACCTCGGAACGATCGTACATCCAACACGCTCCATGAATGTTTTCCATCTATCACAAGGCAAATAAAAACTGATGTTGAAAAATTAAGCTTTTATCCAAATTGTAGTATGCCCCTCATCGAAATAATGGGTTTAGACCCCAAGTATGTTTGGACGAAATCCGTTTTAGACAATGTCCGTCCCTCTGTCTGTCTGTCTGGTACAAGGTCTATACTTCCTGCGAAAATGGCCTGAAAGGTACAAAAACCCCTGTAACGCAGTGTGTAGTTGTTGAAGCTCAAGATAATTCCCAAAAGGATCTGCCGATTCGGTCCATCATTTGGCCTTCGTAATATTTTGTGAAAATATAGTTTAAGTTCAAAGATAAGCCATATCGGTCCACTCTTTCAGGTACCTACCCCACAAAAGTTCAAAAATTTTCGGAAAAGTGTGCGCACTATAACTCTTGAATGGAGCGACCAATTTGGTCCATACTTTACACATCGTAATATATCTACCAGATATAGATCATGTCCGAATATGGACTTTATTTGTCCCCTCCGTCGAGAAAAAAAAGTATTTTAATTCACACAGTCTGAAGGTATATCTCTGTCGGCAAAACCAACTGATACTTTTGTACCAATATTTTGAGGAGTTATATAATTTTTGGATAGGGTATCATAACTATAAAACATAACACTTACTATAGAAGAACAAATTCTCTAAAAATGGTTTGCATTTGTCAATGTCTACCCGTTCAAATGTTACGCATATGCAACACGCTTCTCATTGGTTGTTCTATGGGAATTTGCAACACGCTGCTAAAAAAAATACAAAATTGAACAATCAATTCTCCATAGTCTATTTTGCAAATCAACACACCTCAAACAAGCTGTTTGCTGCTGAGTGTGTTCACCACATCATCATCTATCCATCGATCGATTGTGTTCACATACAAATGTTGTGTGACCCGTCAAGCGTACAGAGTTGGCAATGCAACTATCAAAGCCAACCGTTCCCCATTAGATGTTGCACAAGTGTTTTTCAATTCATGCACCCAGCCAGCCACTTTGCGTCGAGAATTCAGTTCAAATCTGTAAATCAAAACGCCCATTCTATTGTATGGAAACCGATTCAGATTTATTCAATTGTTTCCAGATCAACACCGTTTGTCGTTGTCGTCGTTTCAGTCAGTTCGTTTGTTCGTCCGTCCGTTCGTTCTTTCTGGAGTCAGTTTGATTTTAACAATTTATGAATTATGTTTGCATATATTAATTTCGGTGTTTTCGTAATTTGATTTGTAGGTTTATCAATAAGAGGCTCGTTTTCATAACCTGGCATCGAATCACTTAGCCTGGTTTTGAATGCATGATCATTGCAAAAGGGTATTATTGGCTGTTTGCAAACGACACAACAAAAACAAAATAACTCGTGCAGACATCAAAAGTCGGTGCTGGATAACCTTAGGCCTTAAACATGATTTGTTTATGGCCTCAGACAGTTACAGAGGGTACACAAAAAAGAGCTCAGATGTGAACACAGATATGCATAATTCAAACATATGAACAGAGCATTTAAACATTTATTTCAACTTTAAATTTGACTGAAAGACACCTTCGTTGTCACACCACACATAAATTGAGATCATAATCTTATTGTATTTTATGAGGACAATTGCAGTGTTTAAAGATTTTTTTCGGATCGTTGAGCATTTAAAGGCATCATTGTTAATGTTGATTTACACAATGATGAACTACATAAAATGGAGGTCTATGCTCCTAAATTGTATTGCCTAATATTATGAACGTTATTTTTGATGCAATAAACAAAATTTTATATTGACGAAAACACACCACAGCATGTACTCACGTCATAAATATGAAAATGGATCCAATACTTGTGTTATTCCGCTTGCAACATAGGAAAATGTTCATTGTGGACATTTTTCTTTAGGGCATAGCAATAAGTGCAGTGTGGGGTTTGCTAGATCCTCCATCGGGACCCTCCCATTGGCGAATTGGGGAACGTTCATCATAAATTTCTATGGCGGACATCGGGGAAATAAAATACCCGGGGGTGACCAAAATCTAGCCTAAGGGTCGGCAGCTGGTCCCTTAGTACAAATGGCAGGCAGAGGCTGAGACAGCTGGAATGGCTGCATTTGAAATACAGAAGGCGCTGTGGGATCCACAACTTCGGCTTCTGCACAGCGAAAAACTTACACAACAGCGACTGTATCCACATTGGGCGGCTGTAAACAGCGTCTGACCCGAATCGAGCGGCTGAACACAGAAGGAAAACTATAAACCCTTCAGAAGGCAACGGGAAACCACTGAAGTACTCTTCCTTGAAAATCATACATTATGAAGCCTACAATACATAACACACGGCCCTCAGTCTCCGGCCAAACGAGGGTGCTAAGAATCCCCGGAGGTAAAACCAAACATAACCTAAAAATCGGAACCTGGAATGTAAGGAGTCTTTTTGAAATCGGAAAGCTTAATAACACCATAAGTGAGATGAAAAGACTCAATATAGATATACTTGGAATAAGTGAAACATGGTGGGAAGAATGTGGAGATTTCAAGTCACAAAATACTCATGTAGTATACCACTCAGGGAATTTAGATGGACATCACCGAAAAGGCGTTGCAGTAATTATGAAAGACGGTATAGCTGCATGTGTTGCTGGATATGTTCCGATGTCAGACAGAGCTATGCTTGTTAAAATTGATGCTAGCCCACTTAATATAAATATTATACAAGTTTATGCCCCAACAAGTGATTCAAGTTCGGAGGAAATTGAGCAATTCTACCAAGAACTAGAACAGCTATTAAAAATGACAAAACCGCACGAAATAACCATAATACAAGGTGATTTCAATGCAAAAGTCGGAAATGATGAAATACGTGGCATTACAGGAAGATATGGACTGGGAACAAGAAACGATAGAGGGGACAGACTAGTTGAATTCTGCCAAGCACACAAAATGACAGTAACAAATACCCTTTTTCACCTACATCCAAGAAGGCTATATACTTGGAAATCTCCAAGAGACAATAAGGACAACATTATACGGAATCAAATCGATTATATAATAATAAACAGCCGATATTGCACAAGTGTAACAAAATGCTCGACGTTCCCAGGGGCAGACGTTCCGTCTGACCACAACCTATTGTTGGCCAATTTAAAAATTAAAATCTCTGCCGTCCGAAAGACGAGAAAAAATCGAAGGCCAAAAATTAACGTAGAAAAACTTAAAGACCCCTTAGTAAAAAGAGATATAAAAGAGCGAGTAAATTCCACACTGGAGAACATCGATAGAGGCGACCTTGAAAATATTTGGAATAATATAAAATGCAAAATTAATTCAATTACAAGAAATAATTTAGGAAATCAACCCCAACAAAAACAAGAAGAATGGATTACTGACGAAATTAGGGAGCTTCGTCTAGAACGTAGTAAATATCGAAACACTAATTTTGAAAGATACTGGGAAATTAATAAGGAAATTCGCAATGCAACCAGAACAGCAAAAAATGCAATCTTACAACAGAAATGCCAAGAGATTGAAATGCTACAAAACATGCACGATGACTTTAACTTACACAAAAAGTTAAAAGAAGCTGCTGGAATATACAGGAATTCATCATCAGGAGTATTATTAGATGAAAATAATGAAGCTGCATTTGAAATATCCGACAGAAAACGAATTTGGAAAGATTACGTCACTAGGATGTTTACAGATGACGAGAGGTCAACATATGATTTTAATCAACCCACTCTGAACGGAACTCATATAGAAAAGAACGAGGTCGAATACGCAATTGCTTCACTTAAAGATAGAAAAGCAGTTGGTCCCGACGAAATTCCCTCAGAAATTTTAAAGTTAATAGATGGAGAAAACATAGACATGTTAGTCACACTTTTTAACCACATATATGACAGTGGCCAATATCCACAAGACTGGCTAAAATCGATTTTCATAACCATACCAAAGAAAAAGAATGCAAAGAAATGCGATGAATATAGGCTTATAAGTCTAATGAACCACGCCCTAAAAATCTTCCTGAGAATTATCCATAGAAGAATTTATGCAAAATGCGAACTTCATATGGGCAAGTCACAATTTGGTTTCAAAGAAGGAATGGGTACCAGAGAAGCGCTACTAAGCATACTTTCGCTGATCCAAAACTGTCGTGAAGTGCAAAAAGACGTTTTTATATGTTTCATAGATTATGCGAAAGCTTTCGATACTGTCCAGCACCACAAGTTAATCGATATACTACTATCAATTGGGATAGATGGGAAAGAAATTCAATGTATAAAAAATCTATACTGGAACCAAAATGCATGCATTGATGTTAACGGCGAACTCACCGACGAAATCGCAATATCAATGGGCGTCAGGCAGGGCTGTATATTATCGCCTCTTTTATTCAATATTTACTCCCAAAAAATATTCACGGAGGCCTTGCAAAATGAGAAAATGGGAATACGAACCAATGGTGTTCTTATAAATAACATACGATATGCAGACGATACGACAATTCTAGCAAGCAGTCTAAATGGCCTACAAAAAGCAATAGACAAACTTACAACGGTAAGCGAATTATATGGGCTTAAAATTAACATCACAAAAACAAAATACATGAGTATCAGTAGAAAGAACACATATAACAACACATCGCTGACAATCCATAACACAGAAATTGAAAAAGTAACTACATTCAAATATTTGGGAGTATTGATAAATGACAAATGGGACATATCACATGAAATTCGATGTCGAATAGAGATGGCCAGAGGAGCATTTTATAAATACAATAAATTACTAACAAGTCATGATATCGGTCTTCAAACAAAAGTTAGATTTGTGAAATGTTACGTATGGTCTGTACTACTATATGCAGCAGAGACATGGACAATTAAAGCCAAAGATGAAAAAAAACTAGAGGCATTTGAACTATGGATCTATAGAAGAATCTTAAAAATACCCTGGACCGATCGAGTAACTAACAATGAAGTTTTAAGAAGAATGAACGTGGATCGACAATTGATTAAAACGATAAAAAATAGGAAAATCTCATATTTCGGCCACATAATGAGAAATGATAAGTACCAACTCATCCAAACAATTCTCAAAGGGAAAATTGAAGGAAGACCCAGTAGAGGAAGAAGAGAACTCTCCTGGCTTAAAAATATTCAAGATTGGACTGGCTACGATGACGAAAGGAACTTGTTTAGGGCGGCCAAAAATAGAGAACTGCCGACAATATAAATAACAGAAATATATACAAGAAAATATTTATATATTCTGAAATGTAATATAATTATTGTAAAACGATTTAATGTATGATCGCTTATATCCGAACAACGGATGGGCAAATAAAAGAAGAAGAAGAAGAATAAGTGCAGTCCCTCTCTACATTTAGCTCTTCTTGTTATATATAGCCGAGTTCGAAGGGCATGTCCAATTTCCTACAACACACTATGGTCAATTGGATTGATGGCATGCTTAGCAGTCGAATAATCAATTCAAGTATCGGTGGAAGTTCCATCCAGAAGAGCTACACCCCATGTTGGTGTCATATCACCACTACTGCGGCTTCTAGTGATAAATGAAATACTCAAGGATTTTGATAGGCTGCGTATAAAGGCAATCGCATACGCATTCCACAGACACTATCAGAACTAATGCAAGGAGCTCTGGTCAAGTTATCAAGATGGGCTTTCAACAATGGCCTCAGAGCGAACCCATCATAGACTGAGCTAGTTCTGTTTACAAAGAAAAGGAAGGTCAGACCATTCACCCTACCAGTGCTGGACGGAGTTATTCTTGAACTCTCTTCGGATGCCAAATACCTCGGCATTATCCTGGACCACCAACTCACGTGGAAAAGGAATGTCGAGGAGCGTACCAAGAAAGGTCTAATAGATCTATACTCCTGCAAAAATTCCAGAGTTGGGGTCTGAGACCAACGGTCATCCACTGGATATATACGACCATTGTACGCCCAATTCTTACATATGGCTCTCTGGTATGGTGAAATGCTCTCAACAAAACGACATATCTAAACAAACTGAACAGCGTCCAAAGAGCGGCATCACTCGTAATCACTGGTGCCATGAGGAGCACTCCACAAGCAGCCCTAAATGTGCTACTAGATCTACATCCGCTGGACCTAGTAGTACAGGAACTGGCAGCAATGAGTGCACTTCGTCTTAAGGAGTTAGGTTCATGGCGCAGTTTCGAACACGGACGAACTGCAATTCTACGTCGATTCGGACTATCAACGGCCTCGGGGAACATTAGTGATTATATATCACCACAAATGTGCTTCGTATAGAGATCTATACTGACAGCACTAAGATGGAAACAGGCACAGGATCAGGCGTCTATAGCAAATCCCTTGGTCTACGACAATCATACAAGCTGAACGAATATTGTAGTGTCTTCCAAGCCGAAGTTTTTGCGATCAGAAAGACCGCGCAACTGATAAACAACATGAGAGGGGAAATAGTTGGACCGGTGACTATCTACGTCGATAGTCAAGCGGCCCTAAAATCACCTTGTTACCTTGTGTTGGTCCCAGGGCATTGCAACATCGAGGGAAACGAGGCAGCCGACGAACTGGCACGCTGCGGAACATTGAAATCGGCAACTCCATCAAGCAACCACTGCCACTTCAGGAAAACAATAGAGCAGAAATGTCCGGAGAAATTCTGCCAACATTGGCAAAACACGCCAAACTGCAGCACATCAAGGGCAATCTGGCCAACTAGCAGTGGGGATCATCACAGGTCACTGCACAACAGGATCCATGACGAGCAAATGGGAAGAAGACGACACGGCTGACTACTGTAGGCTGTGCAAGGTTGAGGAAGAAATAGAGACGATCGAGCCCCTATTATGTTGCAGTCATATGCTCTTTTCTAGAAGACAGTACACCATTGGTGTGCACACAAAGCTTATGACTTTTTTACAACCTGATATCCCTGTATCATAGCGTGATGAGTTTTGCCATAAGATTACATAAAATCATAATTATAAGGTGATTCGGTGAAAAAACCTCACGCACAAAATGATTTTAAAATTTGAATTTATCAAAATTATGTAAAATTTTTTGAAGTCACTGTAAGCAGATATACTACCAAAAAAAACGTTAGAGTCACATGAGATAATTAAACTGACATAACATTTATTTCTCACTAATTTTCTTCAATTCTGAGAATCGTAAAAATGTCGTAAACGCTTTTATTTAAAGATATCATTTTTTAATAAAAAACAATAAATTTAAAATTTTTTCAAAGTGGTTTGTACATGGCCTTTTTTAATATTTGAATGAAATAAACATTATTATAGTTATTAGTAGGCTTATATTTATTCATTCGTGCAACAAAAAATAAATTTGTAAAAAAAATTTTCATTTCATACATTTTTTCAAAAAATTATATTTTTAAAATCGATTTGTGCGTGAACTTTTTTTTATATTTCAATGGAATAAACGATAGCGTAGTGATTATTAGGCAAAAGTTCATTTATCCCTGCTACAGGAAATCATTTTTGAGAAAAAATGTCAAAAAGTCATAACCCTAGTGCACACCATCCAATCTTTAACAGTATTCTGCCAAACAGAGCCGTCGGATCTACTACACATGACAAAGATACAACTTGCACTTTGTGGTCGAAATCCAAATCTAGCGGGGGAAAATTAATAACTTTTAAATTATTTAAGATAGACGATTGAAATTTTGAACATATGTATATTTCTTAAGACCGTAGGTCTAGTGGTATTGAATATGGTCTATATAAGTCCACGTTTTGGAGTAAATCCCATATAACGATACCGTCCGATTTTCGGTGTTTTTAATAGTCTAGCTACATTTTCTAATTGATTTAGTAGTATTTTGATATATGGGATTGGAAACACTTCTCCACATAGATCCAAGTTTTAATGTACTCCCATAGGTATAGGTACTGCCAGTTTTTTACAGTTTTTTTTACGGTTTTTGTATAATTTTCTCTCTAATTCTAAATTTCTAATCTAATTTTCTGACCGACCTAGCTGTATTTTGGCATTTAGGGTTCCCACTGGTAAAAAAAACTTCTCCACCAAAAATTGTTGACATAGTCCCCGTATAATTTTACCGGAACTTACCGCCTTGTTTACTTCAAAATAAAACGGCGATAAAATTAAGAGTAGTAAATAGCAGTCAACATTTTCGGAGTAATTACCGAGGGCGCGAATGCCGGTGAATGAAATTTGCTGTACTTTTTGGAACATTAAGCAACTTGTATTCACGCCCCCCAGACGACAGTATAAGTTTCATCAGGGGAAAGTCCATACTTCCTAAGAAAACAGCCTGGAAGGTACAAAAAACCGTATGACACCGTGTGTAGTGGTTGGACCGCAAGAAAACTCTCGAACGGATCTGCCAAATCGGTCCGAAATGGGGCCTTTGTAATATTTTGTGCGAACTTAGTTTAAGTTCAAAAATAAGCCATATCGGTCCACTCCTGTAGGTACCTCCCCCACAAAAGTTGAAAAATGTTCGGAAAATTGTGCGCAAGATAACTCTTGATGGTAGTGACCGATTTGGTCCATACTTTTCACATCCTAATATATCTACCCGATATAGGTCAGGTTCGAATATGGACTATATTTGTACACTCCTTTGGGTCCTCCCACACAAAATTTTGGATAAATTCACTTTAAGACCTGCTCTCAAATCACTTTGATTTTTTTATACCCTCAGCATTTATGCTAACGAGGGTATATGGTAAATTTCAAATTTATTTTTCAATACCATTGACAAAAAAAAAATTAAAAATTTTTTGCGAGCCCATCCGCAATTTTTGGCACTTAGGTTAAGAAAAAAATTGTGGTTTCAAATATGTTCGCGTTCACAAAATTGGATGCTGCACCCAAAAGTTATAGGGTGTTTTGTTCCCTTATAAAGAAAAAATATTTAAAAATTCCCTTTGGGTTTTAGTAAGAAAATATATGTATAAATCGTTAACAGAATGTTATATCTATCCGCTGATGTTAAAATATTTCTAAATTTGTTTTTATTTTCGCGGAAAATCAACAAATAATGAAAAAATCTTAGAGTAAATTTAATTTATTCTAACTCAGAGTTCATATAAATCTCAAAAAAATTAATTTAAAATTCATACAGCATCTGGACAACGCATAGAAATATGTGAGATCAAAATTATAAAGATTAGGTTCATAAGATGCATATTACAGCAACAACAAAAGACAAAAACTTATTGTGAAAATATTATTTCAAAAATATATTTTTTGGTTTAATACGAAAAATTGAAGAAATATTTTTAGGAGTTATTCTACTATTTCGCTAAATTTCCATACAAAACCTTAAGTATTTTGCTAAAAATTCTTCGAGGAAAATAGTTTGTCATCGTGAAAGTATATTTGCTTAGAATGATAAGCAATAGAGTTAAGAAGTACAAAGTAACATTGAAATCATAACGAAAGAAAAAACACAAAAGTTAAAAAGCGTGTAATTCGCGAATCCGTGCTTTTCGGATACAGGGAGTCCATGTCTATCAATATGCATGGATTTTCCCATGTTTCATTCAGCGGCCAAAGTGTGCCATCAGTTGCATCTTACTATTCAAAAAACTTTCAAGTGGGCAAAAATTACGCGAGTTGCATATGATTATAAGGTGCATCCGATTTCAATGGCCACCTATTAAAAATACGTCAACATAAATGATTTTAGACAGATTCGTCAAGAACTGCGGATGTGCCACCACATTCTATTTTGGGATAAATAGGGATATTACTCCCGAATCTTTGTAATTTGTGACACCTCTTTTTGGCAAATATTATAATCGCGTATAATGGATTACATTTATGTAAAAATAATTAAAGAAAATCGCAGTTCAATTCGCGGAATTGTCAATATATATTTTTGCAGAATTTCCTACTTTCAAGGTATCTATATCCGGCGTTTTAGTGGATGGATTCGAACGCGATCCGGCACGTAAAAAAACGTTGAGGGGTACCTGTACGACAGTTGTAAATTTTAAAGCCACAAAATAGGTTTTTCCAGAAAATTTACGCACCAAATTTTGGTTTTTGGACTCCTATTACTCATGAGATATACATCGAACGACGTGGAATCGCGAGTTCTATAATCCTGTAACTAGTTTGAAAATATTATCGAGTTGCACCCTCTAATTATAAGAAAAATTCGAAAAACACTGAAATCAAAACTTCAAAATGTCAGCATCAATTTTAGTGGGATGTAGTGTATATATCGAAAAGTCATGCACTAGAACCATGTTTCCCAAGGGGTATTTTTTAGTTCGTTCTTTGAGCACAGGTTTGAATTTTGCGTAGTTTGGCCAGAAATCAAAAAAGAACACAAAAAAACTTGTTTACTTCAACACATTTTTCCCATTTTTTTATATTACCACCAACGCAGCTTCCACGAAAATTATTTTGTATGGTCCATATTATGAGATCTTGGATAAAACACTTCAATTAATATAAATTTTTTAAAATATATTAACAGTTCGCGACTTATTAAATGGTGAACCTCAACTTCAACGATTGTAAAACTTTTTTGAATATTACCATATACACTTTCGTACGGGCAAAATGTGCCTCATCGAAATAATGGTTTTAGACACCAAGTATGTTTGGACGAAATGTGTTTCAGACAATTTGGAGTCGATTTAGCAATGTCCGTCCGTCTGTCTGGTTGGTGCGCACGATAAGTCTCGAACGGATGAACCGTTTTGGTCCAAAATTTGGCATTCGCAATATTTTGTCCAAACTTAGTTTAAGTTCGGTCCACTCCTTCCGGTACCTCTCCCACAAGTTTCGAAAATGTTCGGAACATTTGTGCGCATGATAACTCTTGAAGGGAGTAACCGATTTGGTCCATACATTCACAGCGTGAAATTTCTACCAAACATAGATGGAATCCAATATGGACTCAATCGGACCACGCCTTCGGGTACCTCCCACACAAAATTTTAATTTAGTACTCCCTATGGCACCATATGCGTTCGTCCACACTTTGGATATTGTAATATTTCTTCGAATATTAGATGAAAGTCGAAGGTTGTGCCTATACGTTCACTTCTCCCGGGACCTCCCCCACAAAAGTTCGAAAATATTCGCTAAAATGGTACGCGCGATATCACATAGACGTAGCAACCGATTTGGTCCAAACTTTTTTTTGTTCTTTATTCATTCCACCTGGGAACATAGGGCATTTACAAGAAAATTCCATTCTTCTCTATTATTATACATAAATTTAACTTCTTGCCAGGACATGTTTAATCTTTTAAGTTCCATAGAAACTGTTCTGCGCCACGTGTTTCTGGGCCTTCCTGGACGTCTAGTGCCTTGGGGGTTCCAATCTAGGGCACATCTGGAGATGCTACCAGCATCTTTTCGAAGTGTGTGGCCTATCCACTTCCATTTTCTTCTTGTAATCTGGCGTTTTATTAGTTCTTCATTGGTTTTGTTCCACAATTCAAGATTAGAAATTGTGTTTGGCCAAAAGATGCCGCAAATTCTTCTTAAGCATCTGTTTATGAAGGCTTGTAGTTTTTGAATTATTCCGTTTGAAAAGAGCCAGGTTTCGCTCCCATATAGCAAAATTGGTTTTACGCATGCGTTGAATAAGCGCAGTTTTGTTTGGAGCGAGAGATGTTGTGACCTCCATGTTTTGCTAAGGCGACCAAACGCAGATCTGGCTTTATTTAGCTTACTGTTGACATCTTCTTCCACTCCTCCGTCAATATCCATGAAGCATCCTAAATAGCAAAACGATTTCACTTATTGTATTGGTGCGTTGTTAATTTGTATGTGGCTGTCACTTGAATAATTTATGCGCATTGCATGCGTCTTCTTTGTATTAATTTCGAGGCCAACATCTTTGGCTAGAATAACAAGCTCGTTTACTTTATCTTGCATGTCGGTAAACTTGTGCGACATAAGACAAATATCATCGGCAAAGTCCAAGTCTTCAAGATGTCGATGGAGAGTCCAAATAATACCTCTTTTTTCGAACATATCTTCTCCATGATTTCGTCGAGAACTACCGCTAAAAGTAACGGGGATAAGGGACAACCTTGCTTCACCCCAGCGTTAGTTGTGAAAGGCTCACTCATTATGTTGTTATGTTTTACTTGAAGAGTTGCGTTATTATACATTGATTTTATGATATTTATAATTTTTGGCGGCACCCGCTTTTGTTGTAATGCGGACCAAATTGCATTGCGTTTAATAGAATCGAACGCTTTTCGAAAATCTATGAAGACGAGATAGAGCGGTGTTCGCCATTCTATATATTGTTCTATTATTACGCGCAGGGTGTTTGTCTGGTCGACGCAGCTTCGATGTTGGCGGAACCCAGCCTGCTCATCCCGCAACGTTTTTTCAATGGGTTGCAGTCTATCATTTATTATGATTGCAATAATTTTATAAACGGTGTTAAGCAGGGTGATTCCCCGCCAGTTATCGCATTGTGTCAGATCACCTTTTTTCGGCAGTTTAATTATGGTGCCTTTCGTCCATGCGCTAGGTAGCCACTCATTTATCCACGCCTCGTTTATGTGCGAGTGTATAATTCTTGCCGATGTTGTTGGGTCGACTTGAAGGATTTCGGGTGGTATACCGTCTTCTCCTGGCGCCTTGTTTCTTTTCAGTTTAATTATGGCTGTTGCAATTTCAGCTATTGTGGGGGCATCAGTATTTATGGAGTTATCCACATTTTGATTTTCATTAACTTGCTGGACCAAGTGGACGGACTCGCTATCATCACCATCGATATTGCTTATTTTTTCAAAATGCTGTTTCCAACGTTTCGTTTGTTCTTCGGCGTTTGTTAATAGTTTACCGTTCATGTCTCTTATTGGTTGTGAACGGATTTGCGAATTGTTTGTATACCGTTTTATTATTTTGTAGAGCTCTTTCATGTTGTTTGATCCCGCTGCTGCTTCTGCTTCCTTTGCCATTGCTTCTGCGTAAATCCTTTTGTCGTTTCGCGCCGATCGTTTTACCATTTTTGCCACCGTTTTATATCGGTCCTTCTTCGATACATCACTTAAGGCTTGTTGCTTTATAAGATTTCGCTCCTGGATTAGACTCCAGGTGTCGTCTGAGATCCATTCCTTTCGTTCGCTTTTCTTGGTGTATCCAACGTGAGTTATTGCTATGTTTTTGAGCTTTTTGCAGGTTTTTTCCCACGATGTTATATTGTTTGGGGGAGTGTGTGCTCTAAGGTTATTTGCTATCTCTACGCGTTTTTCTTCATTCTTTAGTAATTTTAAGTCAAATCGCCTTTGTGTACGTTGGGTGTTGTTGTTACGTACACATTTTACTTTAATTTTGAGCGTTGCCATTACGAGCTCGTGGTCGCTATCAATATCGGCGCTACGTTTGTTGCGCACATCTAAGAGTGAGCTTCTCCATGATTTTCTGATGCATATGTGGTCGATTTGATTTTGTGTTTTGCCATCTGGAGATGTCCATGTATACTTGTGTATCCGTTTATGTGGGAAAAGTGAGCCTCCTATTACCAGCTGCGTTGCTTGACAAAATTCAACCAGACGTTCGCCATTGTCATTCCTCGTACCCATTCCGTGCTTTCCCATGATGTGGGATAGTCCTTCATTTTCACAACCGATTTTTGCGTTGAAGTCGCCAAGTAGAATCAGCAAGTCTCTGTTGGCTATACCATTTATGGTGGTGGTCAATTGTTCGTAGAACATGTTTTTCGCTGACTCCTCTGCTTCTTCGGTGGGTGCATAACATTGGATGATGGTGACAAATTTTTTAATATGGGAATAGAACCGCGCTGTGATTATTCTATCGTTCACTGGATTGTACGAGTGGAGGGATTTTTGCATGTTGTTTGAGATGATAAAGCCTACACCATTTTCGCTTTTGTCATCCTTTCCACTATAAATAATTTTGTTTCCATTAGCAGACGTCAGGTCTCCATTGCCACGCCATCGCATTTCGCTCATTTGTTTTTCGACTTGTGCAAGCCTTGATGTTTCTCTTAGGGTCCTCACGTTCCATTGTGCTATTCTTATCCGTTTTCGAGTGCCAAATGTTGTCATCAGGTTTGGGGGAGTTCTTTGTTTATTTCTTGTATATGTTTCATTAATCGTGGTTATTTCAGACAAGCGGGTGATTGGTCCACTGTGTCCTATGATGGTATTGGGGCTGCCAATTTAAAGCCACCATCCTGGCTTGTACTGGGAGCTCTTCTATATGGAGCCGCTTGATGCAAGACAGACGCTCGATAATATGTTCACTCTCGCAGTTCCTTTGCCGTTTTGTTCCGTGTTTGAAACACGCCTCCGGATTATTGTATATATCGCTGTTCCGATCCATCTAATCTCCACCGGTATACACTACGTATTCAGCTGCTGCCCTGCGTACGACTTGTTGGTCCACGGGAGGTATTTTATTTCCCTCCTACCCTTCGGCTGAGCCGAGGAGCATTCCCTCATCCGCCAACCGAGGGACGCGCCCGATGGAGGTTTCAAGTTCCCCACACGGGATTTGGTCCAAACTGTGGATTTCTAAATATTGTCGAAACTTAGTTTATGTTCAAATATGGACCCTATCTGTCCAATCCTTGTGGTACAACATTTTTTTGGAAATTGTTACCAAAGGTTTTCCTAGTGGCCCTGTGATAAAAAAAAGCCCTATTTGTTGATATTCCCGTGAATTTTTGAGCTTTAATCCTCATACTTTTGTGTGTTCGAACGCCCAAAATTTTGAAAATCCCCTAAATACATTTTTTTTGGGAAAAAAGTATTTCATACTTGATACTTTTTTACTTGTTTTGTTTTCTCTTATTAAAATTTAAGTGTGGCACTTAATAATTATTTACTTTTGTTATTAATTATTCTATTGCGTTTTTTCTTTCTTTCATCTGTTATTTCTTGTATTTGTTATTGTTATGTACCTATGTGTCTGCTGTTGCTTTGTGTTTGGCATTTTTATTCGTTTTAAATAAATAACCACTACCACAATTTATAAATGTAAGTACGTATCTTTTTTGTGGCTTTGTGTTTGTAAATATGAAAAATTTTTTTTACTGATTGAAAAAAAAAATTTTCAACAATTTTTTTAATCAAGAACATATTTTTTTTTTTAATCATACAAAATGTGGAATATTTTGACAAATATTTGTGTTAATATGTGAAATATTTTATCAGTTCAAGATAAACAAATTGGATAAATATTTTAGACAATATTACAATTTTATTTTATCAAACCGTATTTTTACTTTGATTGATGATATTATCGAATTTTGTTAATATGACAATTTTGTTATCGCCGGAAAATCGATAAATATTTAATTGAATTTTAGGATTTCTTTATCAAATCGCTAGAATTTTTTTTCTGTGTAGACTAAAATCCGAGAAACATTAAAAGGGAAATTTGACCGATTTTGACCTTGAAGGTGAGGTTGAATGGATTTTATGTGTTCACAATTATCATTCTTTAAAACGAGAGCTAAAACTTTTATTCTACGAGTAAACCCAAATTCTAGCGGCTTAGAAGATATGTGCCTGACAAAATGATCTTTTTTGATATCAAGGCATCAGGTTTTTTAGGGGCCCATAACCGCGAAAGTTGAAGTGATAGGGAAAACGCCGGGACACGTGTCTTCTTATTTTGGGTTTCTATTACGCTTCGGTGTCAGAATATGGTTAATAAACCATGACTCAAAAAATTACAAATAGTGTAACAAATTTTTCACACTGGTATAAACAAAAAATTATACTGACAAATTTTGAAAAAATTAAGAAGAAATGGTTTTCATTCGAATTCCACTAACAAATAGGACTTAAAGTTTATGCAATTGATTTTGGGTTTTTATTTAACAAAAAATCAACCAAAAAAGTAAATGTGAACATATTTTTATCGACATTTACTTTCGTATTTAACAAACCTTTTTATATATTTGACAATTTATTATCAAATGAAAATTTAACATAGATAAACATGTTTGTTAATATGAAAAATATTTTATCGATTGAAAAAAAATGAAGTTCTACAAAATTCTTAATTAATATGAGAATTGCTTTATCAAAATAAGTTTATACGAAAACTACAATTTTTTATTGACGATTGCCAATAATTACTTTTATCGGCAAAAAAATAATTAAAATTAATCAGATTTTCGAATTATTTTGTCAAATGGGTACAATTTTTCTTTGTAAGTTTTTACAGCGTTTTATTTAACATGCATTGATGTCCGTTTAGTTCAAATATACTAGTTCATTTACCACACAGTTGCAGTTGACTAATCGAACTAAAACTTTGCACACTATTCAGATTTGGATGGCAATACATGAATATTAAACCAAAACCAATATGGGTCCATTTTTCTTGTAGCCCCCCCACATATGGACAACGATTTGATAAACAAATTCAAATATTCAATTAAATTTTGATTAATTTTGTTTCCGATAAACGAATTGTCATATTTACAAACGTGTTTATCAAACATTTCCCCAAACATTTTCAGTTTTTTAACGTGCTGTTTTTTCACGTAGTTATTTACTGAAAACATAATAACTTTTATTTCATCGTCTTTTAAAAAGTTAGTTGCATTTTAGTTAGTGACAAAATAAATAAAACATTTGATAAAGCTGTTTATCGGATCTTTTTCTGTGCATATAGCAGTACCACCCGATTTAATGTGTTTTAAGAATTCTAGCTTCTTTTTCAGGCCGAATTGGCTGTAATTTGGCATTTGCGGATCGCAATGTTACAGAAACTTCTTCAACAAAAAGTTGGACATAGGTCAAAGTTTTGGTATAGCGGCACCACCCGATTTCAGATATTTTAAGGAATTTAACTACATTTTCGGTCTAAATTGGCTATAATTTTGTTATGAGGTTCTCAGTGGTCAACAAATGAAAAGTTAAAAATAAAAAAATAATTTAGAAAACTACAAAATAATTTTTCATTATGGAAACTCTCAAATAAAACGCTTGCATTTAAATTAAAAATTGTGACAATATTAAACGGCAAGCTTTTTATTTTAGAGATTGCATCATATAAATAAAACACTGTAACTTAATTTTTTAATAAACTGCGAATTTTTGCGATTTTAACAATGGTTTAGCAATATAGTGTACAAATATAGACGTTGAAATAATATTGGCCAAAAATATGGATTTGGGACCATAGCGGATTGTAAAAAACTTAACTTCTTCAATTTGTTTTCTATTTCTAATGTCTCAAGTGACTTTTGATTTTTAACCCAATGTTTTTTTCTTCATAAATATCCAGCGTTGGTCTTCATTATAAAACGTTTTCCGCTCATTTGTCATACTTGATAGTATTTATGTTTCATTAAATGCATCGATTTATTTGATAAACTCTAACCCCAATAAAATGTGATGCATGTTTCGAATCGTTTAGATCATGTTATTAAATTGTGATTTCAATCAATTCCCAGCTGAGTAATTGATTTTTGTTTGATGTTGACTTTCGGAACAAAGCGACGTTTGGCTATTCAATTAAATGTCAATTTGTTGCAATACATTTTTTAATGAATGCCAAAAGTATTTCTTTAATTGTTTAAATGAAAAGCGTATCACAGAATGAGTGTTTCAATAAAAAGTGTGGAATATGGGTCATTCTATAGTAAACAGAGATAGATGATTGTTTATTACAAGATTTACACTAGCTTAATTGTTCTCTTGTGAAGCTTTTTTTTCTGTCTATACAATATCACATGAATAGTTTTCCATTGAAGACCTGTGGTTCGTTTTTGAATAGCAACAGCTTTTCTAACTAGGGAGGATATTTATTCATATTATTAATCATATGCAGAAAATGTATGTATGTTCTTTGTACTACATTAAATTGCTAATTTTGTTTTATTTTGTTCAGCCTTATAAAAACATTGACATTTAAATAAATTTCGTAATAACACAAACATAAATTTCTGCCGCCACATCATTTGTCATGTGGCTTTATCTTAAGCATAATTCAATGAATGACAATCATCATAACAAAAGCAAGATCGATTACCCACCCACCATCTTGAAATATGGAATGACCTATGTGCATTTGTAAAAGTTTCCATACAAACTCTCAACTTACCCAAGATTGAGGTGTGGTACTTCATAGTGTTTGGTTATGGCCAGAGAAAAAACCCTGATATATTCATTCATTCGTTCGGTTCACTTCAGTAGCTATTAATTCAATCTGTTTATTATGCGCTTGCCCAGCAAAAGTCAAAATGCAACGCAACAAAGACAATATCAGCAACAACAAGAACAACTAATCGATCGATGTTGAGGCCTTAGCCACCACCATATCTGAGGTTGACTGCATAAAATTGGCCTATTGGCAAATGTTAACGTTTTGCGGTCAATAAACCATATTATTATCATACAACAAACATATGATTGTGGCCGCAGCAGCAGCAAAAATAGTCTAACACAGTTACAAATCTGAAGACCAGAACAAAAGTCAAAAGTGACCAAGAAGAAAAAAATCGAAAAAAACATGAATCTAATCAAACACAAAATTGAAGTCTATGGAAAAAATTACATTTTTTTAGTTTTTGCTTGAAAACAAGACAAATGTGCGGGGATTAGTCATTTGATTTAAGTGGAAATCCGCTTGTGACACAAAATCCAATTTAATGGACCAATTTGAAAAATCCCAATTTAGAAAAAAAATCAGCGACAAGCAACCATAGTTGCTGTTTGAAGTACTTATAGTTATTAATAAGCGGTTATAAACACCACAAAATTACGTGACCGATTTAATGAGTGCATGATTAAATATTGCGGTGTAATGTTTTCATTATGGAAATTGTTCTTAATCAATCTTGTTACAAAATTTTTTTATATTTATTCACTTATGATTTTACTATCTTAATGTTTGTAACTCTTGAAATTGATTCTCCTATTTCTACGGCTCGTTAAATCAAGCATATCTTCCTGACCTCTGCTTCAAAGAATTATGCCATTTTAGCTTCAATAAGCTTCCTGTTCCTTCATTTTGAGCCAACGACAAAATTCTAACATTGATTGCTGGTTCCAGAGTACAAACATTTTTGGTGTTGTAGCAGAGCATACAGTGCCTCTAAGCGAAAGTCGTACTCCTAATGACATTTTTTAATTGACTTATATCTCCGACACAAAAAGGGATATGAAGAAGGTATTTACTTACTTACTTACTTAGCTGGGCCATTACAGAACATTTGTTCCATAGACCGAACTAAGAAAAGATCCCCAATTCTCTCTGTTTTTCGCTTCGCTTTGTGGAATACCGCGCCTTTTCATTTCTTTATCCACTTGTATGCTCCATCGAAGCTTAGGCCTGCCGATTCTGCGTGCACCGCCATGTGACATGTATTCATACGCCTTTTTAGCGGGTTCATCATCGCTCATTCTTATAATATGGCCTAGCCAACGCAGTCGTTACATCTCGATACGTTTAACTATATTCATGTCTATGTATATCTGATATAGCTCGTGGTTCATACGACGTCGATATTCACCATCAACGCAAATCAGCCAGTAGATCTTTCGAAGAAGTTTCCTCTCAAACACACCAAGCGCTCCCTTATCTGCTTGTGCAAGTACCCATACTTCGGAGCCATACATTAGCACAGGTAGTATCAGCGTTTTGTACAGTGTTATTTTTGTTTGCCGAGATTTGGCGTTGTTTTTAAATGGCTTACTTAAACCATAGTAGCTAGCATCTGCCGAGGTAGACGAAGTTTTTAACTACCTCAAAATTATAGGTACCAACTTCCACAGTTGGTCCGAGCTGTACGGACGCTTTGCGCGTCGACACCATAAATTTGGTCTTTTCGCCTTTTACCGACAGACCCACATTCGCAGATTCTGCTTCCACCTTCGTAAAGGTATAAGTTATTTCCTTTACTGATCGTCCCATGATGTTTATGTCATCAGCATAAGCAAGTAACATGTGGCTATTGGTGTAAATTGTGCCATTTCTTCTGACATTTGCATCTCGTATTACCTTTTCCAGCAAAATGTTGAATAGGTCACACGAAAGGCTGTCTCCTTGTCTGAAACCTCTTTTGGTACAAAGCTCTTCGGAGAGGTTCCTTCCTATTTTAACTGAGGATCTACTATCAGTTAAAGTCATCTTACAAAGCCGGAGAAACTTAGCGGGGATACCAAATTCAGACATTGCATGGAATACCTTTGATCGGAGCGGACAGTCGAATGCTGCTTTATAATCGACAAAAAGGTGATATGTGTCGATCTTCATCTCTTGGGTCTTCTCCAGGATTTGCCGCAGGGTATATATCTGGTCAATGGTGGATTTGCCAGGTCTAAAGCCACATTGGTATGGTCCAATTATTTCGTTGACCATTGGCTTTAGTCGTTCGCACAATATCCCTGACACAATCTTATAGGCAATAGGGAGAAGACTTATGCCACTATAGTTAGAGTATACAGTCTTATCTCCTTTCTTGTGGACGGGACACCGGATGCTCAGATTCCAATCATTGGGTACGCGTTCTTCCTGCCAGATGGTGCTAACTAGCTGATGCATACACCTTATCAACTCGTCGCCTCCGGTTTTAAACAGCTAGGCTGGTAAGCCATCGGCTCCTGCTGATTTATTATTCTTCAGCCGGTTGATTGCTGTTTTTACCTCATCTTGGCCGGGCGGTATACATTCTATACCATCTTCTGGGATTGGACCTGTGGTATCATCGTCTTCGCTTCCATTAGATACCAGCAGATTGGAGAAATGTTCCTTCCATATCCTGAGCACGCTATCTGTATCTGTTACCAGATTACCTTGCTGGTCTCTACAGGGGGATATGCCTGTACCAAAGTCATCTGTTTGATGTTTCACTCTTTGGTAGAATTTTCGGACTTCATTCTGGCTCCTGTACATCTAGATTTTTTCACACTTCCGCTTTTCCATTTCTCTCTTTTTCTTGCGGAAAACACGTTTCTCTTCTCTCCTTTTCACCCGATATCTCTCTCGTGCTCTAAGCGTTGCTACTGATTGTAAAGTAGTTCTATATGCCGCATTTTTATCTTCGGTAGCAGCACGACACTCCATGAATTCCTTTGTGGAGGTCTCTGGTATCCAAGTATGGATTTTGCGGCTGTTTGCATGGAGTGGGCAATATTATGTCATTGTGTTGTTATGTTATCGGGACAAGGAGTGCTCTCATTAAGCAATTGGGCTAGTTGAGTGGAATATGCTATGGCTACCTGCTGTGTTTGCAGCCTGTCGATGTCCAACTTCCGCGTTGTGTCTGTTCGTGCTTTATTTTCAACGTTTAGACGGGTACGTACCTTTGCTCCAACAATGTAGTGGTCCGAATTAATGTTTGCGCCTCGGAACGATCGTACATCCAACACGCTCGATAAATGTCTTCCATCTATCACAACATAATCAATTTGATTACTTGTTCTTTGATCTGGAGACAGCCAGGTGCCGTTATGAATATCGAGATGATTAAATCTGGTACTGCTAACTACCATGTTTTTTGCAGCTGGTAGTAAGAACTGATTTTAATTGTAAAATCTTTGTCTTTATTATTGCTGTACGGCGTTCGCTTAGTATTTTAGCTTATTTAATTTTTTCACAATGAAAACGGGTTGTTTATTTTCTTATATCGTGTTTGTAAATTGTCGATCGAATGCTCTAAAAAGCTGCGTAAATACTTTCATATCCCTTTTTGTGTCGGAGATATAAGTCAATTAAATAAATTTCATTAGGTGTACGACTTTCGCTTGGAGGCACTGTATATGTTTGTACGTGCTTGGTCTGTGTCTTACTTACGTAGTTGGCCTCTAGAAAAAATTTGTCCCATAGGCCGAATGAAGAAAATATTTCCACTACTCTCTATTTGTTGATTTACTGCTTCAATTTGGAATACTGTGTTCTTCGACCTCGTCCTCCACTTGTTTACTCCAACAAAGCCTTGGCCTTCCAGTCCTGCGGGTTCATCATCGCTCGTTTTAACTTGATGTCGTTGTACAGCCGATACAGCTCGTGGTACATAAGTTGTCGATATTCACCGTCAACGCATTTTGGCCAGTAGATCTTTCGAAGAATTTTTCTCACAAACACACCAAGCACTGTATTATCTGCTAGCTTCGGAACCATACAACTAGCCCAATTGCTTAACGCGAGCACTCCTTGTCCCGATAACATAACAACACAATGGCAACATTTTGCCCACTCCATGCAAACAGCCGCAAAATCCATACTTGGATTCCAGAGACCTCCACAAAGGAATTCATGGTATGACCAGGAGTGTCGTGCTGCTACCGAAGAGAAAAATGCAGCATATAGAGCTACTTTGCAATCAGTAGCAACGCGTAGCGCGCGAGAGAGATATCGGGAGAATAGGAGTGAAGAGAAACGTCTTTTCCGCAAGAAAAAGAGAGAAATGGAAAAGCGGGAGTGTGAAAAAATCGAGATGTACAGGAGCCAGAATGGAGTCCAAAAATTCTACCAAAGAGTGAAACATCAAACAGATGGCTTTGGTACAGGCACATCCTCCTGTAGAGACCAGCAAGGTAATCTGGTAACAGATACAGATAGCGTGTTCAGGATATGGAAGGAACATTTCTCCAATCTGGTGGTATCCAATAGTAGCGAAGACGATGATACCACAGCTCCAATCCCAGAAGATGGTATAGAATGTATACCGCCCGGCCAAGATGAGGTAAAAACAGCAATCAACCGGCTGAAGAATAATAAAGCAGCAGGAGCCGATGGCTTACCAGCCGAGCTGTTTAAAACCGGTGGCGACGCGCTGATAAGGTGTATGCATCAGCTAGTTAGCACCATCTGGCAGGAAGAACGCGTACCCGACGATTGGAACCTGAGCATCCTATGTCCCGTCCAAAAGAAAGGAGATAAGACTGTATGCTCAAACTATAGGGGCATAAGTCTTCTCCCTATTGCCTATAAGATAGTCTCAGGGATATTGTGCGAACGACTAAAGCCAATGGTCAACGAAATAATTGGACCATACCAATGTGGCTTTAGACCTGGCAAGTCCACCATTGACCAGATATTTACCCTGCGGCAAATCCTAGAGAAGACCCAAGAGATGCAGATCGACATATTTCAACTTTTTGTCGATTATAAAGCAGCAATGTCTGAATTTGGTATCCCCGCAAAGCTCATCCGGCTTTGTAAGATGACTTTAACTGATACTAGGTCCTCAGTTAAAATTGGAAAGAACCTCTCCGAAGAATTTTGTACCAAAAGAGGTTTCAGACAAAGAGACAGCCTTTCGTGTGACCTATTCAACATTTTGCTGGAAAAGGTAATACGAGATGCAAATGTCAAACGAAATGGCACAATTTACACCAATAGCCACATGTTACTTGCCTATGCTGATGACATAGACATCATGGGACGATCAGTAAAGGAAGTAGCTGATACCTTTAGGAAGGTCGAAGCGGAATCTGCGAAAGTGGGTCTGGCGGTAAACGGCGAAAAGACCACATTGATGGTGTCGACGCGCAAAGCGTCCATAGAGCTCGGACCAACTGTGGAAGTTGGTACCCACAATTTTGAGGTAGTTAAAGACTTCGTCTACCTCGGCACTGCCATAAACACAACAAACAACATCAGTTGTGAAATAAGAAGAAGAATTGTATTGGCCAACAGATGCTACTATGGTCTAAATAAGCAATTTAAAAACAAAGCCACATCTCGTCAAACAAAAATAACACTATACAAAACGCTGATACTACCCGTGCTAATGTATGGCTCCGAAGCATGGGTACTTGCGCAAGTAGATAAGGCAGTGCTTAGTGTGTTTGAGAGGAAAATTCTTCGAAAGATCTACGGGCCGATTTGCGTTGACGGTGAATATCGACGTCGTATGAACCACGAGCTATATAAGCTATACAAAGACATGAATTTAGTTAAACGTATCGAGATGCAACGATTGCGTTGGCCAGGCCATACTATAAGAATGAGCGATGATGAACCCGCTAAAAAGGAGTATGAATACATGCCCCATGGCGGTGCACGCAGAATCGGCAGGCCTAAGCTTCGATGGAGCAAACAAGTGGATGAAGAAATGGAAAGGCGCGGTATTCCAAAATGTCAAGCGAAAAACAGAGAGGAATGGAGATCTTTTCTTAGTTCGGTCTATGGAACAAATGTTCTGTAATGGGCCAACTAAGTAAGTAATATTTTGTCCAAACTTAGATTAAGTTCGAAGATGGGTTATATCGGTTCACTCCGGTACCTCCCCCACAAAAGTTTGGAAATGTTCGGAAGATTTGTGCAAACGATAACTCTTGAAGGAAGTAACCGATTTGGTCCATACTTTGCACATCGTGAAATTTCTACCAGACTTAGATGAGGTTCCGATATGGACTTAATCGGTCCACTCCCTCATGTACCTCCCGCATTCACATTTCGGAAACGTTCAGTTTAGGACCTGCCCTCGAATAGCTTTGATTTTTGTTGTAGCTACTTGTATTCACTACGCTCCATACGACGGTATAAGTTTCATCATGGGCCATACTTCCTAAGAAAATAGCAGTGTGTAGTGGTTGGAGCGCAAGATAACTCTCGAACGGATCTGCCGATTCGGTCAAAAATGTGGCCTTCGTAATATTTTGTGCAAACTTAGTTTAAGCTCGAAGATAACCCATATCGGTCCACTCCTTCAGGTACCTCTCCCACAAAAGTTCAAAAATGTTCGAAAAATTTGTAAGCCCGATAACTCTTGATGGGAGTGACCGATTTTCGTAATATATCTACCAGATATAGAACAGGTTCGAATATGGACTTTATTTGTCCACTCTTTCGGGTACCTCCCATACAAAATTTTGGATAAATTCACTTTAAGACCTGCTATCGAATCACATTGATTTCTGTTGAAGCAACTTGTATTCGCTCCTTCTTCTTGAGAAAACAGCCCAAAAGTTGTAAAAAACCCCTATGGCACCATATGAAGTGGCTGGAGAGCTCGAACCGAATACTGCGTTCGTCCACACTTTGGATATTGTAATATTTCTTCGAATATAAGATGAAATTCGAAGGTGGTGCTTATAGGTCCACTACTTCTGGTACCGCCTCCACAAAAGTTCAAAAATATTTGCTAAAATGGTAAGCGCGATTTCTCATGGACGTAGCAACCGATTTGGTCTTAACATTGGATCTTTAAATATTGTCGAAACTTAGTTTATGTTCAAATTTAGGCCCTATCTGTCCAATCCTTGTGGTACCACCAACACAAATATTCAACATTTTTGTGTGTTTAAAGGTGAGAACACAGTCAGCTCTTAGCTTAATTTTCCTGCTTAGCTTATTTCTTCACTTGGCCGCTTATATCTTGGTATCACACATCGAAGCGTAAAATTCATGGGTGCTAAAAACATAATTATTTCAATATATCAAAAAAATAAATTTTTCAATATCAATTGTTCGTAAATAATTAGTACCGATCATAAAAATTACAGCCAATTTCTATATTTCAGATTGAACACGTGTTTATATCAAATTGAATGTCGAAACGAAATGTCAAAAATGAAGCCAGGCGAAGAATTCAAAAAAAAGCTTGGCGGAAAAATAAGCAACAAAAATCCATTGTGTTCTCACCTTAAGGGTCTGTTCGAGGATCCTTTGGACATTTTTTTTGGGAAAAAAGTATTTCAATCCACTCAGGCTGAGGGTATATCTCTGTTGGCAAAACCGACTGATACTTTTTTTACTTGTTTTTTTAATGTTGTCCCCCAGGAGTTGGGGTCTTCAGGGCTAATACGACGGAGCTGTCATGCGCATTTGCTAATCCCTTCGCCTTCGTTGGGAAATTGTGGTTAATTTCGGGTATTTGAACACCAGGTATTTGCGAGCAGCTACAGCTGTGATTATGTCAGCTACCCGTGGCGGGTAAATTCCCTGAACCTTTGGTTCAGAAATGTATGGCGGTCAGAAGGCATAAAGCGACGATGATAGGGAGGTCCTCTAAACCAAGGGCAATGGCAGCTTACTAGGACACTACATTTGTCAGATCGGGTATTACAGAGGTCTTCAATAAGACTAAGTTCTGACCTTCTAAGACAGGACATCCTGCATCCTGAGAAGACCTATCGGATTTTATGAGAATACCGTTTGGTCTTCTATCATAAGGCATTTCGGTCTTCTAAGAAACATTTCGGTTTTCTTTGAGGAGCTGTTTCGGTATTCTATGAGAGGAGCTGTCGGTCTTCCATGTTGTTGTTGTAACAGTGTTTTTGTTATGTTTATTTGTTCGTTCCTCTATTCAATCTGGCTCTGGGTCTATCTCCAGTTCCAGAAAAGTGGCTGCTTCCATGGGATGTAGCCACAGATCCACTGGCAGTTAAAAAGGTGTTGTGTGTCGTGCGGGCCCATGCCGCATACTGGGCATATGTCTTGCACGGCGCGATCGATTTCCGCCCAATACGAATTTAGGCGATTGCAATATCCCGAGCGTAGTTGAGCCAAAACTACTCTGGTTTGTCGTGGCAGCTGAGGCTCCTCAGCTGCGATAGATGGAGGATGTTCTCCGAGTACTTTATTCACACTATAATTGCTTAAGGCCTTGGCCACTGCGTCCGTGTGAATGCTATTCAATCCTGCTTGATATGCTTGTTGATCTAGGGGTTCTCTCCTGTATCGTTGGACCTCTCCCTCTAGAGCATGGATATCCTTCCTTCCGGACCTACCCACAAGATGGTGATTGGGATGGCTCACACGATAACATCCAAGCAGGTACTGCAACGAAAGCATCTCATTGTGTTGCTTTACAGGAAGAATTTTTGCCTCCTCATGTAGATGGTCCACTGAAGATTTGAGGAGGCACCCTGTCGCTGTTCTCAGAGCGGCATTCTGGCAAGTTTGAATCTTTTTCCAGTTTGAATCCCACAATCTCGGGGACCAGACTGGAGCCGCATAGCCTACCACAGACCGACCTATCGCGTTATACGTGGCCAACAAGGTTTCTTTATCTGCAACCCAAGTGCTGCCGGCCAGGGACTTGAGGACCTTGTTCCTACTTTTCAACTTGTCGCAGATAGCTGTGGCGTGTGCGCACGGCGTGAATGTAGTGTCGAATGTCGGAATTCTGCTACCGTCGACCACGACATTCAACTCACGTCCAAACTGCGCTGTCCATGTGGTGAACAGAGTGGCTGTAGATTTTGTGGGGGAAATCTGCATATTCCTCGAAAGGAAAAAGGTGGTAAGATCGGTTAAATAGTTGTTCAGTCTCTCACAGATGTCATCAGGATAGGTACCCGACGCCAGGATCGTGCAATCATCCGCATACGTCACGATCTCAATGCCGTCTGGAGGGGTTGGAATACAGGAAAGGTAGCGGTTAAACAATTCCGGAGATATCACCCCACCTTGGGGAACTCACTGTTTCACTCTACGGGGTTTGGACTTCTTATTCCTGAATTCCACGTACGACTGGCGTCCACACATATAGTTGACTATCCAACGTTTCAAGCTTGGCCGGATGGTTGTCTGCTCAATGTCCTCAAACAGCGTGGAGTGCCTGAATGTATCAAAGGCTTTTGATAAATCAAGCGCCACCATCACTGTTCTATCGCACGGCCGTCTCTGGTTGAGTCCTTTACAGATATATGTGGTAATGGCGTGCAGCGCTGTTTTCGTGCCGTGCTCCTTACGGAATCCATGTTGATGATCGGCAACATGATAGCTATTTCTGATACTGGGCAGGAGCAAGGCCTCAAGTGTCTTTGCTATGGGCGACAAAAGCGAAATCGGTCTGTACGATTTACTTTTGCTGGCATCCTTGCCTGGCTTCCGTAGTGGGACCACCCTGTCCATTTTCCAGACTTCGGGAACAACGAGGGTGGCTAGCGACAAGTTGAAGACTTTGGTGAGATACTCGACTCCCGGCTCATCCAGCTGCTTCAACATTACCATGGAGATTCCATCAGGGCCCAACGCTTTGGATGATTTAGCGTTCCTGATGGCATTGGCAACATCATCCATTGTAAATTGTGGTGGTTCATCCTCGGCAGGAAGAGATCTGATGCGACGTAATACTCTTCTCTTCACCCTGTCACTCTCGGGATGCACGACAAACTGTCGATTGAAATTACTTGCTCACCTCTTCGGGCCAGTCAACGTAACGTCGCCAAACATGACTGAGGTCCTATCAATCCCACGGCAGCGGGTTCTTTCGTACCGGATTGACCCGGAACAACACAAAACCAATGTTCCGGCCAGCGGCTGCCACCACAGTGTGTACATGTTCGTATTTGTCGGTCTTCTATGGGAAGATATGGTTGACTTCTTTGAGAAAACCTTCTTGTCTTCTACGATAATATCAACCTGTTAATCTTCCGGTCTTCTGTAAGAATACCTTCCGCTCGTCTATGAGAAGAGTAGCCGGCCATGTATCAAAAACCCTTGGGTCTCCTAAAAGAAGATATTTCCTGTATTCTAAAAAGAAGACCTATCTCGCCTGTTATCAAAAGCCCTTCAGGTCTTCGATTAGAAAAATGGCTGGTCTTCTTTCAGAAAACCTTCAGATCTTCTTAGAGTAGACCATTATTTCGATGTGGCCTTCATTTTGACAGAAATTTAAGGTTCCAATTATTTTATTTCTATGACCCTAGAGAAGGGTCTTGTCCATCACTGTGTGTATTTTCGGCATCACTGTTGGTATTTCGAAACGCAACATACCCTTAGATTAATCAAACCACAGCATTATTTCATATCATATATTATTTAATATTCGCCTTAGTGACAACCTAGTCACGACTGCCTTAAAATCATTCAAATCAACGCTTATTTCCTTAATAATTTATATCGTCTACCTAATTGCAAACCAAGTGGAACTTAAAATAACCTTTCACCTAGTCTGCAAACAAACCACCGGTATGAATAATGAGTTCATAAAAAGTTATTTCATTGCTATGTTAATAAAGAAAAATTATGAAATAATGGTTTCCAATACCAAACAACTGACCAAATATGGTGATTGTTGATTTTTCCGAAAAATAAATTAAAAATATATGTAATTCAAATTACTTTTGTTCGATTTTCCAATTTGGTAAAACAACTTCCTTTAATCGGGTCACATTTTGTTGTTATTATTTCAAACAAATTAACATTAATCTGACACTCAGCTGACTCAGCTGGCCAAACCCCAAGTGAATATTTTAAACAGGTACCATGGTGAAGAGAAAAAAACACACAATCGCCCAGCCAAACAACTACCGGAGATCATCACAATAAGTATTTTTTATTGCTAGTCAAAAAAGTTGTTACCATTTCAAATACTACATTTTATGAGTCGGACTATAAAACAATGAATTATAAAAAAGAAAAAATGTTGGGATTAGTAAAAGTATTTTTTTTTGCTATGGCCACTAAACAGCTGTTTTTCCAGCTTTGTTTCTCTTGTCTTTTTGTCTTCAACTTTGTTGTATTTAATTTTTTAAGGCGACACAAACAGCCAAACCAATTTTGCTGACTTCTTAAATTGCTGTTCGTGTTGCTAATGTGTCAGCAACAAAATGCTGCAGTTCAACCAAACTACAACAAGCAAGCAATTTCGATACCGGTTGCCGGGCTGTTGCGGCAACATCTAGAAGCGCTTTACTTGCACTGCTGCTTCGTACGGCATTACTACTGCCTTACATTATGTCTTAGATTTTCCCTCATTTTTATTTAGTGCTTGGCAGAAAATATAAGTTAAGCATAATTTTTTCGGCTATAAATACTATTTGCAATTGGAACAAGTTATCCAAACTCAAGTTAACTCTGTTAGCCATCAGAACTATCTACCAACCATCATATTTGTCTTCCTTTTTGTTGTGAAGAAATAATAAAAAATCCTTTGAAACAAAATGTTTAAGTTTGTAAGTAAAGTGTAAAAAAGCGTGTAAATAAAATACGAAAACAAATCTTGAAATTTCGTGAACAAGTGCAAAAAGGACAAACAACCAACATTCTAAAGACAATGCAAATTATAAAAATAATAAAGTGATTACAATTTATAAAGAAAATAAATAAATGATCCTTAGCAGTGGAGACTAACTTCACGTCTACTATAAAAAAACATTTAGAATTTGCTGCAGATATGAACAAAATTGTGAGGACTTACTATGAGAAAAATATTGAGGTCCTTATTCTGCAAAAAATAAGAACAAAATCATCGAAACCAAAAAGCATAAAGTTTTGCAACAAAGTAAACTTCGGATCCGTAGAAAAAACAGACTATGGAACTCGTAAAGTCCCACTTGTGTGGAAAAGATTGTCAAAAATAGTTTTAATCGAGCTACCGCCTCGAAATAAACATAGTTAAACATAGCTTTATAACGAGGCCCAAAGATAGAAAAAATGTTGGCGGATGTAATTCCACATTTCGGTGTAGCCCCATATAAAGGTACCGCCCAAATTTTTTACCCTCCACCAAAAATGGAGGTTATAATTAAATATGTTATTCCGTTTGTAACACAACGAAATGTTCTTCGGAGACCCTATGAAGTATATACATTCTTGATCAGGGCAAAATTCTAAGTCGATATAACCATGTCCGTCTGTCCGTCCGTCCGTCCGTCTGTTGAAATCAAAATACAGCTCGCAATTTTTAAGATAGAGCTTTGTAATTTGGTATAGGAATTTCTATTACTCCTAGAATGTTTGGTATTGCAAATGGGCTATATCGGTCCATGTTTTGATATAGCCCCCATAGAACGGTACCACCCGATTTTCGGTATTTTTAAGGTTTTAGCCATATTATCACTACGAAATGGCTGAAATTTGGTACTGAGTCATCATTGGGGGTATAAAACATTACCCCAGAAATTTGTCGATATAGGTCCTCGCCTTCTTATAGCCCCCATAAAACGGTACTTCCCGATTTTCGGTATTTTAAAGGTTATGTTCACAATTATTCACTGAAATCGCTGACATTTGGTAGCATATCTTCATTTGAGGTATAAAACTTCCCATATGAAATTTATCGGTATTGATCCTCGCCTTCATATAGCCCCCATAGAATGGTACCTCCCGATTTTCGGTATTTTGAAGGTTGTGGCCACAATAATCCACCGACATGGCTGAAATATGGTATTTAGTCTTCGTTAGGGGTATACAACTTACCTCCAGAAATTTGTCGGTACAGGTCCACGCCTGAATATAGCCCCCATAGAGCGGCACCTCTCAATTTTCGTTATTTTGAAGGTTGTGGCCACAATAATCCACCGATATGGCTGAAATTTGGTATTTAGTCCTCGTTGGGGGGTGCCTCCCGATTTTCGGTATTTTAAAGGTTGTGGTCACAACAATCCACCGACATGGCTGAAATTTGGTATTTAGTCTTCATAGGAGGTATAAAACTTTCCATTTGAAAAATTGCAACCAAATTTTTGTTGTTGTTGCGTTCTAAAAATAAACACATCCCAAAAACTAGTACAGTTAAATGTGACTACATGTGGGAGACAATTGCAGCTGTGTGGAAATAAAGTCCGCCCTGCAAAAAACTCGTAAATGAATAAGATTATTAGTGTTGGCAATGCCATCTGCCTTAAAAAATCCGCTGTATTGAATTACTAATTGCAAATTTGCAATAAATTCCGTATATATAGAAGGAAAAATTTAGGGTAGAGATTGCCACACAAAATACACCTGATGAGCGCTTCTCACCAAAGTGCGGAACATGTAGTGTAGTGGTTTGTGATGACAAATTCTCCGACATTATTTTTCATTTACAAAAATCTTCTGATGATACAGCTCGTCTCGAAAGAGAAGATAACAAAACTTTCCATTTGAAATTCATCGTTATTGATCCTCGCCTTCGTATAGCCCCAATAGAACGGTATCTCCCGATTTTTAGTATTTTGCAGGTTGTGGCGACAATAATCCAACGACATGGCTGAAATTTGGTATTTAATCTTCGTTGGTATTTTGAAGGTTGTGGTCACAACAACCCACCGAAATGGCTGAAATTCGTCGGTATAAGTCCACGCTTCGATATAGGACCTATAGAACGGTACCTCCCGATTTTCGTAGTTCTGAATGTTCTGATGTCAATATCCCACCGAAAGACTGAAATTAAAAAAAAATATATTTCGGAAGAGAATTATCAGTAGTAAATATTGAAGGTGAACAAATTTTAAGAATATTTTGATCTGAAACGATCGCATTTTATTGGGAAAGGGACCAAAAAAGCCCCTTAATGGACGCCTGAGGGTTAAAAAATATGAAAACTGAAACCAGCGACCCGAAAAACATAAGACCCCACGTTTAGGTCTAAATCCATTTATTTTTAGAGTTTTGGCCAGGTTTTTCGTAAAATTGGCCACTGTGCAAAGGGGGAATACTCCAGACCCAAAGCAATCATATGATTCAATCTTCAACAATAACAAAACAAACAAAAACAGCGAAGGCACGTGCAAAGGGAATTTTAAATAAATTCCAACAACTCACTTACAGGTAACTGTGTTGAGGTTTTTCAACTTACAGAAATCGATGATTTCTTAGTTGAATCGTGCTGTCAGCTTGCAAATATTTTGTTATTGGAAAGCCGAAAAAATAGCATCATTCTCATTAACTTGAGAATACTCAATGTGAATACTCCAGACTTAAAGCAATTTTTGAAAAACTTTTTTTACATTTTTTTTTAATTTTAGAATTTTTGTGGTTTGTTTAGTGGTCTTTGATATTTTTTAATAGATTGGAATATTTGAATAACTCAAAAACGCACATATTTTGATGCAAAATATGAAAAATACTCAAAGATACCTTATTTGGTCCTTTTTGATGTATCGGATAGCTGAAAGTATTATCTGTCGAACAAAAAAAAAAAAAAAAAAAAAAAAAAAACAGAAAAAATCGTTCAAAAGTTACAGAGTTTTGACCAGGAATACACGATTTTGAACCACTGTGGAGAGGCAGAATTTTTTATTGGGCAATACATTCATTATCGTGAGATAATGAAACAATAATCTCTAAGAGACCCTGTTGGCACCAACTAAAATGACTGATAAGCAGGATACAGTATGAACTGAATACCGAATTTGGCAGATATTAGCACAGTGTAAGGCTTCTTCCAAACGTACATCAAGTTGCAGGAAAGTCAATCTGGAGCAACACCCTCAGGTATCTACTTTAAAAGAGTTATAATTTTCGCTTAAGTGTAATTTAAGAGCTTTTCGAGGATCGATTTGAATTTTTTACCAAAGGTACAACTTGTAATCCTGTTGACAGGATATAATAGATTTCCTTGACAAATCCATGCCTCCTGGTCCAAAGGCTCTAATAAATTCACGGTGACCAACGAAAGTTCAAAATTGTCAATAGTTCAAAATTCCCATTTAATCGCAAATTAAAGGCTGTTCGAGGATTGTTTTCAAATTTTCATTGAATTAAGTACTTGTGATACAAGATTTTGTTGTGGGACGGTCCATGCTTTCTGACATAATAATAAAAAATCATGCTGCGGCCAACTAAAAAGGGCATGTTGTCCTAAATACTACATATCAAACAGAAGTTGCGTGAGAAATTTAATTTTCTTAATATATTTAGAAAGGCAATTTGTTTAGAGAGCTTAGCTATATTTTTTTGAACCGGGAGTCGTATACCCTTATATGTCATCAAAAACCCACTTTGGTTTAAATAATTGGTGGCATATATCCCAAACACCACGTTTGGTGGTCAACTTAAACATTGCTTTACAACAATAGTCAAAACGATAATTAGTCCATCTATAATTTGCCAGCTCTAGCATCAAACCCCTTGACGCCATGGTGGACGTCCTATCTCTCAAGCCGACGTTAACTGCCAAGAAAAGTTTTCAACATTAGCTACCAAAGTAGATCCTGACAAGAATCAGCCGAAGGATTACCAAAAAGCTACAGTTAGATAAAAAAAAAATTCTGGATGGAATTCTGTTGCTATACTCAGACTAATACCAATATTACTACTACAAGTCCGAGTAAATTCACATGGGCTATTAACAGCTTCTCTTTCTACAAATACCCGGGCCCAGATGGAAGTATACCAAAAACGCCACAAAATACTGAGAGCATAATTAACCCTTTGAAAAAGGGAGAAGTCAAACAACAAATCTTCCAGTCAACACGTTTACCTTAAAGGACGCTCGACAGACTCAGCCCTACACCAAGTTGTTAGGATTATTGAGAACAATACACCTTAGGTGCCTTCGTGGATATAGAAGACGCTTTCAACAACTTTAGTACATTAGCAGTAGAACAATCTCTAGATAACTTCAGTAGCTGGATAACAACCAGAACTGCAGAGCAGTCAAAGCACGTAAATCAAGGAACTGCACCACTTCTTTGACTCCTTGTTATTACCGAAATTCTAAGCAAATTGTTTATGTAAAAGATGTGGGTAAATCTGCCCACAGAAAAGATACACTGTTGGAGCAATCATATTCCAGAAAAGAAAAAAATTGTGTATTAAAAAACCAAAAATATATATTGTTCATGCAATAATATATTTTATGTCATTATGGTGCTGATACAAAATATATTGTTTAGTCAACAATATGTATTTTCAGGTATATATTTAAAAAACCCTATTATGGTCTTAGAATACGATTGCTCCTACAACGTCTCCTCTCTGTGTATGGTTTGTTTCAGACCGTGCTGAGTGACATGAGACCCTGAAATCACTGGATACTTGGGCCACAAGGTGTGACCTGAGGGTGTATCCAGGGAAAAGTGATTTGGTGCTATTTACTACAAAAACAAAATATGCAGTTCTCAATCTTTCACGACTAGGAAGTCAAGAAATGGCCCTATGACTTTTAAGCCAAAGCAAGTAAAAAGAATCAGCCGGCTTTGCCGACAGAGATATACCCTCAGCCTGTGTGAATTAAAATATTTTTTTTCTCGAAAAAAAACGTATGTTTTAGGGGATTTCAAAATGTTGGGAGTATGAACTTCCCGACAAAAATATGGACTAGGGTAAAAGCTCAAAGCTTCGAGAGTTGCCATGCGATCCAGCCACTACATATGCTGTAATAGCGATTTTTTACACTTTTCGGGCTGTTTTGTCAAGAAGTATGGACTTGTCCCTGATAAAGATTTTAGCGTCGTAACGGAAACAGAAATCAACAAAAATCAATGTGATTCGAGAGCAATTATTAAAATGAATTTATCCGAAATTTTGTTTGGGAGGTACCCGAAGGAGTGGACAAATACAGTCCATATTGGGACAGGATCTATATCTGGCAGATATATTACGATGTGTAAAGTATGGTCCAAATCTGTCACTCCTGTCAAGAGCTATAGTGCGCACAATTTTTACGAAAATTTTTTAACTTTTGTGCGGATGTACCTGAAGGAGTGGACCGATATGGCTTATATTTGAACTTAAAATAAGTTTGGGTAAAATATTACGAAGGCCAAATTATATACCGAATCGGCATATCCTCTTGAGTTATCTTGAGCTTCAACAACTACACACGGCGTCACAGTGGTTTTTTTGTATCTTTCAGGCTATTTTCTCAGGAAGTATCGACCTGCCCATGATGAAACTTGTACCGTCGTATGGGGGGAAGTGAATACAAGTTGCTGCCACGAAAAACGAAGCGATTCAAGAATAGGTCCTAAACTGAACTTCTCTAAAATTGTGTGTGGGAGGTACCCGAAGAAGTAAACCGATTGAGTCCATATTGGAACCTTATCCAAGTCTAGTAGGCATTTCTCGATGTGCAAATTATGGACCAAATCGGTTACTCCCTTCAAGAGTAATGGGGCGCACAAATTTTCCGAACATTTTCATACTTTTGTGGTGGAGGTACCGGAAGGAGTGGACCGATATAACCAATCTTCGAACTTAAACTAGCTGGACGAAATATTGCGAAAGCCAAATTTTGGACCGAATCGGTTTATCTGTTCGAGAGTTATCGTGCGCTCCAGCCAGACAGACGGACGGACATTGCTCAATCGACTCCAACTTGTTTTAAACACATTTCGTCCAAACATACTTGAGGTCTAAAACCATTATTTCGATGAGGCACATTTTGCCCATATTAAAGTGTAAAGGGTGTTTTTTTAAGCCCGATAGAACTTGAAATTGTAAAAAATAACACAAAAAATTAAATTGTAATCAAAATTTTTTTTTATTCGAAATATCGATACGTGACATTTACATTTGAAAATGATTTCCGGCATGTGGGCACCGCGGCTGTTCTTGACGAAGTGCATTCTGGACGTCCATTTTTTGGCCACTTTTTCGAGCACTGCTGGCCGTATGTCACGAATAACACGAACAATGCTGGCCTCCAAGGCATCAATTGTTGCTGGTTTATCAGCATAAACCAGTGACTTCACGTAGCCCCACAGGAAATAATCGAGAGGTGTCAAATCGCACGACCTTGGAGGCCAATTGACAGGTCCACTTCTCGAAATCAACTTATCGCCAAATTTTGATTTCAATAAGTCGGTGGTTGCATTCGCCGTATGGCACGTAGCGCCATCCTGTTGAAACCACATCTCCTCCGGATCAATGTCATCCATATTTTCAAACAAAAAATTATTGATCATGGTGCGGTAACGATCTCCATTGACCGTAACGCGAGCTCCGGCCTCATTTTTGAAGAAATAAGGTCCGATGATGCCACCAGCGTGAAAACCGCACCATACGGTGCATTTTTCTGGATGTAATGGAGTCTGTAGGGTCTCTTGTGGATTGGTCTCACTCCATATGCGGCAATTTTGCTTATTAACAAACCCGTTAAGCCAAAAATGCGCCTCATCGCAGAACACAATTTTGCGATAAAACAACGGGTCGAATCGACGACTGATTTTCAAAGTAAATTTGGATAATTTCGTAACGTTGTTCATGCGTGAGTCTATTGATGATGATTTGTCAGAGTAAACTGAAACAAATAAAAAAAAAATTCATCAACATTTAATTTTTTGTGTTACTTTTTACAATTTAAAGTTCTATCTAGCTTAAAAAAACACCCTTTATATACCCTTTCTAGTCAAACGTACCAAGTTCAAAAACCACGGAACCTGGTGCTAACTGTTAGCTGGTCTACTGATAACCATGCAAAACGCCATATACTCCACACTTGGACTAGTACAGTTGCTGCGGAAACGAAGAAGAGGAGCAAACGGTTGATCACCTCCTCTGTTCCCGCCCTGCACATATGAAAGCTCTAAAACGACCGTTCCTACACGATCTCGCTCTGACAACTGAACTATGTATATCCCTCTGTGCCCAAAGTAAATGTTGCGTTTATTGTCCAATTTGGATGAAAATAAAGGAAGGTCATGTTGACCCTTAGGAAGAACACCATTGCTTTTGGTAAGAATCGGTTAGATATATAGCTCCCATATATATTTTCAGCCGAAATCACGACGATCAATTATAATGTTTAGATGGACGAACTTTAGTCTAATTTAGTAAATTATTCTTCAACTATTTCAAAGGTTGCTTTTAATGTTCGAAACGTCCGGCGACACTGGCAAGTAAATTATGTTCTCATCAGCGTCTCGCATAATATTATACTCAACAGGATGCTGTAAAATTTCTGAAAACTGACTGTAAATTTTTTGACCATGTTAAAGGACCATTGGACATGTATGACTTTTATATACTGTATTGCATGGTTTAGATCTTAAGCCACATCGCTATACACCAATTATTCTCGAAAGCATTTATTATGCAATCTCTCTGTAGTTTAATCATGGCGGCATTATATAAAATATGGTAAACTCTTGGCCATCATAAGTGCTATTTGACCTCGTCATACCATCCGATTGAGTTCCTTTATATAAAAGCAAGGTCTGGCCGAAGTTTGCATACCCTGCGTACGCCGTTAAGTTTAATGCATTTCCATTGCCTTTTGGTCCAGACTGCAATAGTTATATCTCCATTACTACGATCATATCATATTTCGCACATCACCTTAATTCATCGTTTCTATGATCAAAACCATTTATCATTTATTGCAATAATTTCTCATTTTCTTTTTTTCGCAGGTCCTTGTCACATTGGCTCTTGTTGCTAGCGCTGCTGCCGCTCCCGGTTATTTGGGTGGTGGCTATGCTGGTGGCTATGGTGGTGGCCACGGTCTCTTAGGTGGTCATGGTTTAATTGGTGGCCATGCAATTGCTGCTGCTCCAGCCATTTCATATGCTGCACCAGCTAAGTATGCTGCTCCAGCTATTTCATATGCTGCACCAGCTATTTCACATGGTCCTGCCATCTCCTATGCTGCTCCAGCCATTACCAAAATTGCTGCTGCTCCAGCTATCTCGTATGCTGCTCCAATTGCTAAAGTTAGTTATGCTGCCCCCGCTCTGGGCTACGGTGGTCATGGTTTGGCCTTGGGAGGCTACGGTGGTCATGGTCTGGGCTACGGTGGTCATGGTTTGGCCTTGGGAGGCTACGGTCATGGCTTGGGCTATGGCGGTCATGGTTTGTCTCATGGTTGGTAAATTGTGGTAAAATAAAAAAAAAATATGTGACAGAACACAGTATTTATAATTTTTTGGCAAACAACTAAATTTAATTGTTGGAAAATGAAGACGACGTTGAAAGAGAATGCATGGGGGAATTGTTGTTAATTCGAGTGAAACGAAAATTTTTGTTATGTATAATTAAATGAGTGTATATATTGTAAATAATAATAAAAATCTAATTAAATACTCCAAATGTCTTTGTTTTATTTTCAACATGTTTTAATCAATGATACCATCAAATAAAAAAGCATATTAATGTAAGAAAACGATGCATTTCTAAATAACGATTTCAATAAAATGAACATTTAAACAGATTACGATAAAAATCCCAATATTAATCTTGGGGATCTTGGGGCTGGTTGTTATTCAACTTCTGTAAAGTCATCGACAAACTTAGCCTATAGTCCAGGGGCCTAATTATGTGATTCGATTCGATCGTGAATTTACTCGTGAATAAGTTTTCGACACGTGAAAAAAACGGCATGATAAGACTCGATCGAAATCGTTGATCGAATGTTTCGAGAGTAACCGGTAATCGAACTATGTGTTTTTCAGGGAATGTTATGAAGGTAGATGTCAAAAAATGTTTTTTATTTCAAAGCAAAAACTAAAAAACAAAATTATGGATGAGAAATGTAAATATTTGTGAAATTTTTTGAACAATACATTGAATAATAATTTCGGAATGAAGTTGTGCTAAGAAAATATGAAAATTAGTAATGTTTGCAAAATTGTTTTGACATTCTTGTTACAGTTTGCTAATACATCTACCTTAATAATTCTCTCTCAAAATAAATGAGAGAATTTGGTGGGTGTTTTGACCTAGCCTCTCTGAGAGAGTATTTCCTTTGGTAAACAACGGTTGAACTGTTTAAAATGCACTTTATTAAAAGTTGTTCACCTATAAAATGAAGGCTATTAATATTAAATAATTTTTTGTTTTGCAGAAATTTATATTTTTTCAACTTGTATTTAAACGACTGCAAACACTAATTTTTGGTTAATGATAGCATGCATATGTATTTATTTTAATTCTAATTTTATCACAATTTCTCAAAACGACTGAAAAGGACTTTTCTCAATTATTTTGTGTAAAAAATGCTCACAATTATTTACTAATATTATTTTACATTTTACATTTTTACATTTTAAACAAAAATACAGTGAGAAATCTTTCATTTCGTTTATTTACGATAGGACATTTGGCTACGAGAAATTAGTCCCAAATTTATACTCAATTTCTCGATAATTTTACTCGATAACGAATGTTGTCATCCCAACTTTGAGTACTCGGGTCGAAACAACTCGATATCGAATCACGTAATTAGGCCCCAGATTTATTAATCCTTCGTAAAAAAATCGGGAAAATGTCGCCCACAAAGTGGAGCGAATTAATAAGACACAAGAAACAAATAAGACAGGAAATTAGTTGCAGGAACAAGGTCCTTGCGTATACTAGGCTTTTACTATGTTATCAGACCACGTACATCAGCATAATTGGCATCAATGGAGAGGTCAAGAATTCCGCTTCTAAATATAACGTACAGGGATGGAACATATCTTCCAGAAATTAAGATATATTCATTATACTAAAAATTATACCAATTTTCACACAAAAGTTTTGGTCCACTTAAACCGCTAAATACAATCTGATCATCATGTTAAATTGCAAGCTTCTTCGCTGTCGTAAACACAAGCCTTATTTAAAAGTTCGTCGGTTGGGCTATTATTGCATAATACAGCCCAGCGCCAAAATAGGGAAACATTTTGTTTTTTTTTAACCCCTAAATATTTTACGATCATTAACAATAGGAGTCTGTTCTTATCTGAGACCAACCTTCACACAAAATGTGGATTGGTGGATAATTGCGGCCTGGAGTTTGTATACCAAAATTTGTCTACAACGAATATTTCGAGGTGTTACATGAATTTTCGGAAAAAAAAACACTTTTCCACTTTGTGGTGGAGGCTATGCAAATTGCATTACTTATCCATTTTTTTATCGATTTTATTACTTTGTGTAAAGTTTACTTATTTACTTGCCACCGTGATGCAATGGTAAGCACACCCGCCTTCCGCTTCAATACCTGTACTTTTTTTGATAAAATTCTGTCGCGTTTGGGAGATAATTGGATGTCTTTGGACTTATGACCTTTTCTTTGTACAGTTTTGTATTTTTGTAGGGACTTACGACCTTTTCCTACAATTTACGGACGTTTTTAAAATAAAATATGTATACTTGACAAAACAATGTGGAAAGTTTGTTTTGTCCAATATTCGTGTAACATCGCGAAGTATTGTATGTGTGTCCGTCCATCCGTTAACAATTGTAATAAAACTCCAAGCCTCAATTTTGGACCGATCGTCATGAAATTTTGTGGAGAGGTCGGGATCCGACCAGAAGTGACCCCATTAGGTGTTGGTTATGATGGAAGGTGTGAAATGGACCAAACCCAAAAAATTTACCCGACTTTATAGCTGTCCTGTAGATCGCATTAATATTCCGATCGGAGCGAAATTTTGAGAATGATTTGAGTTGAAGACAAAGAATAAGCTTGCAATTTAACATGGTGATGAGGTAATTGTTAGCGGGTTTAATGTACCAAAACTTTTGGGTGAAATATTATATATAAAAGACAATGTATGATGTTTGTATGTTCCGCATAGACTAAAAACGGCTGAAGCGATTTTTTATTTATTTGAAAATTTCAGAAAATTTTCAAGGAACAACCGAGGTGAAAATAGGCTTTGTTTTTTTTTTGAATTTCGGAGGGGGCGGGGACTGGTCCTATTTTTTATAAAACGCTTTTTTGCAAAAGTTATTGGCCAGAAAATTAATTTGCGAGGCAACGGTTGTTGAATCTCGGACCCTAATTACTTATCCCATGTAATTTTAAGATTATGCACAGGGATGTCCCTTGGTGGAAGTAGTCTATATATTTTGTTGAATTTCGGAGGAGCGAATTACACCTGTGCCCTATTTTTACAATGCGCTATATATATATATATATATATATATATATATATATATATATATATAAAACTTACGAACG
Source organism: Musca autumnalis (assembly GCF_047663935.1). Classification (NCBI taxonomy): domain Eukaryota; kingdom Metazoa; phylum Arthropoda; class Insecta; order Diptera; family Muscidae; genus Musca; species Musca autumnalis. The sequence goes on along the minus strand of NW_027411977.1, from coordinate 39,188,982 downwards.
ATTCTGTTTCCCCAATCTTGGGTACATATTTTAGCAATAAAACCCAACCACTCCCACTTTCTTAAATATGCTACAAATCAATGGAAATACCACATGTTATGCATAACGAATCTTTATTGGAATCTTATTGGAAAGCGAACGAATCTTTTTGGAAAGCAAGTGTTTAGATTAGAAGGCAACATATCGATAGCTATAATTTCATCTCTTATATAAGATACATTATAAGAAGGTGGACACAGTCTGCATGCCTCAAATCATCAGTTATTTGGCGGTATGTTAAAATTGCATATCGACACCAACAGGGAGGGTATAATTAAATTTGTCCTTCAGTTTGTATCATATCGATATATTCAGCGGAGACTCGGTATAACAATGACCGTCTGTCCGTCTTTTTAAATTAAGATACAGGTCGCAATTTTTAAGATAGATCTCCGTGATTTCGTATAGAAGTTTTTGTTACTTCTACGATGTTTGGTATTGACACTTCCATATAGCCCGCATAGAACGGTTCCTCCCGATTTCCGGTATTTTGAAGGTGTGACATCAATATTCCTCCGAAATGGCTGAAATTTGGTATTTATTCTTCGTTTGGGGTATTAAACTTTCTCCCATAAATTTGTCTATATGGGTCCACGCCTTCATATAGCCCCATAGAACGGTGCCTCCCGAATTGCGGTATTTTGAAGGTTAGTCACATTGTTTTACCGAAATTGCTGAAATTTGGTATTTAGTCTACTTCATAAACGAAAGGAAACCAATTGAAGTAAAATTCAATACAACTCATGGTGGAGGGTGTAACAAGTTCGGCCTGGCCGAATTTAACGACGTTCTTACTTGTTATTGATAGCCAATTGCATATCCCAACTAATTTGCGATGCAAAAAATATAATTGGCATAAGAAAAGGTAATATAAACTGTTCCAAGGGCCAGCAACGTGGACCGGTTCGGCTAATATTTAATATAAAACATGACACATTGCACTTACGACCATGTATTTTGCCTTACGACCTTTTCCTTCAATTAAATTTCATGATTAATTCCGTTAATGTATGTGGTTTCTTAGCTACATTGTAATCCCAAATAGTGTCCTTTTCTGTCTTTCCAAGTATTTCTGTCCCAACTCCCTGCATCTTTTGTTTTTGTCTGCAAACCATGTAGAAACTTCAGCATGTAATGTCTACCTGCGTTTAGGAAGTTTATCATCAGAGCTTTCAGAATCACTGTGAAAACCATAGGGAACTAGACCCATGACACCATCGTCTAATTCCATTCCAAATTCATACTGCCTTTTGTTAATAAAAACCATGATGTCCTTTTAGTTTAATAACATTTCAATCAATTATTATTTTAGAATCATTTAATAATATAACATTGCACTTACCCGTCCGTTAGAAGGTATTATTTTATTGAATTCAGAATGCAAACTAATCTCGTTATGTGAATAAATGTCCCTATAGAAACCACAAATTACCAGTTGATAATGTTAAGTAAGATATAAGACAGTAAAAACAGTAAACATTTATATTTTTTTTACAAATTTTTCAATATATCAGGTATTTGAACACATACAGCATCCCAATTTGTATAAATGAAAAGGCCAGAAGTCCATCTTTCATAACCAGTTCGCTTATAGGGGAAAATAGATTTCAAATGTAAATTTTCGTTGCAATATAGAAATTATCACATTTTTGTTCAAACGTTTGGTCCACAGGCTCCGCCAAATATCATTCGATTTTCATTAAAATGTGTAGGCTAGTTCTTTACATTGTACCCCAACCATGGATGACGTTAAACTTTATATCTGAACTACATTATCTGTTTTGACCTTTACTATCATCCTGTAACAGAAACTCGATTTCCAAAAAAGTGGACTTACGACCTTTTCCGACGGAGCAGACGATATATATTATTTCCTTTTTGTGATACCTGTTTGTCTATGTTTTCGTATTTCAATAGCTTTTCAATGAGGTCTAGGTCTTGTTTTGATGCTAAACGCATCGTAGAATCTGAAGAACCATCTGTTCTGAAAATAACCATGCGCGGCTTCAACAAGAACTCCTAACCATGACATTCTCATTGCTGCTGGACCCCTGTAAAATGTCCTACAGGAACGTTAGTCGTATCATTTTATCTACAGTAGAAGCTCTCGGATGGGACCCCAACAAATATAAGATCTTTAAAATACTCGCAACAATTTCAAGAAAGGGTTAAGATACCCCAAAACAAGGCTATTTGCGTGCACTGGCATGGAAAACTAATACCAGGTATACCCAAAACAGAGCAGAAATAACGGGTTACTGTTCTGGTATCATCTGGTATGGGGGTAAATAACAACTCGTGGGTGTTCCTGAAACTGACAGTAGCTCAGGAGAGAAACAAGACCTAGCAATGTACGAATGCCTAGAATAATGGGGTCTTACCAGCTTGAGCAGACGTTAGATCGAGAGCTTTTGTACCTGCGTACAGACTTATTAAAAGTATTGTTGAGAGGGATTTTTGACTGCAAGTTTAGCAGCACATCCGGACATCAACCAAGCATATTTTCGCGATTTCTATAAGAATAGTCTGAGATTGACAAATCCAATTTCGACGTAGGTGAGAATGTTTTAAGACTACTTCCCAGCTGACTTTCCAAGAACAAGAGGTCGTAGAGGCACTTTGTGTTTTCATCTTTCGAGCCCGGTTTAACGCGCCTGGAACGTTTTATTATTTTGTCTATTAATTTTGTATCAAACATCAACAACTGAGTGTTATAAATGAGAGTGTGGGTTTTTGATTTTACAAAACGTATAAGGAACAAGACAATGTTTATATAGATATAATATAGAATGGATTGTGTAAACATAATCAATAGGTTGAAAAGGATAGATTGAGTGTAATGCAAAATATAGTGAAAACTAAATTGAGAAATATTTTTTAGGTCCAAAATAAGACCTAAACCGCATTGACGATTTATTGAAATATAGAATGTTCATTTGTTCTAGGAAATTGTTAACTGAGATCTTAGGTACATTTTTGTAGTTGCTTGTATTCTTGAATTTTGAACGGTTCGGTATCTATGGACCAGAATCGGAGAAAAAAGTATAAAAATCGAATATTTTCTAAAGTTTTTGCTATTTTGACCTTTAAGAACAGTTCGTAGTGGGCTCTGATATTTCACAAAGTTGTATACTGATATATTTGCTACATTATTGTGGTTGAATGTTTTCTTGAATTTTGAATGGTATAATTTCTATAGAGCAGAAACCGAAAAAAGAAAAAAAATGCATTTGTTTTCCTATTTTGACCTTTAAGTACCATTTCTACAGGATTCGTATGTTCTAGAAAGTTGTTTATTGAGATCTATGGTAAATTTTTGTAGTTGGTTGTTTGATTCAATTTTGATCGGTTTGATATCTGTAGGCCAAAATCTGAGAAAAAATTATAACGGAAACTTGACCTTAAGGATTTTGACCTTGAAGATAAGGTTGAATGGATTTTATGTCTTCACAATTATTATTCTTTAAGATGAGAGCTACAACTTTGCCTCCACGAGTAAACCAAAATTCTTAGCGGCTTAGAAGATATGACCCTGACAAGATGGTCCTTTTTGAAATCAAGGCCTCAAATCTTTGGGGGCCCATAACCGCGAAATTCGAAATAACAGGGAAAAACGCCGATACACGTGTCTTCTTATTTTTCTTCTTCTATCACGCTGCGGTGTCAGAATGTGGTTAATTTTTTCGAGTCTCACAGTGTTAGTCAACTACAACTGTGTGGAAAATAAGTTACTAGATTTGTACTAAACAGACACCAAAGCAAGTTAAATAAAACACTGTAAAATGGGGTTTTTCACAATAGACACCATTTTCACCCTAAGGCGTCCGGACATTGGCTTTATTATCTTGAATTCAGTATTACTTACGTATTTTGTTGTTCGGCAAAAAATATTAAGAATTGCTTTAACCGTTTCATAGATATGGGTCGCTGAAGTCGTCAAATAGCCAAAAAAATCGAGACTTTCATAATTACGAGGCCCCAGTGGCATGTGTTAACATATTTCAATTCTCCTCAAACTTTAAAAATCTTAAAATCTAACGAAAGTAAACACTTTAGGGGAGTGTCGCATAAAATATCCGACATCGATGTTTTCCTTTTGAGTTAAAACTAGGCTAATGCAACAAATTAAGACAAAGAAAATATTGAATTTTACATAAAATATTTGACAATTTAACAAATTTTATGTTTTGTAATAGGTTAATAAAATAAAATGGTATTACAATATACATACATATAACCATATTCGTATATCCACACTGTGGTAAGGGGTCTCAATAGCGTAATAATCTGCTAATAAACGACCAACAATCTTAATTTTTTCCAACTTTAATTGACAATTTTAGACTTTTATGACAATTTTCGGCCAAAAACTGTTTGCATATTTTGCATATTGTTTGCATATTTTGTGCATATGCAAAATATGCAAAAACAAGTAAACAAGTATCAGTCGTCTTTGCCGACTGAGATATTTGAGGGGTTTTCAAAATTTTGGGCGTATGAACCGACAAAAATATTGATTGGATTAAAGCTCAAAAATTTGAGGGTATATCGATAGATAGAGCATTTGTACATTACTAGCCTACGAAAAACATAATATCGCTGTAAACAGGGTCCCTAGGAAACCCGGAAGGAGTGGACTTATAAGCACCACCATCGAATTTCATCTAATATTCGAAGAAGTATTAATATATCCACGATATTTGGGTGCAACCGTGGTGCAATGGTATGCACACCCGCCTTGCACGCTTAAGGTCGTGGGTTCGATTCCCCGGCCAGTCAACATCAAACATTTTTCAACGGTGGCAAAATACCCCTCAGTAATGTTTGCGACATTTCCTGAGTCCTTCAGCCTTGTAAAACTTCTCTACAAGTGGTGTCGGACTCGGCGATAAACAAGTAGGTCCCATATCATTGAGCTAATATGGATCGGGGTGCACTCATCGATATGAGAGAAGTCTCCCTTGTCCCTCCTGGGAAATTATAATTATTATTACGATATCCAATGTGTGGACGATCGCAGTATTCGCTTCGGGGTTTTTTACACCTTTCGGATTGTTTTCTCAAGAAGTATGAACTTGCCCCAGAAAAACCTTTTACTGCCAGCGAATGTAAGTGGCTTCAACAAAAAATATTGTGTGTGAGGTACCCGAAGGAGTGGACAAATATGGTCCATATTCGAGCCTGATATATATCTGGTAGATATATTACGATGTGTAAAGCATGGCCCAAATCGGTCCCTCCCATCAAGAGTTATCGTGCGCACAAGTTTTCCGAACATTTTTGAACTTTTGTGGGGGAGTACTTTAAGGAGTGGACCGATTTGGCTTATCTTCAAACTTAAACTAACTTTGCAAAAATACTACGAAGTCCACATTTTGGACAGAATCGGTAGAACCGTTCCAGAGTAATATTGCGTTCCAACCACTATACAAGGTGTCATAGAGGTTTTTTTGCAACTTTCAGGCTATTTTCTCAGGAAGTATGGACATGCCCGTAATGGAACTTGTACCGTCGTATGGGGGGCAGCGAATACAAGTTGCTACAACAAAACTCAAAGCGATTCGAGAGCAGGTCCTAAACTGAACTTTTCCGAAATTTTGTGTGGGAGATACCCGAAGGAGCACACCGATTGAGTCCATGTTGGGACCTCATCTATGTCTGGTAAAAATTTCACGATGTGCAAAGTATGGATCAAATCGGTTACTCCCTTCAAGAGTTATCGTGCGCACAAATTTTCCGAACATTTTCGACCTTTTGTGGGGGAGGTACCGGATGGAGTGGACCGATATAACCGATCTTCGAACTTAAACTAAGTTTGGACAAAATATTACGAAAGCCAAATTTTGGACCGAATCGGTTGATCCGTTAGAGAGTTGTCTTGCGCTCCAGCCAGCCAGAGAGACGGACATGGCTAAATCAACTCCAAATTGTCCAAAACACATTTCGTCCAAACATACTTAGGGTCTAAAACCATTATTTCGATGAGGCACATATATTGATTAGTTTATTTAGTTTTTTCTTCCTTTCACTACTGAGAGTTTTGAGAGTAATTCTGTAACTCATTTTTTGATTACCGACAAGCAGTCATACATACAGTCATCCAGATTACATTATTTTCATACTTGATTTTTATTAAAACGAGACTAAATTGGGTATAATGATGGTCACTCAAATGTATTTAGTATGACCTTGCATATGTGTTAACGCACAATTTGCAGGTGGTCGTGTTATACATTGGCTTAAACTGAAAGTATTACCATCTATGCCTCTACGATAACAATTCTCCATCGAAATTACGTATATCCCTAGGCTTACAAACATCTGTACATGTGTTTCAATAAAAATTACTTTATCAAAAATCGTTTGACTTTCAATTGATTTGATTTGGTTAAAATGGTGCTAATCGCTTTAATAATTATTGGTTTATCTAAGAATAATCAAACCTATAATTTTTGTTGATCTTGACAACATTTTCATATTCATATTCGTATGTACTTTAAATTGTTTAGAAAGTTTATCAAAGTCTAGATTTTGTGAAACAATCATCAACTATAAAAGCTTATTGTTATTTTAACAAAGTATGCAAACAGCAGTTGGCAATCATTGTGTTAACAGAAAAGTATCCTTGTAAAAAAATGTTTAGATTTGTAAGTATGGGGATTTGATATCAACTTTAAATATACTACATATTTATATTTTGTTTTCATTTTCACAGATCCTTGTGGTTTTGGTAGTGGTTGCTAGCGCTAGCGCTGCTCCTGGTTATGTAGCTGGTGGTTTGGCGCACAGTTATTTGGATGGACATGCCATTGCAGCTGCCCCTGCCTTGTCTTATGCCCACACCTATACCGCTCCTACCGTTACGAAAATTGCAGCTGCTCCTGCTATCTCTTATGCTGCTCCCATAGCTAAAGTTGGCTACGCTGCACCAGCTTTGGGCTTAGGATATGGTCATAATTTGGCTTATAATGGCTTAGGATATACTCATGGTTTGGGTCACATCTGGTAAAATGTGAAAATAACGTTCACAGCAATGTACTTATCCCGGCACAACAAACTTAATTATATGATATGTATGTATAGCTATGTGACAAATGTTCAGACAAATTTGTTAAATCTGTTTAATATCACAATTTCCTCGATTAAATAATAATAAAATTATGTTTCAAATTGCAATACTAAATAAGGTCTATTTACATAGGTATTATCCACGAACATCTCAGAAAACACAGGGACATGGGAATATTGACGTGGACATATTTTTTGTAAAAATTCATAACATATCAAAATGGGACTTCTGTACCTTTACATGGTACTTTAAAAACTAAATGCAAATCCTCGGCACCTAAACTTAGTTATTTTGAAACATTTTACATAATTAGGATTTTTGGGTTTCTAAAAAAACAACACAAAAAATTTACCTAATGATTTCAGCTACTGCGAATTTTACGAGTATCTAACACGTGATTAGCAAAATATTTAATGACCTAATTATAAAATAATGAACTATAACCATTCTCCGAAATTATACAATTAAATTTTTTTCTGATTTCAACATAAATACAATTAAAATAATTTAAATCGTTTTTCCGCTAATTTGGTAATACTGAGAAACAAAAACCGCCATAAAAAGCAATTTTGATTTTATATATTAACATTTTATAATGTTGCAGTTTTACAAACATACATACACACATTAGGGTTATGACTTTTCGACATTTTTTCTAAAAAAATATTTCCTGTAGCACGGATGAATGAACTTTTGCCTACTAATCACCAAATTTTTGACCGATACAGATCAGTTCGATAGTTTTCTCCAACCTCTACACACGGCGTCAAAAGGGATTTTTTGCACCTTTCAGGCTATGTTCTCAGGAAGTATGGACTTACCCCTGATGAAACTTCTGCCGTTGTATGGAGGCCAGTGAATACAAGTTGTAACAACAAAAATCAAAGCGATTGGAGAACAGGTCCTAAACTGAACTTTTCCGAAATTTTGTGTGAGAAGTACCCGTAGGATTGAATCGATTTAGCTCATATCGGAACCTCATCTATGTCTGCTAGAAATTTTACGATGTGGACCTTCAAGAGTTATCGTGCGCACAAATTTTCCGAACATTTTCGAACTTTTGTGCGGGAAGTACCGGAAGGAGTGGACCGATATGGCCCATCGTCGAACATAAACTAAGTTTGGGCAAAATATTGCGAAGTGCAAAATTTGGTTCGAATCGGTTGATCCGTTCGAGAGTTATCGTGCGCACCAGCCAGCCAGACAGACAGACGGCCGGACATTGCTAAATCGACTCCAAATTGTCTGAAACGGATTTCGTCCAAACATACTTAGGGTCTAAAACCATTATTTCGATGAAGCACATTTTGCCCATATAAAAGTGTATATACCCTCGTTAGCATAAATGCTGAGGGTATAATTATATCTTTAAAAAAAGCTTACTTACCATAGACCGAACTAAGAAAAGATCTCCATTTCTCTCTGTCTATTGCTTCGCTTTCTGGAATACTGCGCCCTGTCATCTCTTCATCCACTTGCTTGCGCCATCTATTCTTTGGCCTGCCAATTCTGCGTGCACCGCCATGTGCCATGTATTTATACGCCTTTGTAGCGGGTTCATCATCGCACATTCTTATGATATGGCCTAGCCAACGCAATCGCTGCATCTCGATACATTTAACTATATTGATGTCGTTGTATAGCTGATACAGCTTGCTGTTCATGCGACGTCGATAGTCACCGTTAACGCAGATTGGTCCGTAGATCTTTCGAAGAATTTTTCTCTCAAACACGCCAAGCACTGTTTTATCTGCTTGCGCAAGTACCCAGGCTTCGGAACCATGCATCAGCACGGGTAGTATCAGTGTTTTGTAAAGCGTTATTTTTGTTTGACGAGTTGTGGCTTTGTTTTTAAAGTGCTTACTTAAGCCAAAGTAGCATCTGTTGGCCAAAATAATTCTTCTTTTCATTTCACAACTGATGTCGTTTGTTGTGTTTACGGCGGTTCCGAGGTATACGAAGTCTTTTACTACCTCAAAATTATAGGAACCAACTTCAACAGTTGGTCCGACTTTAACAGACGCATTGCGCGTCGACACCATCAGCTTGGTCTTCTCGCCGTTTATCGCCAGACCTACTTTAGAAGATTCTCCTTGGACTTTCATAAAGGTATCGGTTACTTCTTTTACTGATCGTCTCATGATATCTATATCATCCGCATAAGCAAGTAACATGTGGCTATTGGTGTAGATTGTGCCACTTCTTTTGACGTTTGCCTTTCGTATAACCTTTTCAAGCAGGATGTTGAAAAGATCACACGAAAGGCTGTCTCCTTGCCAGAAACCTCTTTTGGTACAAAACTCTTCGGAGAGTTTCTTTCCTATCTTAACTGAAGATCTTGTGTCAGTTAGAGTTATTTTACAAAGCCGAATGAGCTTTGCGGGGATACCAAAGTCAGACATGGCAAATTCAGAAGGCTTTTTTATAATCGACAAAAAGGTGATAGGTGTCGATCTGCATATCTTGGATCTTCTCCAGGGTAAATATCTGGTCGATGGTGGACTTGCCAGATCTAAAGCCGCATTGGTAAGGTCCAATTATTTCATTGACCATGGGATTTACTCGTTCGCATAATATCCCTGACACTATCGTGTAGGCGATAGGGGGAAGACTTATGCCCATATAGTTGGAGCACAAAGTCTTATCTCCTTTCTTTTGGACGGTACACAGGATGCTCAGGTTCCAATCGTCGGGTACGCGTTCTTCCTGCCAGATGGAGCTAACTAGCTGATGCATTGACCATGGGATTTACTCGTTCGCATAATATCCCTGACACTATCGTGTAGGCGATAGGGGGATGACTTATGCCCATATAGTTGGAGCACAAAGTCTTATCTCCTTTCTTTTGGACGGGACACAGGATGCTCAGGTTCCAATCGTCGGGTACGCGTTCTTCCTGCCAGATGGAGCTAACTAGCTGATGCATACACCTTATCAGAGTGCCGCCTTCGGTTTTAAACAGCTCGGCTGGTAGGCCATCAGCTTCTGCTGCCTTATTATTCTTCAGCCGGTTTATTGCTGTCTTTACCTCATCTTGGCTGGGTGGTATACATTCAATACCATCTTCTAGGATTGGATCTGTGGTATCTTCGTCGACTTCGCTACTGTTGGATACCAACAGTTTCGAAAAATGTTCTTTCCATATCCTAGGCATACTATCTGTATCAGTCTCTACAGGAGGATGTGCCACTTTCAAAGCCATCAGTTTGATGTTTCACTCTTTGGTAGAATTTTCGGACTTCATTCTGTCTCCTGTACATCTCGATTTGTTCACACTCCCGCTTTTCCATCTCTCTCTTTTTCCTACGGAAAAGACGTTTCTCCCGATATCTCTCTCGTGCGCTACGCGTTGCTACGGATTGTAAAGTAGCCCTATATGCCGCATTTTCTCTTCGGTGGCAGCACGACACTCCTAATCATATCATGGATTCCTTGGTGGAGGTCTCTGGTATCCAAGTGTGGATTTTGCGGATGTTTGCATTGAGTGGGCAATACTTTGTCATTGTGCTGATATGTTATCGGGATGGAGAGTGCTTTGATTAAGGAATTGGGCTAGTTGAGTGGAATATGCCGTGGCTATCTGTTGTGATTGCAGCTTACCGATGTCTAACTTTCGTGTTGTGTCTGTTCGTACTTTCTTTGCTACCTTTAACCGGGTGCGTACCTTTGCTGCAACAAAGTGGTGGTCCGAGTCTAGGTTTGCTCCTCGGAACGAACGCACATCTAACACGCTCGATGAATGTCTTCCACCTATAACAACATCATCAGTTTGATTTCTTGTTTTCTGATCTGGAGACAGCCAGATGCACTTATGGATGTCGAGATGTTGAAATCTGGTGCTGCTAACTACCATGTTAGCTGCGAAGTCTATCAGCCTCATACCATTGTCAGATGTTTCACTGTGGTGACTGAATTTTCCTACTATTGGACCAAAGATATTTTCCTTTCCAATGTTGGCATTAAAATCGCCTAGAATGATTTTAATGTCATGGGCAGGGCAAGTTTCTTCTAAGCGCTCGTAAAATATATCTTTGGTCTGTTCGTCCTTATCTTCAGTGGGAGCATGAGCGCAAATAAAGCTGATTGTGAAGAATTTTGCTTTTAATCGAATTGCAGCGAGTCGTTCATCCACTGGGGTGAAGCTGGAGACCAGATGTTTTAACCTCCTACCAACTACAAATCCGCAACCAAACTCATGCTTTGTGTCATGGCAGCTATAATACAGTATGTCACCTTTAGGTGTTGTTGTGACGCCTTTCCCAATCCATCGTATTTCCTGTATGTAGGTAATGTCGGCCTTGTACTACTCAAGTACATCTGCCAATGCGTAAACTGCACCTTCTATAGAGAGTGCGAACATTCCAGTTGCAGATTCGCAGATCATAGTCCATAAAACGTTTGTGGTGTTCGTTAACTTTAGAGGGATTTGTTTTTCTTTTCTTACGTTTTTCATAGTAGGCTGCTTTTTTCTAGGGGAGGGTTACTAACCCGGCTCCCAAATCCAAGTTTTTAATGTTCTTATGGATGAACGCGGAGCACATTTTAGCTCACTACCTTTAACGGGTGTTAAAGGTTTACGACATTTTACGTTTCTCAGAATTAAAGAAAATTAGTGAGAAACAAATGTTATGTCAGTTTGGTTATCTCACGTGGGTCTAAAGTTTATTTTCAATTAAATATCTGCTTACAGTGACTTCAAAAAATTGACCATAATTCTGACAAATTCAAATTTTAAAATCATTTTGTGCGTAAGGTTTTTTCACCGAATCACCTTATAATTAAGATTTTATGTAATCTTATATATAAACTCATCACGCTATGACACGGGGATATGAAGTTGTAAAAAAGTCATAACCCTAACACACATATGTATGTATCAGTACATACACTTGTGATTTTCCATGAAAAAAAACCAACTCCACCTGAATTCTGTTAGTAACAAAATTCAAAATATAAAAAAGAAATAGGCTTGCATTGATCTTCATACCAATAAGCCTGCTGAATATTGTTACCAAATGTATGTAACTTTGGTGAACTGAACTCCATTGTATGTACTTCATTCAGTAGGCAAGGCAGGCCATTTGTTTTGATATGTCCATACATTGTTTAAGGTGGAAAAAAATGTAAAAGTGTATTTGTTTCCACTTCAATTTGCCACCAAACAGCAACAGCTGATTTTCGGGGTTATTCCGACTAGCAATTTAGCTTGACTCCAAACAGAGGATGACGAATACAACTTCTCACATCGCATGTCGTTTAGTGTCGCAGCTGCAAACATTTTTCACACACCTTTAGAAGTAGGCCTACTGAGAGATGCCATGACTGGTCATGGTGTTGATAGTGCAAGATTTTATAGATTTTTCATAAGATTTTTTTCTATTTTTTTGTTTTTTTTGTTTTTGAAACATAAACGAACAGCTAGTCACTATATTTCGGCTATAAATACTATAGCCAACTGGAACAAGAAGCCCAAAGTCCAGTGAGCATTGTTAGCATAAAGAACTCGACGAGTGTTTCAAAATCGGATTATTAAAATGTTTAAGTTTGTAAGTAAGAACATTGTTTTACAAAAAGGATACGAACATAAAATAATATTACAATGAAGGATGTGAAAAAATAATCGTAACGGCTTATGAGAATCCTGTGTAGTAACTAAAAATATAAAAAGTGGCAAAACAGGAATAATCAAGGACTTTAAAATTAAAAACATGTATTTTCAATAATATGACACTTTGGTGTGTAAACAAAAATTACATTTGAACAACTTAAAGAGGATATACATACCAACAATTTGTGTTGAATTGTTGACAAATCTTGCTAAGAAGACAAGAAAAGAAAAATATACTTACAATGCTAAAAAATTAACAACTTAACAAGAATCAAATGGATTATACGGCAGTTAAATATCCTCAGTCTAAAACAAAAAGGATGACCAATATATTCTATGAACAGATCACTTATTTAAAAAAGAAATATCACGGTGGTTGGTTGCAAAAGATGTTTTGGATGTTTCCAGAGTGAATTTTTAGATGTGCTTGGGGCAGCATGGAGAAAAAGCAATAGATAGAATTGTAAACGATACCACAAACACTACCTGGACTTCATGGCACTTTTATGCAAGAGTGCCCCCAAATGATGGGACATATCAAGGGCTCATATATGTGGAAAAGTATCAACTAGAAAATATTATACTGGCGTTGTCATGATCAGGAAGACTAACTAATGTACCTAACTAAAATTCGCCACGGATTAAAGCACAAAGTGTTTAACTTTTATGAAGGAGCAATAGACCGAGTCGAAGTTTGGGAGTCACTCCTTTCAATATTTATAGTGTCGATGGTTTTTTAGATCTTTCCAACCATTATGTCAAAAAGTAACAAAAACTTTATATCGTTGTAATCAAAATCACAAGGACTATATCTTTAAAACATTAAAAAACCCTTAAACAAAAAGCAAACTTCACTTTCGCCAACATTTTGAACTTTTGTGGGGAAGGCACTTGAACGTAACTTTTGAACGGATAGCGATATTTTCATATTTTTTTTTTTTGTTCGACATGTAACACTATCAGCTTTCCTAGGCAGCAACAACGGTAAAATTTGGTAAAGTAGTTGCAGGGAAATACAAGGTCAATATTAAACATTTGAGTTTTCTTGTTACTTTTTATCAAAATATGAGATCCTTTGTGGTTTTTATATCTTTCTACATATTGAAAATGGTCAAACCCAAATAAACAAACCATACAAATACATAATTTATTTTTTAAAGGAAAAAAAACTTTTGATTGCTTAACCTGGAGTATTCCCCCAATGGCTTAACTTCATTTATTACCCTCTATTACAGAGAGTAATGTTTTTCAAAACGAACTGTCAGTGTTGCAAAATTTTACTGATCGCTACTAATATCATGATTTCATCCCGGCGAAGGGATTTATCAATTGGCTTTTTCAGCTTTTTGAAATGATGTCGTTTTTAGCGATAAACCGAACTCTTTAAGTGTCTAGTATTCTCAAATTAATGAGAATCACACTCACTTCTCGGCTTTTCCAAAAAACATCAGAACAAAAATATTTGCAAACAACTATCAGCACTCATCGAGTTTTGTAAGTTGAAAAACATCATCACAGTTACCTGTGAGTGATTGTTGTTGCAATTTATTACAAACTCCCTTGCGCGTGCCATTCGCTGTTTTTTGTTTGTTTTATTTATTGTTGAAGATTTAATCTCATTTGATTGCTTAAGCTGGAGTATTCCCCCAATGGCTTAACTTCATTTATTACCCTCTATTACAGAGAGTAATGTTTTTCAAAACGAACTGACAGTGTTGCAAAAACCTAAAAATCTGACCTGAATTCTATATCTCAAAAATGGTACAACCTATGAACAAATCTTAAAGGTAAATCCTCTAGAGAATTTTCACAGCTACAACATTTTCCTTAGCCTCATTTCGATAGAACAATCGCTAGAACAATCAACATGAGCACAGGCAAGCTCAATTTTTTTCGACCACCGGCTGTTGTCATTTTCTGAATCTGACCGCTAATGGTGTCAATATGAGCACATGCGTGCTCAATTTTTAATATTTCGACCATTCACTTGACCACCGTACGTTCCCAATTCTCGAAACCGTTGAAACCATCTCGTTGTCAAATTGACCACGGCCTGCTCATTTCGACCACAAACAGTGTTGATACACTATCGACAACGGATGTGACAGTTTGACCACGCATGGTGCCATTTTTTCTCTGGGTGTAGTTGCAGAAGTAATCAATGTCAACGTTTAACCTTTCAATTTTTACTACTTTTTATCAAAATATCAGTTTTTTGTGGTTATCATATCTTTCTATATATTAACAAGTAAAAAAGTATCAGTCGGCTTTGCCGACAGACATATACCCTCAGCCTATGTGAATTGAAACTTTCATCTACGGACAGATCGAATTTATTTAGGGTCTTTTCAGAATTTTGTGGCACTTTTTGAACATTGACATTTGAACTTTCCGACAAAAATGTGGCTTAAGATTAGAGTTCAAAAGGTTTGCGGAGGAGGGAATGGACCGACATAGTGCATTAAGGAAGTGGATCTTATTTTGAGAGTCATATCTTTTCGATAGATATCGCGCCCTCTAGTCGTTTCAGTGAGTTATCGTACACCTGTTGGACCAGTATGCCTGGAAGCATGAACTTGTCCACAAAGGACAAAGAACATCATCGGTATAAATTTCCAAAGGATCTCCGCACAGACCCTAAACTGCACTTAGACACAAATGTTGAAATTTTGTAGGGGAGGTATCCTAAGGAGAGGCCATTTTAGAAGTTAAACTAAGGTTTATCATTTCTAGAGTTAATGTACTCCCCAGCTACTACATATGGTGTCATAGGGGTTTTCCCAAGATGTATGGACTTGCCACTGACAAAACTTTTACCGTCGTAATTGAGACAGCCATTGCAAGTTGTTTCAACATATATCAAAGTATGTCAAGAACAGGTCTTAAAGTGAACTTATCCGAAATTTTATGTGGGAGGTACCCGAAGGAATGGACAAATATAGTCCATATTCAAACCTGATCTATATCTGGTAGATATTTTAGGATGCCTAAAGTATGGACCAAATCGGTCCTTTCTTACAAGAGTTATCGTGGGCACAATTTTTCCGAACATTTTTTAACTTTTGTGGGGGGAGTGAACCGATATAGCTTATCTTCGAACTTAAACTAAGTTTAGACAAAATATTATGAAGGCCAGATTTTGGATCGAATCGGCAGATCCGTTCGAGATTTATCTTGCGCTCCAACCACTACACACGATGTCATAAGGGGTTTTTTGAATCTTTCAGGCTATTTTCTCAGGAAGTATGGTTTTGCCCCTGATGAACCTTGTACGGCCGTATGGGGGGCCATGAATACAAGTTGTTACAACAAATATCAAAACGATTCGAGAGCAGTAGTGCGATTCTCTAACACATTTTTTGAGTTACCGACAAAAGTCGGTAAAATTCTAATGCAAAATTATGAATTAAAAGTTCAAATAAGAATTGACAACACTCCTGCTATCGGTAGAACCTTACGACTGCTTTTTATTAATTGCTAATGAGCAGTACACATTGAATGTCGATATTTCGCAGTTATCGATAACTGTCCAACCGTCCAGCAACCACAAAACATTTTGTGGTTGCATGATGAATGACAAAAACGAACGGCCACACTAGCAAGCACCAACAAAGCTGTCATTCAAAACTGGCAATGTGTACTCAGCTTAACTTACCGAAAAACATCGGCAATTTCCGAAATTATGAGCATTTAAATTTTACCGACAATTGTCGGTAACTCAAAAAATGAGTTAGAGAATCGAACTACAGGTCCTGAACTGAACTTTTCCGAAATTTTGTGGGGGAGGTACCCTTAGGGAGGACCGATATGAGCCATTTAAGAAGTTAAACTAAATTTTGACAAAATATTAGAAAAACCAAAGTTTGGACTAAATTGATTGCCCCATTCAAATGATATCGTCCTAGAATTTTAGTGACATTTTTTAAATATTGGGGAGAAGTACCGGAAGTTGTAGACCGGTATTGCCGAATGAAACTAGGTTTGGATAAAATATGAAGAAGACCAAATGTGGGACCAAATCGGTTGAACAGTTCGAGAGCTATCGTGGCCTCCACATATGGTGACATATGGTTTTTTACACCTTTCGGGCTGTATTCCCAAGAATTATGGATTTGCCCCTGAAAAAACTCTTATCGTCGTAATGGAGATAGCGAATGCAAATCGCTTGAACAAAAATCAAAGTGATTCGAGAGCAGGTCTTAAAATGAACTTGTCCCAAAAATTTTGTGTGGGAGGTACCCGAAGGAATGGACAAATATAGTCCATATTCAAACCTGATCTATATCTGGTTGATAAATTAGGATGTGTAAAGTATGGACCAAATCGGTCTCTCACTTCAATCGGAATCGGCAGATCAGTTCGAGAGTTATCATGCGCTCCATCCACTACACACGGTGTCACTGGGGTTTTTTGAAACCTTTAGGCTATTTTCTCAAGAAGTATGGTTTTGCCCCTGATGTACCGTCGTATGGAGGGCTGTGAATACAAGTTGCTACAGCAAAAATCAAAGCGTTTCGGGAGCAGGTCCTAAACTGCACTTTTCCGAAATTTGTGAGGTGTGAGGTCCACGTCTTTCTATATCCCCCATTGAAGCGAACATCTTGATTTTCGTTATTTTGAAAGTTTTAGTCACATGATCTTACCGAAATATAGGAAGTTTGTCATTTAGTCTTCTTTGAGTCTGAAAACTTTCGGCCAGAAATTTTTCGGTATAGATCGAAGTTTTGAAAAAGCCCCCATAGAACGGTACTTCCCGAATTTTGGTATTTTGAAATTGCTGAAATTTGGTATTTAGTCTGCTTCATAAACGAAAGGAAAATAATTGTTCCATTTTACTTGAATGCAACGTGTGGTGGGGGGTATATAAAGTTCGGACCGGGCGAATTTAACGCCGTTCTTACTTGTTTTATAATAATTTAAGAACAAATTCGAGAGCCGAAGAAGAAGATATTCAGGAAGAAAGTCTATAATTATTATTAATTTATATTATTTAAAACTCTAAAAACTATTTTTTATACATCTTAAGAAATTTTGTATGTTTTAAAAAATGTAGTCAAAATAGGCTAACCCTCAGCTCCTATCAATATAGTTTTTTAAACGGATTTCAAAATGGCCTAAGCCACTTTAATTTTTTCAATAACCGTTTAATACAGTCTTTATCTAAATTAGTTAAGACCTTATGATTAACATAAAACGAATATTACAACAAATATTTATGTTTTTCTCAGAACTTTTTTTTTTTTTGGGTTAGGCCGTTTTGGCGCTGAGCGCCTCGTTTACTCTAGCCACTTTTTGATTATACCCACAAGATCATTGAAGGTTTTTGTGGGAATATAACTCATGGAGTGTTGGAGAGAGATACGAATTCGATACAAAGAATTTGATATGGAAATTCGTTCTTATATTACGAAAATTATTTTTAGCACAAATTCTATATAATTTTGAAATTCGGAATGTAGGAGAAACTTTTTGGTAATTTGAACTCTTATAGTACGAAAATAATCATTTAGCTGCAATTTATAGTGTGTGGGTAAGTTCTGGAAATAAGTTGAAGTAAAAACCTGTTTCTTTGTTATCAATGAGGTATAAACTTTACTTTAAATAGCACGCTTTTCGGAAAACTTGAAAATAAAAAAGGGTTCCAAAAGTTTTAGCTTCAGTCCACAATTCTTACGTGGCTTTTATATATAAAGATTCACAATATTTCTTTTCGAAAACAAAACCGTTTTAATTACTCCAAACTTTCTTTTTTTTATAGATAATTGTGAGCCTTGCACTTGTTGCCAGTGCAGTTGCAACACCTGGTTATTTGGGTGGCTTTGATCATGGTTATTACGGTGGTCATGAACTTGCCGCTGCCCCAGCCATTTCGTACGCTGCACCAGCATACACAAAGATTGCTGCTGCCCCGGCTATATCGTATGCAGCCCCAGCTATTACTAAGTACGCTGCTGCTCCGGCCATCTCCTACGCTGCTCCAGCCATAACTAAGTATGCTGCTGCTCCGGCCATCTCTTACGCTGCTCCAGCCATAACTAAGTATGCTGCTGCCCCTGCAATTTCTTATGCCGCCCCTGCAATTACTAAATATGCTGCTGCTCCTGCTATATCGTATGCTGCACCAGCCATTGCCCATGCCCCTGCCATTTCCTATGCTGCACCTGTTGCTAAAGTGGGTTATGCTGCACCAGCTTTAGGCTTGGGTTATGGACATGGATTTGGCTATGGTGGTTTGGGTTATGGTCATGGTTGGTAATACCATGACGACAATGTGTAACCAATGGGTGAACACTTGTGACGAAAAAAAATGTTAAACTATTTTCTGAACATAAATATTTTCATGTTAATTGTTTGTTTTTGTAAAAAAGTCCTCGATTTTTATTATTTAAAATAAAAGAGAAATCTAATAAAACGTGTGATTGTAGTAGTGTGTTTTTGTGTTGATAACTCGTGTATGTATAACAAGAACGTGATCAGGGACGAGCTCCCAAAATTAATTAATTTATTTCGTACATTTGTTGAACACATTTTGCTTTCACAGAATTAGGATTGTATTTAATGGTTCCCCCCAAAGATTAATTTATTTCGTACATTTGTTGAACACTTTGCTTTCAAAAAATTATGATTTTATTTATTGGGTCCCCCGCGAAATGAGTTTATATTTCGCTTCGACGTTTCAACTTTTTCTGAAACCATATTTCCACAGAATAGCTCTCCTTCTGGATCCTGCATAACGCTTGTTATTTGAAACAATATAGATTTTCATTAAAAGAATGACAAACGTTTAATTGAAGTGAAAATAATGATTATGTTCATTAATGCAATGAAACTTTTTTAATGCTGAAATGAAACATTTTTATTAATACAATGAATTGATTTCATTAATGCGATGACGCAATTTCATTTATGCAATGAAAACCTTTTATTCATGCCACGCTAAATCAAGTTCATTCATTTTATTAATATTATTAGCCTCGTTCATTGTATCAATGAAATTAATAAGTCGATACAAGGAAACTACAGAATTTAAGCAATAATACATTTTCATTAATACAATGACAAATTATCCAATTTCATTCAAGTAATGAAATTTAAATGAAGTGAAAATACTATGTTAATTAAAGTAAAGAAACGTCGTCAGTGCTGCAGTGAAAAACTTTCATTAATACAATAAATTGATTTCATTACAGCGATTACGCAATTTCATTTATGCAATGTCATGCTAAATCAAGTTCATTCATGTTTTTATTATTATTAACCTCGTTCATTGTATCAATGAAACTACAGAATTAATACAATGAAAAATGTTCATTCGAGTAATGAAATCATTTCATCGTTACTATGAAGCATCTTTTTAGTGTTAAAGATTATGAAATAAAAAATCCAAGAAATATTATAATTGTTACAAATTTCACAACGGCTGAACTTAATGCCGTTTTTATTTGTTGAATTTATTTCTTTTTCCAAGGAAAATTAATTTACATACATTTCTAATAGGCATTGAATATACTTATTTAATTTGAATTACGTTTACAAATATGAATTATATACTTTATAAGTCATGGCCACCAAAAGATACGCTATAAGAGCCACTATATCCGGCGCCTTTTCCACCGCCTCCAAAACCTCCTTTACCGCCGCCAAAACCACCATATCCGCCATAACCTCCTTTACCACCGCCGCCAAAACCACCATAACCTCCTTCACCACCACCTCCGCCTCCTCCTTTACCACCACCGCCAAATCCGCCATAACCTCCTTCGCCACCACCTTCACCACCTCCACCACCTCCTTTACCACCGCCAAAACCACCATAGCCGCCATAACCTCCTTTACCGCCGCCGAAACCACCATAACCTCCTTCACCACCACCTCCGCCTCCTCCTTTACCACCACCGCCAAATCCGCCATAACCTCCTTCGCCCCCACCTTCACCACCTCCACCACCTCCTTTACCGCCGCCAAAACCACCATAGCCGCCATAACCTCCTTTACCACCGCCGCCAAAACCACCATAACCTCCTTCACCACCACCTCCGCCTCCTCCTTTACCACCACCGCCAAATCCGCCATAACCTCCTTCGCCTCCACCTTCACCACCTCCACCACCTCCTTTACCGCCGCCAAAACCACCATAGCCGCCATAACCTCCTTTACCACCACCGCCAAATCCCCCATAACCTCCTTCACCACCACCTCCGCCTCCTCCTTTACCACCACCGCCAAATCCGCCATAACCTCCTTCACCACCACCACCACCTTTACCTCCGCCTCCTCCTCCAAAAGCGTAATCACCAAGACCTCCTTTTCCAAAACCACCACCTCCTCCACCGTATCCTCCTTTGCCGCCACCTCCTCCTTCGCCACCACCACCTCCACCATAACCACCTTTACCACCTCCTCCTCCACCATAACCACCTACACCGTAAATAACTTTGATAATAGGAGCAGGTACAGCTTTACCATATACAATTTTTTCCACCACAGGTGCTGGTACAATTCCATATCCACCTTCACCACCACCATAACCACCATGCCCTCCATAACCTCCTAGGGAAACAATACCAGCCAGCGCCAAATGACAGCCGCAAAATAGGATTAGTAGAGTACCCTAAAGGAAGAAACAACAAAACAATATTATAAGCATAAAATACTTATCTAATATGGGGTCAGGGACGAACGCCCAAGTCAGGGACGAACGCCAAATGAATTTCTAAGTTTTTAACCAGAAACAACCTATCAACTTTTCATTTTGCACTTAGCAATATTTTTGACAATTCGCAAGTTACAGTCGAAATCGCTTATAACGTCGTCGTTTATAACGTCATATCCGTTATAACGACGATATCAAAAAGTCCCAAATCTCTGGGGCCCTTTATAGTCCTATCGCTTATAACGACATAGCGGTTATAGCGACAAATTCCGTCGGTCCCTTGGCCGACGTTATAAGCGATTTCGACTGTATTCCGTTTCACAGAACCCTTATTTTTGATAAGTGATAAGTTGAGTTTGCTAAGTTTTCAAAATATTTTTGCTCTATTTTTATTTCTGTTCCACAAACACCCTCGTCTGCTAAGTGAAAAGTTGTAACTGCAAAGTGTATTTTGCTAAGATTTTTTTGTGCTCTTTCGTTCCACAAAAAAAAACTTTACATTTTGTGTTTGCAGAACAAATTTTGATAAGTTTAAATAAAATTTGCGGGTAAACACACATTCTCTTTGCCAATGTACATTGTTAAAATAAGTAAAGGTTTTAAAACGTTACATAGGAAGATTTTTTCGGAAATACTGAAAACACGGTAATGACAAGAAATTATAAGGATCCACCCCCTCTAAACTACCCTCTCCCAACTTCCACCCTCAGAACTCCCACACTGCGAACAACCCCTTCCGAACTTCTATTAGACTAAACACTATTTCACAGATTTTTATTATTACTTTATTTCTATTTTATTTTTCTTATATTTTCATTTTATTTTATTTTATTTTATTTTATTTTATTTTATTTTATTTTATTTTATTTTTATTTTTATTTTATTTTCATTTCATTTTACTTTATTTTATTTTTTTTATTTTCATTTTATTTTTTATTTTATTTTATTTTATTTTTATTTTTTTATTTTATTCTTATATTGTTTTCATTTTTTATTTCCATTGTATTTTTTATTTTATTTTTTAATTATTTTTATTTTCGTTTCATTTTCATTTTATTTTTATTTATTTTTTATTTTATTTTATTTTATATTATTTTATTTTATTTTACTTTACTTTATTTTTATTTATTTCTATTTTATTTTTTATTTTCATTTTATTTTATTTCCATTTTATTTCTATTTTATTTTTTATTTTATTTTATTTTATTTTATTTTATTTTATTTTATTTTATTTTATTTTATTTTATTTTATTTTATTTTATTTTATTTTATTTTATTTTATTTTATTTTATTTTATTTTATTTTATTTTATTTTATTTTATTTTATTTTATTTTATTTTGTTATTATATTTTTTTATTTTTATTTCTATTTTATTTTTTGTTTTCGTTATATTTTTATTTTATTTCTATTTTATTTTTTATTTTATTATTATTTCATTTTTATTTTATTTTATATTTATATTTTTTGTTTATTTTACTTTCATTTTATTTTATTTCTATTTTATTCTTTATTTTTTTTCATTTATTATTATTTTATTTATTTGTATTTTATTTTATTTTATTTTATTTTATTTTATTTTATTTTATTTTATTTTATTTTATTTTTATTTTCATTTTATTTTTTATTTTATTTCATTTTATTTTGCTTTATTTTATTTTATTTCATTTTATTTTTATTTTATTTCTATTTTATTTTTTTTTATTTTAATTTTATATTTATTTTATTTTTTTTTATTTAGTTTATTTTCATTTTATTTTTATTTTAGTTTATTTTTATTTTATTTATTCTTATTTATTTTGTCCAAACATAGTTTAAGTTCGAATATGGGTTATATCAGTCCACTCCTTCCGGTACCTCCCCCACAAAAATTTGAAAATATTCGGAAAATTTGTGCGCACGATAACTCTTGAAGGGAGAAACCGATTTATTCCATACTTTGCACATCGTGAAATTTCTACCAGACGTAAATGAGGTTCTAGTATGGACTCAATCGGCCCACTACTTCAATTACCTCCCACACACAATTTTGGAATAGTTCAGTTTAGGAGCTGCTCTCGAATCGCTTAGATTTTTGTTGTAACAACTTGTATTTACTGCCCCCATTACGGCAGTACATGTTTTATCAGGCGCAAATTCATACTTCCCAAGAAAATAATCAGCAGTTTTAAAAAAACCCCTATGACACCAAGTGTAGTGCTTGGAGAGCACGATATCTCTCGAACTGATCAACCGATTTGGTCCAAAATTTGGCCTTCGTCATAAGTTGTCATAGTTTCAGTTCGAAGATACACAAAACCGGTCCACAACTTTCGATCTTCCCCAAATAAAGGGTGTTTTTTAAGCTAGATAGATCTTTAAATTGTAAAAAGTAACACAAAAAATTTTATTTTGATGAAACTTTTTTTTATTTGTTTCAGTATACTCTGACAAATCATCATGAATAGACTCACGCTTGAACAACGCTACGAAATTATCCAAATTTACTTTGAAAATCAGTCGTCGATTCGCGCAACTTATAGACGACTTCGTCATTTGTATGGCGTACATAATTGTCCATCTGAACAAGCGCATTTTTGGCTTAACGGGTTTGTTAATAAGCAAAATTGCCGCATATGGAGTGAGACCAATCCACAAGAGACCCTACAGACTCCATTACATCCAGAAAATTGCACCGCATGGTGCGGTTTTCACGCTGGTGGCATCATCGGACCTTATTTCTTCAAAAATGAGGCCGGAGCTCGCGTTACGGTCAATGGAGATCGTTACCGCACCATGATCAATGATTTTTTGTTTGAAAATATGGATGACATTGATCCGGAGGAGATGTGGTTTCAACAGGATGGCGCTACGTGCCATACGGCGAACGAAACCATCGACTTATTGAAATCAAAATTTGGCGAAAAGTTGATTTCGAGAAGTGGACCTGACAATTGGCCTCCAAGATCGTGCGATTTGACACCTCTCGATTATTTCCTGTGGGGCTACGTGAAGTATCTGGTTTATGCTGATAAACCAGCAACAATTGATGCCTTGGAGGCCAGCATTGTTCGTGTTATTCGTGACATACGGCCAGCAGTGCTCGAAAAAGTGGCCAAAAATTGGAAGTGCATTCTGGACGTCAAGAACACCCGCTGTGCCCATATGCCCGAAATCATTTTCAGATGTTAATGTCACGTATTAATCTTTCGAATAAAAAAAAATTTGATTACAATTTAATTTTTTGTGTTATTTTTTACAATTTCAAGTTCTATCGGCCTTAAAAAAAAACCCTGTATTTAAAACATTTCACTTAAATGGTATACACGGTATCTATTGAACAAATTTGGTCCAAACGTTGGATCTCCTAATCTATCGAAAAGATATGACTCCCAAAACAAGATCCATTTCCATAATGGACTAAGTCGGTCCATTCCTTTAATCCTAATCCATATTTTCGTCGGCAAGTTCAAATGTCCAAAAATACCACAAAATACAGAAAAGACCCTAAATGCATTCGATCATACCATAGATGAAAGTTTCAATTCACATAGGCTGAGGGTATATCTCCGTCGTCAAAGCCGACTGATACTTTTTTACTTGGTTTTTTATTACTCACTTTTAATAACCCCAGTTTTTTTTCATGTTTGTTTTCGTCCCATTTTTATATGAATTAGTTATCATTGTCAAGTAGAAAATAGTGCAAAAATGATAAAATGTTCTGTGGAACAAATAGCACCCACACTTTGCAAGAGAATGGAGAGACTTGGCAAGATGGCGGAAAAATTAAGCAAGAGAGCACAACGACTTTGCGAGAACAGTGATAGTCAAATTTGTACAAAGTACAAAGAGAAACTGAAAAATAATTATGTGGAACAAAGTGCAAACTGAAAAGAGATAAGTTGTTTCGTGGAATAGGGCCCGGATCTAAAACATCCGACTCCTAACATTTGATGCATATTCTATATCATAATTTCTTAAACTAAGGGATATTTAATTCACAACCAACTTGGATTGACCCATCCACTGAAAAGATGGTATAAACTGGGTCACTCAAAGGTTTCGTCGATGGGTATAGGCTAACAAACTGGCTAAATTATCTGTTTCTACATTTGACCCGGATGAAGAAAAAGCACTAAATGTTTTTAATTTATGATCACAAATAAGCGAATCATTATTTCCGGAGAGATCTTAGTAAACAAATGACACTATTTCAAACTTTACGAATTCTAACACTTTATATATGTATAGATTTCCCACGAACATCCCAGAAGGTACAAGGGAGGCTTATTTCTAACACTTCACTTTTGTTAAAGAGAAAACGTATCTTCGTAGTATTTTCAACACTCACCAACTTAGACATTTTGTAAAAAAATTCCAACTCTTTTAAACTACAAATAATATCGACAATTTCTTTTTCTCAAAAAAACCGAACACTTGATTGATTGATTTGTCGACAGACTCATCTGGAGGCAGTCTGACATGACAATTTACACATCCATCGGTTTTTATATTAACAAACAAAATTTCACTACAAATCGAACATCAAATTTGTCGTGTATTCGAATTTTTGTTTTATTGGAAATACTTGTTTATTTGCTTTCATGTATAACGGACAATCAGGCAATAATTAAACGAAAAAAATCTGTGCCAAATACAAAAACAAACCGCAAGTACACACCACAATTAAAACTCATTTAGAGCTGCTGCTTGACTGGAATCCAGAGTAATGACCAACTGTGACCAGAAAAGGATTGGTGGTTCCTATGTATTGTTATCCAATTCATTTGCTATGGATCATTTTTCCAATTAATTTATGGTTAGCACTCTTTAAGCGGCATGTTATTGCCCACACTTAACAAGGTTTCTCACGGCAACTGGATAAAATTAATTAAAATTTCATGAACAAATTTCATCGAAGAAAGTGTGTGAAGAAAGTAATTTGCGGAAGACTATGTGGTTTTGAATACATAAGAAGGAAGAAAAGGAACCATTCACCCTAACTTGAATCTAATTAGAGTAAGTCTATCCATATCGATTGAACATAAATAAGGATGACATATTAATGGCATTACAAATGTGATGTTGAGAGTCTTTTCTTATATAATTATGGTAATTGGAGATTAACAAAGTGAAATCACTATAGAAATGTAGCAACACTTCCTAGAGAAGTTTTGTAATCCCCTAAACATGCGATGTTAGTCTGTCTAGGAGTCATACAAAAATAACAAGAATAAAGAGTTCCTTAAGTGTTAACGACAACAATATCCCCTCAGACTCGAAAGCAAAAAATGACAAGTAAGAACGGAGATGAATTGTATTGAAGTACAAATGAACAATTAGTTTCCTTTCGTTTATGAAAGTACTATGCTCTTCCTTCGCATTAAGGTTTTTTCCTTGGAGGAGTAAAATGTCTTAACTGATGAAAGCTGCTTTATATTGATAATTTTGGAGGTTTCATGGAGGTTTTCTACCTACTAAGAGTCCAACTTGAGGGTACTAACTCTAGCTGTTCTAATATCAAGTGCCACAACCCCCTTTATAATAAAATAATATTTATTTATACTTAAACAGAAAGAAAATTCTTGACATAACCCATTCCAATATGTCGAATCAATTACATATTCAATCATGGTAGAACAAGAAATGGTAGCAGCAATACCCAGCTGACTGAACTGGGCTGTAATGTTAGTGTCAAATTCCATACGACATGCCGCACACTAAAACACCGCTTATAGAGGCGGTATTATATTTGTTAATATATGTATGTGGTATTTTGTTAAACTTGAAAAGAATATAGCCCTAATAAACATGTGCTTTTTTGTTTTCAAAAGCAAACGATTGAAACAGGTTCTCTTTTTTCAATGAATTACCAGCGATCCCAAACATTTTTGCAAGAATTCTACTTTCTGCGAGAAATTATGCATTTAGTGTAATGATATGGAAACATTCAAATTGAAAGTCTAACGAGTTTTTATTCATATTTTTGAAAATATTCAATCAAATGTGAAAAATTATTAGTTTTTTAAATTCCAATAATTTATAGACATTTCCTTATTTTGTTTACATGTACGTTGACACTAACGTTGACAAACAAAAACAAATTTCTATGTGGTTGTTGTTGAGTTATATTTGTTGTAGTATTTACGTTACCCGGTTTGTTCTACCATGATATTCATGTACCTGGTTTTAAATACAAAAAAAAAAAACAAGTAAAACAGTATCAGTCGGCTTTGCCGACAGGGATAAGCCCTCAGCGTATGCGAACTGAAACTTTCATCTACGGACAGATCGAATGTATTTAGGAACTTTTTAGAATTTTGTGGTCCTTTTTGGACATTTAAACTTGCCGACAAAAATGTGGATTAGGATTAAAGTTCAACAGTGTTGCGGAGGAAGTACTAAAATGAATGAACCGACATAGTGTATTATGGAAGTGGAACTTATTTTAGGAGTTATATCTTTTCGATATATATCGCACCCAGTGGGTATACCAGGAAGAATGGACTTGTCCACGGAAACATAATAACGATGTAAATAGGACCACAACGAACAGCATTGGTAAAAAATTCCAAAATATCTTCGACCCTATACTGCAATTAGACACAAATATTGAACTTCTATGGGGAAGGTACCCTAAGAAGGGGACCAATATTGGACGTTTTAGAAGTTACACTAAATTTGAACAAAATATTAAGAGATCCAAAGTTTGGACCAAATTGATTGTCGCGTTCAAGAGATGTCGTGCATTCCATTTTAGTGTCATTTTTTAAGTTTTGGGGGGAAGTACCTGAATCTTTGAACTGAAACTAAGTTTGGGCAAAATATGACGAAGACCAAATTTTGGACAGAATCGCGTGATCACTTCGAAACTTATCATGCTCTCCAGCCACAACATATGGTGCCATTGGGATTTTTACACCTTTCTGGTGGTTTTCTCAGGGAGTATGAAGTATGTGCAAAGAACGGACCAAATCGATTGCCTCTCAAAAAACTTTTGCCTTATTAATTGAGGCATCGAATGCAAGTTGCTTCAACAAAAATCAAAGTGATTCGCGAGTAGGTCCTAAACTTAACTTTTCCGAAATTTTGTGTGGAAGATACCCGATGGAGTGGAAAAATATAGTCCATATTCGAACCTGATCTATATCTGGTAGATATATTAGGGTGTGTAAAGCATGGACAAAATTGGTCACTCCCTTCAAGAGTTATCATGCACACATTTTTCCTAACATTTTTGTGGGGTATATACCTGAAGGATGGACCGATATGGCTTATCTTCGAACTTAAACTAAGATTGTACAAAATATTAGCAAGGCCAAATATTGGACCTAATCGGCAGATCCATTCGAGAGTTATCTTGTGTTCCAACTACTGCACCCGCTGTCATAGGGATTTTTGCACCTTTCAGGACATTTTCTCAGGAATTATGGACTAGCCTCTGGTGAAATTTGTACCGTTGTATGGGGGCAGTGAATATATGTTGTAACAACAAAAATCAAAGCGATTCGGGAGCAGGTACCTCATCGAAGCCTCATAGAAATGTCACGACGTGCAAAGTATGGACCAAATCGGTTGCTCCCTTCAAGATTTATCGTGCGCACAAATTTTCCGAACATTTTCGAACTTTTGTGCGGGAGGTTACGGAAGGAGTGGACCGATATAACCCATCTTAAAACTTAAACTAAGTTTGGACAAAATATTACGAAAGCCAAAATTTGGACTGAATCGTTCTAGAGTTATTATGCGCTCCAGCCATATAGACAGACAGATTGAAATGGTTTTCGTTGAGACACATTTCGACCGTATGAAAGTATACACTACCGATTATCTGAATAGGTTTAACATTTTTTCTTTTAATATTTTACGGTATCTTTTGATGTGTTAGTATTACAGATCCATACTATTTAGTTTTTGTGAGTCCTATACTATGCCATCATTCACAAGATAAAACTTAATGGTGTTGCCATATTTTAGGAAAATATCCCAATTATAATAAAAAAATTACAAAAAAGTGTCCAATTTTTGCGATCATCAGAATAGATTTGAATCAAATAAAATTAAAGAATTGAACTACCCATGCAAATATTGCGCAGTTTTTTTCATCAGAATAGATTTGAATCAAATAAAATTAAAGAATTGAACTACCCATGCAAATATTGCGCAGTTTTTTGGTTTAGTTTAGTAAAATGGAACATTCTGATAAATCCTACAACAAATTTGACCCGCTTTATTAGGAACGTGGGTTCAATTCTCAACCTGGAAAAGTAACCAAGAACTTTCAGATAAAATCAAGAAATATTCCAATGACTTTTTGATTTCGCTAGATCTCTTCTGAGCTTCGAAAATTGTCAGAAAGCAAATACCAAGTGTTATCCATATTACTAGGATCGATAAGTTAGAAATACCATTTAAAATAGTTGGTATTTGAGCCCAAGTTTAATTTTTTAACTAAACTTGCATACAAATTTAAGTATTATCATGCTCACAAATCCACCATAGTTGACCACATGTATCATAAATGTTCGAAAATTGGTCTGGAAGAATGTCTCTTCGACGACAATAAAGTAGAAAATTGTAAATCAAATTTAATTCAAAGGGGCATGATATCGCCCACTTTTATAGTGCTAACTAAACCAAAAAACTGCGCAATATTTGCATGGGTAGTACAATTTTTCAATTTTATTTGATTCAAACCTATTCTGATGATCGCAAAAATTCGACACTTTTTTGTAAATTTTTTATAATAATTGGTATATTTTCCAAAAATATGGCAACACCGTTAAGTTTTTTCTTGTGAATGTTGGCATAGTATGGGACTCTCAAAAACTTAATAGTATCGATGTGTAATACGAACACATCAGAAGATACCTTAACGTATTAAAAGAAAAAATGTCAAACCTATTCAGATGATCGGGAGTGTACATATCATTTAATATTACATATAACTTTATTTTATATATCATAAAAATTAAAAGCTGTTTGTGCAGGAGCTTTTATAAAATTTAAATGGAATACAAGTTATGTTAGTCATTAATAGGCACAAGACCATTCATTCGTGTAAAAGGAAATAATTTTTTGAGAAAAAAATTTCATTTCATAGAATGTTTTTCAAAAAAAAAAAAAAATCAAAGTGATTTGTGCGGAATCTTTTTTATAACACTGTACAACACAAAAAATAACTACAAGATAATTCGGCCAGATTATGAAAGAGGACCGAAAACAAGAAGACAAGTGTACCGGCGTTTGAAAGTTTACGTCGAGAAGTAACCTAAATAGGCGTGGCAACTTCCGCCCATTTCTACAGGTTTTGAAATATTCGATATTCCTTGGAATCCTTGCATTTTAGGTATAAAGTGTCTTTGGCAATATTACTGACAAAAATGCGGGAAATCTTTCTATGAAAAAATTAACCCTCATGCGAGTCACTAAAGGGGTCTTTTTGGTCCATTTTTTCAAAAAATAAATGAAATATGTACATACAATATATATCAAGAAAATATATACATCAAATTTGCCAACAAAACACCCAAATATTTTTTGAATAAATTTGTTTTGTTCTTTTTTCGAGTTGATGCATGAAAGTAACAAGAAATTTAGTTTTAGACGAAGGTTGTTAAAAGAAGAAATATTCTACACAAAAATTTACTATAAGTCCCAGAACAAACTATATATCTAAGTAAAACACTTTGTTAAAAAAATTACGTTACAAAATTAGAAATTATAGGTAGAAATTATTTGGTAAAATTTTTTTACTCTTAATTAAGACTCACTTTTTGGGGATTATGTCAAAAGAAGAAATTTTCCAAATCAAATTTCATTATGAGTCTCTGAACAAAAGAAATTAGTAGCTATAATATTTAACATCTCCAGAAGCTTTCGCTTTTCATATATGATTTAGGACCATATTCTACCGTTTTTATTCACATTTTCGTTATCTGCGGTCACAAAATATATTTTATTGATGTTTTTTCATAATAAATTCTTTCAGAAGATTATGTGTGCTCGATCCAAACTGTTTTTGAAATACACTATGCAAATACAAAATGCAAACAACTTCTAGTATGGATTTTTTGAAAGTACATATTTAGACTATAAAAACCCTAGTTGGGTTTTGTTCTGTCAGATCCAGTTCGGATTTTATGGCCTCATCTAAACCGGGCTAAATCTACACTTTTTTGCATTAATCAGGCCTTTATCTCAGAAACGAATAGGAATTTGACCTTGCTGTCTTTAGCAATATAGTAGCCCTAAACTAGTAAAACTTATCTCCTGAAGAAACTACATATGAAAAACTCCATCTAGGACATCAAAATCTATAAAATATAGAACATTTTACATAATTGCTGAAATTCTGGTCAGTATCGGCTAAACTATTGGGAGTTGAACCAAGTAACCTTTTGCAAAAATCTTCCAAATAAAGTTCTCAATAATTCGTTAGAACATTCTGAAACTCTAAAATGCTTACTTCATGTTGTTTCAGCGGTATTTTGCATCATAACTTTTACAACGCGTATTTCAAACACAGTTCACACCAACAGTTTATTCTCGCATTTCAGATTTTACTACATTACTGACATTTTTATTAAATCGTCGTAGAAAAATTTACTGAAAACAACGGGATAGAGGCATTATACAACAATGACATGTTCCGAAGAGTTGTGTATTACATTCCAGGTCAGAAGAAGATTCGCATTGGTTTCAGAGATATACCCCCGAATTTCATTAAAAGCTCAATATTTAACAATGTTTAGATGGGGCCATAAAATCCGAGCTGGATCTGACACATCAAAACCCAACCCTAGTTGGGTCTGTACTTTCAAAAAATCCTCAGTTCGAATTGTTTGCACAAGATCACCTTAAAAATGTTGCACAGTGATATCTATGGTGAATAGATATAGGGAAAATATTGAAAACCCAGATCGGACTTTGAAAAATTACGTATTTTAGTACTATAAACTAAAATAACGTCATCAGGATAAGTCATAGGTTCCTGATATTGTATGTGAAAATGCGGGGATAGTCTACGGATATAGTCCAGTGAATATATATCTGACATACAAGTCCTCACATCCATGATTTTGGCATGGTCCTAAATACTATAATGGTGGCAGCTACTCCTGCTCTGACAAAATTGAATGAATTGAATTGAGCTTTTAAACCTATTAGAAGTTACAAATGCTGGTAGACAAAGAAAGGGAGGTAACCCCAATAGCATTAAACAATAAAATTTAATTTTTCAAATTTATTATTGGTTTGGAAATCTACAAACTGTGTTATCATCACTCTAAGGTTCAAAATGTCCCAACATGGTAGGGTAAGCGGATAGTCACATTGGAAGGTCGTCTAACAGATTCATATAATAAATATATTGTGTGTATTATATCATTCTTACTATTTCTATCAGAAATTGGTATCTAATATCAATGTATGGAGTCGCTCAAAAGGTACTGTGAAGACACACAAGCAATTATAAAATTACGCGTGTAGTTATGGTTGGAAAAGAATTAACCGAGGTTACACATATCTATCTATAAATCGAAATAAGTTATGGGCATACATGGCGATTTTTCCTATAACCAAATCTTGGTAAATGTGACCCACATACTTACATACTTTAGGGTGGATGTAGAGAAGCGCACTCCCTTAACTTGCATGTTACTTCACTTTCACAATAACAGGTTATGCTTAAGAATTAATGTAAATGAATATCACTCATATATACATATTTCATATTAGTCGGGGTTGCGAAGCGCACCTTGTTCAGCCATTAATGTATACATAACAACGGCAAACATTGAGCTTTTACTGCAAATTTAATGGACATCGATTCAGTAGTATTGGAGATATAATATATTTTACAAAAAAGAGGCGTGGTCGTGTCTTTAGGCCCCAATGTAATTAATACCTAGATTTTAGATTAATCCGTAAATTTTTAAACCGATACATGCGTAATTTTTGCAAATATATTGTTTTTTGTAAACTATCGCATAGGGGAGGTACCCCAGCCCCTCTGGAATCCAATAAAAAATGTAGCCTATTTGTGTTATAATGGCATTTGATTTTTATTCATACAGATATGACGTTTTTATATCTTACACCACACTGTGGTAAGGGGTAGTATGTCTTTGTGCATTTGTATGTAACATATAAAAGGAAACGAAATAGACCCATAGTTCCTCTTGGGGATATACATATAATCACTTTCTGGGTCGATTAATGCATGTCCGTCCGTCTGTCCATGTATATTTGTTCGCAGCGTACATTTTTTGTCCGATTCAGCTGAAATTTGGGGAATATATATATTTTTTTAGCTAAAGGAAGAACGCTATTGCTTTTTGTAAAAATCGGTTCAGATTTGGATATAGCTCCCATATATATTTTCGGTCGATTTGATGTATTTGCTGCACCAAACACGCTATACACGTCCGATTTTGATGAAATGTGGAACGTGTGACAGAATTCGGTCTAAAAAACAATGTGCTCAATTACATCGAAATCGGTTCGAATTTTGGATATAGCTCCCATATATATTTTCGGCCGATTCGATGTATTTGCTGCACCAAACACGCTATATACGTCCGATTTTTATGAAATTTGGAACGTGTGGCTGAATTCGGTCTAAAAATAAGTGTGCCAAAATATATGGAAATCGGTTCACATTTGAATATAGCTCCCATATATATTTTCGCCCGATATCAGGTATTTACTGCACCAAACACGCTATATATGTTTGATTTCGGTGAAAGATGGAATATGTGACTGAATTTAGTCTAAAAATAAATGTGTCAAATAACATCGAAATCGGTTCAGATTTAGATATAGCTCCCATATATATTTTCGACCGATTTAACGTATTTGCTGCACCAAACACGCTATATACAGCCGAATTTGATGAAATTTGGAACGTGTCACTGAATTCGTTCTAAAAATAAATGTGCCAAATTATATCGAAATCGGTTCAGATTTGGATATAGCTCCCATATATATATTAGCCCGATTTCATGTATTTGCTGCACAAAACACACTATATCTCTCCTATTTTGATGAAATTTGGAATGTGTGACGGAATTTTGTCTAGTATTAAGTGTACCATATTCTATTGAAATCAGTTCAAATTGATATATATCTCCTATATATATTTTACATATTCACAGTGGTGTAGGGTATCATATAGTCGGCCCCGCCCGACTATGATCATTCCTTACTGGTTTTAAATATGGCAAAGGGAAGTACCACGCCTCTTTCGAAATTCAAGAAAATATGCATTTCATTTTCATCGGGTGCCATCCCTGACAACTTCAGAAAAATCGGTTCAGTAGTTTTGTAGATGTTACATATTATGAAAAGTGGGCCTTGGGTCTTAAAAGAATAGGTAAGGTCGGAGACACAACCACAATTATCTCGCAAGTTAATTTCCAAACCGATACATTCGTAATTATTGTAAATAAAACATTTTTAAAGAAATAGGGTGTGGGGGAAGTACCTCGCACACACACATACAAAGTTTATACTTTGTAAACCTTATTTCCACGCTTACAAATTTTGTGTGGAAGGTACCCGAAGGACGGGACCGATATAGTCCATATTCCAACTTGATACATGACTAGATGGAATAATACGATGTGCAAAGTTTGAACCAATCAGAGACTCTCTCCGAGAGTTTTCTTGCGGATTTGTCATTTTGGTTGGTACCGCCAGGGTTTCTTGGAGCTTTTAAGTCATTATATAAGGAAGTATGGACTTGCCAAAAAAAAAAATTGTACCGTCGAAAAGAGGGCCGCCAGGACAATCTTCTGAAGAAAATTTCACAACGATCCAAGAGGTGATCTTAAACTTCACATTTTCCGAATTTTGTGTGGGAGGTACCCGAAACAGTGGACCGATATAGTCTATATTTGAACCCAAAATATGCCTTGAAATAATTTTACCATATGCAAAGTTGTGCCCAATTCGGTTACTCCCTTTGAGAAAAATTTTGAACTTTTGTGGAGGAGGTACCCGAAGGAGTGGGCCGATCTGGCCGATTATCGAATTTAAAGTAAGTTTGGGCAAGTTTGGAATACCAAAATACCCGATTGGTTGCATCGTTCGAGAGTTATCGTGCGCACCAGCCAGTCAGACGGACGGACATGGCTAAATCGACTCCAAACTGTCTGAAACACATTTCGTCCAAACATACTTGGGGGTATAGAACCATTATTTTGATGCGGCACATTTTTGGTCGTATCAAAGTGTATAAACCCTCTTTATCCTAAAGGCTGAGGGTTTAAACAATTTTTACGGAAATCTTTATCTCTCTTTGTGAATTGAATCAAAGTATCTAAATGTAATATTTTTGTTCGGCGTTGTTTTATTATCCCAGTAAAAAGTTTGCCTCAAAATATGTAGCTAAATCATATGTACAAGTCATTAGAATGACATCAAATTATGCATTTTCACGCATAATTTGCAAGCCATTTCAAAATGTCCCAGAATAAATAAAATAAATGTATTATTTGTGCAAAAGAAGAATATTAAGAACTTTATTACATAAACACAAATTATGAAAATTCTTCATTAAATTCAACTGAGTTTGTTTCCTCCTCTCCCCATTTAATCCAAGCTGAAATGTTCTTGCTTCACTCTATTAGGATTTTTTTTCTTTCAGTACCTTCCGATTTTCTGTATTTTGAGGATTTCAGCTACATATTTGGACAGAACTACATACAATTTAACATTTGAGATTCCCAGTGTTCACAAAAGATTTCCACCAAAAATTGTCAACGTAGGTCCGTGTGTCGGTATAGTCCCATGTCAGATTTTCTTTTTTTGACCGAACTACCTGTAATTTGACGTTTGCGATTCCAGTGGTCACAAAACTACTCCTCTAAAACTTGTCAATATAG
The DNA here is from genome assembly GCF_047663935.1 of Musca autumnalis. Taxonomy (NCBI): domain Eukaryota; kingdom Metazoa; phylum Arthropoda; class Insecta; order Diptera; family Muscidae; genus Musca; species Musca autumnalis. The sequence continues at coordinate 39,152,748 of NW_027411977.1, read as the reverse complement.
GTGCATGTTTTCGTATAACCCCCATATAAAGGTTCCTACGGATTTTCCTTATTTTGAGGTCTTTGCTAAAAAATTTTAACCGAACTAGCTGCAATTTATCATTTGAGGTTCACAGTGGTCACCAAACTTATCCACCAACAGGAGTTTATCTACATGTGTTGACCCAACTATCTGTTAATAGACTTTTGAAATTCCCTGAGATCACAAAATTTCTCCACTAAAAATTGTCAACATAGGTCAACACTTTGATATAGACCCCATATAAAATTAGCACCCAGTTGAAGAAATTAGTTGATACATTTTCTGACTTTATTTAGGCATTTGGGTTTCCGTGGTCACAATATATCTTCACTTAAAATTGTGGACAGGAAAGAAAACCTTTAAATATGTACTTTATGGTGGACGCTTTTTTGCTTGTTATATGATTCGAATCATTAGTTTTAGTACTGGGAAGTTTGAAAGTGAATAAAATTTTAAAACCGATATTAGTCATACGTACTTCATTGGTTTAATTGTAAGAAGCTTCAGAAATAATAGATTTTTTTTACACTTTAACTTTTGCTACAGACTGTATGTATTATGTAATATTTAAATATTTCATTTTAATAATTCCTCGAAAAAAATGGAGTGAAAACGAGCTTTACTGAAGCAAAAATTATAATCAGAATATATACATTTTGAATCGCTTTAATATATTACTTAAGAAACAAACACGAAATTGGCATGTTATGAGAGTGGAAAACAAACTCATTAGTTGAACTTTACAGAGAGTATACGCTCACTGCCAACTGAATAGATTGTTAACTGAAACCTGAAACTTTTGTAAGAAAGTTAAACGATGTGACGATTGGAGAGAAGGTTGCTAGTTGAACTGTTCAAAGAGTGGGTGTTATCACCCGAATATTTTGTCATGAAAAGCTAAAAAATGTTGTAACAAAATCAAATATTGTGAGTGTGAGAAAAACATTATTTGGAGCGAATGTTGCCTCCTCAATATATTGTTAATATCAACATCTGAAACTTTTGTTTTAAGTCAAATTTGATTTTTAACGACGCACATCTTCCCTAAAAAGTGGACAAAAGTGGAAGGTTCATGATTTTTTCAGAATAACTTATAATGGCAAAGGAATAAAAAATTTCAACTTTGATCCATATCGGTTCGGATTTGAATATAGCCCGATTTTATAATATCTCAGTCGATTTTGATCGAATAACCTTCAAATTTAATCTACTTACTTACTTAGTTGGCCCATTACAGAACATTTGTTCCATAGACCGAACTAAGAAAAGATCTCCATTCCTCTCTGTTTTTCGCTTGACTTTTTGGAATACCGCGCCTTTCCATTTTTTCATCCACTTGTATGCTCCATCGAAGCTTAGGCCTACCGATTCTGCGTGCACCGCCATGTGGCATGTATTCATACGCCTTTTTAGCGGGTTCATCATCGCTCATTCTCATGATATGGCCTAGCCAACGCAATCGTTGCATCTCGATACGTTTAACTATATGCATGTCTTTGTATAGCTTATATAGCTCGTGGTTCATACGACGTCGATATTCACCGTCAACGCAAATCGGCCCGTAGATCTTTCGAAGAATTTTCCTCTCAAACACACCAAGCACTGCCTTATCTGCTTGCGCAAGTACCCATGCTTCGGAGCCATACATTAGCACGGGTAGTATCAGCGTTTTGTATAGTGTTATTTTTGTTTGACGAGATGTGGCTTTGTTTTTAAATTACTTACTTAGACCATAGTAGCATCTGTTGGCCAATACAATTCTTCTTCTTATTTCACAACTGATGTTGTTTGTTGTGTTTATGGCAGTGCCGAGGTAGACGAAGTCTTTAACTACCTCAAAATTGTAGGTACCAACTTCCACAGTTGGCCCGAGCTCTATGGACGCTTTGCGCGTCGACACCATCAATTTGGTCTTTTCGCCGTTTACCGCCAGACCCACTTTCGCAGATTCTGCTTCGACCTTCCTAAAGGTATCAGTTACTTCCTTTACTGACCGTCCCATGATGTCTATGTCATCAGCATAGGCAAGTAACATGTGGCTATTGGTGTAAATTGTGCCATTTCTTTTGACATTTGCATCTCGTATTACCTTTTCCAGCAAAATGTTGAATAGGTCACACGAAAGGCTGTCTCCTTGTCTGAAACCTCTTTTGGTACAAACTTCTTCGGAGAGGTTCTTTCCAATTTTAACTGAGGACCTAGTATCAGTTAAAGTCATCTTACAAAGCCGGATGTGCTTTGCGGGGATACCAAATTCAGACATTGCGTGGAATACCTTTGATCGGAGGGGACTGTCGAATGCTGCTTTATAATCGACAAAAAGGTGAAATGTGTCGATCTGCATCTCTTGGGTCTTCTCTAGGATTTGCCGCAGGGTAAATATCTGGTCAATGGTGGACTTGCCAGGTCTAAAGCCACATTGGTATGGTCCAATTATTTCGTTGACCATTGGCTTTAGTCCTTCGCACAATATCCCTGACACTATCTTATAGGCAATAGGGAGAAGACTTATGCCCCTATAGTTGGAGCATACAGTCTTATCTCCTTTCTTGTTGACGGGACATAGGATGCTCAGGTTCCAATCGTCGGGTACGCGTTCTTCCTGCCAGATGGTGCTAACTAGCTGATGCATACACCTTATCAGCGCGTCGCCTCCGGTTTTAAACAGCTCGGCTGGTAAGCCATTGGCTCCTCCTGCTTTATTATTCTTCAGCCGGTTGATTGCTGTTTTTACCTCATCTTGGCCGGGCGGAATACATTCTATACCATCTTCTGGGATTGGATCTGTGGTATCATCGTCTTCGCTACTATTGGATACCAGCAGATTGGAGAAATGTTCCTTCCATATCCTGAGCACGCTGTCTGTATCTGTTACCAGATTACCTTGCTGGTCTCTACAGGAGGATGTGCCTGTACCAAAGCCATCTGTTTGATGTTTCACTCTTTGGTAGAATTTTCCGACTTCATTCTGGCTCCTGTACATCTCGATTTTTTCACACTCCCGCTTTTCCATTTCTCTCTTTTTCTTGCGGAAAAGACGTTTCTCTTCTCTCCTTTTCTCCCGATATCTCTCTCGTGCGCTACGCGTTGCTACTGATTGTAAAGTAGCTCTATATGCCGCATTTTTCTCTTCGGTAGCAGCACGACACTCCTGGTCATACCATGAATTCCTTTGTGGAGGTCTCTGGAATCCAAGTATGGATTTTGCGGCTATTTGCATGGAGTGGGCAATATGTTGCCATTGTGCTGTTATGTTATCGGGACAAGGAGTGCTCGCGTTAAGCAATTGGGCTAGTTGAGTGGAATATGCTGTGGCTATCTGTTGTGTTTGCAGCCTATCGATGTCCAACTTCCGCGTTGTGTCTGTTCGTGCTTTATTTGCAACGTTTAGACGGGTACGTACCTTTGCTGCAACAAGGTAGTGGTCCGAATCAATGTTTGCGCCTCGGAACGATCGTACATCCAACACGCTGGATGAATGTCTTCCATCTATTACAACATGATCAATTTGATTACTTGTTCTTTGATCTGGAGACAGCCAGGTGCCCTTATGAATATCGAAATGATTAAATCTGGTACTGCTAACTACCATGTTTTTTGCAGCTGCAAAGTCTATCAGCCTCATACCATTGTCAGATGTTTCACTGTGGAGACTGAATTTCCCGACTGTTGGGCCAAAGATATTCTCCTTTCCAATTTTGGCATTAAAATCACCTAGAATGATTTTAATGTCATGGGCAGGGCAACGGTCGTATGTTTCTTCTAAGCGCTCGTAAAATATATCTTTGGTCTGTTCGTCCTTTTCTTCAGTGGGAGCATGAGCGCAAATAAAGCTGATGTTGAAGAATTTAGCTTTTATTCGAATTGCAGCAAGTCTTTCATTCACTGGGGTGAAGCTGGATACCAGATGTTTTAGTCTCCGACTAACTACGAATCCGCAACCAAACTCATGCTTTACGTCATGGCAGCTATAATACAGTGCGTCACCTTTAGGTGTTGTTGTGACGCCTTTCCCAATCCATCGTATTTCCTGTATGGCAGTAATATCGGCCTTGTACTTTTCAAGTACGTCTGCCAATGCGAAGACTGCACCTTCTCTATAAAGAGTGCGAACATTCCAGGTGCAGATTCGCAGATCATGGTCCTTAAAACGTTTGCGGGGTTCGTCAACTTTAGAGGGGTTTGTTTTTCTTTTCTTTCGTTTTTTCATAGTAGGATGTTTTTTCTAGGGGAGGGTTACTAACCCGACGCCCAAACCCAAGTTTTTAACGTTCTTATGGGCGGCACATGTTAGCTCACTACCTTTAACGGGTGTTAAGGCAGTTCCCCAGGTGACACCACGGGGAGGTCAGTGTCCACTTGAGATGAAAGAGGGACCAAGATAAATCCTGGGCTTTGCCATGTTAAAGCCGGTCAAGACCGTTGCTTGGTATCATTCATCCCCTACGTCACCCAAATTTAATCTATATAAATAAAAATAAAATGTCGTTCTTTGTAATGGCATCATTTGAGAACGGCTGGACCGATTTCGATAATTCTTTCTGTAAAATGTGCCACGCCCACTTTTATTTTTCTGATTTTTACAAAAACTACTGAACTGATTTTCCTGACATTTACATACAGGGAATTTACAGGGATGGCTCCCGGTTAAAATAGGCTACAAATTTTGTTGAATTTCGGAAGTGGCGGGGTACTTCCCCTATAACCTATTTCTTTAAAAATGATATCTAATATATAAAAGACAATGGGTGTATGTTTGTATGTTCCGTATAGACTCAAAAACGGCTGAACCGATTTTCTTGAAAATTTCAGGGAATGTACAGGAAACACCCGTGGTGAAAATAGGCTATATATTTTTTAATTTCGGAGAGGGCCCTATTTTAGTAAAAACCCTATTTTACCACGTCCACTTTTCAAATACCCAAAACTACTGAACCGATTTTCCTGAAAATTTCAGAGAATGTACAGGAGGATCCGTGGTTAAAATGGGCTATACGTTGTGTTGAATATCGGAGGGGTTTGGTACCTCCACTATGTCTGATTTAATAAAACCGCTATTTTAGCAAAAATGAAACTAGTGATTGAATTAATTTTTCCGAACAACCACCCTGCTGCGGTCTTGCACTCTCCAAACCACCCGCTCCGAATTTCCACCCTCCGAACCACCCCTCCCCGAACTTCCACCTTCCGATCCACCCCGCTTCGACCTTCCACCCTGCTGCGGACTTCCACCCTCCAATTCACCATGTTACCAACTTCCACCCTTCGAACCAACCCGCATTGAACTTCCACCCCGCTCGGAATTTCCACCCTACGAACCACACCCTCCCATCCACCCCGCTCCGAACTTCTACATATCGAACCACTCTGCAACGAACCACACTGCTCCGAACTTCCACCCTTCGATTCTCCGAACCTAGGTACTCATTTTGGGACCTTAAGACCCGAACACGCCCAATTTCTATCTCTGAAACTTCTGAGTCGATTTTCCGACAAATTTCAGGGAATGTACCGGGATAATCCTGGTGAAAATAGGCTGCATATATGTCCCCTGGTGCTTGGTGAAAATAACCTATATATTTTGTGGAATTTCGGCGGAGCGTTGTTTGAAAATTAATTCAATAGACAATGGTGGTTGTGTCTCCGACCCGAGGGACTTATTTGTGGCTTTAAGACCCGGCCACGCCCACATTTTTAAATGTGTTATATCTTCAATACTTCTAAACAAATTTCCATGTAATTTTCAGATGATGTACAGGGATGGTCCTTGGTGGAAAAATGCTATAAATTTTGTTAAATTTCGGAAGTGCGGGTTATACCATGCGTCCTATTTTTTTAAATGCGCTATATATGTAAAATGTTCAAACAAAAAGACCCGACCACTCCTACTTTCTTAAATATGTTACAAATCAATGGAAATACCAGATGTTATGCATAGCGAAGCTTTGGTCTTATTGGAAAGCAAGTATTTAAATTAGAAGGCAACATATCGATAGCTATAGCTTCATCACGTATATAAGATGTACATTATAAGAAGGTGTGTCGTCCAGTTGGCCCTTAAGTTGCCACTGAACATTCATGTGAATGAAGGGCACATATGCAATATTAAATATAAATTATCACCTGGAACGAATTTACAATGGCACATAATAATTTAAGAAGCAATTCGCTTTTAGATTTCAGACAAACACTTGCAGTTATACTATTCCGGCAGATGAAATAAGTCATCAGCTTTTTGGCTTTTTGGTATGTTAAAATTGCATATCGACACAAACGAATCTGAAGATTTTTTATTTATAATCACTTGCAGATCCCGACTAATTAGCGATGGAATAAAGATACAATCGCTGACTTAAGGTAACATAAAACTGTTTCAAGGGCCAGCAACGCGGACCGGGTCGGCTAGTAATGTAATATATTAATTTCATAAAATAAATGAAATATTTCAGATTCATTATTTAAGGAAGATACTTCAAAGTCAATAGAAGCCATCCTTGGGTACATATGTACTTATAGTCGGAAAGGGATTAATCAAGGCTACAAGGAAAGGAGTTGATCAAGGCTAAATGTTTTGAATATCACAAATCTATAAGGCTTCTTAAGGTGGATGGCCGCAGAAGAAACATTTACCTATATTTTGCTTATGACATATCCAAATCTTTTTTGGGGCAAAAATTATCAATACAAGTGGGAGTTATTCCATGAGTATATTAAGGTGTAATAAAAGGTTGATATGTGCACTTGGAAAAAATTACTTCCATTAATAAAATAAATTACAACTATCCTCAAACATAAGGTATTCATAGCGCACTGGGTCAAGCTAGTATTATAATAAAACACGCAAATATATGTTGTAGCACTTATTTCCAGTGCAAATCGCTTTATTTTAAAATAAAGTGTTCATACATAAAATTTTCGAAAAATATACACTTAACAAAAGTGAAAATTTAGCAATTACAATACATAAATATGACAAATCATTGATCGAGTCACAAATAGAAAAATAAATGATTATGAAATTATAATGGATTTGAGTATTTACAAAAATGCAGTTTTATGGGGTTAGTGTGAAGCTAAAAAGAGTTATTAACAAACTATTTGTAGTTGTAAAAACAACGTTTGTCTTTTAATTTTTTTGTTTTTCTTTTTTCATAATTAATTATTAATATGACTTTGATTATTTGGTAACGTCAATAGAATAAAAAAATATATAATAAAATAAAACCTTTTTTCAGCAGGAAAAACCAACTCTGTAACAAGAACCTGCATACAATTTGCGTATTTGCAAATTACCAACCATGTCCATAACCACCGCCATAATGACCTCCATAACCACCAAAACCATGGCCATAAGACAAGGCATATCCACCACCATAACCATGTCCGTAACCACCATAGCCGTGACCACCGTAACCACCAAAACCGTGTCCATAACCACCATAGTAAACGGGAGCGGCTGAAATAGTCTTGGTAATTACCGGTGTAATAGTTTTGGTGATAACTGGTGCAGCAACAACTTCTTTAACCACTGGAGCGGCAACAACTTCTTTCACTATGGGAGCGGCAACCACTGCCTTGACTACGGGGGCTGCAGCCACATAACCACCACCATAACCATGACCACCATATCCATAGCCATGACCATATCCTCCACCATAGTAGCCACCATGTCCACCGTAACCGCCATAACCACCATATCCACCTAGGAATCCGGCCAATGATGTCTGACAGCTGCAGAGAAGGGCCAATACAAGGACACACTAGAACAAAAAAATACAAATAAATTGCATAAAAAATCAATAATATATAGCAATCAGAACAAAATTGAAATTGGTGTCGTCAGGTCCATTATCTCAGAATATATGGGAAGTAAAAAGGAGTGTCGTAAGACACGCCGCACAGTGTTGCCGCAGTGGACAAAAATCGAAAAATGTGATGTTATCTGTTATTTATTTGTTTACTTTTCTTTCTTACAGTAAACACATCAGATAAGTCAAATCCGAAATAATTTTGTCCATATGTGCATCCATAATGAAGTTATAGTTCTTTAAATATGAAAAAAAAAAATCCCACAGGTAATCTAAAGCGATAATCATATGAAAATTAGACGACCTTTAAATAGCTCTTTCTGAAAATGTTGTTGATAATATCAAAAGTTTTGGATGGGGATTTGATGGATGGCCTATACTTAAAAAATTTTAGTACAATAAGTTTACATCAACTGGACATGGGCAAAGTACCATTACCAAGTATTAAAAATTTAAATTTGATAAAAAAATATAAATTCTTAATATCTCATAGAGTAGTTTTTTTGATTGCCACCTTAGCTCTTGGTTTCTGTTAATTGGACATCTTTTGCAAAGCGAAATGTGTTAACACTTTCTACCCATCCCTGCAACCTTCTGAGATATATCAATATTTTAATGAATAATTTAATAAAAAATCAGACATTATTTTTTAAAACCACACTAGTGTTGCCGCTTCCTTTTCAAATAGAAGGAGTTGACCTGGGAAGATGAATTTTTGTACTAGTACTTATAAAGTAAAGGAAGTTGTGGACCGGTATTTCCCATCTCCGAACTAAAACTAAGTTTGGACAAAATATGACGACCAACTCGGTAAATCAATTCGACAGTTATCATGCTCTCCAGCCACTACATATGGTGCTATAGGTTTTTTTTTTCAAGAAGTATGGACTTGACCCTAAAAAAACCTTTACCGTCGTAATTGAGGCAGCGAATGCAAGTTGCTTCAACAAAAATCAAAGTGATTCGAGTGCAGGTTTTAAGTGAGCTTTTCCGAAATTTTGTGTGGGAGGAACCCGAAGGAGTGGACAAATATAGTCCATATTCGAACCTCATCTAAATCGGTCACTTCCTTCAAGAGTTATCGTGCGCACAATTTTTCCGAACATTTTTGAACTTTTGTGGGAGAGGTACCTGAAGGAGTGGACCGATATGGCCTATATTCGAACTTAAACTACGTTTAAACAAAATATTAAGAATGCCAAATTTTGGACAGAATCGGTCGGAATCTGAGAAAGATATATATGGGGGTTACATCCAAATCTGAACCGATATGGACCAAAGTTAAAATTTTTCATTCGTTAAGTAGTTGTGAAAAAAATCGTCAACCTAGGCCAACTCCTTCAATTTTTGTCCACTTTTGTATGGAAGTGGCAACACTATGCGCCATTCGGACTCTACAATAAACAGTAGACCCGATTCATATTAGGTCAATAATATAATATACTGTTTATCACCGAGTCCGAACAGCGTGTCTTACGACACCACTTGTAGAGCATTTTTACATGGCTCAAATACTCAGGAAATGTCGTCAACATTACACTGAGGGGTATTTTGCCACCGTTGAAAATTTGATGTTGCCTGACCTGGGAATCGAACCCCAGACCTTCTTAGTGCAAGGCGGGTGTGCATACCACTGCACCACGGTGGCACCCAATTACATATTATAAATTAATATAAACAAAAAACATGATTGACGACCCCCTCAAACGGGGCCTGCATCTAAAACATCGGGACCTTTCCAGAGTAGGTGCAGTTTGCGCATTGGCAAATGTAGTACTTGGAAAGTACAAAACTTATATTAGCGCCATACAGAAAGTGCAATGGAATTAGGCTGGTGTTGGATGTATGGTAAATCGGAGACTTATAAAGTGAGACTTCAGATTCACTATGGTAGATGAGAGAATTGCCACAATCCGTCCCGACCGAAGAGTAAGATGAACAGATCAAGTATATATGCTGCGACTGCCTAAAGAGAACATGTGGCCACTACTCTGGTCATGGCATTAAGATTATTTTAGGATATTTTAATGCAAAAAATATGAGGATAATATATTTGCTGACTTTCGACAACGTAACAATCGATCGATTGTGCATCGCGATTACGATAAGGAGTGTTGCAGGGCTACTGAAGTGAAGAACGAAGCTCCAAGGATACATGTCATGAGGAGAGGAGCGAATTTTCAGAAGAAAATCAGTAAGGAAGGGATCAAAGTCGGGTGAGGCCGACTATATTATACTCTACACAACCACGACTTTAATATACTTTGTAGACATTTTTTCTAGACAAGGTTGCGTCACATTTTCAAAATCATCAAAACCTGAAATCGGGCAAAAATATATATGGGAGCTATATCCAAATCTGAAACGATTTCACATATATATGGCGAACATATATGTGTCAGCTATATCCAAATCTTAACCGATTTCAATATAATTTGGCAAATTTACTTATAATCCCAATTCGGCGACATTTTCAAATTGCATGGAAATTTAATAGAATTTGCGTGTTTGGTGTACTTGGTCGGTACATACAGGTCGAACATACAGTTAGGCAACATATGTATTGCAAAAACCAAAATTGTAGAAAATGTCATATTAATTGCTCGTTTATGGCAACAAATTATGTAATAACTATACGGTTTTTTGTGCAAATCTCTTGCTATAGGTCTTTACAACAATATTCCGTCAAAATATGCAAAGGTTATTTGCGATTTATAACAAATACGGTCAAAAATAATAATTAACTACTATTTGGGGGTGACAATAAAAGTATTGCAAAAATTACCAAATCGATGGTTTCTTCGAGAATTACCAAAGGTGTTTTCCTTAATGAGTTGTCTATCCACTTTGGACATTCATTGGAGCATTAATGAGCTTAGTTAAACCAAAAATTAAGGCTCGGTATGTTCCACTCTAGGGATACTGGTTCCCCAATTTTAGTAAATTTTGATCCTTCGTTAGAGGATGTTTTTGCAGTTTGATATCAGGATGTTGGCCCGATGTATTTAAGAGTTTTGTGTTGTTATATTACATCAGCAATTTACACAAATAAGATTAACATGCCATTATCTGGTCTTTGGAATCGTGGTAGTTGACTTTGTTTGAGCTTTCGGGATCAATTTTTCTGACTTTCAGACTAATGACTATTAAATATTTCGTAATGATGTCAGTGTGGATGTCTTCCCAATCATTATTATATCCGTGAACCCAATTTCGCATACTATTTTCCATGGTAAAGAATATAGTACCCAAATATTCGGTATTCCATCTTCTCCAGTAGTGGTTTAATTTCCATATTTGATGGATTTTATTGGATTTGGCGCAATTTTTTGGATTTATTATGATAGCCGAGGATAATATCTATCCACTTAGTAAAAATTAAATCATATCAATACCATTGAGAGACGAAATAGTGCTCTGTCGTAGGTCGTTTCAAAATACTACACTGGTGTCAATTTTTTCCATATACTTTCCAGGGGTATTTCGATGTTCTCAAAGCCAAAATCGGACTGTTTTGCATTGTTCCATTATCCTACAATACATATTGAGTCAAATATTCATTCTTGCCATACTTGCCTGTGGCCGATTCGTCATTGTTTATTGTTAATATGGTCCCATGCGTTTTTTTACCTGTCTGAAGAACCTCCATGACTGCATTTTTTATCACTGAACTTTATTACATTCAATACTGTTAGTCTATTATTAGCCGCAAAAGTCGTAAAAATGCATAATGACCGCAAAAAATTGCAAAAATTTTATAGCTTTATAGTACTGATTTTCCCTTTGCAATACTTTTATTGTCACCCCAAGTAGTAGTTAATTCTTATTTTTTACCGTATTTGTTATAAATCGCAAATAACCTTTGCATATGTTGACGAAATATTGTTGTAAAGACCTATAGCAAGAGATCAGCACAAAAAACCGTATAGTTTTTACATAATTTGTGCCATAAACGAACAACTAATATGGAATTTTCTACATTTTTGGTTTTTGCAATACATTTGTTGCCTAATTGTATATATGGGAGCTATATAGGAGCAAAAGCAATAACGTTCTTACTATGGCTCAAACAATGATGTTCCCCAATTTTCAGCTGAATCGGATAATAATGAGGATTTATAGGTCCATCCCGTTTCCTTTTCCATGCAAATGCACAATACATTATGCCCCTTACCACAATAAAAATAAAGAGCAGGAGCAACGTAAGCGCGAGAAATTCGAGATGTTAAGGTGTCGGAATGAAAAATAAAAAATTTTGGTAGTCCGTCCTTGTGGGCTTGGTTTCAATACTTTATTTTTTTCTTACGATAATGGTGCCCATACGCTCTTAAAACTCTGCCGATACCAACCAAAATGACTGATGAAAACGATAACCTACGAATGGAATATCCTATTGGAAACCGCAATATTTCTTTCAAACGTATATCAAGTTCCAAAAGAGTCTATAGGACATCTGCATCGAGCAGCTCCCTTACAAGAATCTTAAATTTTCCATACGAACGGTTTAAGGGCTGTTCGTGGATCGTTATGAAATTTCCACCAAAAGTAGTCCTTGTTAGTCTGATTACAACAGTATAATGTTGTTCGTAGACAAGTACATACTTCCTCACATTATGGCTCGAAAGCTCTAAACTAAAATGAAGTCGAAATTTTCTACTAAAAAGTCGAAGTGAAGTTAAGACTATAATAAACCGGCAGAAGAAAGAATAATGATCAACCTTTGTCCCGTCTGTTCGAAAAATCAATGCAATAACAAAAGAAGACTTAAAATTTTAATTAATTTTCTCTTTGGAATTGAGCTCAATCGAATATTTTTTTGCAAGTGAAAAGGAAAGCCGAAGATTCAAACCCACATACTCGTAACCACCAAATTATGTGACCTGGTTTAGGCAGCGTCAAACAAATCGGCTGAGGGATGGCTTATTTGTCATCGAATTTTTATACCCTACTAGCAGACCCCGGTCCGCATTGCTGGCCCGTCTTAATGAGTTTTAATGACAACCTTTTATCGACTTTATGCTTGAAAATTCAAAAATAGGTATTTTCTACCTCACTTCTTCGGTCTATTGTCAAACCGAGAAGGGTTTTTTGTCTGTAACCTTTCTTTTCTCTTACGGACTTTGTCGGATTTTTCGCCAATTTATGCTTTCTAGGATTTATTATCGTCCATGTCCCTGTCTTTATCCTAAATCGATCTAATTTTAAAGGTTAAAAAGTGGTTAAATCGAATTCTTCCGCTTATTGAGACTTTTCATGGCTGATGGACCGTTGAACCTCACCATTCAAGTAAATTTGTAAATATATAGTTTTTCTTGATCGGGGGCGCAACCACCGTTGTCTCGAAAACTAATTTGCAACCCGATGCACTCATAAGTTTAGCAAATATAGCGATTATAAAATAAAAGGCCCCGAAATTCGTCTACAAATATATAGCATTTTGGACCACGGGACATTCCTGAACATTTTCTGAATATTAGGTTCAGTAGCTTTGAAAAATAATGTTTTGAAAAGAGTGGGCGTGGTCATCAGTTTTCAAGATATAACATATAAAAAAAAGTAGGCCTGCTCCGGTATTTTGGCTCCAAATATGTACCTAGGGTGCACACAACTTCATTGCCTACCAAAATGTATGCTGAAACCGATATAATCATACATTTATTTGGCTTATATATAGCGTTTAACAGAAAGGCATGGGGAAGGTATCCCACCTCTTCCGAAATTCATTATATATACATAACACTGAGCTTTTGTCGCAAATTTTATGGAAATCCCTTCAGTAGTATTGGAGTTATGACATATTAATAAAAACAGGCGTGGTCGGCCCTAAAGAAGTACCGATACATGCATAATTTTTGCAAGTATAACGTTTTTTTTTTAAATATCGCATAGGGAGTTACCCCGCTCCCTCTTGAATTCAATAAAATATGTAACCTGTTTTCGGGGGGCGTGGTAAACTTTTATTTCCAAAAAACCTAAGTTGGGTTATGACAGCATTTGATTTTTATTCATAAAGGTAAGGCGTTTTTTTCAAATATGCAAAGCGATACATTTGTAATTGTTGCAAATATTGCATTTTTACAAAAATAGGGCATAGGGGAAGTACCCCGCCCGATCGGAAATTCAACCAAATGTGTAGCCTATTTCAACAGGGGGCCATCACTCTACGTTCCCTGAAAATTTCAGGAAGATCTGTTGAGGAGTTTCGTAGATATAACATATTTATAAAAGTGGGCGGAAAAGTGGGCGTGGCCAATTTTTCTTTGCATAAAAACCTAAACTGGACTATGACTAACATTTCCACAAAAAATTATCCAAATCGCTCCAGCCGTTTTCAACTGATTCAATTACCAACAAACGACAATTGAGTTTTATATATAAAGATAAGTTGAGTTTTGTCAAAAAGTTTGTAACGCATCGAAATTATGGTCGTAGACCCATACATATATATACGAAAATTAATGTCTCGACGTGCTGAGTCGATCTGGCTATGTGTGTCCGTCCGTCCGTCTGTCCAACTAAACTTTTTAATCACGCTACAGGTCGCAATTTTAATCCGATCGTCACCAAATTTTGGGTGTAGATGAAGGTCCCGGAGGGGAAGAAGCCTATTGAATTTGGTGATGGTCGGATAATATTTAGGGATCGGAATGGGCAAAAAACTTATTTGGAGAAAAAGTCAAAATTTTATTTCAAAGCGAAAATCTCCGCATCTATATCGGGTATGTCAAAAGCAAAACCTGCTAATGAAAGTAGAAAATATCGCACTTTCTAACGATGTAACGTAGGTTGTCGTAGGTGGTCAAAAACGAAGATATCGCAATAACCGCTAATAGAACCCAACTTTTCATTTTTGCTGTTTCAATAATAATGACGAATATCAAATCTTTGATTGAGGACCTTCCAAAAACAAAGTCTGACTATGAAAGTAGAAAATCCCGTCTTTACAACGATGCAAATAAGGTTGGCGTAGATGGTCAGATAACGGTGATATCGCAATAGTCGGTAAGACATCCCATTTTTCAATTTTTTTTTTTTTGTAATCACGCTACAGGTCACAATTTGGATCGGATCGGGGGTTGGTGGGGATCCTACAGAGGAAGAAGCCTATTGATTTTGGTGATGATCGGATAATATTCAGGGGTCGGGATGGGCAAAAAACTTATTTGGAGAAAAAGTCAAAATTTTATTTCAAAGCTAATATCTCCGCTTCTAATATCTCCGCTTCAAAATAGTGGTAGTTATGTCCGCCTTGGTTTGTGGACATAAGACATACATATGTCCAAATGGAGCGATTACTTTGAAAAGAAGTAACTGGTTTGGTCTATTCTTCGCACATCGTAATATTTTCTACCAAATAGATCAGGTTAGAATATGAACCATATGGGTCCATTCCTTCGATTACCTTTCACACAAAATTTCAAAATTTTTCGAGGAAGTACAGTTTAATTGTATATTTCGACATTTTTTGCAGCTTTTGTCCTTGCTGCTCCTATTACGACGGTACATTATTTGCAGGAGCAAGTCCGTACTTCCTGAGCTGTTGGGCCACAACTTTTAACAAGTAAAAACGTATCAGCCGGCTTTGCCGGCAGAGATATACCCTCAGCCTATGTGAAATTAAATTTTCATCTACGGACAGATCGAATGTATTAAGGGGTTTTTTTCAGAATTTTGTGGCCCTTTTGGGACATTTCAGCTTGCCCGCAAAAATGTGGATTAGGATTAAATTTCCAAAGTGTTGCAGAAGAGGTACTTAAAGGAATGGATCGACATAGTCCATTATGGAAGTGGATCCTATTGTCGAAGTCATATCTTTTCGGTAGATATCGCTCCCATTAGTTATTTCAGTGGGTCATCGTATAGTATAGTGGGAAGTACCCGAAGGAGTGGACAAATATAGTCCATATTCGAACCTCATATATTAGGATGTGTAAAGTATGGACGACATCGGTAACTCCCATCAAGAGTTATCGGGCGCACAATTTTTCCGAAATTTTTTTTAACTTTTGTTGGAGAGGTACCTGAAGAAGTTGAAGGATATGGCTTATATTCGAACTTAAATTAAATTTATACTAAATATTACGTATGCCAAATTTTGGACAGAATCGGCAGATCCGTTCGAGAGTTATCTTGCGCTCCAATAACTACACACAGTGTCATTGGGGTTTTTGTACCTTTTAGGATATTTTCTCAGGAAGTATGGACTTGCCTCTAATGAAACTTGCAGCGTCGTAAAGAGGGCAGTGAACACAAGTCGTTACAACAAAAATCAGAGCAGGTCCTAAATTAAACTTTTCCGAAATGTTGCGTAGGAGGTACCCGGAAGCAGTGGAACGATTGAGTCCATATTATAATAATTGTTCCACAAACATCCCATACGGGAAAAGGGAGTCCATATTAGAACCTCATTTAAGTCTGGTAGATATTTCATGATCTGGACCAAATATCTAAAGGAGTAGACCGATATAAAATAAGTTTGGAAAAAAAAAATATTAAGAAAGCCAAATTGTGGACCGAATCGGTTTATCCGTTCGCGAGTAATCGTGCGCTCCAGCCAGCCAGGCAGACTGACGGACATGACTAAATCAACTCCAAATTTTCTGAAACGGATTTTGTCCAAACGTACATGGGGTCTAAAACCATTATTTCGGTGAGGCACATTTTGCCCGTATGAAAGTATACATATATATCCTCGTTAGCATAAATGCTGACGATATAAAAAAGGCTGTCGGCACAATTAAAATTAGTGATGAGCGCGATAAAGTACGAATCGTGTATTCAATTAACATTATATCCAAACTTGGTTTAAGTTCGAGGATGGACCATATCAACCCACGTTTTGATATAGCTCCCACATAACGGTAACTTCGGATTTCAGAGTTAGCTGTAAATTGACATTTCGAACCAGAAGTCTGCTTACCATAAATTGTTCGCGGTGCGTCCTAGCTAACTTCAAATGATAGGTGCTTACAACTGGGAAATTTTTGCAGATTCTGAAACTACAATGATGAGAAAAATTAGAAAAAAATCGCCAGAGGGATTTTTAAATAAATCACGGTCAAAGTTCAAATTTATAGGGTTTATTAGGTATTCAGGATTTTGCATGAATGCGGCAAGACTTATGGAAATGGGATTAGAGAAAATCTTATAGCAGTGACAATTTTTTACAAGGTTCTGTTCTCTTGGTTGTACCATTTTTAGATGTATAAGTTTAAATTGGGACATTGCACAGACTTGATCGCCTGTTTCCAAAAAATGTTGACATTGTTTAATAAGCAGGCGATTGAGTTAGTGCAATGCCCCAATTTAAACTTATATATCTCAAAAATGGTATAAGCTAGGTACAAATTATAAAATCGTATCAAATCTTGTAGAGAATTTTCGCGGCTATAAGATTTTCTCTAGTGAAATTTCTATAAAACATGCAGTTTTCATGAAAAATCCTGAAAACCTAAAAAAAAAACTTAAACTATTTTTTTGTGTTTTTATTGTTCTCATCCGTGAACATTGTAGTTTCAGAATCCGCAAAATCTTCTCAGGTGTAAGCACCATTCATTTAAAGTTAGATCAGGAGCACAGTGGCAACTCCTACTGATACTCTTTTATTTGTTTTTGTTTTTTTTTTTGTTATATTTGCATTCCTATATGCCCAGTTTTACTCCGTGATGGCGACTTAGGTTATCTCTTTAAAAAATAACTCACTGACGTTTTAAACACATTTTGGCACTTTGCTAAATTGTCACCATTTCTATTGTATCATTAAGATTCGATTTATAATTGTTTCACATTATCGGTAATTTATTATTGATGTTCTCATAAAAATTCACCTTTTTTTGCTAAGGACTTACCAGTTTAAACATGTTTTTGTTTTTGTAATTTAGGATTTTTTTAACAAGAATAGTTCTTCAAAAATTTAATTGATACAATTCACGGTATATCCTTTTAATCTCTATTATTCTCTGTTACAATGGTGGCCACAATGTGTTGTGATAACTGTCATTGGACGTCAAGCGGTTTTTATACCGAAAACAATTCAATGAGTTTTGAAATAAAATTAACTTCATTGGAATTACTAAACGTGGCATTTTTTCAATGTATACCCGCTTCCCCACCAGCATCCACAACAAATGATGGCAGAGCATACCTGTAATACCAATAACTAGCTACTCTTAATTAATGCCAAACAAAAAATTGGCCAAACATTACAACAAAATAAAAGTCTCTCGAAAAAGTGTTTCACAAACTCTCGTCACAAGTGAAACCCGATGAATATGGGTGATGCCTTTATTTGATCCATATGTGCACATACGAATTTTGTGTAATGGTGCCACACCACCAACCAAAACTGGAAACGTAAAACTAGAAAAGGATTTAAGCCGCAATTTTATGAACTCATTGATTCCGCTTTACTTGGACTTGTTATGTGTGTGGTTGTTGTAGTTTGGCAACTTCGGCATCACTCCGATAGGCGTTACATTTCCATAAGAAGCGAAAGTGTAACAATCGCTGAGAGTTTCCACATAGAAAAACTGGGAAATCAATAATGTGTTATAATGTTTTCGCATTGTTTTGTTTCCAATGGTGTAATACCATGTGGGTTTATAAAAAAAAAAAACAAGTTACCGAACCGCTTTGTAGATTGTAAACACCAGGGCATCCACAATATGATTTATAATACTGTATAATCGTAACTATTGAGTAAAGCTGTTATAATTCACTACATCGAACAGTGGGATTAAAAATAAAAATAAATATGTTTAAAGATTTTAGTTTTTTGTGCTCTGTTCCAGAACTTGCAAGAATTAAGTGTTTTGTTGTTTTTCATTGGTTTGCTTACAAATTTGAAAAATTCTGAAAATTTTATACATTTTATAAAAATGTACAGTATACATTTTATTATATGGTACTTCTATTGTTAATTGTGTTCCAGTACTTAAGGGCCTTAATAACGTTACTAACAATCATTGTTAATTACGAAATTAGTGAATAAATATAACCCTGTCGCCTAAAAGTATGCTTTGCCTTACTGCAAATCTATCTAGAAATACACCATTTCGCTACAAAACGTAAAATAATGATATCGTAACCTACAGCGCATATTAAAGAGGAGAACACGCCATCAATCAAATCTGACAGCCAAAGCACTTTTAGAAAAATTTTCTGGCAAATAAAAACACTTGTCAGTTTTGTTGGTCGGTGTGTACTATGCTGAAGATTCGACACATTGTCTATGTGGGAGCGCAGAGTCATTAGGTATCATTATACTAGGATAGACTTCAAAACCCATTGTTTTTATGACCAACTTTATAGCACGACAACTCTCGAACTAACCGAAATAAATAACGAAACAAATATTTAAAAAAAGTCACTTTAATGGTATGCACGATATCTCTTGAACAAATTTGGTCCAAACTTTACTTACTTACTTAGATGGCCCATTACAGAACATTTGTTCCATAGACCGAACTAAGAAAAGATCTCCATTCTTCTCTGTTTTTCGCTTGACTTTTTGGAATACCGCGCCTTTTCATTTCTTCATCCACTTGTATGCTCCATCGAAGCTTAGGCCTGCCGATTCTGCGTGCACCGCCATGTGGCATGTATTCATACGCCTTTTTAGCGGGTTTATCATCGCTCATTCTCATGATATGGCCTAGCCAACGCAATCGTTGCATATCGATACGTTTAACTATATTCATGTCTTTGTATAGCTGATATAGCTCGTGGTTCATACGACGTCGATATTCACCGTCAACGCAAATCGGCCCGTAGATCTTTCGAAGAATTTTCCTCTCAAACACACCAAGCACTGCCTTATCTGCTTGCGCAAGTACACATGCTTCGGAGCCATACATTAGCACGGGTAGTATCAGCGTTTTGTATAGTGTTATTTTTGTTTGACGAGATGTGGCTTTGTTTTTAAATTGCTTACGTCGACCATAGTAGCATCTGTTGGCCAATACAATTCTTCTTCTTATTTCACAACTGATGTTGTTTGTTGTGTTTATGGCAGTGCCGAGGTAGACGAAGTCTTTAACTACCTCAAAATTGTAGGTACCAACTTCCACAGTTGGTCCGAGCTCTATGGACGCTTTGCGCGTCGACACCATCAATTTGGTGTTTTCGCCGTTTACCGCCAGACCCACTTTCGCAGATTCTCCTACGGCCTTCATAAAGGTATCGGTTACTTCTTTTACTGATCGTCCCATGATGTCTATATCATCAGCATAAGCAAGTAGCATGTGGCTTTTGGTGTAGATTGTGCCACTTCTTTTGACGTTTGCCTCTCGAATAATCTTTTCCAGCAAAATGTTGAAAAGATCACACGAAAGGCTGTATCCTTGTCTGAAACCTCTTTTGGTACAAAATTCTTCGGAGAGGTTCTTTCCAATTTTAACTGAGGACCTAGTATCAGTTAATGTCATCTTACAAAGCCGGATGAGCTTTGCGGGGATACCAAATTCAGGCATTGCGTGGAATACCTTTGATCGGAGGGGACTGTCGAATGCTGCTTTATAATCGACAAAAAGATGAAATGTGTCGATCTGCATCTCTTGGGTCTTTTCTAGCATTTGCCGCAGGGTAAATATCTGGTCAATGGTGGACTTGCCAGGTCTAAAGCCACATTGGTATGGTCCAATTATTTCGTTGACCATTGGCTTTAGTCGTTCGCACAATATCCCTGACACTATCTTATAGGCAATAGGGAGAAGACTTATGCCCCTATAGTTTGAGCATACAGTCTTATCTCCTTTCTTGTGGACGGGACATAGGATGCTCAGGTTCCAATCGTCGGGTACGCGTTTTTCCTGCCAGATGGTGCTAACTAGCTGATGCATACACCTTATCAGCGCGTCGCCTCTGGTTTTAAACAGCTCGGCTCGTAAGCCATCGGCTCCTGCTGCTTTATTATTCTTCAGCCGGTTGATTGCTGTTTTTACCTCATCTTGGCCGGGCGGTATACATTCTATACCATCTTCTGGGATTGGATCTGTGGTATCATCGTCTTCGCTACTATTGGATACCAGCAGATTGGAGAAATGTTCCTTCCATATCCTGAGCACACTATCTGTATCTGTTACCAGATTACCTTGCTGGTCTCTACAGGAGGATGTGCCTGTACCAAAGCCATCTGTTTGATGCTTCACTCTTTGGTAGAATTTTCGGACTTCATTCTGGCTCCTGTACATCTCGATTTTTTCACACTCCCGCTTTTCCATTTCTCTCTTTTTCTTGCGGAAAAGACGTTTCTCTTCTCTCCTTTTCTCCCGATATCTCTCGTTCGCTACGCGTTGCTACTGATTGTAAAGTAGCTCTATATGCCGCATTTTTCTCTTCGGTAGCAGCACGACACTCCTGGTCATACCATGAATTCCTTTGTGGAGGTCTCTGGTATCCAAGTATGGATTTTGCGGCTGTTTGCATGGAGTGGGCAATATGCTGCCATTGTGTTGTTATGTTATCGGGACAAGGAGTGCTCGCGTTAAGCAATTGGGCTAGTTGAGTGGAATATGCTGTGGCTATCTGTTGTGTTTGCAGCCTATCGATGTCCAACTTCCGCGTTGTGTCTGTTCGTGCTTTATTTGCAACGTTTAGACGGGTACGTACCTTTGCTGCGGTGGTGGTAGTGGTCCGAATAAATGTTTGCGCCTCGGAACGATCGTACATCCAACACGCTGGATGAATGTCTTCCATCTATTACAACATGATCAATTTGATTACTTGTTCTTTGATCTGGAGACAGCCATGTGCCCTTATGAATATCGAGATGATTAAATCTGGTACTTCTAACTACCATGTTTTTTGCAGCTGCAAAGTCTATCAGCCTCATACCATTGTCAGATGTTTCACTGTGGAGACTGAATTTCCCGACTGTTGGGCCAAAGATATTCTCCTTTCCAATTTTGGCATTAAAATCGCCTAGAATGATTTTAATGTCATGGGCAGGGCAACGGTCATATGTTTCTTCTATGCGCTCGTAAAATATATCTTTGGTCTGTTCGTCCTTTTCTTCAGTGGGAGCATGAGCGCAAATAAAGCTGATGTTGAAGAATTTAGCTTTTATTCGAATTGCAGCAAGTCTTTCATTCACTGGGGTGAAGCTGGATACCAGATGTTTTAGTCTCCGACTAACTACGAATCCGCAACCAGCCTATCTCATGCTTTACGTCATGGCAGCTATAATACAGTGCGTCACCTTTAGGTGTTGTTGTGACGCCTTTCCCAATCCATCGTATTTCCTGTATGGCAGTAATATCGGCCTTGTACTTTTCAAGTACGTCTGCCAATGCGAAGACTGCACCTTCTCTATAAAGAGTGCGAACATTCCAGGTGCAGATTCGCAGATCATGGTCCTTAAAACGTTTGCGGGGTTCGTCAACTTTAGAGGGGTTTGTTTTTCTTTTCTTTCGGCAAAGCCCAGGATTTATCTTGGTCCCTCTTTCATCTCAAGTGGACACTGACCTCCCCGTGGTGTCACCTGGGGAACTGCCTTTAACACCCGTTAAAGGTAGTGAGCTAACATGTGCCGCGCGTTCACCCATAAGAACGTTAAAAACTTGGGTTTGGGCGTCGGGTTAGTAACCCTCCCCTAGAAAAAAACATCCTACTATGGTCAAAACTTTGGATATCCTAATATTTGGTGCATATTTTAGTTTAAATTCTAAAATGGAGGTACCTTAGGGTACCTCCTCCACAAAAGTTCAATATTTGAGACTAAGTGCAGTTTAAGGTCTGTTCGAAGATCCTTTGGAAATTTATACCGATGCTGTTCGTTGTGGTCCTGTTTACAGCGGTATTATGTTTTCCGTGGACAAGTACATGCTTCCTGGCATACTGGTCCAAAAGTTACACGATGACGCGCGATATCTATCGAAAAGATGTGAGTCCAAAAATAGGATCCACTTCCATAATGGACTATGTCGGTTCATTACTTTAAGTACCACCTCTGCAACCCTTTTGAACTTTAATCCTAATACATATTTTCGTCGGCAAGTTCAAATGAAAATGAAAAGACCATAAATACATTCGATCTGACCGTATATGAAAGTTTCAATTCACATAGGCTGAGGGTATATCTCTGTCGGCAAAGTCGACTGATACATTTTTACTTGTTTTCCAATATAACAATCGGGAAGTAGGAAAATGAGAAAAAAAAACAAGTAAGAAAAGTCTATAGTCGGACGGAGCTGACCATGGGATACCATTATCCCTGGACAATCACTCTCCACGGAACTTCTTTTCAATTATTGTGAAAATTTAATTATCAAATATCAGAGATGTAATGTATAATACTTATGACCAAAACTTATGACCAAAAAAAAAAAGTTATCTAGCATGACAAAGACATTTTTGTAGCAGGAAAGGAAAATTTAGTTCACACAAACTAAAATGTAATGAAACCCACTTATGTAGTAAAACTACTTCCATTGTTTAACCGCTACGTTATTGAAATGTTTACCAATTTCACACAAAAGTTTCAGTCCATTTAACCCGCTACGTATTATCTGATCTTCACGTTGGTTTGTACGCTTCTTCTTCATCATAAACTCAAACTTTGTTTAAAATGTTGCGGGTTATTATTTTGACCTACAGAGCCGCTACAAAATTGGTTAAAATTTTGTTTTTTGGTCAATTTCATTCCCTGAACATTTCACGATCATCAGCAAAAACCCAACCGAACCCAACCTCCTTAAAAAATTCGTTACAATCGGTCCATAATTGCAGCCTTAAGCTTGTTTACAATTTTTAATGGACGGACACACATCGTCGAGATATGAATTTTGGCATACCAAATAAGGGGTCTAGGACGAATATTTCGTGGTTTTACCTAAACTTTTGGAGAGACAATATGTAGCATGGGATAAAAATGTGGTTCTCTACACAGAGCCCATTATATATTAGGCAGTAGGCCCGTTATCTAGCAAACACTTTATTGCAATTTACATCAGAGGAAAGGTCAGTAGTTTTTTCCCATATGTAGGCTACTTTGCGAAATATATATGTACTCAAGGAATTAAAATATCGACCAAAAACAAAATTTTTATACTTTTCATACAAAAGTAATGGTCAATTTCACCCGCTAAATAATATCAGATCATCATTCAAAATTGTAGGCATCTTTTTCGACTTATACTCTTACCCGGTGCAAAATTTTGTGACTATTGATGTATAATTGCGACTTCTAGCGAGTTTATTATTACACTACAAACAAATAACGGAATATATTAGGCTGTAACTCTGTTATCTGATCATGCACACCAACATAATTGGCATCAATTGAAAGGTCAAGCGTTCCACTTTCAAGCATATCTCACTTGTCCGGAATGTCACTTCCAGGAATTAAGATATAAGCCGTATATTAAAAATTTTCGCAATTTTCACACAAAAGTTTTGGTCCATTTAACCCTCTAAATATTATCCGATCGCCATCTCAAATTGCAAGCTTCTCCATTGTGATATACTCTTACCTTATTTAAAATTACGCGTTGATCGGACTATTATTAAGACCTACAGAGCCGCTAGAAAATTGGATAAATATTATGTTTTTGGTCCATTTCACCCGCTAAATATTTCACGATCGTCACCAATAAGAATAGGGATCTATTCTGATCTGAACCCGAACTTCATACAAAATGGAGCGTGTTTACAATTTATAATGGACAGACGGACGGACACACATCTCAAAATCGTTTTTTGGAGTCTCGAATATGAATGTGAATACATTGTTTAAAAAGAGATGTACATAGTAAAATAAAAAAATCAAATGAAAATCATTTCTATTGTACATCCGAATAACAATTAAATTTCTGTTTCTTTACATACGCAAGTTTGTTTGTTTTTCACTCATATCTATATTAGGGTTATGACTTTTTTACAATCTCGTATGCCTGTATCATATTTTGATGAGCTTTTACTTAAGATTAGATCAAATCTTAATTATAAGGTGATTCGATAAAAAAGCTCACGCACATAAAGCTTTTAAGGTTTTCATATATGAGCTTTTTTGAAAACTTTTTGGACTCACTTTAAGCACATTACATAACTTAAAAAAGGTGTAAAGCCATACAACACAACCATAACGACATAAGCTTTTCCCTCTCACTAATTTATTAACCATATCATTACATTTATATCATATAAAACCTAATTCCATATATCATATAAATTGAAAGTGGTTTGTGCGTGACCTTTTTTTAACTTTAAATGGAATAAAAGCTAAATTAGGAAATAATTTATTGAGATGAACATTTCTTTTAGTTTCGTAGTATTTTTTCAAAAAAAAAAGTCCAAGTGCGTTCTGCGTGACTTTTTTTAATAATTAAATTGAATGAATGTTATTTGTAGCGTTAATAGACAAAAGTGCATTCATTCTCGCTACAATAAATCATTTTTGAGAAAAAAAGGTCAAAAAGTCATAACCCTAATGAACACATATTGAGGACAAATTAAACCAATTTTTATACCCTCAGCATTTATGCTAACGAGGGTATATCACCAATATTTTTGAAAATTTAATATAGTTGAAGCCAAGGTTTACCCTTTTAGAACACGCGACTTGTGATTGTATATAATACAAATTAAATATTTTTGGCTAAAATGAGATGTTTTTGGACGTGGCAAAAAAAAAAATTGGCATCACAAGTTAATTGCCTGGAAGCTGTGGCTATTTTTTTGTTATTTTGTTAAAAAATAGGTAAAAATGGGTTGAAGCCAAAGTGCCTTTTTTTCTCTTGATTTGTGAACAAACCAAACTTTTCCCGATTTTCCTGTCAAAGAAAAAGTAGAAGCAAACTAAATAAGGATCATCTCACTAATGTATTAATTTTCAAAATTTGATCTGCTTCTACCATTAAATGATGCTGACATTTTGAAGCCAGATTTACAGTGTTTTTTGACATTTCCTTCTAATTTCATTCCGCAAACAGGTTTTTCAAAAAATCGTATATAGGATTGTAGAACTCGCGATTCTAAGTTATTTGATATATGTGTCGTGAATGTAGTCTACACAGCTACATTGAAATCTGCATCCAAATACGGAAATTTTGTGCGAACATTTTTCTAAAAAATCATATTTTTCGGGCCTAATTTTTACAATTGTCATTCGAATTCCTCGTACTTGATTGTGCATTTTAGTTTTTTACGTTCCGGATCCAATACATCATTCCCCGTGAAAATCCATCTACTAAAACGCGAGTTACTGAGAAATTCCAAAGTAGAAAAATTATCTAAAAATGTTTTTGAAAATATCGCGTATTTTATCGCGTTTTCTGCGGTTCGTTTCCACTGCAATGAAACAACTAGTACAGCATCTTCGTTTTAGCCGAAACACAGATTTGAAAACTTCAATGATACATTCATTTTATGCCAAAAAATAGTGTGGGATGCTACATCCACGGTTCTTCATTGATCGCCTTGAAATAGATATATATCGATGTAGATTTTCATGGTGGACATTGAAATCGGATGCGGACAAAAATTGTATTCACTTTGCGCAAATTAGCGATATTTTATAGGTTTTTTTAGTGCTAAGATGCAGCCGATGCTACTTCTTAGCCTCCAAATTAAATTTCGAAAAATATATACAAATTAAAGGATATGGTCATGCTGTACATGAAAATCACATGCGGAATAAATGATTTTGATAATTACGCGATTTACACGTATTTTAAAATGCATATAAATTAAAATGGGTTATGTAACCCCTATTTCCATTTCAGAAGCTTTGAGATATATCCTCAGCAACCCAATTATCTTCCTCAATAGGAAAACTTTTATATGAATGTCTATAAAGCAAAATCTGTATATTTTAATGGGAGATTTAAACAAAATGAAGGAAGTGTTCCTATAGATTTTTCCAAAATATTATACTACATAACTAGCAAATGCCCGCTACTTCGTATGAGGAAAGGAAACGAAATATATATAAACAATATTTAATACGGGAAAGGTGAATACTGGAGATTCTGTTGTACTAAGACCTATTTTTATTACCAATATTTTTTCGATTGTAGTCAGAATTTAAAAAAAAAAAATTGCCGTATCGCATCCCTACACAGCTACCATATTTTTTATTTCGAATTTCCAAAACTACGTATCATATTGCAAATTTCAGATTTGACTCCTGGTTTTACCCCTTCACTAACACAGCATTCTCTTCCAGTACGAATTTCCAAACACTAAACTTTATCTCACCCCTTCACAACAACAATCACGCACATTCACAATTCAAGGTTCTAGCTTTAGCGGTTTCGCCCAGAACCCGAATAGGTCCGTTAAATTTTCGGCCACCTTTTCGTATATCCCCATATAACGGTACCTCTCGATTTAGTGTATTTTTAAAGAAGCACAAATGTATATTGTCCAATTTTCTTTAAATTTATACCTTGAATACTCAGAGGATATAGAAGTTTAATTTAAAAAATCTCCACTTCAATCCACTTTTATTAGAAGAGATATTTTGAAGATTTAGAGTATTTTGAAGATCTTCTGCACATTTTCCAACCGAAATTCGGAATTTGTGGCATGAAAGGTTAGAAAACTTCTTTACAAAAAATTGTACTTAATGTGTACCGGTATGTCAACCGTATATAAGGGAAAATTTTTTGAAGGCATTTCAATTTAGGATTTTTTAATATCAGGGGGTAAATACCTTCTAGTTAACAAAATTGTCGCATTGGACAACGTTTTCAAATTTACATACCAAAGCGGTCAGAACAAAAAACATTTTTTGAAAAGATACTTCACGTTGACTACTTAATTTCAGTACATTATTTAGAAACTCCTTGGCGTTAACATCAAATCAATGGGACAATATTCAGTACAATTTTTCAAACTCAGAACTGTGTCTCAAACTTTAGAGCGATCTTCATAATAAATATTTTTCC
The DNA here is from genome assembly GCF_047663935.1 of Musca autumnalis. Taxonomy (NCBI): domain Eukaryota; kingdom Metazoa; phylum Arthropoda; class Insecta; order Diptera; family Muscidae; genus Musca; species Musca autumnalis. Next base: position 39,125,033 of record NW_027411977.1, on the reverse strand, counting down.
ATTTCGTATTTTTTGTACAAATAGCGTATTTTTAAATAATATGTAATCCCAGCTTTGTTCCTACAACCAACACCAAATTTAGCACCTTAACTATTAAAAATGATTTTGGTATCAACATGTTACCGAACTTTTCGTACACATAGGTAAACGTTTCAAAAATTACTTCCTTATATTCAACATATATCCTAACCCCAATTCAGTTTTTCAGTTTTACCAATTCCACTGAAACCCATTTGAGGACTATTTAGTAGTTTTTGTATAAATAAGTACAAATTTTCAAAACCTCCTCCCTACCTCCACTCTAAACACCAATTGCTAATCTAATACCAAATTTCAAAATTCCAGTTCTACCCTTTACAAAATCACAAATTGTACAAAATTCTATAACATATAGCAAATACCAAAAGGTACCAAATTTTGTACCATTTAGCACTATTTTCCAAAATGTACTTTCATATCTCAGCTCTATCCGTTCACCTAAACCCAAATTATAGCCAATGTAGTTCAATTTAGCATTTGTCCATTAGTACGAATTTCCAAAACTACCTCAATCCTACACTCCAACAATAATATGTTCACGCAAATACAAATTATAGCGAATTTCGTACCATTTAGTACTACTTAGTGCCCATTAGTACGATTTTCCAAAGCTACCTCCATATCTCAATTCTATATTCCAACAGTAATCTTAATTCCAAATTTCAGGATTCCAGCTCTTCAAATCCAAATCATACTAAACTCACTACCATTTAGGACTTTTCGACCTTTGATACATCTTTCTTACTCTTCATCAGTGACCCCCATTCCAAATTTCAGGATTCCGGCCCTATTCGTTAACCCATACCCAAATTGTACTATATTTAGTACCATTTAGTATTTTTCGTATAATTTTAATTCGAATTTCCAAAACCCTTTCTTTTTTACTCTCCATCAGTGACCTTCATTCCAAATTTCAAGATTCCAGCTCTATCCGTTCACCCAAACCCAAATTGTACTAGATTTACTACCATTTATTACTTTTCGTACATTTATAGTTCGAATTCCAAAAACCTTTAATTTTTACTCTTCATCAGTGATCCTCATTCTAAATTTCAGGATTCCAGCTCTATCCGTTCACCCAAGTCCAAATTGTATTAAATTTAGTACCATTTAGTACTTTTCGTGCACTTTTAGTTCTAATTTCTAAAAAACTTTCTTTGTTACTCTCCATCAGTGACCCTCATTACAAATTTCAGGATTCCAGCTCAATCCGTTCACCCAAATCCAAATTGTACTAAATTTAGTACCATTTAGAACTTTTCGTGCACTTATAATTCGAATTTCCAAAAACCTTTCTTTGTTACTCTCCACCAGTGACCCTAATTTCAAATTTCAGGATTCTAGCTCCATCCGTTCACCCAAATCCAAATTGTACTAAATTTAGTACCATTTAGTACTTTTCGCACCCTTATAGTTCGAATTTCCAAAAACCTTTCATTGTTACTCTTTATCAGTGACCCTCATTCCAAATGTCTGTATTCCTGCTCAATCCGTTCACCCAAATCAAAATTGTACTAAATTTAGTACTTTTCGTACCCTTGTAATTCGAATTTCCAAAAACCTTTCTTTTTTACTCTTCATCAGTGACCTTCATTCCAAATTTCAGGATTCCAGCTCTATTCGTTCACCCAAACCCAAATTGTACTAAATTTAGTACCATTTAGTACTTTTCGTACCTTTATAGTTCGAACTTACAAAAACCATTTATTGTTACTCTTCATCAGTGACCCTCATTCCAAATGTCTGTATTCCAGCTCAATCCGTTCACACAAATCAAAATTGTACTAAATTTAGTACCATTTAGTACTTTTCGTACCCTTACAGTTCGAATTTCTAAAAACCTTTCATTCTTACTCTTCATCAGTGACCCTCATTCCAAATGCCTGTATTCCAGCTCTATCCGTTCACCAAAATCCAAATTGTACTAAATTTAGTACCATTTAGTACTATTCGTGCACTTATAGTTCGAATTTCCAAAAACCTTTCTTTGTTACTCTCCACAAGTTACCCTAATTTAAAATTTCAGGATTCCAGCTCTATCCGTTCACACGAATCCAAATTGTACTAAATTTAGTACCATCTAGTACTTTTTGTACCCTTGTAGTTCGAATTTCCAAAAACCCTTTGGTACATCTTTCTAGCTCTCCATCAGTTACCCTCATTCCAAATTTCAGAATTCTAGCTCTTACCGTTTGCCTAATACAAAGGGTACCATATTTAGTACCTTTTAGTTTTTTTCGTACACTTCTAGGGCGAATTTCCAAAAACCCAGCCTTATCTCACCCCTACACACCAACAGCAACCTACACCCAAAATTTCTAGCTTCAGCGGTTTCGTCTGGGCGCTGATGAATCAGTCAATCAGTCAGTCAGTCAGTCACTCACCTCACTACTCTTTTATATATAGATTTCGCGAGTACGGAGTAACATTTAACAAATATTACGCAATGTACTAACTCAAGCCACTTCCAGATTACTTGTTTTTATAATAATTTTTTCTTTAAAACGAAAATAAAACCGCCATAACTTTTGTCAGCATCAACAAAAAACTGGCTCGCGAGTGGATTCGTACTGGGAATTTGTTTCTTAATCTATATACCAAAAATCTTTGATGTAGCACGAAAAGAAATTTAACATTTTTTTGAAATGGAATATGAAATATTTGACAACATTTGTGATATACACTTTCATACGGGCAAAATGTGCCTCATCAAAATAATGGTTTTAGACCCCAAGTATGTTTGGACGAAATGTGTTTCAGACAATTTAGAGTCGATTGAGCAATGTCCGCCCGACTGTCTGTCTGGCTGGAACAGATCAACCGATTCGGTCCAAAATTTGGCTTTCGTAATATTTTGTACAAACTTAGTTTAAGTTCGAAGATGGGTTATGTCGGTCCACTCCTTCCGTTACCTCCCCCACAAAAGTTCGGAAATGTCCGGTACATTTGTGCGCACGATAACTCTTGATGGGAGTGACCGATTTGGTCCATACTTTACACATTCTAATATATCTACCAGATATCAGGTTCGAATATGGACTATATTTGTCCACTACTTCGGGTTCCTCCCCCACAACATTTTGGAAAAATTCACTTTAAGACCTGCTCTCGAATCACTTTAGTTTTTGTTGAAGCAACTTGCATTCGCTTCCATACTTCTTGGGAAAACAGCCCGAAAGTTGTAAAAAGCCCCTATGGCGACATATGCAGTGACTGGAAAGCTCGAACAGAATACTACGTTCGTCCACACTTTGAATATCGTAATATTTCTTCGAATATTAAATGAAAAGATGGAAAAAATTCGAAGGTGATGCTTATATGTCCACTCCTTTCGGTACCTTCCCCACAAAAGTTCAAAAATATTCGTTAAAATGGTACGCGCGATATCTCATAGACGTAGCAACCGATTTGGTCCAAACTTTGGATCTTTAAATATTGTCGAAACTAAGTTTTTATTCAAATTTGGGCCCTATCTGTCCGATCCTTGGGGTACCATCCACACAAATGTTCGAAATTTGGGTGTGGTTCAGGGTCTGTTCGAGGATCCGTTGGATATTATACCGTAGGTTTTTCTAGTGGCTCTGTTTACAGCGATATTATGTTTTTCGTAGGCTATTGTGATAAAAATGCTCTATCTATCGATATCCCCGCAAATTTTTGAGATTTAATCCTATCCATACTTTTATCCCCACGGTGCTCTTGAATCAAATTTAAATGCAAGGTGCTTACACCTGGATTCTGAAACTAAAATGTTCATAGATGAGAAAAATCAAAAAACCAAAAAAATCGCCGGAGCGCTATCTAAATAAATCGCGATTCAAGTTGACATTTTTAAGGGTTTTTTAGGTTTTCACGATTTTGCTTGGAAACCGCGAGTCCTATCGAAATGGGACTAAAGAAAATGTTGTAGCTGTGAAAATTCTCTACAAGATTGACTCTTATGATATCTTGGTTGTTTTTACCGCTATTGATATATAGAAGTTGAAATTGGGACAATGGATTGACTGTATCGCTTCCTTATATTACAATGTTATGCACAGTGCACCTTAACTAACTTTAAATGAAAATAGCTTACACCTGGGAAGTTTTTGCGGATTCTGAAACTACAATGTTCATAGATGAGAAAAATCCAAAAACAAGAAAAAATCGGTGAATGGACTTTTTAAAAAAATCGCGATCAAAGTTCACATTTTAGGTTTTTTTAGGTTTCACGATTTTGCTTGGAAACCTCAAGTCCTATCGTAATGGGACTAAAGAAATTGTTGTAGCTGTGAAAATTCTCTACAAGATTGACTCTTATGATATCTTGGTTGTTTTTACCGCTATTGATATATAGAAGTTCAAATTAGGACAATGGATTGACTGTATCGCCTCCCATTTTGATAGGACTGGCGGTTTCCAAGCAAAATCTTGAAAACCTAAAAAAACCCTTAAAAATGTCAACTTGAATCGCGATTTATTTAAATAGCGCTCCGGCGATTTTTTGGTTTTTTGATTTTTCTCATCTATAAACATTGTAGTTTCAGAATCCGCAAAAACTTCCCTGGTGTAAGCACCTTCCGTTTAAATTTGGTTCAAGGGCACCGTGTGCATTGACTGTATAGACTCCTTATAAAACAATGTCATGCACATTGCGTCTTAACTAACTTTAAATGAAAACCGCTTACACCTGCGAAGTTTTTGCGGATTCTCAGACAGCAATGTTCATAGATGAGAACAATCCAAAAACAAGAAAAAATTGGTGGTGGGATTTTTAAAATTTCTTCAATAAATTCAATCGCAACTGAGTTTGTTTCGTCTGCTCTCCATTTAATCCAAGCTGAAATGTTCTTGCTTTATCTGCTAAAGGGCCTCTTATATTGTCTTCCCATCACCAGTTGAGATTTCGATATGTACTTGAACTGCATCCGGATGCAATTTAAATGTAAAAAGGAATTGGAGTGCCTTTTTCTCTACTCCGATTGAACTGCATCCAGATGCTGCTAAAAACTGAGGAAAGGATGTCATTCTTTGGATCGCATCCTAATGCGGTTAAAATGTAAGGAATGAAGTGCCTTTTTCACGACTCCGGTTGAACTGCATTAAAGCATGCAGTGAAAGAACTAGTCTACATTGCACTACTTCCAATTTATTTTATTGAGGTGGATGCACATTCGCAATATTTTTTTTACGAGGGATTGAATCGATGTGTGGGAGCCCACATTGTTATGGTGCAGTATGATTTGTCTTCTCTTCTTCGTTTTTCGAATTTCCCAGAAGACTTCAGGCAAACAAATTGTAGTGTAACACTTAAGCTAGGATCACACTAGGCAAAAATTTGCTCCAGCGTCAGGGAGTGTGTGTTTACTGAGAGCAAGTGCGCATAAATTTCAATGCATTATTTACGCTCATTTGTTCTAAATCAGCGCACACTGCCGGTCGCTAGAGCAAATATTTGCCTAATGTGACCCTAGCTTTAGAAAAGGGGTGCTCAGAATAGTTGTATATTAGTAGTGGTAAGACACTTTTCCCATTGCTAAGCAATGGCAAATAAGAAATAAAGAGAGAATACGTGTAGTTTGTTTTTAAGCTAGCGTCAGGAAGCGATCACCAATGCTTTAGAATTAACCGTCCTATTTTTCTCAAGCCTATTGGCAAAGTCGCCACACGGTCAGTTTTTCTGAAGAAACAGGAAACCTTTTGCTTCGAAGTGCTTCTTACATGAACAACTTTCGTTTGATTTGGTTCGCTTTCGATGACCCTAACGGCCGATTCCTGTTTTGTTTCAGGCTCCTAAGCATAGATCCTAGATTCGTTGTCTGTGACGATCTTATAAACGTCGCACAGTGGTTCAGAATCGTTTTTTCCTGGTCAAAATTATGTAACTTTTGAACGGATAGAGATATATTCATAGTTCTTTTTTTGTTAGACAGATAACATAATCAGACGAATTATAAATGGTCAAATTAGGTCTGGTAGTTGCAGAGAAATTCATGGTCAAAGTTAAACTTTTGAGTTTTTTAACTATATTTTATCAAAATATGAGTGTTTTTGTGGTTTTTATATCTTCCTATTTATTAAAGATGGTCAAACACCAACAAATAAACAAAATAATTACCAAAAAAAAACTAAAAAAAAATTTCGAAAAAATGTCGAAAAAAATTTTTTTTCAAAAATTTGTAAAAAAAATTTAAATATTTTCAAAAATTAAAAAAATTCTCCTTGGGTTTTAATAAAACTTATATAACTCGTATAAAAACTCATATACTCAAAAAAGTTGTAATTTGTGTCAAAAAACTGTAATTCATATGGAAACAGTATAGAAAAACACACATTTTTACCCATGTAATTTCAATAAATTGAAAAAAGTGTTAAACGGACGGAACGGGACGGGTACAAGAGGAGGGCTGCAAAAGGAGACTTTCGGGCATCTTTCTGTGAAAACAGAACTTTGTTCCATGTTGTTCCACAAAAGTTCTAGTCCACTAAATTTGGAATTTCATAAAATTTAGTACCTGAGGAAAAATAAAATAGATCATGTTGTGTAAACGCAACGGTAATTTACTAAAACGATTTTTAAAGGCCACAATCCTACAACGACAACAACAAAAACAACGAACATAATAACTGTTATAGTTTCAGAGAAATAGCTCCGTCTTTCTCCAGAAATTTGCAAAAATTACGTATTTCCCAAAAATGGGGAAAATGCTCGTTTTTAGGGGCACGCCACGCCCAAACCTTCCAATATTTGGGCCTAATTTTTTGGTTTCCTTAGTTTCCATATGTTTACTATCGAATCCCATATAGAAATTAAATATCTTTGACAAAACAAAATTTTGATTTTTGGCCAGGAAAATCTATTCCTGAACCATTGTGCGTCGCTTGAAGCACAGCGATCGATTTTATGCACAATTTCTTTGAACCAATTCACAGGAGCCTTTTTTGAGCGGTTGTTGGATCTAACGAGAAAAATCCAGGTGTTCATGCAATATCAAATGTTAGTTGGTGGAAGAAATGCCCAAGGATGCCTCTATCTCACTGTACTTAACCTGGCTATCTCGCTTTATCCGTTCATGCAAAGCGTATTTTTTTCTGGCACAACGACCGATTTTGGGCGACCCTCACGACCTTCGTTTTTGCGAGTGCCGACCGCTTTTGAATTCATTAAACCATTTTATCATAGTCCTATAGGATAGTCCTTTATCGACATACAAAGATTTAATTTGAGCGATACACTCTTGTGGTGATTATCCACGTCAAAAGTTGTGAAAAATTCTTGGACGAAAATGTTCACAAGTAAATTTCATTTTTTTGCAAAGTGATTTTTTCAAGTCACTGCAAAAAAACACATGACATAGTCGTACGGCAAACTGTTCTGGATAAGTCTAGGCTAAAACTGACAAACTTTAAAAAAAAAAAATCAAACGTCGCATGGCAATACGAGATGTTAGTTTTCGTGCATCCCTCGTACAATAAATCCGACACACCTCTCATTTCGCTAAATTTTTTTCCATAAAGCGCGAATGCTGCATCAGTTTCATAATTCATGAATACGATGCACAGTAAACGCGACTAAATACGCCATATTTTCAAAAAATATTTTTCTCACATAAAATACAAAAAAATATAAAAATCCGGCTTCAAAATGTGCCATCCACAAAAGAATGTTGGTGTGGAGATTTGTATAAGTAATACATTAAAAATGTAATCTTTTTTTGTATTCTTCAACTTTCACTCTGGACAGTTATCCGCAATTTGAATGGTTTATATCATAATCATAACATAAAAACCTTGCGAATTATAATAGTGCAAATAACCCGTGGCTTCACGTATATTTAGTTTTTTGAGTTTCACTCATATATCCTCGTTAGTCTAAAAATATAAAAACATAATTTCAAAGTGGCTTGGGCTTGGCCCTTTAAGAGATTTTCCAAAATACTATTCATTTCGTTTGAAGATGTAACTTTTTTTAAATACCACTGGGCCATCAACTTCTGAACATCAACAATTGAAATTCTAAACGACTGTGTTCCTGGCGTTTCCCTCAAAATATTAAAAATTACATTTTGTGTCCTGTTTGGAAACACATACTAAAGCTTTCTAAAAATACGTAATTGGACACCTTTTCTGATTCTCCTTAAAATGCAGTTTACCACTGTTTTGCTATTATTTAATCCAATAATATATAATTTTACATCATCATTACCATCTTTATCATCATCATTGTTGCCATAGTGGCAGGCAGCAAGCAGCCACAATCACCAATACCGGTAATGTTGACGTTTTTTCGCCATTCGTCCACATGCAACACCCCAGAAAAAGGCCAACAATGCTGCGAACAACAATTGTTGTAATATGTTGTTAACTGGTCTAGTCGCATGGATTAGGTTAGTGGTGTGTGGTCGTCGTTCGATTTTGCCGGTTTCCATTGGCAACTCGATTTTCAACTCTGGCAGGAGGAAATTTAAAATGTGTTTTCAATTTCACAGCCATCCAGCCAACCAACCAATTGTGAATGTGATTTTCTTGGAAACGAAAACAATTGATAGCTTCCCAAAAGTAAATCAAACGAAATGACCTTTTCTCAAATTATATAAAACAATTGACATTTGAAAGAAACAACAACAAAAGAGAAAGATGCTGTAATATTTTTTTAAAATTAAATTGAATTTGTCTGCCTGAAAACTCTTAACAATATAAATTGTTGTACATGAAATCAACTCTTGAAAGATTTCCATGGAAATAGACTGTCTGAAGAGTCTTGAAAAGTAAAAAAAATCATGTTTAAAGTGGGTGTCTTGTTGTACCGCTTGGCAGGATGATCAGAAGAATGTAAATGACGTCAGAACAACACCTGAAGGAGGCACATTATGGCTGCCATTAACAAGATTTTGGTGGGTCGGTGACTAAGAAATGTTGTTGTTGTATTTCAATTATAGGCTTCTGTTTTCTCTGTATCCATACTCAAAAATTCTGCAACCTGGACTGGTTGCGTCCACAAAGAATCAAGTGGCAAGTGAGTGGGGTTAGCTGGACAGCTAAACAAACGCAGAGTGTCGCGTGCTACATATCCAATTGCGGGGATGGTGTTGGGTATCGCCGCATCAATTCGAGTCAATACGAATTGAGGCGGCCGCATCGTCAGGATCTTAATTGGTCTAAAACCACTCGTGTTTGCCTTTGCAGCTGTGTTTCTTCTGCGGCGATGGATTAGAGTTGGAAAACTATCGATATTCCTAACATCAGATATTTTCGATACTTCATTTAAAAAAAATTAATAGCTATCAATATTATCGTTAATTTGCCATCACCATTATTTTTGTTGACATTTTTCACAAGTACTTCACAGAAATATAAAGAGGAAAAAAAACAATTCCTTTTATTTAATAAATAAGTATATAATTAAAAAAATTAAGTAACAGTGTTTTATTTATAAATGCACTTAAAAGTAGAAAATAATTTTTCATGATGGAATCTCTCAAATAAAACGCTTGCCGTTCGATATTGTCACAATTTTTAATTCAAATGCAAGCGTTTTATTTGAGAGATTCCATCATGAAACATTATTTTCTACTTTTAAGTGCATTTATAAATAAAACACTGTTACTTAATTTTTTTTAATTATATACTTATTTTCTAGTTTTTAGTGCATTTAAAAATAGAACATTGAAACTTATTAATTTTATAATTATTTTTCATTTTTTGTTAATGCATTTTTAAGATTTTCAATTTTATTTGTATATACTTAAGATTATAAAGGATATTTAATGATGGACTTACATTTATTAATTAAATGTATAATGTAAGTAAAAATTTGTTTAGGTTAGTAGTTTCTCATCCTATTGATTTCAGTTAACGTTTCGTTATTGCATGGCTTCTTTCCTGTTAGTTTCGAGAAATCCAGTTCTTCTATTCATAGTCCATCCAGCGATCTTACAAGACTCATTGTTTTTACTTTGGTTTGATTTCATGTTCATGTATTGTCATCTAAATAAAAGCTTTTCAATTCACTTATTCAAAGAAATCAATTCAATAAAAAGTTGAAATTACCGACACATTTGTCTTTGACAAATAAAACAAATCAAGTATATGCATGTTAATTTTATTTTTGCGAGTACGAGTACTTGAGGGGTTCCTAACATCCACCTTCATAACAGCATCCTTTCGAACAACCTCCTCCGATCTTCCGAACAACCTCATCCAAACTTCCGAAAAATTTCCTCCGGACAACCTCATCCGAACTTTCAAACAAACTCCTCGGAACTTCCGAACAACATTCACTTTAACTCCGAACAACTACCACCGAACCTCCGAGAAACCACCGCCGAACAACCTCTTCCGAACTTTCCCCTCTCAACATGCTCTTTCCATTTTCAACGAAACCCCATAACCAATTTAGGCCGAAAATGTAGATACAAACTTTTAAATGCCTGAAATTGGGTGGTACCATTTATAGGGGCTATATCAAAACCTGGACCTATGTCACAATTTTTGGCGGAGAAATTTCTGTACCACTGGGATCTCCAAATGCCAAGTTACACGCAATTCGGTATAAAAATGAAGATAAAATCTTTAAAATACTTGAAATCGGGCGGTACCGCTATATGGGGGCTATACCAAAACCTGGACCTACATATGTCCATAATTTTTAATGGGTACGTTTCTGTAAAATTGGAAACCCTAGTTGTCAAAAAAACAGCCAATACGGGCTTAAAATGACGATAAAATACCTTAAATCGAGTGGAACCGCTGGATGGGAGTTTCAGGAAAAAATAGACCCATATTGGTTTTGGTTTCATATTCATTCATGTATTGTTATCCAAATCTGAAAAGTGAACAAAGTTTTAGTTCGATTGGTCAACTACAACTGTGTGAAAAATGAGTTACCAGATTTGAAAAGCAAATTAGACAAAGAACTATAAAACTGTGTAAAAATGGACCAATATTGGTTTTGATTTCATATTCATGTATTATCATCCATACCTGAAAAGTGTGCAAAGTTTTAGTTGGCTTGGTCAATTACAACTGTGTTAAAAATTAGTTACCAGATTTGAAAAGCATGTAAAATTGAACACTGTACAACACAGTAAAAATGGACCAATATTGGTTTTGATTTCATATTCATGTATTGTCATCCAAGTGCGAAAAGTTTGCATAGTTTTAGTTCAATTGGTCAACTGCAACTGTGTGAAAAATGAGTTACCAGATTTGAAAAGCAAAATACCGGAAATCGTGTGGTACCGTTATTTGGGGGCTATAGGAAAAAATGGACCCATATAGATTTTGGTTTCATATTCACGCATTGTCATCTAAATCTGAAAAGTGTGCAAAGTTTTACTTTGATTGGTCAACTGCAACCGTTTTAAAAGTCAGTTACCAGATTTGAAAAGGGGGTTAAGTTAGACACCGTAAAAGCACTATAAGAATGGACCAATATTGGTTTTGATTTCATATTCATGTACTGTCATCCAAATCAGAAATGTGTGCAAATTTTAAGTTCGATTGGTCAACTGCAACTGTGTGAAAAATAAGTTACCAGATTTGAAAAGCGAATTAGATAAAACACTGTAAAACAGTGTAAAAATGGACCAATATGGGGTTTGATTTCATATTCGTGTATTGTCATCCAAATCTGAAGAGTGTGCAAAGTTTTAGTCCGATTGGTCAACTGCAACCGTGTTAAAAATGAGTTACCAGATTTGAACTAAACACACACCAAAGCAAGTTAAATAAAACACTGTAAAAAGACAAAAAACATTTGACTTTTCCGAAAAGTTTGTAAGTGTGACTACGGACTTACTTCCTCACATCCACAAATACGAAAAGCCACGTAATTTCTATTCATTTCAATAGATTTTAGGTTAGGGATTTTAATCCGATAATATCGATAGAAAAAAACTATGTATCGATATTGAGTTTTTAAAAAATAAACGATACTATTTATCGTGATATCGATTTTTTGCCAGCTCTACGAAGGATTTGGGTGGTCCCCATGTACGGCATTCACAAAGTTTCTTTATCAGAACCCCAAGTGCTGCCGACCAGCGACTACATTAATATTTTGGGGTAGTTAGTGTCGGAATCAATACAACATCGACCAATATTTTCAGTGGGAGCCTCATTTCAGCCGTCTAAGTGGTGAACAGTGTGGCAGTGGATTTAGTGGCAAATGTTTTAATATTCCACAGATGGAAGAACTGAACTACCCCCATACCATTGCTATCGCAAACGATTCGTTTTCGAATGTTTTTCGATAGTTTTGCGGATATTTTGTTCGAAACGACACACGAGAACGAATTGAAAACGATTCATTCGTCGCTCAGTTTGTGGCAGGAAAACCTTCGAATTCGAATATCGTTAATAATATTATTAGCGAATGAAAGATGATAGTTTTTACGATAGTGGCGAAAAACATTTTTTGTGGAGTTTCTTGATGATGTTTCTGTTATGTACCTTTTCCGTTTTTATTTCTTTATGTTTGCGACTCGATATGTAACTGTATGATAAACATTGTTGTCTTGTGTTTGGCAACCTACCTATAAGTTGTCTTTATCAACACTTATTGTCTATATTATACGTAGCATTTATATCGAAATTTTTTGAAAAAACCAAATGGGAATTTTTTACGGACAATATAATTTTTTTTTGAAACAAAAAAATTTTCAAAGTAAAAAATGTTTCTTGAAACAATTTTTCTTGTAAAAAAAACATTGGCCAAATGTTCGAAAACGATATCGTTTTTAAAATTGTGACGAACAAAAGAACAACGTGCTTGTGTACACCCGAAAAACATTTGCCAATTCTTCGAATGTGATATCGTTTTCGAAAGTTGTGCCGAACATTCGAATAATATCCGCAATTGGTATGAGGGCAATGTTTATAAACAGTTAAACACATTGAATCGCAAACATTACAAAGAAGAAAAAGGTACATAACAGAACTATCAAGAGACGTCAGGTAAAGTTAAACATGTCATGTCCGCCAAAAATGCTTTATCGGCACTATCGTAAAAACTATCATCTTTCATTCGCTAATAATATTATTAACGATATTCGAATTTGAAGGTTTTCCTGCCACAAACTGAGCGACGAATGAATCGTTTTCAATTCGTTCTCGTGTGTCGTTTTCGAACAAAATATCCGCAAAACTATCGAAAAACATTCGAAAACGAATCGTTTGCGATAGCAATGGTATGGGGGGTACCTTTTTCTTCTTTGTAATGTTTGCGATTCAATGTGTGTAACTGTTAATAAACATTGTTGTCTTGTATTTGTAACCTAGCCATGTGTTGAGTTTATCATCACTTCTTGTTTATATTATACCTAGCATTTATAAAAATAAAGTAAAAACGTAGTAAAAAATGAAGAAAAAACATTCGCCAAATGTTCGAAAACGATATCGTTTTTAAACTTTTGACGAACAAAAGAACACGTGCTTGTGTACACCCGAAAAACATTTGCCAATTCTTCGAATGTGATATCGTTTTCGAAAGTTGTGCCGAACATTCGAATAATATCCGCAATTGGTATGAGGGGTAGGTTAGTTATGTAAACATTTAACCTATCACATGCATATGTCATCGACGGTAAGACCCTTTGCCAAGATCGGACAATCATCCGCATACATTGAAGACACTTGTTAAATACTCAACTCCTGGTTCATCCAGTTGCTTAAGCATTACCAACGCCCAACGTTTTGGATGATTTCGCGTAAATTGTGGTGGTACCTCCTCGACTGGGAGGGCTCTTCTTATACAGCGTGGCACACTCCTCTTCGCTCTATCACTATCTGCGTGCTCCATAAATTGCTGGTAAAAATAACACGCGCATTTCTTTAGCTCAGTTACTGCCACGCCGCTGAAAGTGACAGCAGTTCTGTTATCCATTTTTGCCCGAATTCGAGAGTGATTTAACAGTTGGCCACTAGTTGCTTAAACCTGTACCAATGTTGCATTGCTTTAGGCCTACTAGCCTGTTGAATTCAATAGTAATCTCTCTAACTCGTGGATCTTCATTTCTTCAGATCTCATTTGCTAGTCCCGTCGTCTCTGGCTGGAAATTTGGTCTTATTTCAGGTATTCGAACAGCAGGTATGTAGCGTGCGGCTGTTGCAGTGATGATGTCCCGGAAAGTTCTCTCAGCTACACGAGGATCTGAAGGAATGGGCAGCTGTCTGTAGCGGTGATAAGTAAATTCTCTGAATTCTTGCCAATCAGCTCTTCCATGGTTCAGAAAAGTACGGTTTTCAGAGGTTATGAAATCGGGTGGTCTATTTACGGAGACGATGATAGAAATGTGGTCTAAGCAAAGGGAAATTACGGCTTGCCAGGATACGACATTTAGCACGGTGCTCTTGAAGCAACTTTAAATGGAAGGTGCTTACACCTGGTAAGTTTTTGCGGATTCTGAAACTACAATGTTCATCAAAAAACAACAAAAAAAAATCGACGGAACGCTTTTTAAATAAATCGCGATTCAAGTCGGCATTTTTTTTAGTTTTTTAGGTTTTTTACGATTTTGCTTGGGAACCGCAAGTCCTATCGAAATGGGACAAAAGAAAATGTTGTAGCTATGAAAATTTTCTACAAGATTGACCTTATTGAGATATAAAAGTTCGAATTGGGACAATGCATTGGCTGTATCGCTACCTTATAAAACAATGTCATACATGATGCGCCTTAACAAACTTTAAGTGAAAACCGCTTACACCTGGGAACTTTTTGCGGATTTTGAAACAGCAATGTTTATAGGTGAGAAAAATTCAATAACAAGAAAAAATCGCTGGAGCAGCTAAAGAAAATGTTGTAGCTGTAAAAATTTCTAGAGGATTGACCTCATGATTTGTTCCTATGTTTTAAAATTGTTGAGATATATAGATGTTTAGGTCACATTTTCAGCTTTTTTGTTAGGTTTTCACGATTTGTTTGAAAACGGTAAGTCTTATCGAAATGGGACTAGAGAGAATCTTTTAGTTTTGCAAATTCTCTACAAGATTGTCTTTCGTAATTTTTTTCTTAGGTTGTACCATTTTCGAGATATATCATTTTAACTTGGGAAATTACAGTCATGACATTGTTTTATATGGAGGCGATACAGTGAGTGTATTGCCCCACTTTGAACTTCTATATCCCAATAACGGTAAAACTTATGAAATTGTCACACAGGCAACTCTTGTAGAAAATTTTCATAGCTATAATATTTTCTTTTGTTCCATTTCGATAGGACTTGCCTTTCCAAGCAAAATCGTGAAAATCTAAAACACCCCAAAAGATGCCGACTCGAATCGCGATTTATTATTATATCATCTATAAGCATTGTAGTTTCAGAATCCGCAAAAACTTTCCAGGTGTAAACGCCTTCCATTTAAAGTTGCTTCAAGAGCACCGTGTTATTACACCTGGTGCCACAATGGTGATATCTGGCGAGCTGTGGAAATCTCCTCTAATTGTCGTAGCGTAGGAGAGTCTTCATTCACCGTGTGAAACGTGGAGCTATCAATTCGCTCGGCCAGCGTCATACCCCTCTGGTCATTACCTAGGACGGAATGCAAATGCTCATGTCGAGTATTGAAGTCCCTAGCACTAAACTGTTACTTCCCTCTAAAAACGAACTAATATCGGGCATATAACGCAGTGCACACCTTTTCATCGGCGGTAAGTACACATTAAGCAGCTCTACCTAGGCAGTACCACACTTTACTGCTACTCCCATACATTCCATATATGGGTCACTGGAGTCAAGCTCAAGCGAGAAGGCAAGTCATTCTCCTCCGCTTCTTGTGCTATCCTTCCGCAAACCGTTTTGGCGGTGAGCTTTGTCATATCATAAAGTCCACAATTTCGCTGATATAATAACACTATGCGACCACCAAAAAAATGACAAGGAAAACTGAGTAGATGATGGCAATTGAGCTAAAAATATGAGACAATTGTATCGGCGTTTTTAAAGTTTACGTCGGAAAGTAACCAAAGTAGACGGCGCACAGTGGTTCAGAATCGTTTTTTCCTGGTCAAAATTCTGTAACTTTTGAACGGATAGAGATATATTCAAAATTCTTTTTTTGTTAGGCAGATAACACAATCAGCTTTCAGACGAATTATAAGCGGTAAAGTTCGGTCCGGTAGTTGCAGAGAAATTTAAGTTCAAAGTTAAACTTTTGAGTTTTTTAACTATTTTTCTTCAAAATATGAGTGTTTTTGTGGTTTTTATATCTTCCTATGTATTAAAGATGGTCAAACACCAACAAATAAATAAAATAATTACCAAAAAAACTAAAAAAAATTCGAAAAAATGTCGAAAATATTTTTTTTTTCAAAAATTTGTAAAAAAAATTTACAAAAAAAAAAAATTAAATTTTTTCAAAAATTAAAAAAATTCTCCTTGGGTTTTAATAAAACTTATATAGCTCGTATAAAAACTCATATACTCCAAAAAGTTGTAATTTGTGTCAAATGGAAACAGTATAGAAAAACACACATTTTTACCCATGTAATTTCAATAAATTGAAAAAAGTGTTAAACGGACGGAACGGGACGGGTACAAAAGTATATATGGGCTGAAAGAAGAGACTTTCAGACATCTTTCTGTGAAAACAGAACTTTGTTCCATGTTGTTCCACAAAAGTTCTAGTCCACTAAATTTGGAATTTCATAAAATTTAGTACCCGAGGAAAAATAAAATGGATCATGTTGTGTAAACACTACGGTAATTTACTAAAACGATTTTTAAAGGGCACAATCTTACCTACCTTACAAAAAAAACAATGAACACAATAACTGTTATAGTTTCAGAGAAATAGCTTCGTCTTTCTCTAGAAATTTGCAAAAATTACGTATTTCCCAAAAATGGGGAAAATGCTCGTCTTTAGGGGCACACACCTTCCAATATTTGGGCCTAATTTTTTGGTTTCCTTAGTTTCAATATGTTTACTGTCGAATCCCATATAGAAATTAAATATCTTTGACAAAACAAAATTTTGATTTTTGGCCAGGAAAATCGATTCCTGAACCATTGTGCGGCGCAAGTTCCGCCCATTTCTCGAATATTTCGAGTTAAGATATCTTGGAATCCTCGCATTTTAGGTATATAGTGTCTTTAGCAACTTTACTGAGGAGGATATGCGTAATATTTCTGTTAAAAATTTTACCCCTCATTTGGTTCATCAAAAGGGTCTTTTTGATCCTTTTTTCGAAAATCTTTCAAAAACTCCTTTAAAATGTGATCATATCAAATTCAAATATTCTACAAAATTATTCGTCATAAAATTTTACTATAGGTCTCAGGACACACCAAATCTGTAAATCTTATCTAATCGCCAGGAATCTCTAAAAATTAAAAACACGTTTTACTCGTAGGGTTAATTATAATCCGAGGATGTAGAACCAGCATGGTCATATTTTGCACGGCGATGCCGATGATTTTCGGCAATTTACACGCACACGACCCGAATGCACAGAAAGAGCGTACAAAAGAGAACAAATGTTTTGATTTGTTATTGTTTTATATCTTGTGTGAATACAAACTTACTAACACACTGTTATAAGTTGCCAATATTTTGAATACATTCACATTTTCTTCGTTCTCTTTTTGGTCATGCCTGATGTAGAACCGTCAGTTCTTCAAAGCGGAAATAAAACCCTTTCGCACAATCGCGGTAGTAAAGCAAGGATGACCTCTCTCATCCCTACTTTTTATACCCTCCACCATAATATGGAGGGTATAATTAAATTTGTCACTCCGTTTGTAACACATCGAAATATTCATCAGAGACCCTATGAAGTATATATATTCCTGATCAGGGTAAAATTCTATGTCGATATAACCATGTCCGTCTATCCGTCCGTCTGTTGAAATCAAGATACAGCTCTCAATTTTTAAGATAGATCGAAGTTTCTATTACTCCTTGCATGTTTGGTATTGCAAATGGGCTATATCGGTCCATGTTTTGATATAGCCCCCATAGAACGGTACCACCCAATTTTTGCTATTTTTAAAGTTTTTGCCTCATACCCACTTCCAAAATGGCTGAAATTTGGTACTGAGTCTTCGTTGGGGGCATAAAACTTTCCCTTAGAGATGTTTCGATATAGGTCCACGCCTTCATATAACCCCTATAGAACGGATTTTCGGTATTTTGAAGGTTGTGGCCACAATAATCCACCGAAATGGCTGAAAGTTGGTACTTAGTCTTCGTTGGGGGTATAAAACTTTCCATATGAAATTTGTCGGTGCAGGTCCACGCCTCAATATAGACCCCATAGAAAGGTACCTCCCGATTTGCGGTATTTTGAAGATTGTGGCCACAATAGCCCACCAAAATGGCAGAAATTTGTTCGTAGTGTTCTTTGGTGGTATAAAATTTTCCCCCAGAAATTTGTCGCTACAGGTCTACGCCTGCATTTAGCCCCCATAGAACGGTACATTCCGATTTTCGGTATTTTGAAGGTTGTGGTCACAACAACCCACCGAAATGGCTGAAATTCGTCGGTATAGGTCCACGCTTATATATGGGCCCTATAGAACGGTTCCTACCGATTTTCGTAATTCTGAATGTTGTAACGTCAATATCCCACCGAAAGACTGACATTTTTTATTTCGTCTTCCATGAGGTTATAAAATATTCCAGAAGAGAATTATCATTACAGGTCTCCGTCTTCCTATATATCACCAATATTTTTGAAAATTTAACATAGCTGAAGCCAAGGTTTGCTCTTTTAGAACACGCGACTTGTGATTGTATATTATACAAATTAAATGCCTATGGATAAAATGAAATGTTTTTGGACGTGGCAAAAAATATTGGCCTCAAAAGTTAATTTGCGTGGAAGCTGTGGCTATATTTATGTTAGATAATGGGTAAAAATGGGTTGAAGCCAACGTGTCTTTTTTAGTTTTCTCTCGATTTGTGAGCAAACCACACTTCTCACGATTTTCCTGTCAAAGTAAAAGTAGAAGCCAACTAAATAAGGATAATCTCACTAATGCATAACTTTTCAAAATTTCATATGCGTCTACCATTAAATGACGCTGACATTTTGAAGCCAAATTTACAGTGTTTTTTGACATTTTCTTCTAGTCGCTTTCCGCAAACAGATTTTTCAAAAAGGCTTTAATAGGATTATAGTACTTGCGATTCTGAGCTTTTTGATACGTATATCGTGAATGTAGCCTCCACAGCTCCACAGAAATATGTATCGAAATGACGAAATTTTGTGTGAATATTTTTCTAAAAATCATATTATTCGGGCCTAATTTTTACAATTGTCATTCGATTTCCTCGTACTTGATTGCACATTTTAGTTTTTTACGTTCCGGATCTAATAAATCGTTCTCCGTGAAAATCTATCCACTAAAACGCGAGTTACAAGAAAATCCAAAGTAGAAAAATCACCTAAAATTGTTTTTGGAAATATCGCGTATTTTATCGCGTTTTCTGCGGTTCGTTTCCACTGCAATGAAACAACTAATACAGCATCTTCGTTTTAGCGGAAACAGAGATTTGAAAACTTCACTGATAAGGGAGCTACATTCATTTTATCCCAAAAAATAGTGAGTGATGCTACATCCACGGTTCTTCGTTGACCGCCTTGAAATAGATATATATCGATGTAGATTTTTATGGTGGACACTGAAATCGGATGCGGACAAAAGGTGTATGCACTTTGCCCAAATTAGCGATATTTTATAGGTTTTTTAGTGCTAAGATGCAGCCGATGCTACATCCTAGCCTCCAAATTAAATTTCGAAAAATATTTACAAATTAAAAGATATGGTCTTGCTGTACATGAAAATCACATGCGGACAAAATGATTTTGATAATTACGCGATTTACACGTATTTTAAAATGCATATAAATTAAAATGGGTTATTTGACCTCTATTTCCATTTCAGAAGCTTCGAGATATTTCCTTATCAACCCAATTACCTTCCCTAATGGGAAAGCTTTAATACGAATGTCAATAAAGCAAAATCTGTCTATTTTATTGGGAGATTTAAGCAAAATGAAGGAAGTATTCCTATAGATTTTTACAATATTTTCTACTACATAATGCATGGAAAAAAATATTTTTCAAACAAAAAATAACTTTTTTGACCAAAATCTGTGCTTATTTTTGCTGTAACATCGAAACTATAACACCAATCTGTATGATTGTAGTCGCATTTGATTCGCCGTGAAGTTTTGATACACAAAAAATTTTTATGTAATTTTATGACCACTAAATGGGCCTTCATTTTGAAAAAAAGTTGACTTATATTCAATAATGTATCAATTTTATGTACATTCCGCGAATTCTGTGTAACATTTTGTAGGTATTATGCAATCTACTCGTTGAAGTCACTTCGAGAGAGCTTTTTTGTAACAATTGTGCTCATTAAAATAATTAGCGTTTTTATAATATTTTCTTTCTTAGAAAACGAAATAAAAGCGCCATAACTATTGTCCGCAAAAACCAAAAATTGGCTCGCGACCAGATTCGTACTGCGAATTTTTTTCTTAACCTACATATCAAAAATCGTTGATGTAGCGCGAAAAAAAATTATCCTTTTTTTCTGAAATGGAATATGAAATAATTGACAATATTCGTGATATACAGTCAACCAAAAAAGTCTACATACACCCTATAAATCTCGGGTTTTAAGGGTAAGGAAGCATTTTTATGAAAATCCAAGTACATAGTTCTATTTCGTATCCCTAATAAACAATATATCATATAACAGAAATATATTCCATAATACGAATAACCGTAAATTCTATAAAAATTGAAAAAATAATAGGGAAAAAGTGTACATACACCCAATGAAATATTAAGATTACCGTAAATTTTATGGAATAAGCAATACAAATTTTACATTTTATTGCTTTATCGAATGTCTCTGGTTGTCTATGATATATTTTAGACAAAATATATAAAACATATTTGTGCTTTAATTGACGTTATTTAAGGTCAGACTTCGCGTATAGCTCGTTAAGGCGGACCCTTGCAGAAATCTTTGAGTTTTTCAGTCTGGTACTTTATAAAACCCCAGGAAATACAGTGGGACTAATTATTTTGAGATCCTAGAACGCTTTGAAGTTGTTCTTATGGATAATATACGCTCCCGAGCTTCGCTAAATATGCGAATTCCTGAGTTTTTTATAAATTTTATAGTTTTCACAGCATTCCAAGGGTCAAAGTACAAGCAAGAACCTTGGAATTACCTTATAATACATTTTTGGACCTTAACTCAATCAGAAATGTACAACATTATTATACAAACCCGTTCCTAAAGTTTCCAAATATCAAAATAAAAGCACCACCAAAAAATGCATGCAATTTGTATGAAATTTACACTGTTAACTAGTATGCTCTCGTATTATGATCGTTAGGGTCACTTGAAGCGCTATACATGTCGGATACTTTTACATTGCTTATTCAATGGATGCTCGAGGATTGTACCAGACCTTATTACAAGGTAATTCGAAGGCTTCTGTATGTAATTTTCCCCTTGGAATGCTGTGAAAACTATAAAATTTATGAAAATCTCAGTAATTTGCATATTTAGCGAAGCTCAGGAGCATATATTATCCATAACAACAACTTCAAAACGCTCTAGGATCTCAAAATAATTAGCCCTACTGCATTTCCTGGGGTTTCATAAACTACCAGACTGAAAAACTCAAAGATATCTGCAAGGGTCCGCCTTAACGAGCTATACGCGAAGTCTGACCTTAAATAACGTCAATTAAAGCACAAATATGTTCCTATTTTGTCTAAAATATATCATAGACAACCAGAGACATTCGATAAAGCAATAAAATGTAAAATTTGTATTGCTTATTCCCTAAATTTTACGGTAATCTTAATATTTCATTGGGTGTATGTACACTTTTTCCCTATTATTTTTTTAATTTTTATAGAATTTACCGTTATTCGTATTATGGAATATATTTCTGTTATATGTTATATTGTTTATTAGGGATATTAAATAGAACTGTGTACTTGGATTTTCATAAAAATGCTTCCTTACCTTTAAAACCCCAGATTTATAGGGTGTATGTAGACTTTTTTGGTTGAATGTACCTTTAGATGCGCACCTCTTGATTTTCGGTATTTTGAAGGTTTTAGTATTTAGTTTTGGTATTTAGTCTTCTTTGAGTCTAAAAACTTTCCACCAGAAATGTGTAGGTATAGATCGAAATTATATAACTCCCATAGAACGGTACCTCCCGAATTTCGAATTTTGAAGGTTAGCCACATCGTTTTACCGAAATTGCTGTAATTTTGTATTTAGTCTTCTTCGTAAAAAAAAGGAAACTAATTGTTCCATTTTACTTCCATACAACTCGTGGTCGAGGGTATAAAAAGTTCGGACCGTCCGAACTTAACGCCGTTCTTACTTGTTATAATTGCAGTGGATGAACAACTGAGTGAAGTCTGCTCTTAGAGAAGAAGCATAACATGGAGTCTCTCACAACAGCTCAAAGACTTAGATTATGCGGATGATATCTGTTTCCACTTTCACAGGAAATCCAAGATGCAGTCACAGACATGTGTCATGGGAAATAACTACACCAAGCAATTGAATGTGTCGATAACTTCTGGTATCTAGGAAGCACTTTAACAATGGTTGGACACAAAGGGACGTAATTAATGGGCTATGCTTAAAACTTAACAACCATTCTTAAAATATTCGAAGCATGCTTAACATCGGTACTTATATACGGAAGTAAAATCTGACGTGTATCTAACACCATCACGCAAAAGTTGCAGCTATTTATAAACAAATGCATCAGAATCATATGCAGGATATTCTAGTCCAACACCATAGGTGTCCGATTCTGGCTAAGAATAAATTTCCTCTTACATCTACCTTAGTAAATAATAATCTTAAACATCGAAATCTGTAGCTTTAAAAAATATATTTACAGCCGTACACTTATATTTATGCATTCCAAACTTGCTTCGCTTTTAAAGATAATAATTAAGATGTCTAACATAAAACGGAAGTTTTCCATTAGTGTTAAGATGTATTATCCAACATTGTCATCATCATCGTCATAAGCACTGTGTTTTTGCCACTCCCAATCAAATTGTTTGGTAGCAGAAACAAATCGTGGAAACATATAGAAATAAGTACGTATGTCATAAGTCGGCTTAATTTTTATTCACTATGCCAGTACTTTCATATTTGTTTCTGGTTGTCTAATGGCTACCTTGTTTTTTGGACTTATTATTGTGTAATTTTGTAACAATTTTGTAACTGCGTTTGTTTCTTTTTTTTTTGCTGCGATCTAATCTAGTTGTGAAAAATGTAGACATGGACACACTCCTCTGGTGCAATACAACAACGGGTACTCACACAATCTTGTAAATGTATTACAAATCAAATAGTCCGTCTGTCCATTCGTCCATCTGGGTAAATCATTTTTATGCTATACCTGAAAATCCTAGTGGCTGGGATGACGTTTGTTGTTTGCGACAACTATGAAGTTGACGTTGTGACAATCATCTAGCTAGCATCCAATAAAGTTACGAATACTAATAATATTATGTACTTATGTTAGTGTGTATATAATGAGCCCAAACGTTTTCGTGTGTATTAACTTGCTTCATTTTTACAAACATTTATGACAGCTAAATATGATTTACTGGGACCATAACATCTATGTATGTATGTGTGTACTTAACAGTATACCATAAATGAATAATACATATACCATCAAGTTATGGTTTAAACATTTATTTTAACACTCATGGATATAACATCAAATAAAACAATCTAAAATGTTCTATAAAACGTCAAGCAAAAATAATATCAGTACATAAAGCTAAGCCCTTAACAATCAATATACATATGGGGATATCTGAGTGAAATCGGACAATTTTTCAAAATGAGGTTTTTTATTTCCTGTTTTGGCTGTTCTGCTCATTGAATTTGCTGGATGTTGATCTGTATATCGATGCAGAGTCGGCGGCAAAGGGAACTGATGAAATTGTTTGTTGACAATTGAAACAATAGTCTTCCTTACCGCAACTAATCAATTGCATATCCTCTGTAAAACCTTTTTTTGTTATTCAAATGTATACAATAAAATATGGTCTCGAGCTGAAATAAACACAAAGATGTAAATTTGTCAATACAATTTTTCCTTTATATCAATGAGAAACATTTGTTATTTTACAAAAAAAAAATAAAAAAATTAGCTTTCTTAAAATTTGTTTTGTTGTTTTTTATTTAGGAATTTATCTTAAACATCGTAAAACAGGAGTTATTATTCGATTTTGAAAATGGATTAGCAATATTAAATGGCTAATCTTATCGCTGGCACAAAAAAACTCCATTAAGTAATACCCACTAATGCTGGTACTCTAATTGCTAAACCATTCTTAAAATCGCAATATTAAGATGTTTTTAACATGTTTAAGATAAATCCCTAAATAAAACAACAAAGCAAATGACAATAATTTTAAATAACGTATTATTTTTTGATAAAATAACATATTTTGCACAGTGGCATATAGGAGGAAAAACTTTATTTGCAAATTTTAAAATATTTAGAACAAAAAAAGTAATTATTAGAATACTACTACCAAACTGGACTGTTCGGTCACGGCGATAAACAGTAGGTCACATATGATGGAGCTAATATGAATCGGGGTGCACTCAATGATATGAGGGAAGTTTCTCTTGTCCCTTCCGGAATGTTTGTGGAACAATTATTAAAAATTTCAAAAAATCGGAGATATTGCATCTAAGCCCACTGTGCAAATTTTTTTCTATTTTTCATTAGATAGCTGATAAAAAAATAAAAAAAAACATTTTTTCTATTTGTACCAATATTAAAGAAGTTAGAAGTATTTCTTTCCATATGGTTTTAAAGAATTCGACTTTTTCAAGGCTCGATATTTCTGGAACCTTCTGTCAGAAAATCTAAAAATATACTAAACTGTTTTGCTGATGAACAATATCACCACAGCAAAAAACAAAGAATATCATAAACCTCATTTTGAAAAAGTGTCCGATTTCACTCAGAAATATGTACATATGTACATTAGGCCGGCGCGATTTGTGTGGAAGGAAAAAACCTTAGGAGGCCCTTCGCGTTTCTGATTCTTGGGATTGAACTGAGCAAAAAAGTCTACTGGACCATATGTCTACGATGAAAATCGAGCCTCCCGATTTTTACTTTAAGTTTTTTGTCTACGTTTTTTGACATCTTGGCATATAACTCCGTTGTGGAAAAAATAAGATATGCCCGTTTAAATTTGAAAATATAAGAAACCCAGATTTTCACTCTTTTACCGTTATAAAAAAATAAAACGAAGCGACCCAAACGAACTAAAGGCATTTCGTTCTCCATGGATCCCAACACGTTGGAATTTTGCATCAGAACGCTTGAATATTTTTCCGGCCAACCTTTGTAGCACAGTGTCATTTATCGACATTTTCCGAAAAATTTGCACTTTCTCAAGACCAAAACTGCCTGAAAAAGCGTTCCAATGCTTTTGCGATGTATTGAGACTTTTAATTACTGTCTTGGCTGCAAGACCCTATGGGCCATCTACTCGACACCAGACGACCCTATGGGCCATCTACTCTACAGTACACGACCCTATGGGCCATCTACTCTACAGTAGACGACTCTATGGGCCATCTACTCTACAGTAGACGACCCTATGGTCCATCTTTTCTACAGTAGACGATCTTATGGTCCATCTACTCTACAGGAGACGATCCTATGGGCCATTTACTCTACAGAAGACGATCTTATGGTCCATCTACTCTACAGTAGACGACCCTATGGGCCAACTTCTCTACTGTAGACGACCCTATGGGTCATCTACTTTACAGTATACTACCCAATGGGCCACCTACTCTACAGTACACAACCCAATGGGCCACCTACTCTACAGTAGACGACCCTATGGACCATCTACTCTACAGTAGACCACCCTATGGGCCATCTACTCTACAGTAGACTACCCTATGGGCCATCTACTCTACAGTAGACGACCCTATGGGCCATCTACTCTACAGTAGACGACCCTATGGGCCATCTACTCTACAGTAGACGACCCTACGGGCCATCTACTCGACAGTAGCCGACCCTATGGGCCATCTACTCGACAGTAGACGACCCTACGGGCAATCAACTGTACAGTAGACGACCCTACGGGCAATCAACTGTACAGCAGACGACACTATGGACCATCTACTTTAGAGTAGACAACCCTATGGACCATCTACTTTAGAGTAGACGACCCTATGGGCCATCTACTCTAGAGAAGAAGACCCTATGGGATATCTACTCTAGAGAAGACCACCCTATGGGCCATCTACTCTAGAGAAGACGACCCTATGAGCCATCTAAAGTAGACGACCCTATGAGTCATCTACAGTAGACGACCCATCTACTCTACAGTAGACGACCCTATGGGCCATCTACTCAACAGTAGACGACCCTATGGGCCATCTACTCTACAGTAGACGACCCTATGGGCCATCTACTCTACAGTAGACGACCCTATGGGCCATCTACTCTACAGTAGACGACCCTATGGGCCATCTACTCTATGGGTCATCTACTTTACAGTATACTACCCAATGGGCCACCTACTCTACAGTAGACAACCCAATGGGCCACCTACTCTACAGTAGACGACCCTATGGGCCATCTACTCTACAGTAGACCACCATATGGGCCATCTACTCTACAGTAGTCGACCATATGGGCCATCTACTCTACAGTAGACTACCCTATGGGCCATCTACTCTACAGTAGACGACCCTATGAGCCTACTACTCTACAGGAGACGACCCTATGGGCCAACTACTCTACAGGAGACGACCCTATGGGCCATCTACTCTACAGTAGACGACCGTATGGGCCATCTACTCTACAGTAGACGACCCTATGGGCCATCTACTCTACAGTAGACGACCGTATGGGCCATCTACTCTACAGTAGACGACCCTATGGGCCATCTACTCTACAGTAGACGACCCTATGGGCCATCTACTCTACAGTAGACGACCCTATGGGCCATCTACTCTACAGTAGACGACCCTATGGGCCATCTACTCTACAGTAGACGACCCTATGGGCCATCTACTCTACAGTAGACGACCCTATGGGCCATCTACTCTACAGTAGACGACCCTATGGGCCATCTACTCTACAGTATACGTCCCTATGGGCCATCTTCTCTACAGTAGACGACCCTATGAGCCATCTACTCTACAGTAGACGATATTATGGTCCATCTACTCTACAGTAGACGACCCTATGGGCCAACTTCTCTACTGTAGACGACCCTATGGGTCATCTACTTTACAGTATACTACCCAATGGGCCACCTACTCTACAGTAGACAACCCAATGGGCCACCTACTCTACAGTAGACGACCCTATGGGCCACCTACTCTACAGTAGACGATCTTATGGTCCATCTACTCCACAGGAGACGACCCTATGGGCCATCTACTCTAAAGTAGACGACCCTATGGGCCATCTACTCTACAGTAGACGACCATATGGGCCATATACTCTACAGTAGACGACCCTATGGGCCATCTACTCTACAGTAGACGACCCTATGGGCCATCTACTCTACAGTAGACGATTTTATGGTCCATCTACTCTACAGTATCCGACCCAATGGGCCACCTACTCTACAGTAGACGACCCTATGGGCCATCTACTCTACAGGAGACGACGCTATGGGCCATTTACTCTTCAGTAGACGACCCTATGGGCCATTTACTCTAGAGCAGATGACCGTAGGAGTCATCCATGGACCAGCTGACTACCCTATGGACCATCTACTATACAGTAGACGACCCTATAGGTCATCTACTCTACAGTAGACGACCCTATGAGCCATCTACTCTACAATAGACAACCCTATGGGCCATCTTCTCTACTGTAGACGACCCTATGGGCCATCTACTCTACAGTAGACAACCCTATGGGCCATCTACTCTACAGTAGACAACCCTATGGGCCATCTTCTCTACTGTAGACGACCCTATGGGCCATCTACAGTAGACGACTCTATGGGCCATCTACTCTACAGTAGACGACCTTATGGGCCATCTACTCTACAGTAGACGACCTTATGGGCCATCTACTCTACAGTAGACGATCCTATGGACCATCTACTCTACAGTAAACGACCCTGTGGGCCATCTACTCTACAGTAGACGATCCTATGGGCCATCTACTCTACAGTAGACGACCCTATGGGCCATCTACTCTACAGTAGACGACCTTATGGGCGATCTACTCTACAGTAGACGATCCTATGGGCCATCTACTCTACAGTAAACGACCCTATGGACCATCTACTCTACAGTAGACGATCCTATGGGCCATCTACTCTACAGTAGACGACCCTATGGGCCATCTACTCTTCAGTAGACGACCCTATGTGCCATCTACTCTACAGTGGCCGACCCTATTCAATAACATAGATGAACCTATGGGCCAACTACTCACTCAACAGTAGACGTCTCTATAGACCGTAGGCTATGCGCCCTGAGGCCATTTACCTATTTAGAGATCCCTTTAGAGTATTCAATGGAGTCTTCTGTGTATAGAAGACTTCTGAAGTGTCTGCTAAAGACGTGGATCGATCAAAATGTTCGCTTAAGAGCAGTTAAGGCCAGAACAGAATCAGTCAGTTAGGAAGCTCTGGCATTCCTTTATAATTTGACATTTGGGAAGCAAGCAAAGCAAGCGACGATTGATTCTGTTCTGGCATTTAAAGAGCTGTTTGAGAATCGTTTTTAAATTTTTACCGAAAGTACTCCTGGTTCTGTTTATAGCGATATAATATTTTTCGTGGGAAAGTCTACGTTAAAAACTCAATGAAATTCTGAGTCACGTAACTTCATTTTTTTAAAAAATGTTTTCCCACAGTTTTCCCAATCCACTTTCATAAATCTGTGTGTTTGTTTTAATTTGTCCACTTTAATAAAAAAATCTGCTTTGGTTCTATGCCAACTTCATGATAACATTAAAACTAACAACAAAATGAATTAGCGTCAAAAGAGTTATCAACGAATAAATAAATTGCAAATTTCTGTCAATTGATTTGGAAAATAAATGTCAATAATTGAGATAACATTAAATTGTGGTGAGCGAATTAAAACCGGATAAGTGGATGCAAATAACCAAAGGCCATGAGATATTGGAAATTAGGCGCCAAATAAAAAAATATCAGCCTCATACTTACAATAAACCATACAAGAGTAAAGACAAAACCCAGTATTTGCATAACTATGGTAGTGGAGATCAAGAAGACTAAGAAGAAGTTAAAAAACAAAAAGAATGATAATAAACTTGAACTTGGCCTATAGATTAAAGTTGTACCGGTAACTGGATATTAAGAAGAAAAAAACTTGTCTTACGAAGCCATTGAACCGAAGCGTTGCTATAAATTACAAAATTATACAAAGCCAATAATAATTACAATTATCAATAATTTAAATAATTTTTATTTGTTTTCTTTTTTTTTAAATCACAACAATAATATGATTGATGAATGGATTATAATTTAAAATTTGTGGATGTGATGAAAGGGCGTGAGTTGTGAATTTGATTTAGGCAAAATAAGGGTTGGGCAATTTGGCGGCTGGAATACCATAAGTGGCACCATAGGTTGGGGCAGGGATGGCATATTTGCCGGGAGCAGCAAAGGCAGTTTGGGGATAGGCGTAGTTGAAGGCAGGCAAAGCAGCAGGTGGGGCAGGGAAGGCGTATTTGCCGGCAGTGGCAAATGAGAAAGGAGCTGGAGCTGGAGCGGCAGGGAAAGCATTAACTGGGGCAGCAAATTGTGTGAATTGAGCTGGAGCAGCAAATGATTGACCCACAAAAGGTGTGCCATATGCTACAGGGGCGGCAAAGCCAACCTTGGCGGGGGCAGTCAAAGTGTTGACTGGGGCAACAGCAGGGGCGGGAGCAGCAAATTCAACTTTAGCAGCTTGGGCAGGAGCAGGGGCACTTAAGGTAGCAGTAGCAGGAGCAACGGCTGGGGCTGCCACAGTTGCAGTGGCTGGTGTAGCTGCAGGATAAGCTACAGCATGATTGATGGTGTGGGCATTGTAAGACGAAGCGAAGGTGGTTACACCAGCCTGGGCTGAAGCAGACATGGCCAAAACAGCAAGGATCTGGGTGAGATAAAAACATGTTGACTTTTTTTTGTCTCCCGCAAAAACCTAAAAGTGAAAAATTTACTCACCACAAATTTAGCTGCCATTTTATTGGTTAGTAAAGTGGAAATATTAAGGGTTAGGGGACTTCCAAACAAAAGGAAATGGTTGTGTTCAGTTTTAAATCCAAACAAGGTATGATGACAATTTTACCGAAACCGCAAGTTTTTATAAAAAAAAAGCCAAAAAATGTAGTTTAATGCAAGTAATCGATAAATCCAAATATGTAAGTGTTCAATAAATTCAACGCAATAAAATTGCGTCAAAATACCTAAAGACCCCGTAAATGATAGATGTTACCAAAGAAGCCAATTCACACTGAATTTTATTTTTGTGGCAACGCACTTTGCATATTAATTATTTTTTACTTTTCTTTGACGCTTGACCAGCCCCTCACCACACACCTTAACAAAGTATTTTGTCAACGATATTTTAAAATTGTCTTCAAACATTGTAATACTTTCATTTGTTTACTATTATTGTCTGTCCTATTGCAGCTCCATTGAATTGTCAATAATATTTCTGTCATTCAAGTTGAAGTTATGTTTTTGTTTTTTTATTGCAGAAATAAAATCGAGTTTTCAATAAAACGCACATAACCTGCCTCAACACAATGTGTGTGTGTACCGCAGCGTTTTATTTTCTATGAACTAAATCTAAATTTCATAATATGTACAACATGTACAATAGAGTGGGTAATTTTAATTTAAAATACAGTTGTCGTTGAAATATTCCGCCATAAAAAAGGTTATTTTATACAAAATATAAATGAGAAGAAACTTATAAAAGGAAGGAATGAACTTATAAACTTGAATGGGCCCACAGAGACTCGAGAACATAATGCCAAAGGGATCACATTGTCAGACTCATAGGCAATGTTGTAACTCTTGTCTTAGAGAAAAAAAAATTGTGAGCACATATTTTTTTTTTTGGTCTATAGATACCAAACCGATCAAAATGCATTGGAAGAACCGATTACAAAAGTGTACCTTAGATCTAAAAAAAACTTTCTAGAACATACTACGAACTCTGTAAAAACAGTTCTTAAAGTTCAAATACATGAAAACAATCAACTCCAATAATGGGGCAATGATTAAAAAAACTTTAAGGAACATACAAAATGTTTAGAAACGGTTATTAAAGCCCATAGATACCAACACCGTTAAAAAAATCAAGACTACAAACAAATGAACCGATTTGGTCCAAAATTGTGGCACACATAGTTTAAGTTCGAAGATGAGCTACATCGGACCGCCACAAAAGTTCTAAAGTTTTCGGACAAATTGAGCGCACGATAACCGTTGCAGGGAGTAACCGATATGGTCCAAACTTTGCACATCGTCAAATTTCTACCAGACATAGATGAATTTCCAATGCCCCTATTACTATTGTACAAGTTTTTTGGGGAAAATCTACACTTCCTGAGCAAATAGCCCGATAGGTGAAAAATACCCCTATGGCACCATGTGTAGTGGCTGGATAACGAGAACTTTCGAACTGATCAACCGATTTGGTACAAAACTTGACCTTCATAATATTTTGTCCAAACTTAGTAAAAGTTCGAATACGGGCCATATCGCTCCACTCCTTGGGGTACATCCCTCACTGAAGTTGAACATTTGTGTATAAGTCCAGTTAAAGGCCAGTTCGAGGATCTTTTCTACATTTTTTACCAAAGGTACTACTTGTGGTTCTGTCTACAGCAAAGTCATGTTTTTTGTGGATAGGTACACGCTTCCTGTGATGACGGTCCAAAAGGAATGATGACGAATGACTATTAAAATAAGATCCAATTCAAAAATGGACAACGGGGTTTATTTATTCAGGTTCATGATCGGCACCATTTTTGAGATTAAATCCAAATTCATATTTTTGACGGCAAAAGAAATAATTACGTGATTTTTTTGGGGAAAGGAGTTTGTTTGTGTAGTAGGTGAAAGTTTCAGTTCATACAGGCTCTTTTACTTGTTTTAATTACAAATAACTCAAAATAATAAAATTCCGTAAACAAGTGGAAAACCAGTAAGGAAAGGATCAAAATCGGGCGGGCCGACTATATGATACCCTACAACACTGTGAATAGGTAAAATATATATGGGAGCTAAAACCAAATGTGAACAGATTACGATATAATTTGACACATATATTTCTAGACCAAACACCATCACAAATTCCAAATTTCATCAAAATTAGACACACATAGCGTCTTTGGTGCATCAAATACCTTAAATCGGACGAAAATATATATGGGAGCTATATCCAAATCCGAACCGATTTCGATAAAATTTGGTACACTTATTTCTAGACCAAATTCCGTCACACATGCCATATTTCGTTGAGATAAGACATATATAGCATGTTTCGTGCACCCAATACCAAAAATCGGCCACAAATATATATGGGAGCTATATCCAAATCTTCAACGATTTTGATATAACTTGGCACACTTATTTCTACACTAAATTCCTTCACACATTCCAAATTTCATTGAGATCGGACATATAAAGCGTCTTTCGTGCACCAAATACCAAAAATCGGCCGAAAATTTATAGGGGGGCTATATCCAAATCTGAACCGATTTTGATATAATTTGGCACATATATCTATAGACCTAATTCCGTAACACATTCCAAATTTCATTCAAATTGGACAGATACAGCGTGTTTGGTGCATTAAATAATTCAAATCGGCCGGAAATATATATGGGAGCTATATCCAAATCTGAACCGATTTCGAGATAATTTGGCACATTTATCTATAGACTTAATTTCATCACAGATTCCAAATTTCATCAAAATTGGACAGATACAGTGTGTTTGGTGCATCAAATACCTCAAATCGGCCGAAAATATATATGGGAGCTATATCCAAATCTGAACCGATTTTCACCAAAAGCAATAGCGTTCTTCATTAGGCTAAAAAAATGATCCTCCCCAATTTTCAGCCAAATCGAACAATAAATGCGACCTGTACGTTGCGAACGGACGGACGGACGTGCATAAATCGTCTCAGAAAGTGATTCTATGCATATCCCTGGAAGGAACTATGGGTCTATCTCTTTTCCTTAGGCATGTTACATAAAAAAGCACTAACACATAATACCCTTACTACAGGGTGGTGTAGGGTATAAATATGACAACCTGGGCTCATACATATATTTTTTCGACAGAAAAAAAAGACTGAAAACCTTTAAAATGCCGTTGATATATGTATATACCCATATATATGTATAACCAAATCCCTTGGGAAGGGACCAATGTAAGGGAACTTTATCATAAAAGAAAAAAATTGGCGTGAGAATTGAAAGCCCGTTTGGGGTTTTGCTCTTTGTAACCTGGTTTTGTCGTCGGTTGGGGTAAGCTCAGTCGCAACCAGGGTCTACTTAGGGCCCACTAAACCTTAAATTAGAAGACTGATATTCTCCCTTTCCTGGGGGCAAAAATCTGATTCTTTATTAACAAAATACTAGTTTACAATCTTTACAATCTAGTTTGTGTTTAAATGTGATAAAAATATATTCAATTGTTATAGCTTAGGATTGAACGTTGGTGTGAAGATCGTTCAGGCAGACTGGAGGGGGGTTTTGCAGCTGGGGGGTTAGCGATCAGTCGGCGAGTTCTGCTCTAGACGATTCATTTGTGGTTAGTTTGCTCTAACGGCACGGGAAACTAAGCGGTTGCTGAACGATTTGTAGATAATGGGGATATATTGTGTGTGCAGATATAAGTAATCGGGAACACGATTAGGCGTTCGTGTGTGGACGATCGGGACACGATGTATTTGGTGTTTGGTTGTAGGTGATCAGTGATACAATGAATTCGATGTTCGGCTGTTAATGGTTGGGGACACGTTGCATTCGGCTGTGAAAGATAGGGGATACGATGGATTCGGTGTTTGGCTGTAGATGATCGAGGACACGATGTGTACGGCGTTCAGCATTTCATGCTCTGGAACACGATGTATTCGGTGTTCGGCTGTTGATGCTCGGTAACACGATGCACAGAGGGGTGAGATCTCAAAAAACGGAGATTAATTCAAAAAATTAAATTCGGGTTTTGGTATAACTGTCGTTACATGGTTATAGGGTATGAAATTGTACGTCTTTAACCAAAATGTCAAGATCATATGTTGTTTACTTTTACAGTTACACGTTGTTAAAGTTGAAGATTTTTTTTACAATTTCGAAAGTAACTTAAAAAAAATAAATTTTCTCGTGTTTAAAGTTTAATATCTTTTTTCGACGCATCAAAAGTGGCTATTGTAGAATGGAATCTTCAACTTCAGGTAGTTATCAGAATTTTAGAAAAATATAATTGCAGCAAAAGTGGTTTAGGAACATATTCAAAATTAATTTTAAATGTATCCATATTTTCACTATTTTTGAAAAGTATATAGAGTAATAAAAAAAGTGGCGCGATGTAGCGCGATAATGATAATTTTGTATTTTAGTCATGACTGTTGTCTTTCGAAATCAACTCAAAACTCGTGCCGTTTTTTGCCGTTATTTTTTTATTGAAGAAATGGTGAAAATAGTCTTTCATTAAAAATCTGGGAATTTTGAACTTAATATATTTTGTACTCGTTATTGGAGCTATGTTTGTTGATTTAAATTTTATTTGCTGTTTAGCGCTGTGTTATTTGTTTTTACACTACGTACGACAAACTATTTTGGATCATCAGGGTGACATTGTTCTTTTAAATTTAGTATAATTTCTTTTCCGAAAGTAGTCCCTTTTATGTACATAGAACTACTGAATATAATTTTCACATACTTAGAAATATATTTTGCTGTATACTTATTAGTGCACCACTATTATAAACTGTTTAACAATAATTTGTACGATATCTATTCAAAAATTTGTAAAAATTCTCCTGAAGGAATGGGTAAGATCTTCAAAATATGTCAAATTTGACTGATCCTATGTATGGAGGTTATTCCAAAATGAAAATATATTGGAACGATGTTTCGTAAAAATACTTTTAATCCCTTCAAAATGCACGATTTACACTTTAAGCAACTTTAGTTGCAATATATTCGTAAAATGTTCAAAAAACCCTAAATTTGACAGTACTTCTATATGGGGGCTATACGAAAACATTGACCTATGTATATTGAAAACTATTCCCACAGTGAATTCTTAGGCACTCAGAATTATAAATTCTAATTTGCAGGAAAATATACTAAAAAATGTGGTCAAGACCCTCGAAATACATAAAGTGGGCAGATACCCTTATATGAGAACTACATTTAAAGGCTGATCTAAATTTATAATTCATTGCTAAATATAAGCTTAACCAATAATTGAACATATTAGAAAATGTTAGCCTAATCAAATAAGAAATGTAGACAAAACCGTAAACACACTTTATATTTTTTATGGTACCCATTTATGAGGGCTTCGAAAATACATTTCTAATCCCTTAACATGCACCAAAACATTGTTCCGTTATATTGATTGGGGCGTAAACATTCCAAAAAAATTAACATTAGACCACCCAAATGCTTCCTTGAATTAATCTCCGTTTTTTTGGATCTCACCCCTCTGTGCGATGGTTTAGTTATTAGTTTAGTGTTATGGTCTAGTTTTCACCATGTGCTACTGATTTCTAACTACGGAACAGCTGACCCGAAGGCCAAGTGGAACAGCTGACCCGAAGGCCCAGTTGACAAAATCGGTTTGGAATATGGACTTGGAAGGTACCGTTATATGGGGCTATACCAAAATGTACATATGTACATATCCAAATCGATTGGAAAATGTGCCTGACACCCTCGAAATAGGTGAAAACAGGAGGTACCTTTATATGGCTGCTACGCAGAAACATGGACCTACTCTGTAAAAATTTCTATTAAAAGGTGTTCCTTTCCCTGGGAAACGAAGGTGCTTAATTATAGTCTAATAAATTAGAAAATATAGCCAAGACCTACGAAATAGCTAAAATCAGGCAGTGCCTACATACATATCGACGCCTCCAAACAATAGTATGCTAAGTCGACTTAGCATGTATTCAAGTTCTTTACATTTTTACATTTTACGTCCTTTAACTTAAATTCTGTCAAATTTTGGTAATGATCGGTCAATCCGAACAGAAGTTATAAACAAATGTTTACTCAGAATAGTAGTGAAGGTCAAAGAAAACTGTAAACTATGAGAGCTTCTCCTGCAAAACTCACTTTTCAGACTTAGCATACTATTATTTGGAGGTGTCGATATGAGGCCTACACCAAAAGATGAACCAATATTGATGTTTATTGCATAGAAGGTTTCTACGTATTTAAATCTCAAAATCTGTTGGCAAAATTAATTCGAAAATATGGGTAAAACGTAAAAATACTCAAAATCTGGATATACCCTTATATGGGTTATAGCAAAAAGTGGACCGACAAACAGAGGGGAAATTTGTGTTAAAAGTTGATCAAAAGCCCTAGAAAGCTCATTTATAGTCCGATTGATATACAATTTTGCACAAAGCATATCTTCTGTATAAGGATTAATCTTATAGAAAATAATGAAAATCGGTCCAGATTTGGATGCAGCTTCCATATATATTCCCATCTGATATGAGATAAAAATGCACAAAAATCACTGAAATTTGACACATGCAACCTGAACTAGCCTAAAAAAACATTGAGCCAATTTTCAAACAAATCGGTACAGATGTATATATAGTCCCATATACATATATTTCATTCCAAATTTTATTTTTTGAAACTTACTTAAATTAAATTTTTCTCAATTCACATGAGAAAAGTCGTGAATGTTTCTGAATCATGCAAACATATTTGATAGTTGTTGGTTTAGTCTGATAAATAAGAGCCCCGGTTATAAAGCGGAGCAAAATTTAGTGTGAGTAAACCTTGCAATTCCATATAAAAATATTTCATATTTTAGTTGAGAAAAATTAGATTTTTTCGGAATGGCGCAAATATGCGCAATTTTTTATGATTGAATCTGATATTTGAGACTCAAGCGCATAAAACATTAGAAGAAACTATGGTCGGGAAACGACGGGGAAATAGACTTTTTCACTATTGAAATTGTAGTAATCTTAAAAATTATCATAAACAAATTTCATAAAGAGGATATGTATCACCATTATTAAAGAGCAAAGATTTACAATCAATCTGAAAATTTTAAATGCTAATCTTGTTCTGGGACTGTACAAAAACAATAAATCTTGAAAAATATAAATTTTCGCGGAAATAATGTCATTTTAATGTTCACCTAATTTCTTAGTTTTCGAAAATTTACTTTTTGTTTTCTGTATGCCTGAGTTCAATCGACTGCTGCATTGCATTGGTTAATCTTACAAAGTCGAGGATGGTTATAGCAAATGTAGAAAATAGTCTGGTTGCCGTTTATCAACATTTTTTCATAAAAAAACGATTTTCATATTTTGAGTTTTGAGCAACTTTACGCCTATGTTTCCCCTCTGTGCGACATGACCAATTTTTTATATAATCCAAAGGTCTCTATCAAATTTCAAAGTTTTATCTTTAATTTTGCGATGAATAGTGCTTCATGTTAGGGATTCATTGCCTTTGGTTTAGGTTATATAATGGGCTACAAAAAACATTTGGTCTGAGAACGCAAATTCATTTGGGTTTACACAGTGTTATGGCTTCACATGGTGCTCCTTAACTAATATAAAATAAAGTTTTTTTTGAAAATTATTGCTGATTCTGAAACTCCAATGTTAATTGATGAGAAAAATCAAAAAACAAACAAAAAATCGTAGGAGGGATTTTCGAATAAATAGCGGTCAAAGTTAAAATTTTTAGGGGTTTTACTTGGAAACCGCAATGACACTAAAAAACTGTTGTAGCAGTGAAAAGTCTCTACAAGATTTGCCCTGGGTAGTTTTTGCGGATTCTGAAACAGCAATATTCATAGATAATAAAAATCCAAAAACAAGAAAAAATCGATGGAGAGATTTTTAAAAAAACGCGGTCAATATTCCCATTTTTATACCCTCCACCATAGGATGGGGGTATATTATGTTTGTCACTACGTTTGTAACTACTCGAAATAATCATTGTAGACCCCACAAGGTATATATATTCTTGATCAGCGTGCAATTCTACATCGATATAGCCATGTCCGTCCGTCTGTTCGTCTCTGGAAATCACTCTAGCGTCCGAACGGATTGACGTAGGTTGATGAAATTTTGGGAAAATATGTTATATTTACGTAGGACTTGTAACGTGACCGCTACATTGCAATCCGCCCACCTGATATTACATACAGTATCAATACAAAACTACCTTACAAGTGTATGCATAATCCCAACTTCATGCATAATTACAACTCCATTCATACATTATTTAAACTTCAGCGTATTTCCTGGTTGTCTCGCCTTACAAATAATTCTCATTCACTCCGTAAACCCAGATGGATAAGATGTTTAGTTTTCGTCGCTGAATTTGTCGAGTGCTGGCGTTAAACGAAGTACAAGATAAGACGTGTGGCATTGTCCGCAGTCACTTGAACCGAACCTAGCAACAGCCGTCGGCCCTGCGATTCGTTCGCTCCTGTCGATTTGTTCGCTCCTGGCGATTCGTTCGCCCCTTGCGATTTGTTCGCTCCTGCCGATTCGTTCGCTCCTGTCGATTCGTTCGCTCCTGCGATTCGTTCGCTCCTGTCGATTTGTTCGCTCCTGGCGATTCGTTCGCTCCTTGCGATTTGTTCGCTCCTGCCGATTCGTTCGCTCCTGTCGATTCGTTCGCTCCTGTCGATTTGTTCGCTCCTGGCGATTCGTTCGCTCCTTGCGATTTGTTCGCTCCTGCCGATTCGTTCGCTCCTGTCGATTCGTTCGCTCCTGGCGATTTGTTCGCTCCTGTCGATTCGTTCGCTCCTGCCGATTCGTTCGCTCCTGTCGATTCGTTCGCTCCTGTCGACTCATTCGCTCCTGCCGATTCGTTCGCTCCTTGCGATTTGTTCGCTCCTGTCGATTCGTTCGCTCCTTGCGATTTGTTCGCTCCTGCCGATTCGTTCGCTCCTGTCGATTCGTTCGCTCCTGGCGATTTGTTCGCTCCTGGCGATTCGTTCGCTCCTGTCGATTCGTTCGCTCCTTGCGATTTGTTCGCTCCTGCCGATTCGTTCGCTCCTGTCGATTCGTTCGCTCCTGCGATTCGTTCGCTCCTGTCGATTTGTTCGCTCCTGGCGATTCGTTCGCTCCTTGCGATTTGTTCGCTCCTGCCGATTCGTTCGCTCCTGTCGATTCGTTCGCTCCTGCCGATTCGTTCGCTCCTGTCGATTCGTTCGCTCCTGTCGATTCGTTCACCCCTGCCGATTCGTTCGCTCCTTGCGATTCGTTCGCTCCTGCCGATTCGTTCGCTCCTGTCGATTCGTTCGCTCCGTTACCTAACCATTTCCGACACTTCTCTTTGCAGAGTAGCAGAACCGACCGGCAACAGCCGAGTACGATCAATCACCCGAAAGCCGCTCAGCCGATTGTCGATCCAATACCGAGCCGAGTACTGCCGAGAAGAATATCGCCGACAACTACCAACAAGCCGACAGCATCCGAGCACCCCAGAACCGAGCAAACACACCCGAAGACTACCGAGTCGAACTCAACACCCGAAGACTACCGAACCGAACTCAACACCCGAAGACTACCGAGCCGAACTCAACACCCGAAGACTACCGAGCCGAACTCAACACCCGAACACCAATGAACCGAACTCACCACCCGAAGACTACCGAGCCGAACTCAACACACGAAGACTACCGATCCGACAGCAATCCGAATAACGCCGAGCCGTACGATACGCCAACAACGGGAACTACCGACCCATTGCCAAACCGAGTATTGCCGAGCGAGGGCTGACGATCAGAATATCGCCGATTTCACTATTTCCGAGCCGAGTGTTATCGACCGACTGTCAACTACCAAGCCCATCTTCTATCCGCCGATTACCACCTACTTCATACCGACAGCCCCCATATAAGGCCCCATATAAAGTACGCGCCATTTTAATATATTTTGAATGTATAAGACCCATTTGACCACCGAAATGGTTGTAACTTTATATTTTATGTTTCCAGAGGCTAGAAACATTTCTACCATAAAATGTTTATATAGGTCCACGTGTTGATATAGCCCCCATAATACAATATCTCCCGATTTTCGATATTTTGAACGTTTTAGCCTCATTATCACACCGAGATGGCTGAAATTTGGTATTTAGTCTTCTTTAGGCGTATAAAACTTTCCCCTAGAAATTTGTGGGTATAGGTCCATGCCATCATATAGCCCCCATAGAACGGTACCTTCCGAATTTCGGAAGTTCAATCGTGTCTCATCTTACTTAAGGTTTGTGGGTCCTTGAGTCGACCCTGGCAGCGGCTGAGCTAACCTCAGCCTTCGGTAAAACCACTCGTTATAGAATTTTGGTATTGAAAGCGGGCTATGTAGGTCCACGCTTTCTTATAGCCCCCATACAAAATGACGCGTCGTCGTTTTAAGGAATTTTTAAGATATTTGGCCCATTTAACCGCCGATTGGTTGTAATTTGGTACTTTGTGTCTCCAGAGGCCAACAAATATTCCTACCAAGTTTGGGTTATATAGGTCCACGTTTTGGTATAGCCCCCATATAAGGCCCCATATAAAGTACGCGCCATTTTAATATATTTTGAATGTATAAGACCCATTTGACCACCGAAATGGTTGTAACTTTATATTTTATGTTTCCAGAGGCTAGAAACATTTCTACCATAAAATGTTTATATAGGTCCACGTGTTGATATAGCCCCCATAATACAATATCTCCCGATTTTCGATATTTTGAACGTTTTAGCCTCATTATCACACCGAGATGGCTGAAATTTGGTATTTAGTCTTCTTTAGGCGTATAAAACTTTCCCCTAGAAATTTGTGGGTATAGGTCCATGCCATCATATAGCCCCCATAGAACGGTACCTTCCGAATTTCGGTATTTTGAAGGTTGTGGCCACATTAATCCACCGAAATGGCTGAAATTTGTGGTGGAGGGTATAAAAAGTTAGGCCCGACCGAACTTAACTTACTTGTTTGCTTTATTTTAGGTTTCCAGGATTTTGCTTGGAAACGTAAGCCCTGTCGAAAGGGGACTAAAGAAAATGTTGGAGAAAATTTTCACTGCTACAATATTTTCTGTAGTACCATTACGACAGAACTTGCGGTATCCAAGTAAAACCGTGAAAACATAAAAAACCCCTAAAAATGTGAACTTTGCATATGCAAAATGTATGCATTTTACATATTTTCTTATGCAACAAATATTTCAATAATAGGTACAAAAATGTTTGTATGTACAATTTTTCTCTTTAATATTCTTTTCAGACAAGTCAATAAAATACAGAAATGTATAACCACAGCCTCAACCTTCAAAATACCGAAAATCGGGAGGTATCGTTCTATGGGGGCTATATGAAGGCCTGAACATAAACCGAAAAATTTTAGGTGGAAAGTTGTTTACCCCCAAGGAAGACTTAATACCAAATTTTAGCCATTTTGGCGGGATATTGAGGCCACAACCTTCAAAATACTGGAAATCGGGAGGTACCGTACTAAGGGGGCTGTATGAAGACGTGGACCTATACCGACAAATTTAAGGTGGAAAGTTTTATGCTCCCAAGGAAGATTTAATACCAAATTTACCCATTTCTGAGAGATATTGAGACCACAACCTCGTAAATACCAGAAATCCGGAAGTACTGTGGGCTATATGAAGACGTGGACCTATGCCGACAAGTTTTAGGTGGAAAATTGTTTACCCCCAAGGAAGACTTAAAACAAAATTTCAGCCATTTTGGCGGGATATTGGGGCGACAACCTTCAAAATTTCGAAAATCGGGAGGTACCGTACTAAGGGGGCTGTATGAAGACGTGGAGAGATATTGAGGCCACAACCTTCTAAATACCAGAAATTTCAGGTGAAAAGTTTTATACCTCCAAGGAAGACTTAATACCAAGTTTCAGCCATTTAGGAGGGATATTGAGGCCACAACCTTCAAAATACCAGCAATCCCCAGGTACCGTTCTATGGGGGCTATATGAAGATGTGAACCTATACCGAGAAATTTCAAGTGGAAAGTTTTATACCCCCAACGAAGATTAAGTACCAAATTTCAGTCATTTCGGTGGGATATTGAGGCTACAACTTTCAAAATGCGGAAAATCGGGAGTTACCAAATTTCAGGTGGAAAGTTTTATACTCCCAACGAAAACTTTATACAAAATGTCGGCCATATAAGTGTGATGTTGAGGCCCTCAAAATATCGGAAATCGGAGGTACCGTTCTATGGGGGCTATATGAAGACATGGACCCATGCGGACAGATTTCAGGTGTAAAGTTTCATACCCCTAACGAAGACTTAGTACCACATTTCAGCCATTTCGGTGGGATTTTTAGACCACAGATTCTTGTATATATTTTTTCATTTGGTTTTAGGCAAATATGTAAAAATATGTCAAAATATGCACTATATGCAAAATTTTCTGGGCCTAATTCGTTTTATTTTGTGATAAAACGAGTTTCTGTCTAACCAGATTTTCTCTACGACCATCCAAACCATATATGCGTTTGCATAGGATTCCGCTGTCTAGTCATCACAATTATTCATCTGGCAATGGAATGAATAACATGGTAGTTTGCGGCACCATATTTAAGCATCTGACATTCATAAGGGCTCTCACAAGATAAAAGAACAAGAAACCAAATTGATCGTGTTGTGATAGATGACAGACATTCATCGATTAGGCAACAGATACAGCACAGAAGTTGGACATTTGTAATCTGTGATCACAACAAATAGCAAGGTTCATACGTATGTAAAACTCAGGCTATAGAAAAAATTGTTTTTCAAAACTGCTGGTACCTGATACCAACGAAGAAGGACAAATATACGACAGGCCATGGTGGAGGGTATAATCTAATGAGATAGAGGTGATGGAGTTGTTTCTAATGTTGTTTAGCCTTATTCCAAGTTTTAGTCGATCTTTTAGTTGGTTTAGATAAAACACATATTCCTTTCATGTCACACACTTTTGATGTTTGTGATCCCTTAATATGAATAGGTGGCAAACATGTATCCCATTTCGTGATGTATGAACTTGTCGACAAAAACTTAGGGATATTGGAATTTTTTGGGGCATTTACCATAACGTTTGCGACTTTTTGAATAAAAACAAACAGTTTGCTGACAAATTCGATTTGGAAGACATATTAAATTCGACATAATTTGGACCTAAACATTTACGCTATTCGAGAGTCACCGCGCGCACCCACTAGACAGAAGAACGTCTGGCAAATCGATTGCAAATTGTTTGAAACGTATTGACTGTTATCGTAAGTTATTTTGACTCTCTCTCTCTCTCTGTTTGGTTTTTAATTACATTAAATATATATACACTATTAGTGTATGTATAATATTTACATGTACCAATTTAAATCACTAAAATATAAGAGTGGTATAAATTGTCATAATATCCAACCAGGCTTTTGACAGACATTGGGACACCACTAAGAGTAGCATTAAAATGCATGTACGCATGTGACGGGCATGTTATTTTGAATTTTCAATTATCACATTGGACACTTTAATATATTTGGGCACACACATAAAATCGCCATGGTATTTGGACGGGTGAATTGTATGCGTTTTATTTATTTTCAAATGTTGCGTGCAATCGCCAGTCAGGCTACGCCGGCCGGCAGCTAAAGAAACAACAAACAAAGTAGCCAACTATCCAGGTTGTGCCGTCGACAGCG
Source organism: Musca autumnalis (assembly GCF_047663935.1). Classification (NCBI taxonomy): domain Eukaryota; kingdom Metazoa; phylum Arthropoda; class Insecta; order Diptera; family Muscidae; genus Musca; species Musca autumnalis. The sequence goes on along the minus strand of NW_027411977.1, from coordinate 39,081,060 downwards.
ATTCTCGTTAGCTTCAAAACGTATTTTATTTATTGAATCACCTGGGACAACACAGCACAAATCGTTCAAAATTGTCGTCTACATCTATTTTGGATTTGTAACAAACAATAAAAAGTGCTTCGGTTTGATTTGTTAGTCCAACAAAAAAAGGTTTTTGCACTAACAAAACATGTTTCATTAATATTGCAGCTCCAAGATATTGCATAGTTTTACCCAAAAAAAAGTGATTGTTTGTTTGAAACACATAAAATATATTTGTAATAGAAAAATTTTACAATGGGCCTATAAATTTAGTTGTGTCCACTTTAACGTGTATAATAATGGGATTTTAATGTATCCTCGTGACCTGTTTCACAAATCAGATGAGCTCTCCATAAATGTCTGGAGTTTTAATTTATTGTTATCGATATTAAAGTGATATATGGTTGCCTGTTTTTGTGGGTCATTGTCACTGGGATTATTATTTGTGATGTTTAGTTTTTCAAGTGAAATAAGATTTTACCTAAAATTATAGGAAATGTACAGTACGCAAAGTTCATATTCGTACACCCCTAAAAATTAATAATATTCCATATTTTTTATGGAAATATAAAGCAATTGTTGAGAATTACAGCCTGTTTTGTAAAAAAATATTTTTCAAACGTGTAGTTCGTACTCAAACGAATCCGTTTAAAATTTAGTTTTTATAAAAAACTTAAAAGCATTCGTTTGATTCCGAAAAGCTTTGTATATCAGTGTTTCCATTATGTTAATTTAAAAAAAAAAAATTAATTTTTCTCATTGAAAAATACATGTATAAGTATCTAAAAATTTCTCTGGATAAATTTCCCATCATATAAAGGATCCGCCATATTCTACAGTGGTAAATATTTTCTGAAATGTATGGTAATGTCTTATGCGTAAAATATACGACTCTAGGAGACAGTACGCTTCCAAAAATAAACTTGTCGACAGAAAAAAGCAAGCTTTGTTAGGCATTACACACATATATATTATAAATATTATATTATAAATTATGAATAAACAAAACACATAGAATCGGGAGGCCTAAGCTTCGATGGAGCATAAAAGTGGATGAAGAAATGAAAAGGCGCGGTATACTAAATAGCGAAGCGAAAAACAGAGAGAATTGGAGATCTTTTCTTAGTTCGGTCTATGGAACAAATGTTCTGTAATGGTCCAGCTAAGTAAGTAAGACCTCAAAGTATATTTGCACGAAATCCGATTCAGACAATTTGGAGTCGATTTAACAATGTCCGTCCCTTGGTCTATCTGGCTTGAGCATGCGATAGATCTAGAACGGATTAACCGATTCGGTTCAAAATTTGGTCCTCAAACTTAAATCAGGTTCGAATATGGGCCATATCGGTCCACTTCTTCCGATGCCTCCACCACAAAAGTTCAAAACTGTTCGCTAAAATTGTGCGCACGATAACACTCGAAGGCAGTAACTGATTTCGTCCATACTTTGTACATCGTAATATTTCCATCAGATATTGATGACGTTCGAATATGGACTATATCGGTTCACTTCCACTCCAAATTTTGAAAAGTGCAGTTTAAGACCTGCTCTAATCATTTTGTTGTAAAAATTTTTAAGGGCAAATCCATTAATGGCCTGGAAGCTTTAAACCATTTTCTACGGCCACCATATGTAGTATTTTTCGTACTGTATACTGCATTGTTCCAAACTTTGCATATTGTAATATTGCTGCAAGTCTTAGATAAAATTCGAAGATGGTACTTACCGGAAGGGTCACTCCTTCCGGTACCTCTCCCCACTAAATTTCAGAAAATTTCGTTAATATGGTACGCGGTATCTCATAAACGGTGCAACCCTTTTGGTCCAAACTTTGTCCAAGCTCTATTGAAGCTTAAGAATGGGTCATATCGATCGACTTCCCAGGGTACCCCTTTCACAAAGAGCAGAATTGTTTACCGAACTTGTTGTTGTTGTAACAGTGTTTATTACTACGTTTGTATGTTCGTTCCTGTTCCTATGTTCAATCTGGCTCTGGGTCTATCTCCAGTTCCAGGAAAGTGGCTGCTTCGATGGGATGTAACCACAGATCCACCGGAGTTAGATGAGTAGGTTTGGCTGGGCAGTTGAAAAGGTGTTTTGTGTCGCACGGGCCCATGCCGCATAATTGACAGATGTCTTGCACGGCGCGGTCGATTTCCGCCCAATAAGAATTTAGGCGACTGCACTATCCCGAGCGTAGTTGAGCCAAAACTACTCTAGATTGTCGTGACGCTCCTCAGCTGCGATAGATGGGGGATGTATTTCAAGGACTTTATTCACACTATATTGGTTATGGTCTTAGCATCTGCATCCGTGTGAATTGGGATGACTCTCACGGTAACACCCAAGGAAGTACAGCAACGAAAGCATCTCATTGTGTTGCTTTACTGGAAGAATCTTAGCCTCCTCATGTAGATGGTCCACTGAAGACTTGAAGAGGCACCCTGTTGCTGTTCTCAGGGCGGCATTTCGGCAGGTTTGAATCTTTTTCCAATTCGTATCACTTAGTCCCGGGGACCAAACTGGCGCCGCATAGCTCACCACAGACCCACCTATCGCGTTATATGTGGTCAACAAGGTTTTTTTATCTGCACCCCAAGTGCTGCCGGCTAGGGACTTGAGGACCTTGTTCCTACTTTTTTTGTCGCAGATAGCTGTGGCGTGCGCGCACATTTTGAAAGTAGTGTCGCATGTGACCACTAAAATTTTAGGACAGTTTGTGGTCGGAATTCTGCTACCGTCGACCACGACATTCAATTCTCTTTCAACAGAACAGATTGGCTGTTGATTTTGTGGCGGTAATCTGCATATTCCTCCAATGGAAAAGGTGGTATGATCGGTTAAATAGCTGTTCAGTCTCTCACAGATGTCAGCGGGATAGGTATCTGACGCCAGGATCTTGCTATCATCCGCATACGTTACGATCTCGATGCCGTCTGGGGGGATGGGGGGGGGTGGAATACAGAAGAGGTAGAGGTTAAACAGTTCCGCAGATATCACCCCACCTTGGGAAATTTCCTGTTTCACTCTACGGGACTTGGACTTCTTGTTCCTGAATTCCACGTACGACTGGCGTCCACACATGTGATTCACTATCCAACGTTTCAAGCTTGGCCGGAGGGTTGTCTGCTCAATGTCCTAAAACAGCGTGGAGTGCCTGACTGTATCAAAGGTTTTTAATAAGTCAAGCGTCACCATCACTGTTCTATCGCACGGCCGTCTCTGGTTGAGTCCTTGACAAATATATGTGGTAATGGCGTGTAGCGAAGTTGTCGTGCTGAGCTGCTTACGGAATCCATGCTGATGATCGGCAACTTAGCTATTTCTGATACTGGGGAGGACTAAGGCCTCAAGTGTGTTTTCCTACGGGCGACAAAAGCGAAATCGGCCTGTACGATTCACTTTTGCTGGTATCCTTGCCGGGCTTCCGTAGTGAGACCACCCTGCCCATTTTCCAGACTTCGGGAACAATGAGGGTGGATAGCGACAAGTTGAGAACTTTAGTGAGATTCTCCACTCCCGGCTCATCTAGTTGTTTCAGCATTACCATTGAGATTCCATCAGGGCCCAACGCTTTGGATGATTTAGCGTTCCTGATGACATTGGCAACATCATCCATTGTAAACTGTGGTGGTTCCTCCTCGGCAGGAAGAGATCTGATGCGACATAATACTCTTCTCTTCGCCCTGTCACTCTCGGGGTGCTCGACAAACTGTCGATTGAAATAACTTGCGCACCTCTTTGGGTCAGTCAACGTAACGTCGCCAAAGAGATCTGATGCGACATAATACTCTTCTCTTCGCCCTGTCACTCTCGGGGTGCTCGAAAAACTGTCGATTGAAATAACTTGCGCACCTCTTCGAGTCAGTCAACGTAACGTCGCCAAACGTGACTGAGGTCCTATCATCCCTTCTTCCAGGGTTCGAGAGTGACTTAACCATTGCCCACAATTCACCTATACCGGCTCAAATGTTGCAACTCTTCAGATGATTTAACCACTTGTTCGCTTATGCCTGCCGACCAGCCTGTTAACTTCCAGTGTCAGCTCCCTGACTCTGGGGTCATTGGGGTTGGTTCCACGAAGCTCATCACGCTCATTTGCTAATCCCGTCGCCTCTGCTGGGAAGTTTGGTCTTACTTCGGGCATTCGACCAGCAGGGATATGCCGATCGGCTGCAGCAGTGATGATGTTTTGGAACTTCCTTACCGCTACCCGAACATCAGAAGAAGCGGTGACTGGTGAACTCTCTGAAACCCGGCCAATCAGCTTTCTGATGATTGACGAATGTGCGGCGTTCAGAGTTAATGAAATCGGGTGGTCTGCTAATGGAGACAATTATGGGGAGATGGTCTGATCCAAGGGAAATGACGGGTTGTCAGGTAACATCATTTGTCAGACCAGATGACACGAAATATTGGAAATTTTGCTTGGAAACCACAAGTCTTATCGACATGGGATTAGAGAAAATGTTGTAGCTGTGAAAATTCTCTACAAGATAGGCCTTTATGACTTTTTCCTAGCTTTTACACTTTTTGAGACTGTATCGTCTTCTTATAAAACAATGTCATGCACGGTGCGCCTTAACTAACTTTAAATGAAAACCACTTACACCTCGGAAGGTTTTGCGGATTCTGAATCTACAATTTTCATAGATGAGAAAAATCCGAAAACATGAAAAAGTATTTTTAAATAAAAAATGATTTTTAAATAAACCGCGAATTAAACGTCACATTTTTAGAGTTTTCTAGGTTTTCAGGATTTTGCTTGTAAAAATGTTCTAGCAGTGAAAATTCTCTAAAACCTTTTCATTGGTCCTAGTCGTGGTATTTGCATTGAGATAGCGATGTATCCTTGTCTGTAGTGTTTGCAACATGTGTAAACGTCTATGGTAAATCCATGCCTCTCTGTAAGTATATGATCTGCTAACAGCAGAACATCTGGCTTATGCTGATTACTTTGTAAGGTTCCGGCCAAATCGGATACTCAATTCGTGATTTATGATACCGCAGAGGTTTTAAAAGCTGTTGGTCATTATATCAGGAATTATGGTACTACTTGGATGTAATCAGAACCACAAAGACGAACTTTGGGACAAGGAGAGACTTCAATAATTTTAAACAGTCTTATCCAATTTTATTTGTAATCTCGGCAAGTGCAGCAATATTTATCGAAAAGCTTGCTGGAATTAAGTGCAGAGCAACTTCCGAACTCTTTGATAGTCCCACACACATCCTTTTCACGATTGTAACACTTTCATAATTATAAGTTAAATAATCTTTGGATTTGTTTATTAAATAATATCTAACAAAATATAAATTTAGAAATGTTAAATAAATTATAAATATTACAACAAAAATAATAATAAAATAACAATTCAATTTCTTTGGTATACACAATTTACAAAACACTTTGCATAAGTTACCGCACTTGGACTTGGTCACACACATTTGCCACAGATTTTCATAAAACTGTCCAAGAATGACCTTTTGCATGCTCGTGCTTGGGCATAACTAAAACAAAAGGGAACCTTTTAGAAAAGGGTGTGGTGATGATGAGCCAAGGTCAAGGGAGCGGCATGCAAATGAGCAGCATGATGGTGATGATGGTGTGGAGCAACTATGGCTTTGGCCAAATGGGCATGTCCATGGGCATGAATATGAGGGAAGGCATAACCAACGGAGACATGGGTGGTGGTGGTCTTGGGACCGGGAATGGCACGGTAGCTGGGTAAAGGAGCAGTGAAGGGGATAGCTTCGAGTACAGGGGGTAAGAACTTTGTAATATGGACTGGAGCGGGTAAGACTGGAGCTGGGGCAGGCAAAACATGGGTGTGGACTACTGGAGCTGGAGCGGGAACAAAGTGGGCATGGGCAGCTGGAAGAATGGGTGCGGGAGCGGGTAAAAGTGGAGCTGGGGCGGGTAAAAGAGGAGCTGGAGCTGGTACAAATTGGGCTGGAGCAGCTACTTCATGGAAGTGAGCAGGTGGCAATACTGGTGGTTCTTGGTGGAAGTGAGCAGGTGGCAACACAGGTGGAGATTGATGGAAATGGGTGGGAGCTGCAAACACTTCTTGATGGAAGTGGGCAGGTGGATCCTGGTGGATATGAGGGGGAGCAGCCAAAACCTGTTGATGGAAATGGGCGGGTGGGGCAAAGTCTATGTGATCAGGTACTCCATGAGGAAAACCATAGGGTAGTGATGGTTTAGCCTGAGCCAAGACCACAGCCAAGGCCAACAGCACAAATGTCTGCAAGGGAGGTAACAAATTAAAAATCATTTCTTGAGTGTTTTTCTTGTTTTGTTGCCTTCTTGACAGCTTACCAATTTAGCATGCATCATCCTGTGTGATTTGTTGTAAAAGTATCCCCGTTTAATTAACTGTTCAAATCCCAAGACAACTGTTTGTCTATGCAAATGTTGTGGAACTAATGCATAATTAATTTTCTGTCAACAATTTATACGAAATGACACTAAGCTTGCCCCCCGAGGTGACACATTGTCACATAATCATTACCTCTAAGGTGGCGGTTAATAATTTTTAATATTTTTGCCTTATTTTCTTTTTTTCATAAATTGCTACCTTTACTTTCAGTGGCCATGTTCCCCCTTTTGTTGGTTTGCTTGCAGTTCACAAGCATGTTCATTAATTTGCTGCAGTACTTTGGGCAATTGTTCACCATTTTTGGTAACGTTTGTTTTTTGTTTTGGGTGTGTATTACCAACAAAAAAACAACAACAACATCATTGAGATTACCTTTTGGCTAATGAAGCTTCTTTGCACTTTACACAACTGCCTTAGATTGGCAAACAAGCGTTTAACCATAGCTAACGGCATTCATGTACACCGTAAGTGGCCCGGGATGAGAAGGGAAGCAATTCCATTTCGATTCGATTGGTAAGTGCGTGGCGGCTATAATTTGCTTAAAAGCGACTGTGAAATAAGTCGTGACTGCCTGCCGCTAACGACCACCAACACCATTACCTACCTACCTCCCCATTTGTTTTGTGGTCTTAAAGAGAAAAACTCCATCCACAAGAATTGGTCATAGCCGACCGGCCGCATTAAACGCAGTGTGGCATTTAAGTTGTTTTGGCGGTGCCTTGCATTTATGGACTTTTAGGTTAATAACCCAATTAAATGTTCGACTTTTGTGTGTTTTTGTTTGCCCGTAGAGTCTTTTTAGTTTAATCCACAATCATGAAATTATGTAATTGAGACTTTCTATATATGTAATTATTACATAAACTCTAATACCGCAACACACACATACACACCCAGTACACATCCAATTAGAGATATGTATGTGTGCATTAAATCATAAAATTATTTATTATTGGCTGGCGGCCTTGAAAAATCAAAGTAGGTTCGCCAATAATAATTGTGACGATGATATTAGTACTCGTTAAGAACTTTACGAGCACATTAATTCTTAAACTATTAATTAGGACGCAGAGAAGCAGCTATTTATATAGATTGAAGAGAGAAGGTTTTATGTGTTGAAATAACGAATGAAATAAGCTGTCGGTGGCAGTTTAGCGGGTCCGGGAGAGATTCTGTGAATAAATGTACGAGTGGATGTGATCCCTGGATCAAAGAAGCGATTCTTTGGTACCCCTTAAATACCGTATATGATGTTATGTGCATAAGTTAGTAACCCTCCCATGAAAAACTAGGAAAACTGACTGATGAACCAAATGTTGACAGCACCCAAAATATGTTGGAGACCATGGGAATGTGCCATGGAAAGTGCAATGCATCACAGCAACGGCTTAACGTGACGCACTCTACATTACGCTATGAAACTTGACATGAGCTTGGTCAGACCTTGATGTTAGCTTTGGGCTAAAATGTCTTATTTGCAGTAAAATACTAGAAAGAATTCAAATGAAAACAAGCAAACAAATAATAGTTATGACGACTTTTCCGACAGTTAAATTACACAGTGAACCGAAATTTTGGGGGTGGAAAATTCCTATTGGAGATGAAAGCCCTTGGTGAGTATATACAGAACCCCTAAGGACAGATTCGCCATGAGTCGAACTTTCGCGATATGGCGTGATGAAGTTTTTGCTAGAGACCCTGTAAGCCATCAGGAATTAGCGTTATATTTTTGTTCACTGTTGCTTTAGCTTATTTTTGAGATGACATGTCTTCAGTTAAATCGAATGAGGATTATTTTCGTAGAACACTTTGACCTTCTAACTCGCTTCCTTCAATGTCCTTTTCGTTCTTTATTTTAAGAGCCGCTATAAAAGACGTTTTTCAGCTTCGTAATGTTCTGCAAAAATGTCTGCCAGAAAATTTTAGGTACGGCTCCCATTGACAACAAATCGATTTTGTCGAGTTTTCGTGGTCGTTTTGTGCATTTACCCTGTTTTTGTTCAGAAAAAGAATATATTTTGTTTTTTGTATATTCGTTACAGAACATACAAAAACACAAAACACAGTTTTTTTTCTGATCAAACAGGGGTAAGTGCACAAAACGACCACGAAAACTCGACAAAATCGATTTGTTGTCAATGAGAACCGTACCTAACATTTTCTGGCCGACATTTTTGCAGAATATTTCGAAGCTGAAAAACGTCATCTTGTGGTACTTTTATAGCGGCTCTTTAAATAAAGGACGAAAAGGACATTGAAGGAAGCGAGTTTGGAGGTCGAAGTGCTCTACGAAAAAAAAACCTCATTCGATTTAACTGAAGACATGTCATCTCAAAAATAAGCTAAAGCAACAGTGAACAAAGATATAACGCTAATTCCTGATGGCTTACAGGGTCTTTAGCAAAAATTTCATCACGCCATATCGCGAAAGTTCGACTCACGGCGAATCTGTCCTTCGGGGTTCTGTATATACTCACCAAGGGCTTTCATCTCCAATAGGAATTTTCCACCCCCCAGACTTTGAGCTCCATTTTGTTGCACAGTATTACTTAAAAAAAAAACAAGATGTAAAAAGTCGGTCGTTAAGTCGTTATACAGAGCCGAATTTTGTATACCATCCACCACAAACTATTCTTAACTTACTTACTTAGAGGTAGTTTACACCGGCCATCAATGTCATATGACCCGAAATTAAAACATTTCATATCTACCCACACAGACAATGTGTAACTTCCCAACGAGCCTAATGTCGGATGTCCGACATATTTAAACAATTTCGGAAGCAAACTCGTTCCGATTTCTTTACGATTTTCGGAGGGAATTTCGGGAGTACATTTCCCTTCTAATATACCAATGTTTTTCTTCCAATTTCGGTACGAATTCGAAAGAAAAAATTCACATTCCGAATTTCCCAAGTATTTTCTTCCGATTTCGTTCCGAATCGAAATCGATCCGATTTCGTTCCGAAATTATGTCAACCACTTCATACAACTTTCGTTGAGATATCGTTACGATTTCAGATCCGACATCGGACGTAGCGTCCGAAGTTTGTTTCGATTTCAGTACGATTGCTTTGCTAGGTTCCCAGCAAACGAAATGTCAGATGTCCGACACATCTGAACAACTTCGGAAACAAAATCGTTCAGATTTCGTTACGATTTTTCATAGCGGAATTCGTTCCGATTTCGGAGAGAATGTCGGAAATAAATTTCCCTTCGAATATTACTTACTTACTTACCTAGGCAATTACAGAACATTTGTTCCATAGACCGAACTAATAAAATATCTCCAATTCTTCGTTTTTTGGAATACCGCGCCTTGTTATCTCTTCATCCACTTGTTTGCGCCATCTATTCGTTGGCCTTCCAATTCTGCGTGCACCGTCATGTGGCTCGAATTTTTACGCCTTTTTAGCGGGTTCATCATCGCTCATTCTTATTATATGGCCTAGCCAACGCAATCGCTTTATCTCGATACGTTTAAATATATTGATGTCGTTGTACAGCAGATACTCGTGGTTCGTGGTTCATACGACGTCGATATTCACCGTCAACGCAGATTGGTCCGTAGATCTTTCGAAAAATTTTTCTCTCAAACTCACCAAGCACTGCCTTATCTGCTTTCGCAAGTACCATGGCTTCGGAACCATACATCAGCACGGGTAGTATCAGTGTATTGTAAAGCGTTATTTTTGTTTGACGAGATGTGGCTTTGTTTTTAAACTCCTTACTTAAGCCAAAGTAGCATCTGTTAGCCAATACAATTCTTCTTTTTATTTCACAATTGCTGTCGTTAGTTGTGTTTACGGCGGTGCCGAGGTAGACGAAGTCTTTTACTACCTCAAAATTATAGGAACCAACGTCAACAGTTGGACCGATCTTTATGGACGCATTGCGCGTCGACACCATCAACTTGGTCTTCTCGCCGTTTACCGCAAGACCCACTTTAGCAGATTCTACCTTCGACCTTCATAAAGGTATCGGTTACTTCTTTTACTGATCGCCTCATGATATCTATATCATCAGCATAAGCAAGTAACGTGTAGCTATTGGTGTAGATTGTGCCACTTCTTTTGAAGTTTGCCTCTCGTATAACCTTTTCTAGCAGGATGTTGAAAAGATCACACGAAAGGCTGTCTCCTTGCCTGAAACCTCTTTTGGTACAAAACTCTTCGGAGAGGTTCTCTCCTATTTTCACTGAAGATCTTGTGTCAGTAAGAGTCATTTTACAAAGCCGAATGAGCTTTGCGGGGATACCAAATTCAGACATTGCTTGGAATACCTTTGAACGTAGCGGATTGTCGAAGGCTGCTTTATAATCGACAAAAAGGTGGTAGGTGTCGATCTGCATCTCTTGGGTCTTCTCAAGGATTTGCCGCAGGGTAAATATCTGGTCAATGGTGGACTTGCCAGGTCTAAAGCCACATTGGTATGGTCCAATTATTTCGTTGACCATTGGCTTTAGTCGTTCGCACAATATCCCTGACACTATCTTGTAGGCGATAGGGAGAAGTCTTATGCCCCTATAGTTGGAGCAAAAAGTCTTATCTACTTTCTTATTGACGGGACACAGGATGTTCAGGTTCCAATCGTCAGGTACGCGTTCTTCCTGCCAGATGGAGCTAACTAGCTGATGCATACATCTTACAAGCGTGTCGCCTCCGGTTTTAAAGAGTTCGGCTGGTAGGCCATCAGCTCCTGCTGCCTTATTATTCTTCAGACGGTTTATTGCTGTCTTTACCTCATCTCGACCGGGTGCTATACATTCAATATCATCTTCTGGGATGGGATCTGTGGTATCTTCGTCGACTTCGCTACTATTGGATACCAGCAGATTGGAGAAATGTTCCTTCCATATCCTTAGCACAATGTCTGTATCAGTTACCAGATTATATTGCTGGTGCAAGTTCCAAAGCCATCAGTTTGATGTTTCAGTCTTTGGTAGAACTTTCGGACTTCATTCTGGCTCCTGTACTCCTGTCTTTCCATTTCTCTCTTTTCCGTCGGAAAATACGTTTCTCCTCTCTCCTTTTCTCTTGATACCTCTCCGGTGAGCTACGCGTTGCTACTGATTGTAAAGTAGTCCTACATGTCGCATTTTTCTCTTCGGTAGCAGCACGACACTGCTGGTCATACCATGGATTCCTTGGTGGAGGTGTCTGGTATCCAAGTACTGATTTTGCGGCTGTTTGCATGGAGTGGGCAATGTTTTGCCATTGTCCTGATTAGCTATCGGGACGAGAAGTGCTTTGATTAAGCAGTTGGGCCAGTTGAGTGGAATATGCTGTGGCTATCTGTTGTGGTTGCAGCTAACCGATGTCCAACTTACGTGTTGTGTCTGTTCGCACTTTGTTTGCTACGTTGAGTCTGGTACGTACCTTTGCTGCAACAAGGTAGTGGTCCGAGTCTATGTTTGCACCTGGGAACGATCGTACATCCAACACGCTTGATGCATGTTTTCCATCTATCACAACGTGATCAATTTGATGTCTTGTTCTTTGATCTGGCGACAGCCAGGTGCCCTTATGAATATCGAGATGCTTAAATCAGGCTCTGCTAACTACCATGTTTCTTGCAGCTGCAAAGTCTATCAGCCTCATACCATTGTCAGATGTTTCACTGTGGAGACTGAATTTCCCGACTGTTGGGCCAAAGATATTCTCCTTTCCAATTTTGAATTAAAATTGCCTAGAATGATTTTAATGTCATGGGCAGGGCAACGGTCATATGTTTCTTCTAAGCGGTCGTAAAATATGTCTTTGGTCTGTTCGTCCTTTTCTTCAGTGGGAGCATGAGCGCAAAAAAGTTTTTTCCTTTAATTGTTTTTTCCCTTTAATTGTTCCTGCACGGTGCTATTGAACCAACTTTAAATGGAAGCTCCTTATACCTGGGATGTTTTTGCGGATTCTGAAACTACAATGTTTATAGATGAGAAAAATAAAAAACAAACTAATCGCCGGAGCGCTTTTTAAATACATCGCGGTAAAAGTTCACATTTTTAAAGTTTTTTTTTAGATTTTCACATTTTGCAGGGAAACCGCAAGCCCTATCAAAATGGAACAAAAGAAAATGCGGATTTTAAAACAGCAATGTTCATAGATGAGAAAAATCCAAAAACAAGAAAAAATCGCTATAGGGATTTTTAAATAATTCGCGGTCAAAATTTATATTTTTTAGGTTTATTTTAGGTTTTCGCGATTTTGCTTAGAACTGTAAGTTCTATAGAAAAGTAAAGAAAATGTTGAAGCTGTGAAAATTCTCTAGAGGATTGATCGTAATGATTTATTCCCAGGCTTGAGATATAGAAGTTCTTGAGATATAGAAGTTCGCATTTTTAGCTGTGAAAATTCTCTACAAGATTACCTTTCGTAATTTTTTCCTGGGCTGTACCATTTTTGGGATATATAAGTTTAAGTTGGGAAATTGCAGGCAAAACATTGTTTTATAAGGAGACGGTGCAGTCAGTGTCCCAATTTGAACCTCTATATCTCATTTTCTGTAGTTCCATTTTGATAGAGCTTGCGGTTTCCCAGTAAAATCAAGAAAATCTAAAAATGTGAAGTTTTTACCGCCATTTATTTAAAAAGCGCTCCGGTGATTTTTTGTTTTTGACTTTTCTCATCTAAGAGAATTGTAGTTTCAGAATCTGCAAAAACTTCCCAGGTGTAAGCAACTTTCATTTAAAGCTGGTTCAAGAGCACCGTGCCTGTTGTTCTTTCTAATTTCTTATGGAAATGCGTAAATGCCATTCTTGCTTCAATTTTAAATTATATTATTTAAATATTTATTATGCATAATGAAAAAATAACAAGCAGGTCTAACTATTAAGAAAAAAATCTTAAATGATATGGTAAAGCTTAACCAAAGACTGGGGTTTGGGCAGCGGCGTAGGTAGCGTAAGGAGCAGCAAATGGAGCGGCGTATTGAGCACCATAGGGGGCTACAACACCAGCGGGAGCAGCATAGGTAGCTTGAGCGGCATAGGTGGCTGGGGCAACAAACTTGGCGGGAGCTGCGAAAGCAGTTGGAGTAGCATAAGTAGCTGGACCAGCTACATAACGGCTAGCGAAGGGACCGGAGTAAACGAAAGGAGTGGTGGTGTATGAAGACAAGGTACCATCGTAGTTGTGACGGACATCGACTTGGCTGCTACCACCGGCAGCATAGAGGGGAGCATTAGCATAACCAACGGCAGGAGCGGCAGCAAAGGCGGTGGGAGCCACAACACCGGCACTGGCGTAAGCCAAACAAGCAGCAAAAGCAATGACCTTCAAAATTGAGATTTAAATGTGAAGAGATTTTTTCGAAAAGTACTATTTCAATTTATTTCAACTTACGAATTTGAACATTTGTGTGTGTGTTTAGGAACTGTGTTTGCAATTAAATGTGCAAGAGTGTTATGTGTATATTTGGGTATGATTGTAGCTTTTATAGTAAACCATTTGTTTTACTAAAACTTATCTTGCAGTTACCCTATTGTTTGAGACGTGCTTTGAACTCCAAATCATTATGGTGGGAAAGATGTCACCAAAATGTCTACAAATAAAGTGTAAACACTCTATGAAACCGTAAATTAGTGTGAGATAATAAAATAAAAATATGCCCTCTATTTTTTGGGATGGACTACATAGTGTGTAATTTTTTGAGTCAAGGCTTAACCATATTCTTACACCACAGCGTGATGGAATATAAAAAAAAAGGCTCGCCAGACCAAGGTCGAAATTCTCTTAGTTAAAATTTTGTGGATTTTATACAGGAGTTCATAATTTCACATTTCAATGATATATAAAAGTGGGTGACGTAGGGGATGGAAGATGACAAGGAACGGTCCTGACCGGCTTAACATGGCAAAGCCCAGGCTTTATCTTGGTCCCTCTTTCGTCTCAAGTGGACACTGACCTCCCCGTGGTGTCAACTGGGGAACTGCCTTTAACACCCGTTAAAGGTAGTGAGCTAACATGTGCCGCGCGTTCACCCATAAGATCGTTAAAAACTTGGGTTTGGGCGTCGGGTTAGTAACCCTCCCCTAGAAAAAACAGCCTACTATGAAAAAACGAAAGAAAAGAAAAACAAATCCCTCTAAAGTTCACGAACCCCGCAAACGTTTTAAGGACTACACCTGGAATGTTCGCACTCTTTATAGAGAAGGTGCAGTTTACGCATTGGCAGATGTAATTCCATACAGGAAATGCGATGGAACGGGAAAAGCGTCACAACAACACCTAAAGGTGACGCACTGTATTATAGCTGCCATGACACAAAGCAGTTGGTCGGAGGTTAAAACATCTGGTCTCCAGCTTCACCCCAGTGAATGAAAGACTCGCTGCAATTCGATTAAAAGCAAAATTCTTCCACATCAGCTTTATTTGCGCTCATGCTCCCACTGAAGACAAGGACGAACAGACCAAAGATATATTTTACGAGCGCTTAGAAGAAACTTATGACTGAGAAACATCTGACAATGGTATAAGACTGATAGACTTCGCAGCTGCAGGAAACTTGGTAGTTAGCAGTACCAGATTTAAGCATCTCGATATTCATAAGGGCACCTGGCTGTCGCCAAATCAAAGAACAAGATATCAAATTGATCAAGTTGTGATAGAAGGAAGACATGCATCAAGCGTGTTGGATGTACGATCGTTCTGAGGTGCAAACATAGACTCGGACCACTACCTTGTTGCAGCAAAGGTACGTACCAGATTAAACGTAGCAAACAAATTGCTAACAGACACAACACGGAAGTTGGAATTCGGTAAGCTGATATCACAACAGATAGCCACTGCATATTCCACTCAACTGGCCCAACGGCTTAATCAAAGCACTGCTCGTTCCGATGACATATCAGGACAATGGAAAGAGCATTTTTCCTAACTGTTGATATCCAATAGTAGCGAAGTCGACGAAGATACCACATATCCAATCCCAGAAGATGGTATTGAATGTATACCACCCGGCCAAGATGAGGTAAAGACAGCAATACACCGGCTGAAGAATAATAAGGCAGCAGGAGCTGATGGCCTACCAGCCGAGCTGTTTAAAACCGGAGGCGACACGGTGATAAGGTGTATGCATCAGCTAATTAGCTCCATCTGGCAGGAAGAACTCGTACCCGACGATTGGAACCTAAGCATCATGTGTCCCGTCCATAAGAAAGGAGATAAGACTTTATGCTCCAAATATGGGGCGTAAGTCTTCTCCCTATCGCCTACAAGGTAGTGTCAGGGATATTGTGCGAACGACTAAAGCCCATGGTCAACGGAATAATTGGACCATAACAATGCGGCTTTAGACCTGGCAAGTCCACCATTGATCAGATATTTACCCTGCGGCAAATCCTGGAGAAGACCCAAGAGATGCACATCGATTATAAAGCAGCCTTCGACAGCCCGCTGCGTTCAAAGGTATTCGAAGCCATGTCTGAATTTGGTATCCCCTCAAAGCTCATCCGGCTTTGTAAAATGACTTTAACTGACACGAGATCCTCAGTTAAAATAGGAAAGAACCTCTCCGAAGAGTTTTGTACCAAAAGAGGTTTCAGACAAGGAGACAGCCTTTCGTGTGATCTCTTCAACATCCTGCTGGAAAAGGTTATACGAGAGGCAAACGTCAAATATGTGTTCACTCCTTCGGCTACCTCCCACACAAAATTTCTAATGATCATTTCAAGATCTGCTCTCGAATCACTTTTAATTAATTTTTTGTTAGAAACGAGCTTAATGACCAATGATGCGAATAAAAAAGGAAAGCCGACGATACGAACCCACACACACACTACTTTTATTTTTGTTGAAGCAACTTGTATTCGCTGCCTCAAATTCGACGATAAAAGTTTTTTCAGGGGCAAGTCCATACTTCTTGAGATAACAGTGGCTGAAGAGCACGATAACTTTCGAACTGATCAACCGATTTGGTCCAAAATTTCCGGTACTTCCCTTGAACGGGGCAACCAATTTGGTTTAAACTTTGGATCTCCTAATATGTTATCCAAATTTAATTTAACTTCTAAAATGGCCAACATCGGTCTTCTAGTTAGGGTATCTCCCCCTCAAAAGTTCAACATTTGTGTCTAAGTGCAGCTTAGGGTCTGTTGGAAGATCCTTTGGAAACGTATACATGCTTTTCGTTGTGGTCCCGTTTACAGCTATATTATGTTTTCCGTGGACAAGTCCATGCTTCCCGATTTACTGCAAGTTCAAATGTCCAATAAGGGCCACAAAATTCTGAAAAGACCTTAAATACATTCGATCTGTCCGTAGATGAATGTTTTATTTCACAAGACATATAGGTTCTAATTCTTTCTTTATTGAAAAATATAAATATGGGCCTGAAATCGGTATTAAACCCAACATGTAAATTTCGATGGAAAGCTTAAGTGTGAGAGTTCTCCATGAGACACACCCCCATTATTATAAGTATTCTTTTGTTATAGTTTGGATTTACCGAACAGATTTATAGCGTTCCGGTTAACTTAAAGTTAAAAGTGATGATTGAATTTCAAGAAGGAGCTTCTTGGAATTAACTTTCAATATAAAAATTATTTTTTTAATGCAAGGCTGTTCAAAGTGCGCACTTGGCCTGTCGGTGTATGTCAATTTGCTCACACACACAATTTAAAAAGAGAGCTTTTGTTTTTGTTTTGAATATTTTCAAAATTACCAATCAGTCTCTATTGAGGGCGAAACCTATAGCTATGCGTTTTGCGTGTGCGTTCAAAAATACAAAAACAAAATACATGTATTTGTTGTTGTTTTCAATTTGAAATACATGTATTTTGTTTTTGTATTTTCGAACGCACACGCAACACGCAGAGCTATAGGTTTCGCCCTGAACGTTCAATGAGGAAGGTTCTGTTTTCGATTTTGTCTATGAATTTATATGCGTACACTGAAAAAATGAATGAAGATACTGAAAACGAATTTTTATTTGCCGAAAATTATTACGGCAAATTAGAGTGTTTGGTTTGTCAGTGCACTTTGGCGCAAGAAATTATAACATCAACAGTCATATTTGGTCAAAATAAAATAATTCTTTTACTTTAAATTTTGAAACATAAAATAAAAAAACTTGTACAATATTTCTCATAAAAAATTAAAAAATTAATCTTAAAAAAAAAAAATGATCTTCGCCTAAAAAGGCAAAAAATTTTCAAATAAATAAAATCAGCTGAGCCAGGCTGGGGTTTGAACCCACGTCCTTGAAAAACACAGAAAAAAGTGTTGTCACGGCGTGTTAGCGTTCAGAGCCAAACTCATAACTTTCAAAGGCAGCGCTAAGCGTTTGTCATGAAAGCACAACTAAATGGGAAAATCCTCATTGTTGTTGTAAAATACAAAACAAAAATGCATTTGAAAGAAGAAAAGTTCGAGGACATCGAAGCCGCTCCACATCCGATATGTCTGAAGAGTCTTGACCGAAGACGAAACATGCATGTCACATAGTGGTGGGTGTGTGGGTTCGAATCGTCGGCTTTCCTTTTTCACTTGCATAATAGATCATAAAGCTCGATTAAAAAATTAAAAAAAAACAAAATGTATTTGTATGTGTGTGAGCAGGCCTATTTTAATGCCTCAAAATTGGATTATTTTGCGTTTTCAAATCCATCAGATAGTAAAAGAACACATGTAATAATGGCCCGTAGTGTGTTTTCACTTTATTCGAAAACGACTTTTTCACTTTTCTAGTATTCTAAGGTTTCTATCGGCTTTTTAATAAAGCCACAGGCAATGAAACTCTGTTAACATTACACTGTGTGTAATTTTTTGAGTCATGTTTTATTAACCATATTCTGACTTCACAGTGTGATAGAACACCAAAAATGAGAAGACACGTGTCTCGCCGTTTTGCCCTATCTCATCAACACTCGCGGTTATAGGCCTCCAAAGGTTTGAGGCTTTGATGTAAAAAGGGTAATTGAGTCAGGACTATATCTTCCAAACCGTTAGGAAATTTGAATTTATCTCAGAGGCAAAGTTGTAGCTCTTGTCTTAAAGAACAAACATTGTGAACACATATAACCCATCAAACTTCATCTGCAAGGTCAAAATCGCCAAGGTTAATTTTCTTTTAAAAATTTTCTCAAGTTTTGTTACACAGCTATCAAACCGATCAAATTTGAAGCAAACAACCAACTTCAAAAATCTCAGTAAACATCTTTCTAGAATATACGAACTCTGTAGAAACGGATCTTAATGGTCAAAATAGCAAAACAATTGCGATTTTTATCTTCTTATCTAGGATTATGCTCCATAGATATTAAACAGCTCAAAATTCAAGGATACAATCAACCACAATAACGTAGCAAAGTCATCAATAAACAACTTTCTGGAATATGCGAAATGTCTATGAACGGTTCTTAATAGTAAAGATAGCAAAAATCTTTTGAATATATCCAGTTTTTATACTTTTTTCTCCGACTCTGGTCCAAAGATACGCAACCGCCCAAAATTAAGGATACCGTCAACCACAAAAATGTACCTAAGATTTCAAGAAACAACTTTTTAGAAGAAAAATTCTAGGAAAAATTCTTAGGGCTGAAATTCACGAACAATTACATTTTTTTAACATTCCCCCTGCTCAGGTTTGGAAACAACAAACAAAAAAACTCAAGGAAATTAAAAAGGTTTGTTATTTACGGACCTGAACAGGAAAGAATAATCTAAAATAATGGAATTTTGAGCTTGAAGAATCGTTCCTAGAATCTTCACTTGTTCTAGAAACTTGTTTGTTGAAATCTAATCTAATCTAATCTACATTTTTGTAGTTGACTCTATCCTTAATTTTTGGGCGGTTGCGTATCATTGGACCAGAGTCGGAGAAAAAAGTATAAAAATTGTATATTTTCAAAAGATTTTTGCTATTTTTACCATTAAGAACTGTTCATAGACATTTCGCATATTCCAGAAAATTGTTTATTGAAGCCTTTGCTACAATATTGTGGTTGATTGTTTTCTTGAATTTTGAACGGCTTAATATCTATGGAGCAGAAGTCAAGAAAAGCGGATAAAAATCACAATTGTTTTGCTATTTTGGCCATTAAGATCCGTTTCTACAAAGTTCGAATATTCTAGAAAGATGTTTATTGAGATCTGAGGTACATTTTTGTAGTTGGTTGTTTGCTTCAAATTTGATCGGTTTGATAGCTGTGTAACAAAACTTGAGAAAATTTTTAAAAGAAAATTTACCTTGGCGATTTTGACCTTGCAGATGAAGCTTGATGGATTATATGTGTTCACAATTTTTGTTCTTTAAGACAAGAGCTACAACTTTGCCTCCGAGATAAATTCAAATTTCCTAACGGTTTGGAAGATATAGTCCTGACTAAATGACCCTTTCTACATCAAAGCCTCAAACCTTTGGAGGCCTATAACCGCGAAAGTTGATGAGATAGGGAAAAACGGCGAGACACGTGTCTTCTCATTTTTGGTGTTCTATCACACTGCGGGGTCAGAATATGGTTAATAATTTTCGTGTTGCACAGTGTTATTTGATTTGATTAGTTGGGACAGTTCCGCAGGCCTTGTGCTTAGAAGACTATCCCTTCTTTCGGCCTCAAGAAACGACACGATCTTATATACGCCAATATTAGAAAGTAAATTGTTTTCGGTTATATTAACAATATATATAACGTTTTTATTTAATAAAATAACAATATTTAAATAACTGAAAATTGTCTATTTACAAAAAGCATTGTCATTGGCAAGACTTAAGCTACAACTTGGGCAGGGGCGGCAACAGCTGGGGCAGCATATTGAGCAGCAAAACCAGCAGGGTAAGTGGCATAAGGAGCGGCGAAGGGAGCAGCATAGGGGGTAGCATAGGGAGCTACAACACCAGCGGGACCAACAAACTTAGCTGGAGCGGCATAAGTAGCGGGAGCAGCATAAGCAGCTGGACCAGCTACATAACGGCTAGCGAAGGGACCGGAGTAAGCGAAAGGGGTGGTGGTGTATGAAGACAAGGTACCATCGTAGTTGTGACGGACATCGACTTGGCTGCTACCACCGGCAGCATAGAGAGGAGCATTAGCATAACCAACAGCGGGAGCAGCAGCGAAAGTGGTGGGAGCTACAACACCAGCGCTGGCGTAAGCCAAACAAGCAGCAAAGGCAATGACCTTGAAATGAGGAAATAAAATAAATTTATTTTGGTTTAGGCGTATCTGTCTGACGAGCTATCTGAATGAAGTATTGAACTTACAAATTTGAACATTTTGATAAGGATTTGTTTTAGGGAACTGTTTACAGTTGTATGGATAAATGTGTTATGCCTATTTTAGTAATTGCTGTAAGCTTTTATAATAAAATCTATATTTGGATGTCATGTTTTACCATATCAATTCATTTGAAATGCTCACAAATACTCCAGTACGGACGTGCTGGGAATTCGAAACTGAATACCATTTGCCAAGCCCCCAAAACATTGTTTATGAATGAAGTATGTCTGTGGAGGTGCGTAAACTTGAAAAAACTCAAGTTTGTCAAGAATATATTTATGATAATATAAGCATAACATAGACAATGGTTATGTACTAAAGTCTGAAATACAAAAGACATATTATTCAGACCACATTGAGTAAACCTCTTATAAAATAATTAGAGTCGTTGTGGTTTAATTGTAAACTGGGATTCTTCTTAAAAAAAGCTATCATTTTTCCCTGCCTTCTCAAAAGTCAACTAAAGGGCAAAGAACTTTAAAAATGCATCATAAAAGAAAATGCGTAAAATACGTTTATAGTATTTTTTTTACACCCATAATATTTTTGGCAATTCCGAGCACGTCCACATCGGAGTAGTTGTGTGCATTTGTTTTATATATCATCAAATGACTTGATATGGCAAAGCATAACTTCCAAATTTAGACTGTGTTATAAAAGCTTACAACAGTCGCCAAAAAAGGCATAACACAATTAGCTAATCAACTATAAACAGTAGCACAAAAAATTCTTCATCAAAATGTTCAAATTTGTAAGTTCCACACATGTATACTTTAGATAGCTCGTCACAAATATTACATGCAACCCCAATTATAACTATTTTATTCCCTTTATTTCAAGGTCATTGTCTTTGCTGCTTGTTTGGCTTACGCCAGCGCTGGTGTTGTTGCTCCCACCACTTTCGCTGCTGCTCCCGCTGTTGGTTATGCTAATGCTCCACTTTATGCTGCCGGTGGTAGCAGCCAAGTCGATATCCGTCACAACTATGATGGTACCTTGTCTTCATACACCACCACTCCTTTCGCTTGTTCCGGTCTCTTCGCTAGCCGTTATGTAGCTGGCCCAGCTGCTTATGCTGCCCCAACTGCTTTCGCTGCTCCCGCCAAGGTTGTTGCTCCAGCTACCTATGCTGCTCCCGCTACTTATGCCGCTCCAGCTAAGTTTGTTGGTGCCGCCGGTGTTGTAGCTCCCTATGCTACCCCCTACGCTACTCTCTTCGCCGCTCCCCATGCCACCTACCCTGCTGGGTTCGCCGCTCAATATGCTGCCCCTGCTGTTGCCACCCCTGCCCAAGTTGTAGCTTAAATGTTCGCAAAGACAGTCCTTTTTTTGTACATAGACAATTTTGACTTATTTAAATGTTGTTATTTTATTTAATAAAAATGTTATATAATTCGTAGATTTTCAATTTTAAACGTGCACAATTTCTTTTTTTTTTCACAACGCTTTTCTGGAATTTTTCTTTTCTTTAAGGGGGCTACTAATATCTTTCGAGTAAGCGCTTAATTTTTTAATCGAGTAACGAATGACTTAGTTATAGTGGTTAAAGTGCGGAAAAAACGCGACTATGTAAAAATTGCATATTTTGTGCACCTTAAATAGAATTGCGTCATCAGGGCAAACCATGGAGATCTCATATTGTATGTCAAAATGCGTAGGACGTCTACGGTTACCTTTCAGAGAATATAAGGATGTGAAGAGAGGCGTAACATCCGATATTTTTTCGAGGGTTTTCATAATTACATGATATATTCAAGGGGTGCAATTGTATGCACACCCGCCTTGCACACAGAAGGTAGTGGGTGCGATTCCCCGGCTTGGCAATATAAAATTTTTAACGGTGGCAAAACACCCCTCAGTGATGTTGGCGACAATTCCTGAGTATTTCAGCCATGTAAATGTTCTCTACAAGTGGTGTCTTAGGACACGCCGTTCGGACTCGGCTATAAACTGTAGGTCCCATATCTTTGAGCTAATATGAATCGGGGTGCACTGATTGATATGCGAGAAGTCTCCTTGTCCCATCCGGGATGTTTGTGGAACAATTCTTATTATAATATTATTCTAGACCTGCGTTGAAAAATTTTACGCCTTTGTTGGCATCTTTTTTTACTAGAAAATACGAGGGCAGTTCGGAAACTTCTTAGCCTAGCACTAAAAGCGCGGTATAAACAGAAAAAAGTTAAGTGTTTTGGAAACTTCCATCTTTGTTATGAACACATGTTAAATTTTGTTTCGATATGGCAACTCCGTCATATAGAAACAGATGGAAAAATTAGAAATGCTTAATCGGGACAAGAAATTCATAATGATATGGTGAATGTGTAAGGTGAAAGTGCTCCTTCATATGCAACAGTAAAAAATTGGGTTGCTGAAATTAAACGTGGTCGTACAAGCATTGAAGATGAACCACGTAGTGGACGCGTGAACGTTCCACGCGTTTTGACATACAATATGAGATATCCATGGCTTGTATTTATAGTTTTTCCAAATTGAATGAAACCTTTATTTTTATTGAACGAAATAATCCAGACTATTAAAAAAAACAAGGAAGGAAATATGAGTCGGCTTTGCCGACAGATATATACCCTCAGCCTGTGTGGATTGAAATACTTTTTTTTCCAAAAAAAAACTTATGTATTTAGGGGGGTTTTCAAAATGTTGGGCGTATGAACCGACAAAAGTATAGATAGGATTAAAGCTCAAAAGTTTGTGGATATATCGATAGATAGATACATTTGGTAAAAATATCCAAAGGATCCTCGAACAGATCCTTAACCACACAAAAATGTTGCACATTTGTGTGGGATAGATAGGGCCCAAATTTTAAAATAAACTAAGTTTCGAAAATATTTAGATATCCAAAGTTTGGACCAAATCGGTTGCTACGTCTATGAGATATCGCGCGTACCATTTTAGCGAATATTTGCGAAATTTTGTGGGGTTGGTACTGGAAGGGGTGGACCTATTAGCACCACCTTCGAATTTAATCTAATATTCGAAGAAATATTACAATATCCAAAGTGTGGACGAACGCAGTATTTGGTTAGAGCTCTCCGTCCACTACATATGGTGCCATAAGGGTTTTTTACAACTTTCGGGCTGTTTTCTCAGCAAGTACGGACTTGCTCCTAAACAAACATTTACTGTCGTAATTGAGGCAGCGGTCACTCCCATCAAGAGTTATTGTGCGCACAATTTTTCCGAATATTTTTGAAGTTTTGTGGGGGAGGTACCTGAAGGAGTGGACCGATATGGCTTATCTTCGAACTTAAGCTAAGTTTGCACAAAATGTTACGAAGGCCACATTTTGCACTGAATCGGCAGATCCGTTCGAAAGTTAACTTGCGCTCCAACCACTATACACGGTGTCATAGGGGTTTTTTTGTACCTTTATGCTATTTTCTCAGGAAGTATGGACCTTTCCCAGATGAAACTTGCACCGTCGTCTGGGGGCAGTGAATACAAGTTGCTACAACAAAAATCAAAGCGATTCGATAGCAGGTCCAAAACTGAACTTTTCCGAAATTTTGGTGGGAAATTAAGTCTGGACCAAATCAGTTGCTTTCTTCAAAGGGTTATCGTGCGCACAAATTTTCCGAACATTTCCGAACTTTTGTGGGGACGTACCGGAAGGAGTGGACCGATATAACCCATCATCGAACTTAAACTAAGTTTGAACAAAATATTACGAAAGCCAAATTTTGGACCGAATCGGTTGATCCGTTCGAGAGTTATCGTGCGCTCCAGCCAGACAGACAGCCGGACATGGCTAAATCAACTCCAAATTGTCTGAAACACGTTTCGTCCAAACATACTTGGATTATTGGACAAATGTTCTGTATAGGGTTGATCAATATGTCACACATTAAGGAGGGGAAATACCGTGTTCGAAAATGAATTTTGGGTTCACCTTCTTACAGAAATAACGGGTGATTCTCCCAAGGAGATGTTAAGTCAAATAACTTGTACACACGATTGAACTGCATCTTTGGTATCGAACATTGGTACTAAATTTCGACAAATACATTAACAATTTGTATAACATATTTATTTAATTAAATAACAATATTTAAATAACTGAAAATTGTCTATTTTCAAAAAGAAGAACGATCTCTACGAACATTTAAGCTACTACTTGGGTAGGGGCAGAATATTGAGCGGCAAAACCGGCAGGGTAGGTGGCATAAGGAGCGGCAAAGGGAGAAGCATAGGGGGTAGCATAGGCAGCATAATTAGCGGGAGCAGCATATGCAGCTGGGGCAACAACTTTGTTGGGAGCAGCGAAAGCAGTTGGGGCGGCATAAGCAGCTGGGCCAGCTACATAACGGCTAGCAAAGGGACCGGAGTAAGCGAAAGGAGTGGTGGTGTATGAAGACAAGGTACCATCGTAATTGTGACGGACATCGACTTGGCTGCTACCACCGGCAGCATAGAGAGGAGCATTAGCATAACCAACAGCGGGAGCAGCAGCAAAGGTGGTGGGAGCCACAACACCGGCGCTAGCGTAAGCCAAACAAGCAGCAAAGGCAATGACCTTGAAATAAAGGAAATAAAATAGTTGTAATTGGGTTTGTTTTCAATATTTTTGACGAGCTATCTAAAGCATGAATGTGTGGAACTTACAAATTTGAACATTTTGATGATTGGGATTTTGTGTATAACTGTTTATAGTTGAGTGGGTAACTGTGTTATGTCCATTTTTGTCACTGATAAAAGCTTTTATAGTAAATTGTATACATATTTAGCAAGTACGTTTTACCATATAAAAGGGCAATTGCTCTGAGAAAGACGTGTTAGGAATACGAAATTAACTACTTAATAACTATGCAGTGATTTTCAAGCCCTGTAAAAGAGCGATTACGAGTATTAGTGCATTAATGTTGTGTGTTAGGTAGGTCATGATCATAGACAAACATAAATTAATTCAAAGTGAAATTATTTAGCAAATTTCTTCAGAGCTATGTGGTTGTAGTCCATTTGCATTTGAAATTCTTGTCGAACTTTTATTTCTATGGACATACAACAGAAATATTTTTACCCAAAAATAACAGTGGTCAACACGACTTTTGTTTCATTCGATTTCTATACAGTCTCTAATTCAAATTGGCGAATTGCTTTCAAATCCGGAAATAGTTTTTTCTCCATCAGCTCTTGTTTTTGTGATATGTATATGTATATGATGTACCGACAAAAATCGGTAAAATTCAAATGCATATCATTTCGGTAATTAACGATATTATTCTGCAAGTTTGCGACCAATAAAAAGTAGTCGTAAAGTTCTACCGATAATGTTTTAACGTTTCATTCATAATATTGCGTTTTAATGTTACCGATGTTTGTCGGTAACTCAAAAAATTTGTTAGAGAATCGCCCTACAGGGCCCTATTATATGATTTTTACCCAGATTTTCGTTATCCAAAAATACTTGTTGGTGTTTTTTTATTCCCTACACCACAATGTGGAAAGGGTATTATAAGTTTGTTTTGGTAAAAATTCATGTAACACCGCGAAATATTCGTCGGAGACCTGCAATGTGGTATACCAATCTTCATATCTCGACGAGATAAAGCGATTTTGGGATGTGTGTCTGTCCGTCTGTCCATTATAAATTGTAAACACGCTCCAGGCCGCAATTATGGACCGATCGTCACGAAATTTTGTATGGAGGTCGGGTTCAGGCCAGAATAGATCCCTATTCTTATTGGTGACGATCGAGAAATATGTAGCGGGTGAAATGGACCAAAAACAAAATTTTTATCCGATTTTGTAGCGGCTCTGTATGTCGCCTCGAAATTTTAAATAATGTAAGATTATATGACAAAGAAGAAGTTTGCAATTTGAGATGGTGATCGGATGATGTTTAGAGGGTTAAATGGACCACAACTTTTGTGTGAAATTTGTAAAAATTTTTAATATACCGGAATATCTTTTTTCCTTGACCACACATAAATAGTATTTGGAAGGACAACTCTTGCCCTTTCAATTAGTGCCAATTATGTTGATTTATGTGGTCAGATAACAGAGTTACAGCCTAATATATCCAGTGTTTTGCTTGTAATGTAATCAAAAGCATACTAGAGGTCGCAATTATAGATCAATAGTCACGAAGAAGATGCCTACAATTTTTGATGATGATCTGATATTATTTGGCGGGTTCAATGGACCATTACTTTGTATGCTATCCCTAGAGGCCATATACCGGCAAAGTCGCCTATATATGAAACATTAACTACCCATCTTTCCTCTGATGAAAATTGCAATAATATGTGTGCTTGGTAACGGAACTACTACCTAAGATATAATGAGTTTTGTGAAGAGAACCACATCTTCCTCCCATGCTACAAATTGTCTCTATCATGACAGACAAATTCGCAGTTCTTACAAATATGTTATGCAACACCTATTTTTTGTAAAATTTGCATATTTTTGGCTTCTAATTAAATTCCAATCGAAAATTATGCATATGCAAATATTATTTTTGCATAGGGAAAATTTCTGTATATCACATATTTTCGTATGCTACATATATTTCAATAATATCTTCTAAAATGTTTATATGTACATTTTTCTGTTTGAAATTCAATTCAGACAAGTCAACAAAATAGAGAACTCTGTAACCACAGCCACAATCTTCAAAATGTCGAAAATGGGGAGCTTTCGTTGTATGGGAGCTATATGAACGCCTAGACCTATACCGACAAATTTCAGATGGAAAGTTTAATACCCCCAATGAAGACTTAATACTAAATTTTAGCCAATTCGGAGGGATATTGAGACCATAACCTTCAAAGTACAGAAAATAGGTAGGTTCTGGTTATGGGAGCTATATGAAGACGTTTTTACCTCCAACGAAGTTTTTTACCTCCAACGAAGACTGAATACAAAATGTCAGCCATTTCAGTTTGATAATGAGGCCACAACCTTCAAAATACCGGATATCGAGAGGTACGGTTCTATGGGAGCTATATGAAGACCTGGACCTATACCGATAAATTTCAGGTCGAAAATTGTGATGAACGAATACTTAATACAAACTTTCAGCCAATTCGATGGGATATTAAGGACACAAAGTCTTGCATATGGTTTAGCAAATATGTCAAAATATGCAAAAAATTAGGTCCAGACTAAATGTCCGTTCTAAAATTACTTATTGGTGCCACCATGGTACAATTGTATGCACACCCGCCTTGCACGCTGAAGGTCGGGCGTTCGATTCCCGGCCAGCAAACATCAAATTTCCAACGATGGCAAAATGCCCCTCAGTAAAGTTGGCGACATTTTATGAGTATTTCCACCATGTACAACTTCTCTACAGATGGTGTTTTAAGACATGCCTTTCGGACTCGGCGATAAACAGTAGGCCCCACACTATAGCTGTAATATGAATCGTGGTGCACGCCCCGTCCCTTCTGTGATTATTTGTATTATTATTATATTGTTATTTAAACTTAATGTGATAAGGTTGCAGACTTCAAAAATTTATTTCTTACAATGAGTTTATTTGTCCAAAAGAAACTTTGATTTGCTGAAAGCTAACTCGCAGGGTAGTGGTGTAGGGTATCGTATGGTCGGCCCTGTCCGACTATAGCCTTTGCTTACTTGTTTTAACATTTCTTTTTTAAGGAGATGTCGTGCGTTCGGTCTAAAGAGTTTTTGCTATATTCATCGTGAATATATCTTAGAAAATATTGAAGACCTATACCAGACTTTATAAAAATTGCGTATTTTGTGTACTTTAAAGTAGATTTAGTTCATAAGGGCAAGACATGGATATTTCATATTGTATGACAAAATTCGTGGGACATGATAAGTTAAAAGTTTTTTATATAATTTGCTAAATTCCGAAATTCAAGTATATGGCCAAATCTTTTCCTTTTTTGTTGTGATCATTTACGAAATAGCCCGTAATTTCTGTTCCTAGTGTAAATCTTTATAAATAACAATTAAGAATGTATCAGTAGGCTTTGCCGACAGCCTAGGTGAATTTGAAACTTTAATCTACGGTCAGATTGAATGTATTTAGGTTCTCTTCAGTATTTTGTGGCCATTTTTGCTTTAAATTTCAAAAGGGGAGGAACCCCTACAAAAGTTCAACATTTGTGTCTAACTGCAGTTTAAGGTCTGTTCCATTCTGGAATTTAAACTAAATTTGGACAATACGTTTACTATCTAATCCCATAAAAACTAAAAATTGTTGGCAAAAAATTGGGGTTTTGGCCAGGAAAATGGATTCCTGAACCACTGTGTGTCGGAGGCAACGATTGCTGAAACTTTTTAAGAACTGTATGACTGAACTGTACTGTATGGTCTGAGGTACATTATCCTGTCAAGTGATATTACTTGTACGCACGATTGAACAGCATCTTCGGTATCTAACATTATTAGTGTCTATTCAGGTGTCCATGAAATCATTTAATTTAGTACTAAATTCCGAATAAAACAAGTAAAAAAGTATCAGTCGGCTTTGCCGACAGAGATATACCCTCAGCCTGTGAAAATTGAAACACTTTTTTCACAAAAAACTTATGTATTTAGGGGGTTTTAAAATTTTAGTCGCATGAACCGACAAAAATGTTGATTAGGATTAAAGTTCAAAAATTTTGCGGAAAAGGTACTTAAAGGAATGGACCCATTGGGGTGCCATAGGGGGTTTTTACACCCTTCGGGCTGTTTTCTCAAGAAGTATGGACTTGCCCCTGAAACAACTTTTACCATGGTAATTGAGGCAGCGAATGTAAGTTGCTTTTAAAAAATCAAAGTGATTTAATATCAGGTCTTAAAGTGAACCTATCCAAATTTTTGTGTGTTAGGTACCTGATCTATATTTGGTAGATATTATGAGAATGTGTAAAGTATGGACCAAATCGGTCACTCCCATCAAGAGTTATCGTGCGCACAATTTTTCCGAATATTTTTCAACTTTTGTGGGGTAGGTACCTGAAGGAGTGGACCGATATGGCTTATCTACAAACTTAAAGTAAGTTTGGAAACAATATTACGAAGGCCAAATTTTGGCCGGAATCGGCATATCCGTTCGAGAATTATCTTGCGCTTCTATCCATAATCATGGGGTGTCATAGGGTTTGTTTTTCAACTTTCAGGTTCTTTTTTCAGGAAGTATGGACTTGCCCGTGAGGAAACTTGTACCCTCGTATAGGGGACAGTGAATACAAGATGCTACAACCATGCTAAAAGATGCAAATTATGGACCAAATCGGTTGCTCCCTGCAAGAGTTATCGTACGCACAAATATTCCAAACATTTTCCAACTTTTGTGGGGGAGATACCGGAAGGAGTGGACCGATATAATCCATCTTTGAACTTGAACTAAGCTTGGGCAAAATATTACGAAAGCCAAATTTTGGACCGAATCGGAAGATCCGTTCGAGAGTTATCTTGCGCTCCAACCACTACCCACGGTGTCATAGGGTTTTTTGTAACTTTCAGGCTATTTTCTCAAGAAGTATGGACTTGCCCCTAATGAAACTTACAGCGTCGTATAGAGGACGGCGAATACAACTTGCGTAAACAAAAATCAAAGCGATTCGAGACCAGGTCCTAAACTGAACTTATCCGAAATTTTGTGTGGGAGGTACCCGAAGGAGTGGACCGCTTGAGTGCATATTGGAACCTCATCTAAGTTTGGTAGAAATTACACGATGTGCAAAGTATGGACCAAATCGGTTATTCCCTACAAGAGTTATCGTGCGCACAATTTTTGCGACAATTTTTGAACATTTGTGGGGGAGGTACCTGAAGGAGTGGAGCTATATGGCCCATCTTCGAACTTAAATCGAATCTGGACAAAATATTTCGATACTAAAAATTTTAACTGAATCGATTGATCCGTTCGAGAGTTATCGTGCGCACCAGCCAGCCAGAGAGACAGACGGACGGACATTGCTAGATCTACTCAAAATTGTCTGAAACGGATATCGTACAAACATACTTGGGGTCTAAAACCATTATTTCGATGAGGCACATTTTTGGTCGTATCAAAGTGTAAATAACCTCTTCAGCATAAATGCTGAAGGTATAAAAAATAAATAATGCGTGTGTTTACATTAACAACTTGTGTAACATGTCTATTTAATTAAATAACAATATTTAAATAACTGAAAATTATCTATTTACAAAAAAAAGAACGATCTCTGCAAACATTTAAGCTGCAACAGCTGGGGCAGCATATTGAGCGGCGAAACCAGCAGGGTAGGTGGCATAGGGAGCGGCGAAGGGAGCAGCATAGTGGGTAGCATAGGGAGCTACAACACCAGCGGGACCAACAAACTTAGCTGGAGCGGCATAAGTAGCGGGAGCAGCATAGGCAGCTGGTGCAACTACCTTGGCGGGAGCAGCGAAAGCAGTTGGGGCAGCATAAGCAGCTGGACCAGCTACATAACGGCTAGCGAAGGGACCGGAATAAGCGAAAGGAGTGGTGGTGTATGAAGACAAGGTACCATCATAGTTGTGACGGATATCGACTTGGCTGCTACCACCGGCAGCATAAAGTGGAGCATTAGCATAACCAACAGCGGGAGCAGCAGCGAAAGTGGTGGGAGCCACAACACCAGCGCTGGCGTAAGCCAAACAAGCAGCAAAGACAATGACCTTGAAAAGAGCAAATAAAATAATTTTATTTGGCTTTATTTGAATTACATCTCATTAGCTGACAAATGCAGTGAACTTACAAATTTGAACATTTTGATAATGGGGGTTTTGTGTATAACTGCTTATTGTTGAGTGGGTAACTGTGTTATGTCCATTTTTGTCACAGATTAAAGCTTTTATAATAAAACGTATACATATTTGGCTAGTATGTTTTACCGTATGAAGAGGCAATTGCTCTAATAAAGACGTGTTAAGAATATAAAATTGATTACTCCATAAGTACGCAGTGATTTTCAAGCCATGTAAAAGAGCGATTATTAGTGCATTAATATTATGATCAAAGACTAACATAAGTAAATTCAATGTAAAATTATTAAGCAAATTTCTTCAGGGCTGTGTGGTAGGTTGCAGTGCATTTGCATATTAAATGCTTGTCGAACTCTAATTTCTATGTTAATTTCTATGGATATATGCAATAACGACCTTACAACAGAAATCTTTTTTATCCAAAAATTACACTTGTCAACACCACTTTTGTTTCATTCGATTTTATTACAGTTTCTAACTCAAAATGGAGAATTACTTTCAAATCCGAAAAGAAATTTACCCAGATTTTCGTAATCCTTGGTCACCAAAAATATTTTGGGTGTTTTTTTCATTAAACACTACTTTGTTAAGGAGAGGACATGTGCTCGATGTAAACAACTTTTGTTATTTTCATATATCTTGGACTTTTTCCACAAAAAAAAAAAAAAACGTATGTATATATTGGGGTTTCCAAA
The DNA here is from genome assembly GCF_047663935.1 of Musca autumnalis. NCBI lineage: Eukaryota > Metazoa > Arthropoda > Insecta > Diptera > Muscidae > Musca > Musca autumnalis. Next base: position 39,049,051 of record NW_027411977.1, on the reverse strand, counting down.
ATGTTGGGCGTATGAACCGACAAAAATATGGATTGAATTAAAACTCAAAAATTTCCGGGACATATCGCTAGATAGGGCTTTTGTAACATACTTGCCTACGAAAAACATAATATCGCTGTAAACAGGGCCACTAGAGAATCTTCGGTAAAAATTTCCAAAGAATCCTCGAACAGACCCTTAACCACACAAAAATGTTGAACATTTGTGTGGGTGGTACCCCAAGGATTGGACTGATAGGGCCCACATTTAAATATAAACTAAGTTTGTACAAAATATTTAGAGACCCAAAGTTTGGACCAAATCGGTTGGGGAGGTACCGAAAGGAGTGGACCTAAAAGCACCGCCTTCGAATTTCATCTAATATTCGAAGAACTATTACGATATCAAATGTGTGGACGAACGGAGTATTCGGTTCGAGCTCTCCAGCAACTACATATGGTGGTATAGGGGTTTTTACACGTTTCTGGCTGTTCTCTAAAGAAGTATGAACTTGCGGCTGAAGAAACTTTTACTGTCGTAATCGAGGCAGCGAATGCAAGTTGCTCAGCATTTATGCTAACGAAGGTATACACACTTTTATACGGGCAAAATGTGCCTCATCGAAATAATGGTTTTAGACCCCAAGTATGTTTGGACGAAATGTGTTTCAGACAATTTTGAGTTGATTTAGCAATGTCCGTCCGTCCGTATGTCTGTCTGTAGCGCACGATAACTCTCGAACGAATCAACAGATTCGGTCCAAAATTTGGCTTTCGTAATATTTGGTCCTAATTTAGTTTAAGTTCCAAGATGGGTACCTCCCACACAAAAGTTCGGAATTGTTCGGATAAATTGTGCGCACGACAACTCCTTAAGGAAGAAACCAATTTGGTCCATACTTTGCACATCGTGAAATTTCTACCAGACTTAGACGATGTTCCAATATGGACTCAATCGGTATACTCCTTGGTGTACCTTCCACACAAAATTTCGGAAAAGTTAAGTTTAGAACCTGCTCTCGAATCGATGTTATAGCAACTTGTATTCACTGCCCCCCATACGACGGTATAAGTTTTATCAGGGGCAAGTCTATACTTCCTGAGAAAATAACCTGAAAATTACAAAAAGTCCCTATCACACCGAGTGTAGTGGATGGAGCGCAAGATAATTCTCGAACGGACCTGCAGATTCGGTCCAAAATGTGGCCTTCGTAATATTTTGTGCAAACTTAGTTTAAGTTCGAAGATAAGCCATAGCGGTCAACATCTTCAGGTACCTCCCCCACAAGAGTTAGAAAATGTTCGGAAAAATTGTGCGCGCGAAAACTCTTGATGGGAGTGACCGATTTGGTCCATACTTTACACATCCTGTTATATCTACCAGATATAGATCAGGTTCGTATATGGACTATATTTGTCCACTTCTTCGGGTACCTCCCACAGAAAATTTTGGATAAATTAACTTTAAGACCCGCTCTCACTTATTTTTTGATGCAACTTGCATTCGCTGCCACAATTACGACAGTAAAAGTTTTTTTCAGGGGCAAGTCCATACTTCTTATGGCTGCATATGTAGTGGCTGTAGAACTCTAACCGAATACTGCGTTCGTCCACACTTTGGATATCGTACGATTTCTTCGAATATTAGATGAAATTCGGTGGTGCTCATAGGTCCACTCTTTCCGGTACCTCCCCCACAAAAGTTCGAAAATATTCGCTAAAATGGTTCTAGCGACTTCTCATAGACGTAGCAACCGATTTGGTCCAAACTTTTGTCGAAGCTTAGTTTATGTTCAAATTTGGGCCCTATCTGTCCAATCCTTGTGGTACCACCCACACAAATGTTCAGCACACAAAAATGCTTAAGGGTCTGTTCGAGGATCCTTTGGACATTTTTACCGAAGGTTTTCCTAGTGTCCCTGTTTACAGCGATATTATGTTTTTCGTAGGCTTGTGTGATAAAAAAGCTCTATATGTCGATATCCCCGCAATTGTTTGAGCTTTAATCCTATCCATACTTTTGTCGGTTCATTGGCCCAAAATTTTGAACACACGATTGAACAGCATCTTAGGTATAGCTAGTGTCTATTAGGGGGTACATGAATTCATTTCATTAGATAAGAAATTCGGACTAAGAAAGTAAATAATGCGTGTGTGTTTACATTAACAATTTATGTAACATGTTTATTTAATTATATAACAATATTTAAATAACTGAAATTTATCTATTTACAAAAAGAAGAACGATCTCTGAAAACATTTAAGCTACAACTTTGGCAGGGGCGGCAACAGCTGGGGCAGCATATTGAGCGGCGAAACCAGCAGGGTAGGTCGCATAGGGTGCGGCGAAGGGAGCAGCATAGGGGGTAGCATATGGAGCTACAACACCGGCGGGACCAACAAACTTAGCTGGAGCGGCATAAGTAGCGGGAGCAGCGAAAGCAGTTGGGGCAGCATAAGCAGCTGGGCCAGCTACATAACGGCTAGCGAAGGGACCGGAGTAAGCGAAAGGAGTGGTGGTGTATGAAGACAAGGTACCATCGTAGTTGTGACGGACATCGATTTGGCTGCTACCACCGGCAGCATAAAGAGGAGCATTAGCATAACCTACGGCAGGAGCAGCAGCAAAGGCGGTTGGAGCCACAACACCGGCACTGGCGTAAGCCAAGCAAGCAGCAAAGACAGCGACCTTCAAAATAAAAAAAACAATTGTTTTATTAAGTAATACAAACGATTGACGAAATGTGTTTTGTGATAAACTTACAAATTTGAACATATTGAATAGTGTTTTTGGGGATGTTTGCAGTCGTGGGTGTAACTGTGTTATGTCTATTTAGGGCCATGATTTAAGCTTTTATAGTAAACTATGTTTTGTGATTACCATTTGTGGTTAGACAATTGAACACAAAGTACCACGTACGATACGTGACAAGCAATGTAAATAGAAAGTGAACCATTTTTTCTCCATTAATTCAATGGGAACTATGTATACTGTTATGTATAGTGTGTTAAGGAAGGTTCATCTAATGAAGTTGTTGTCATTTGTTTAATGCACTCTTTTTATAATTTGGATCATTCAATGACCTCTAAATGCATAAAATGCAATGAAAAAATGTAAATAAAATGAAGTGGATAAATGTAACAGCACTCATGAATAATTCGATTTAATTTGAAATGTAGTTCAATGTCCCAATAAAAATCTATTGAAGAAATTTCGGCTACCGATATTAGTAAAATACATTATATTTTGTAATTGGAAACGACATTGTGATATATGTTATATGGTAATATTCAAAAATGTTTTACAATCGTTGAAGTTGAGGTTCACCATTTAATAAGTCGCGAACTGTCAATATATTTTATACAATAGGAATATGTTTATATTAATTGAAGTGTTTTAGCCGGGCTCGCATAAAATGAACCATATCAAATAATTTATGTGGAAGCTGTGTTGGTGGTAATATTAAAAAATGGGTAAAAATGTGTTGAAGTTTACAAGTTTTTTGTGTTCTTTCCTGATTTCTGGTCAATCCACGGAAAATTCAGACCTGAGCTCAAAGAAAGAATTGAAGAATACCCCTTGGGCAACATGGTTCTAATGTATGACTTTTCGATATATACACTGCATCCCCCTAAAATCGATGCTGACATTTTGAAGTTTTGAAATCTGAGTTTTTTGAATTTTTCTTATAATTGGAGGGCGCAACCAGATAATTACTCAAACTGTTTATTGGATTGTAGAACTCGTGATTCCACGTCGTTTGATGTATATCTCATGAGTGTGCTTCATACAGCTCCCTAGGAATAGGAGCCCAAAGTCGACATTTTGATGCGTAAATTTTCTTTAAAAACCTATTTTTTGGCTTCAAAAGTTACAACTGTGACTCAGGTACACTTGAACCCAGCGTGATTTTAGTTTTTTTACGCGCCGGATCTAATGAACCCTTCCGCTTTCAAATCCATCCACTCAAACGGCGGTTATAGATACCTAGAAAGTAGGTAATTCTGCAAAATTATATTTTGATGATTCCGCGCATTGAACCGCGATTTTCTTTGGTTATTTTTACATAAATGGAATCCTTTATACGCGATTATATTATTTTCCAAAACCGTGTGGCATAAATTACCGAGATTCTGGAGTAATATTCGTATTTTGTATAAAATAGAATTTGGTAGCACATCCGCGGTTCTTGACGAATTTGTTTAAAATTTGTTATAATGACGTATTTTTTATAGGCGGTCACTGAAATCGGATGCGCCTTATAATCTTATGTACATCGCGCAATTTTTCCCCACATAAAGGTTTTTTGAACAGTAAGATGCAGCTGACGGCACACTTTTGCCGCTGAATGAAAAGTGGAAAAATCGCTACATATTGATAGAGATGTACTCGCTGTATCTGAAAAGCTCATGCGCCTTAACTGATTTTAACGAATTCGCGAATTATACGTTTTTTAACTTTTATGTTTTTTTTTTTTGGTTGTAATTTCAATATTACTTTCTATTTTATAATCCTTTTGTTTATCAAAGTAAGCAAATACACTTTCGGGTTTGTCATCGCATTTTCCCTGAAGAAGTTTCAGCGAAGTCCGGCAGTCCTTGCTTCGATATTTAGCGAAATAGTAGAATAACTCCCAAAAATGTTTTTTCTATTTTTCATATTAAACAAAAAAATATATTTTTGAAATAATTTCCAACAATAAGTTTTCGTCTTTTGTTGTTGCTGTAATATGTCAGTAATAAATCCTATCGTTAAAATTTTGGTCTTATATTTTTCTACGCGTTGTCTAGAATCTGTATGTATTTTTAATTTATTTTTTCGAGTTTTATTTGGACTCTAAATTAGAATAAATTAAATTTACTCCAAGATTTTTTCATTATTTCTTGATTTTCCGCGAAAATAGAAATACATTTAGTAAATATTTACGGATAGATATTAAATGCAGTTAACGCTTTATATATACATTTTCTTATTACAGCAAAAATTGAATTTTTAAATATTTGTTCTTTATAAGGGAATAAAACCCCCCATAACTTTGGAGCGCAGCATCCAATTTTGTGAACGCGAATAGATTTGAAACCACGATTTTTTTCTTAATCTATGTTCCAATAATTGCGGATGTGCTCGCAAAAAATTTTTTAACATTTCTTCCAATGGAATTGCAAAAGAAATTTGAAATTTACCATATATACTTATTATAATATATATAATTGTTCCACAAACATCCCATAAGGGACAATGGAGACTTCTCTCATATCAATGAGTGCACCCCGATTCATTTTAGCTCAATGATATGGGACCTACAGTTTATTGCCGAGTCCGAACGGCGTGTCTAAGGCACCACTTTTGTAGAGAAGTTTTACATGGCTGAAATACTCAGAAATGTCGCCAACATTACTGAAGGGTATTTTGCCACCGTTGAAAAGTGTTTTGATGTTGCCTGGACGGGGAATCGAACCCACGACCTTATGTGTGCAAGGCGGGTGTGCATACCATTGCACCACTGTGGCACGCTATATATACTTATATAATAAATATAATTCGCGGACGCAAAAAAACTCAAAGAGAGGTGCAAAAAATGACACCCAATTTTTTCCAAAATTTGATTTTGTGTGTTTATTAATTAATTAATTATTAATATTATTCACGGTGCTCTTGAAATAATTTTAAATGGAAGGTGCTTACACCTCGGAAGTTTTTGCGGATTCTGAAACTACAATGTTTATAGATGAGAAAAATCAAAAAACAAAAAAAATCGCCGGAGCGCTTTTTAAATAAATCGCGATTTAAGTTGACATTTTTAGGGGTTGTTTAGGGTTTTGCGATTTTGCTTAGAAACCGCAAGTTCTATCAAAATGGGACTAAAGCAAATGTTGTAGCTATGAAAATTCTCTACAAGGTTGACCTTTATTGTATGCTCGTCGGTTTTACCGTTTTTGAGATATAGAAGTTCAAATTGGGACAATTCAAATTCAATTCAATTCTGTATCGCCCCCTTATAAAACAATGTCATGACTGCAAATTCCCAACTTAAACTTGTATATCTATAAAAATGTTACAACTTAGAATAAGTTACTTAAGCCAGTCTTGTAGAGAATTTTCACAGCTTTAAGATTTTTTCAGGTCCCACATCGATAAGACTTACCGTATTCAAGCAAAATCGCGAAACACTAACATCAAAACCTAAATATGTAAACTGAGCTTCTTTATCTCAAAAATGGTACAGGCTAGGAACAAATGATAAACGTCAATCCTCTAGAGAATTTTCACAGCTATAACATTTTCTTTAGCTCCATTTCGATTGGACTTGCGGTTTCCAAGCAAAATCGTGAAAATCTAAAAAACACCTAAAAATGTGAATTTTGACCGCGATTTATTTACGATCCCTACAGCGATTTTTTCTTGTTTTTGGATTTTTCTCATCTATGAACACAGCTGTTTCAGAGTTCACAAAAAACTTTCCCTGTGTAAAAGGTTTTCATCAAAAGTTAGTTAAGGCGCACCCTTCATGATATTGTTTTATAAGGGGGCGATACCGTTAGTGCATTGTCCCAATTTGAACTTCTATATCTCAAAAATGGTAAACACTACGAAAATACCGTAAAAGTCGATCTTGTAGTGAATTTTCATAGCTACAACATTTTCTTTAGTCTCATTTTGATAGGACTTGCGGTTTCTAAGCAAAATCGTGAAAACCTAAACAACCCCTAAAAATGTCAACTTAAATCGCGATTTATTTGAAAAGCGCTCCGGCGATTTTTTTTTTGTTTTTCGATTTTTCTCATCTACGAACATTGTAGTTTCAGAATCCGTAAAAACTTCCAAAGTGTAAGCACCTTCCATTTAAAATTGTTTCAAGAGCACCGTGTATTATATTTTTTTTATTTATTATATTATAGATATACATATATGAAATTAGTCGTATTATGCACAATAATCACAAGAACATGCGGCTGTATACAATTAAATGGTTAAAGATTGACTTTTCATGTAATGCTATAGCATTTACGTCATCCTACGTCACCATGAAAATGAATGCTATAGCATTCACGTCCGCGAACGTGTTAAAAACTATGAAGAAAAGTAAAAAGTACCAGTCGGCTTTGCCCACAGAGTTATACCCTCAGCACGTGGGAATTGAAACACTTTTTTCCCGAAAAAACTTATGTTTTAGGGAGTTTTCAGATTTTTTTGGCATATGAACTTGCCAACAAAAATATGGATTTGTATTAAGGGTTAAAAGTTTTAAGTGTGAGACACCTAAAGTTAAATGTACCAACATAGTCCATTTTGCAATTGGGTCTTATTTTGGGAGTCATTCCTTATATAATTTAATTTATAATTTATGGCTTTTGCATTAGGAAATATGGACTTGCCAACGGAAAACATAATATCGCTGTAAACAGGGACACTGGTAGTACTTTCGGTAAAAAATTCCGAAGGATCCTCGAACATAACCCTACCGCACTTAAACAAACATTTTGAACATTTGTGTGGGTGGTACCCCAAGAAGTGGACCGATAGGGATCACTTTTTAACATAAACTAAGTTTGGACAAAATATTTTGAGAGCCTACGTTTAGACAAAATGGCTCCGTTTATGAGATAATGCGCGTACAGTTTTAGCGAATATTTTGGAACTTTTGTGGGGGAGTTTAAGTTCGAAGATCGGTTATATCGGGCCACTCCTTCCGGTACCTCCCCCACAAAAGTTCGAAAATGTTCGGAAAAATTGTGCGCACGATAACTCTGGAAGGGAGTGACTGATTTGATCCATACTTTATACATCCTAATTATCTACCGGATATAGATAAGGTTCGAATATTGGCTATATTTGTTTAGTCCTTCGGGTACCCCCCACACAAAATTTCGGAAAAGTTCATTTTAAGACCTGCTATCGAATCATCAAAAACCCTAGGCACCATATGTAGTAGGTGGAGAGCACGATAACATTCGAACTAATGAACCGATTTGATCCAAAACTTGACTTTCGCCATATTTTGTCTAAACTTAGTTTCAGTTCGAAGATGGGTAATACCAGTCCACAACTTCCGGTATGGTCCAAACTTTGGATCTCCTAATATTTTGTCCAAATTTAATTTAACTTCAGTCCCCTCCTTAAGGTACCTCCTCCACAAAAGTTCACAATTTTTGTCTAATTCGAAGATCCTTTGGAAATGTATACCGATGCTGTTCGTTGTAGTCCTGTTTACAGCAATATTATGTTTTCCGAAGACAAGTCCATGCTTCCTGGCATTATGGTCCAAAAGTTATACGATGACCCACTGAAGTGACCAGTCGGCGCGATATCTATCGAAAAAATATGACTCCCAAAATAAGATCCACCTCCATAATGGACTATGTCGGTCCATTCCTTCAAGTATCTCTTCCGTAACACTTTGAACTTTAATCCTAATCCACATTTTTGTCGGCAAGTTCAAATGTCCAAAAAGGGCCACGAAATTCTGAAAATACCCTAAGCAGATTCGATCTGACAATAGATGAACGTTTCAATTCACATAGTCTGAGGGTTTATCTCTGTCGGCAAAGTCGACTGATACTTTTTTACTTGTTTTGTACTACATTCCAGTGAATATTTTTTTCAAAAGAAGCACTAAGAAAAATTTCACAGTTTTGGAGATATGGTGCGAAATGTATACAAATTGTGGGATTGTTAGATATATTATAAAATTTGAGGCAATGACTGTAGCTTTTCGAGTTCATTGTTTCTCCAAATACTTTATCCTTATATACAAATTTGCTTCAGATGTCAGAAGAAGATTCCCATTGGTTTCAAAGATATAGCCCCGATTTGTTTTAAAAGGTAAATATTTAAAAAAAAATTAGATATGGCCCTAAAATCCAACCTGGATCTGACACAACAAAACCTGACGAAGATTTTTGTGGGTTTGGGTAGCACACTAATTATATAATTCCAACTTCATTGCTACACTTAACAGCAAATTTAGTATCATTTTGTACTTTTCGTAGCTTTTTAACCACCTCACTCACACCTCCTCAATAACTCAGCCCTCAGCGAACACCATACATGATTTCAGAATTTGTATGCATTTCAAAAATTCCTTATCTAAACAGGTATTAGGGTGTTTAGGATACGTTTCTGGATCCGTTTACCAAATTTAGTACCACTTGGTACACATAAGTACGAGTTTCCAAAACTAATGGTACCATTTAATACTTTTGGTACACATAAGCACTACTTTTCGAAATCTCTTTCTTATCTCCATTCTACACACCCAACTAATTCCAGATCCGTTTACCTAACTCTAAAATCTACCAAACTTAGTACACAAAGGTACGAATTTCCAAAACTACCTCAAACTCTAAACATTATTCCAAATGTCAGGATTCCAACTCTCAATTGTACCAAATTTAGTGCCACGTAGTACCTTTTCGCACACATAAGTACGAGTTTCGAAAAATTACCTTAATCCTACACTCCAACAGTAATCTAAATTACAAATTTCCGAATTTCGTCCCTATCCGTTTACACCAATTCGAAATTGTACCAAATTGAGTACCATCTACTACACATAAGTACGTATTTCCAAACAACCTCCATATCTCATTGCTATACTGCAATAGCAACCTTAATTCCAGGATTCATTCAGGATTCCAGTTTTATCCTTTCACCCAAATTCAAAGTGTACCAAATTTAGTACACATAAAGTATGTATTTCGAAAACAACATACCTATATATCTATCCTGTACTTCAAGCACAATTTTAGCTCCAAATTTCATAAATCCAGCGCTATCCGTTTACCAAAAACTACCTCAATCCTAGACCCCAACAGTAACCTAAATTCTTAATTTCAGGATATATCTGTTCCCCAAAGCCAAATTGTACCAAATTTAGTACTTTTCAAATACATTACTACGAATTTCCAAAACTACCTCAATCGCTAGTGAGAGACTTCTGCTTTAAAATCCAAATATTTTATAGAAGTCAGAAATAAGAAAATTTGTGTTTGGGAAACAGTCTACATTAGCCTTGCTCCTTTTCGTGATGTTACAGGCTGAGGTTCAGGTTTGCCTTTGCGTTTCATGACAGGTCGCCGAGAAATAAATACGGTTTAGAAATCTCAATATATAAAATAACCCGACTATAAACAAACATTATTCCACAACATCCCATACGGGACAAGTCTCCCTTATCCCTCATATCAATGAGTGCACCGCGATTCATATTTAGCTTAATGATATGGGACCTACTGTTTATCGCCGAGTCCGAATGGCGTGTCTTAAGACACCACTTATGGAGAAGTTTTTCAAGGATGAAATACTCAGGAAATGTCGCCAACATTACTGAGGGATATTTTGCCACCGTTGAAAAATGTTTAATGTTGCCTGGCCGGGGAATCGAACCCCCGACCTTCTGCGTGCAAGGCGGGCGTGCATACCATTGCACCACGGTGGCACCCGACTATATGATCCTATAATTAAAATTACATGTGACCCTACAATTATTTCTAATGCAAATGTAAATTTTTATATTTATATTTTATATTTTTATATTTAATTTAAATTTATTAAACAACAAATAAAAACATTTTAATAAATAAAAAATACTTTTTAAAACAATTATTTAGTTCACACTAGCAGTCTTAAGCTACGACTTGAGTGGGGGCAGCATAGGAAGCAGCAACGGGAGCGGCACCGTAAGTGGTGTAAGGGGCAGAGTATTGGGTAGCGAAGGGAGCTGCGGCATATTGGGCAGCGAAGGGAGTAGCATAGGGGGCAGCATATCCAGCTGGAGCAACAACCTTGCCTGGGGCAGCGAAAGCTGTGGGAGCAGCATAAGTAGCTGGGCCAGCTACATAACGGCTAGAGAAGGGGCCGGAGTAAGCGAAAGGAGTTGTGGTGTATGAAGACAAGGTACCATCGTAGTTGTGACGAACATCGACTTGGCTGCTACCACCAGCAGCATAAAGGGGAGCATTGGCATAACCGACAGCAGGAGCGGCAGCGAAAGCAGTGGGGGCTACAACACCGGCGCTGGCATAGGCCAAGCAAGCAGCAAAGACAGCGACCTTCAAGAAAAGGACAACAATATAAAAGTTAATAAAATTTAACTCATCTTGGGCACTTCATTCAAATTATTAGACTTACGAATTTGAACATTTTGAAATGGATTTTATTTTGAGACTTAAGACTCTGTGTTTTGATGGAAGCGTAGTTTAGGTATGTCTACTTATGATAACGGTAAATGCTTATATAGTAAAATCACTTCACTTGCATTTTTGTTTGAAATCAATAAAGACGTTGCCGAACAATGGCAAAGACAAATGACCAAATTTGAAACGTGCTTTGAGAATCAAATTATTTTAAATCCGCTAAACGCAACTATGGGAAGAAGTAACACCTTTATGATGCAAGTTTAGGAAATAACTTTTTAGCAAGCCTAAAAAATTTCAAATTATTTTAATATTCTGTAAATGATTGCCTAGCAATGGGTGGCACGAGACAATTTAATTTCACCCCCAACCTCTGTAAATATTCACAGCATGTCCGGTGAATTAAATCACGCATCGATTAATTTAATGAAATGATTTATTATTGTTATTATTTTAACTTAATTAGAAAGTTATCATATTTGTATAATTTATGCTAATTTTTAATGTCGTAAACAATAAAAAATATTGAAATGCTCACCCTCACCATGGTAATTTGTTTGAGGCCAAAGGTGAATTGCCACGTAATCGATTGTACCACATTTGCACGCATTTTTGTAAGATTCGATTTTAACCTCAAAGGTAGTGAGCTAACGTAAAAAACCTCCTATGCAAAGAACATCCTAGTGAAAAACAAAGAAAAACAAACCCCTCTAAAGTTGATGACCAAACGCTTTAAGGGCCATGATTCACGAATTTCTACTAGAATTGTTCGGACCCTTTATAAAGAAAGGAGAAGTTTACGGTCTGGCAGATGTACTTGCAAAGTTGATGTACTTTGATTGTTGACTGTCACTTCACTCAGAGACCATTATGTTCATCCTTAAAAATAGATAACAAGTAAAAAGTCTTTAAGGTCAGTCGAGCCAATTTTTTTGCCCTCCACCATAAAATATTCTTAACGAAAATGGAATAATTTGATTAATTTCCTGTCCATAATTTTAGGTTTAAAAAATTTAAAAATGTCTTCAATTAGGTGACACCTTTACATGGGTGCTATATCAATGCGTGACCTCGGTTTACAATTTTTAGTAGAAAAATTTTGTGACCACTGGGAACCTCAACTGTCAAATTATAGATACTTCTGTCAACAATATATATTGAACATTTTTAGTGAAAAACTTTTGTGACCACTGGGAATCTCAAATGTCAAATTACGAGAAGTTCCGTCAAACAATATAGTTAAACTCTCAAAATAACCAGAACAAGTAAGAACGGCGTTAAGTTCGGCCGGGCCGAACTTGTTTTACCCTCCACCACAAGTTGTATTGATTTAAAATGGAATAATTAGTTTCCTTTTGAGTATGAAGAAGACTTAATTATTAAATTTCAGCAATTTCGGTAAAACAATGTGAGGCACCATTCTATGGGGGCTATTTCAAAACGTCGATCTATACAGACAAATTTCTGACGAAAATTTTTAAGGCTCAAAGAAGACTAAATACCAAATTTCCTATATTTCGGTAAGAAAATATGGCTAAAACTTACAAAATACCGAAAATCAAGAAGTACGCTTCTATGGGGATATAGGAAGACGTGGACCTGTACTGATAATACTCTTCTGGAATATTTTTTAACTCTTGGAAGACGAAATAACGAATTTCAGCCATTTCGATTGGTTATTGACGTCACAATCTTCAGTATTACGAAAATCGGGAGGTACCGTTCAATGGGGGCTATATCGAAACGTGGACCTATACCGACGAATTTTAGTCAGAAATGGGGCAATTTGAAAGCGTGGACCTGTACAGACATATTTCTGGCGAACAGTTTTATATCACATTGAAGACTAAATACCAAATTTCCGCCATTTTGGTGGAATATTGTAGACACAACCTTCAAAATACAAAAATCGGGAGGTACCTTTCCATGGGAGCTATATGAAGGCATGGACCTATACCGACAAATTTAAAGGGCAAGTTTGAGTACCCCCAACGAAGTCTAAATACAAAATTTCGGTGGAATATTGAGGCCACAACGTTCAAAATACCAAAAATCGGGCATGGACCGATACCGACAAAGTTCTGGGGGAAAGTTTTATACCACCAACGTAGACTAAGTACCAAAGGTACCGTTCTATGGGGGCCATATGAAGGTTTGGACCGATACCGACAAAATTCTGGGGGAAAGTTTTATACGCCTAAAGAAGACTACGTACCAAATTTCAACCATTTTGGTAGGATAATGAAGCTAAAACCTTCAAAATACCGAAAATCGGGAGGTACCGTTCTATGGGGGCTATATGAAGGTTCGGACCGATACCGACAAAATTCTGGGAGAATGTTTTATACCCCTAAAGAAGACTACGTACTAAATTTCAGCCATTTTGGTAGGATAATGAAGCTAAAACCCTAAAAATACCGAAAATCGGGAGGTACCGTTCTATGGGGGCTATATGAAGGTGTGGACCGATACCGACAAAATTCTGGGGGAAAGTTTTATACCCCTAAAGAAGACTACGTACCAAATTTCAGCCATTTTGGTAGGATAATGAAGCTAAAACCTTAAAAATACCGAAAATCGGGAGGTACCGTTCTATGGGGGCTATATGAAGGTGTGGACCGATACCGACAAAATTCTGGGGGAAAGTTTTATACCCCTAAAGAAGACTACGTACCAAATTTCAGCCATTTTGGTAGGATAATGAAGCTAAAACCTTAAAAATACCGAAAATCGGGAGGTACCGTTCTATGGGGGCTATATCAAAACGTAGACCGATATATCCCATTTTCAATACCAACCTGCAAGTAATAAAAACTTCTGTACCAAATTTTGACTCTCTATCTTTAAAATTGCGAGCTGTATCTTGATTTCAACAGACAGACAGACGGACGGACGGACGGACGGACAGACGGACATGGTCAAATCGACATAGAATTTTATGCTGATCAATAATATATATACTTTATAGGGTCTCCGACGAATATTTCGATGTGTTACAAACGGAATGACAAATTTAATTATACCCTCCATATGGTGGAGGGTATAAAAAGGGTGGTTTTGTTATATGGGGGCTATACCAGAACCTATGTTGACGATTTTTATTGGAGAAGTTTGTCGACCACTGGGAATATCAACTGTCAAATAACAGCTAGTTAGCTTACAAATTGTAGCTAAAATCCTCAAAAAAACCTATAATTCGGAGGTACCGTTATAAGGGGCCTATACCAGAACATGGACCTATTACACCTAGTACGGTAGCTTAAATCCTCAAAATACCGAAAATCCGGAGATACAGTTATATAGGGGTGTTTATTATTATGTTTGTATGTTCGTTCTTCTGTTCAATCTGGCTATGGGTCTATCTTCAGTCCCAGTCAAGTGTCTGCATCGATGGGATGTAACCACAGATGAGTAGGTTTGGCGGGGCAGTTGAAAAGGTGTTTTGTGTCGTGCGGGCCCATGCCGCATACTGGGCAGATGTCTTGCACGGCGCTGTCGATTTCCGCCCAATAAGAATTTAGGCGACTGCAATATCCCGAGCGTAGTTGAGCCAAAACTTCTCTGGTTTGTCCTCAGCTGCGATAGATGGGGGATGTACTCCGAGGACTTTATTCACACTATATTTGCTTTTGGCCTTAGCTACTGCGTCCTTGTGAATACATACTTTTTAAATCTGCTTGATATGCCTGTTGATCTAGAGGTTCTCTCCTATATTATTGGACTTCACTCCCTAGAGCAGGAATATCCTTCCTGATATGCCTGAATGTGTCGGGCCTTGCTAGAAGATGGTGATTGGGGTGGCTCTCACGGTAACAAACAAGCAAGTACTGCAACGAAAGCATCTCATTATGTTGCTTTACTGGAAGGATCATTGCCTCCTCATGTAGATAAATCTTTGAATTCGTATCACATAATCCCGGGGAACAAACTGGCGCCGCATAGCTTACCACAGACCAACCTATCGCGCTATATGTGGTCAACATGGTTTCTTTATCTGCAGCCCAAGTGTTGCCGGCTAGGGACTTGAGGACCTTGTTCCTACTTTTTAGTTTGTCGCAGAAAGTTGTGGCGTGCGCGCACGACTTGAAATTAGTGTCGAATGTGACCTCTAACATTTTGGGGCAGTTTGTGGTCGGAATTCTGCTACCGTCGACCACGACATTAAATTCTCTTCCAAACTGCGCTGTCCATATGGTGAAGACAGTGGCTGTAGATTTTGTGGCGGAAATCTGCATACTCCTCGAGTGGAAAAATGTGGTAAGATCGGTTAAATAGGAGCTCAGTGTCTCACAGATGCCATCAGGGAAGGTACCTGACGCCAGGATCGTGCAATCATCCGCATACGTTACGATCTCGATGCCGTCTGGAGGGGGCAGAATACTGGAGAGGTAGAGGTTAAACCGTTCCGGGGATATCACCCCACCTTGCGGAACTCCCTGTTTCACTCTACGTGGATTTCTTGTGCCTGAATTCCACTTACGACTGGCGTACACACATATAGTTGACTATCCAACGTTTCAAACTAGGCCGGAGGGTTGTTTGCTCAATGTCCTCAAACAGTGTGGAGTGCCTGACTGTATTAAAGGTTTTTGATAAGTCAAGCGCCTCCATCACTGTTCTATCACATGGCGGTCTCTGGTTGAGACCTTGACAAGTATATGTGGAGATGGCGTGCAGCGCTGTTGTCTTGCTGTGCTGTTTACGGAATCCATGCTGATGATCTGCAACTTGATAGCTATTCCTGACACTGGGGAGGACTAAGGCCTCAAGGGTCTTTGCTACGGGCGACAAAAGCGAAATCGGCATGTACGAATCACTTTTGCTGGCATCCTTGCCTGGCTTCTGTACAAAACAAAGAGGATGGCTAGCGACAAGTTGAGAACTTTAGTGAGGTAGTCCACTCCCCGCTCATCCGCATTACTATGGAAATTCCATCAGGGCCCAACGCTTTGGATGATTTAGGGTTCCTGATGGCATTCGCAACATCATCCATTGTAAACTGTGGTGGTTCATCCTTGGCAGAAAGAGATCTGATGCGACTTAATACTCTCCTCTTCGCCCACTCACTCTCGGAGTGCTCGACAAACTGTCGATTAAAATAACTTGCGCACCTCTTCGGGTCAGTCAACGTAACGTCGCCAAACGTGACTGAGGTCATATCTTCCATCCTCCCAGGTTTCGAAAGTGACTTAACCGTTGCCCACAATTCACTTATACAAATGTTGCAACTCTTCAGATGATTTAACCACTTGTTCCGCTTATGTTGGCCGACCAACCTGTTAACTTCCAGTGTCAGCTCCCTGACTCTGGGGTCATTGGGGTTGGCTCGACGAAGCTCATCACGCTCATTTGCTAATCCCGTCGCCTCTGCTGGGAAGTTTGATCTTACTTCGGGTATTCGACCAGCAAGGATATGGCTAGCGGCTGCAGCAGTGATGATGTCTGGGAACGTCCTTTCCGTTACCCGAACATCAGAAGGATTGGGCAGTTCTCTGAAGCGGTGATTGCTGAACTCTCTGAAAGGTTTCCTATGATTGACGAACGTACGGCGTTCAGAGGTGATGAAATCGGGTGGTCTGCTAATGGAGACAATTATGTGGAGATGGTCTGAGCCAAGGGAAATGACGGGTGACGTCTGGCGAACTGTGACACTTTCCTCTAATTCTGGTAGGGGCGTCCTCATTAACCGTGCAAAACGTAGAGCTATCAATCATCTCAGCCATCGCTTTGCTCGTTTCCAAGGGCCGAATGCCACATCTCATGATGCTCATTAAAGTTACCCAGGACCAGACGATAATGACCTTCCAAAAGCGGGCTAATCTCAGGCTCGTAATCTGAGATACAGCTATTTCTCGGCGAGATGAATACGTTCAGCAGCTCTATCTCGGCAGTTCCACACCTGACATGTAAGGGCCATTCATTCCATGTACAGGTCATTAGAGACAGGCTCAAGCGAGATAGGTCTGTATTGGACAGACTGGTGCAATAGGAAAGCTAATCCCCCACCTCCACTTTTGATGCGATCCTTCTTTAACACGTTGTAACCATCACAACGTGGGTGCCACCGTGGTGCAATGGTACGCACGCCCGCCTTGCACGCAGAAGGTCGGGGGTTCGATTCCCCGGCCAAGCAACATCAAACATTTTTCAACGGTGGAAAAATACCCCTCAGTAATGTTGGCGACATTTCCTGAGTATTTCAGCGTTGAAAAACTTCTCTATAAGTGGTGTCTTAAGACACGCCGTTCGGACTCGGCGATAAACAGTAGGTCCCATATCATTGAGGTAAATATGAATCGGGGTGCACTCATTGATACGAGAGAAGTCTCCCTTGTCCCGTATGGGATGTTGTGGAACAATGTTTTTTTTTTTTTTTGTTTTTTTTTTAACCCTCACAACGTTGTAAGCTACAGTTGTTATTGAGCTTGGTTTATGCATCGCCGCGAACTTGATGTTCTTCCGAATCATGAAATCTACTATTTCCCCGATCTTACCTCTGAGTCCATTGCAATTAAATTGGAAAAAAGATGAATTTTCTGGGATTGGGACAACAACGGCTTGTGTTAAAGGCTGCGTGTGGGGTTGCTGTTGAGGGGACTGCGGGTGAGTTTCATAATCAGATGACGAGGGAGTTTCGTAATCCGATGACGACTCACTGGGGACTGTATTCACGCAGCATGCCCCTGTCGTAGTCCCTCACGTGGACATGTCCAGAGCAACCCCTTAGATGCACCCACTTCTGAAAACTATTGCATCTCACCGAAGGTTGGATATGGGTGGAAATGCACTTGTGCAGAGTCATTTAAATTATCTTGCTGTCATTTATGGCTACAAAATGTCCACTGAACTAAAATCGCTTCAGAGAATGCAGAATAAAGCTCTAAAAAATGTGGCAAATTTGTCAATTACCTATCCCACGCTAGTCTTGTTTAAGGAAGTTTTTTCCAGACATATTGCCTGTTCATGGTACTTATAAATTGCAAGTTCTGTTGTATATTTTTAAGTGTTTGAACAACATTGGCCACCATACCATAACCTTTTCTCGAAACCACCATAGATTTTTAACTCGAAATAGAGACAATTTAAAAGTAGAATTCTTTTTAAGTGAAACGAGTAAGCAAAGAATTGATCACTCTGGTAGTAAGGAGTATAATATCATGCCTCAACACATTAAAAATATAGGAAATTTGTTATCATACAAAAGGAATGTTCGTTCATTTCTCTTACAAAATGTTGAGCAGCTTTTGTAAATATAATGCTCTTTAATAAAACTTATAGTTTATAATTTATGATAAGTTATGCTATTTAAATTTAACTACTGAATTATATTATATTGCCAACTAGCCTCTATAAAGCCTAAATGGCGCTGAGGCGAAAACAAACTATGAATTGTACATAACTTGTTATTTGAAAACATAATAAAATTAAAAAAAAAAAAAAATGCGAATGTGACAAACTGAGCACAGATAAATTGGTCCTGAATTTTCCTCCGTCCCGGCACGGAAGCCTCGTCTTGCCAGTTGTCAACTGCCTCATTTCCCCCAACATTGCAGTACCTTGGTATCCAACAAAATTTGATTTGATAGTGAATGATCCCACCGCCTTTAGAGCAGACTTCTGCCCGAAAAACACTGCAGCTGCCGTTAAGTTTGTACTAACGAGTGACAATTCACATCTCGGGCCTTCTTTCAACGCCGTAGGCTTAGCTCCATGAAGATACAGGGGGATGCTTGATACTGTACTATAAGATACTGTCCTATACTATATATACTGCCTGTGGTGTGCTTTTTACTGCTTCAGTAATGAGAACTGACTTGTACGGTAGCTAACCTAGGCAGGTTGGAATTATTACTAAAGGTAATAAAGATGAGGCAGCCTAACTCTGAGGCCCTAACTTTTGCCTATGAAGTGATTACAGGAATAAAAAGCAATTAGGCCGCTCTTGCCGCGCTCCTCACTGTTCCTATTCCATCCAAGCCGATGCACTGACGATTTTGAATTTTGCAATCATAAGTAGCTGTATAATGCATCAACCTAGGACAACTCCTTCTATTTGAAATGGAAACGGCAACACTGTCATAAAATAAGAAAATAAGACGAATGTATGTTATTTCATTAATATAAAATTGACTATTTATATTGATATTTCTCAGAAGGTTGCAGGGAAGGACAGAAAGTTTTCACACATTTCGCTTCGGAAGAGATGTCCAATTTACGGAAACCAAGAGCCAAGGTGGTAAAAGGTGGCTGTTAGGGCTAATCGGCCGGCCTAGTGGTTTCTCGGATTTTGAATAAAGTACACTCGGTTCCAAAACAAAGAGGTTTATTGACAAATGTACTTATATTAAAATTCCTATAGAACAAAAAACAAATACTTAGAATCTGACATAAAATTACACAAAATTAAAACATAC
This sequence comes from Musca autumnalis, assembly GCF_047663935.1. Taxonomy (NCBI): domain Eukaryota; kingdom Metazoa; phylum Arthropoda; class Insecta; order Diptera; family Muscidae; genus Musca; species Musca autumnalis. Next base: position 39,029,523 of record NW_027411977.1, on the reverse strand, counting down.
TTTATGGTATAGAGACCACTAGCTTCTTAACACAAAAATTGAACTTTGATCACCACGCTAGTTTCAAACAAAATGATTTTTAAAATGAAATGGCGAATTATTGAGATGCTTTTTGACATTTAAGAACTTCGTTAACTTAATTTTAGTAATAGATTAAATTTAGTACATAATTAAAATGTTGCCAGATTAACTAATCTTTTGATGATTTTGGTAGTGGCGACAACATTCCCCCCTCAGTATGGCGAGAACATTTTTCGACGGCAGACTCTTCTCTTGAAGTAACTTCCAAAACTGCTAACTTAGCCACAGGTCTCTCGAGAATTCCAGTTTGCGTCAGCACTCTGGCACTTCTTACTTGTCCGTCCCTTGTAAATCTGGTTTCAAGGACTCTTCCTCGCAGCCACACATTTCGCGGTAACGAAGGATCGACAATTATTACTAAATCCCCCTGACTTATAGGTTTTGATTTCTCAAACCATTTGGTTCTGCAAGTCAGTGATGGCAAATACTCAGCCACCCACTTCTTCCAAAATATGTTCGCATATTGTTGTGAAATGAGCCAGCTTTGTTTCAATATTATACCGCTGTCTTCACATTTTGTCATTGGCTTCAACCCGCTAGAACTTCCTAAGAGGAAATGGTTAGGAGTTAAAGCTTCTTCCGTATCCTCATCTAGAGGCACGTATGCTAAGGGCCTCGAATTTATGATATTTTCAACTTCTAGTAACATTCCGACTAGAAGCTCATCGCTTGGAGACCTCGAAGGCATAATATTATAGAGTATTGTTTTGATTGAGCGAACCAAACGCTCCCATGCACCTCCCATGTGGGGTGAGGCTGGAGGATTGAAAATCCATTTTGTAGTTGTTGATGTAAACTTTCGTATCAATTCGTTTTTATCGACATCTTTTAATGCTTCGCGCAACTCCCTTTCCGAACCCACAAAATTTGTTCCGTTGTCGCTATAAAATTCCCGAGGTATTCCTCGCCGAGCCATAAAATTCCTTATGGCTAAGATGCATGAACTTGTTGTTAATGAGTGGGCTATTTCAATATGCACAGATCTAATAGTTAAGCAGGTGAAAATACAGCCGTACCTCTTCTCCTTATGACGGTTCACCGTAACCATAATCGGTCCAAAAAAGTCCACTCCTGTAAACGTAAATGGGACCATGTTTTTCGCAAGGCGGGCTCGAGGCAGTATGGCCATTTGTGGGGCATTTGGAGACGCCTTTTTTACTTTACATAGCTGACACGATCTTATAATAGACTTGAAGGTTGTACGTAAACGTGAAATGGAAAACTTTTGCCTTATTTCGTTAACAGCAGTTTCGTGGCAACTGTGGTGGTATTTTTCGTGATAATGCATCATAATTAAGTACGAAATTCTACTCTTTCTTGGTAAGATTATGGGTCGCTTTTGATCTCGTTCTACGTCGGCATTGTCTATTCGGCCGAGTACACGAAGAATTCCTTTTTCTAAATATGGCGTTTTAATAAAGATCTCACTAGTTTTTGGAATAGGCACTTCAGATTGAATGCACGAAATTTCCATCATATACCCCTCTTGCTGAGCTTGTTTGTATAACAGCTCCTCTGCTTCCCTTAACTCTTCCTGAGTAAATTCATCATTCTTCGAAAACTTTTGTCGGCAACGACTGATAAAACGTAAAACGAAGGCTGTTGTTCGCAATAACCGGCTCCATTTAGAAAACCTATTCACGTCAATCAACGGTTCAAATTTCCTAACCATAAATAGTTTGTGCACGGTTTCTTCCGTTGACTCTGGAATTAATTCAGTTTTAGGCCACTCATGTTCTTTTTTCAAAAGGAAATCAGGTCCTTGGAGCCACCTACATGTGTTGTCAATAGCAGGTGTTTTTGCTCCTTTGGTGGCATCATCAGCGACGTTAAGTCTGCTAGGAATATATCTCCAGTCTTTCATAGAAGAAAGATCTAGAATCTCAGTGATACGAAAGGCCACAAATTGGTGGTATTTTCGATGATCCGAATTGACCAACTTAAAACGGTTTTCGAATCAGACCAATAAAATTTCTTTGAGATGTTTATACTATGGTTTTCGCAAATATATTTTGCAAATCGTGCTCCTATCAGGGCACCCATTAACTCTAGGCGTGGTATTGATGTTATTTTCATTGGTGCGACTCTGCTTTTGGACCCAATGAGGGAGCATATAACTTTATTGTCATTTTCGAATCTAAAATAACACACAGCAGCATATCCATCTTTGCTCGCGTCCACAAAAGTATGAAGTTGAACATTTAACCCCTCATAATTCTTTAAGTGCAGTAAATAACATCTTGGAATTTCTATATTCTGGATGTTAGGCAAAGCTTGTACCCAGAGCCGCCATTTTTTATGTAGTTCGTAAGGAATTTGCTCATCCCAACTTATTTTTGAACGCCACACATCCTGCATAAGTATCTTAACGTACATTATGATATGCCCTATTAATCCAAGAGGGTCATAAATCGACATAACCAAACGCAATATCTCCCTTTTAGTTGGTATTCTGTCAGAAGATAGCGCATCACTTTCCATCAACCACTTTGCCAATTTTGAAAGTTATATGATCTTTTTTATGATCCCAGAAGACTCCTAAAACTTTTTCGACAGAATTTTCCTCTTTAGAATTCAAACATTTTATTTCATCAGATTGGCTTATGTCTGGGACTGCTTCCATCACCGAAGCACTATTGGAAACCCAATTACGCATATGAAATCCACCCTTGTGGTGAATAAATGAAATATCTGATACAAGTTTTATAGCCTGATCTACTGTGTCCACAGAGTCAAGGAGATCGTCAACGTAATGATTTTCTATTATTGATTTAACTGCATCTGGAAAAGTTTCTTTGAATTTGTCAGCGTTTATATTTTGATGTACTGCGAGATACTAGGAGCGCAAGTCGCCCCAAAAATTATTACGTCCATGACATACACCTCAGGATCATTAGATTGGATACAATCGCGCCATAAAAACCTTTGCACGTCGCAATCTTCCGGCCGTATGCAGATCTGATGGAACATCTCCTCGATGTCTCCACAAATAGCGACGGATTTTTGGCGGAATTTAAAAAGGATTGATGGCAAAGGTACTAATAGGTCAGGACCTTTGAGAAGGAATGAATTCAAAGACACACCACACGATTTTGCAGCTGCATCCCAAACCACCCGAGATTTTCCCGGTTTATTTCTGTTAAATATAGCAAAAATTGGAGGTACCAAACCTTCCCATCAGCACGATTAATTTCCTTATCATTTAATTTTCTTATATACCCTTTAGACACATATTTTGAAATTGTACTCCTAAAGATGACCATAAGTTGTGGATCGTCTTTTAGGTTTCCTTTCTAAACAATTGAGCCTCTTTAAAGCCATTTGGTAACTATCTGGCAAATTAATGGAATCAGCCCTCCACAATAGTGGAACTTCATAATGACAATTATCTTTTTGTTTTGTGTAAATTTTAAGCAAATCGAGAGCTCTTTTCTCATCTTCAGCTATAATTGGATCTTTTACACTGATGCCAATACTTTCTAATTCGTAAAAATACTTAATCAATTCTTCCAGCCTATTGTCATACACCGAAGAACAATCACAAGTATGAAAATTAAAATGCTTACTTGAGTCTGTGGCAGCTACAATTCCGTAGACTATCCATCCAAGTTTTGTGTACACAGCTACAGGTTCCGATGGGCGACCTTCTCTTATTTTGCTCGATATGCCTACGTCGAAGTGGTTTAATCCAATGAGTATTTTTGGTGCCACATTTTGATAACTTTCCACTGGTAAATTGCGAAGGTGGGGATACTTCTGGCATAACGTATTATAATCCAAAGACTGCACTGGCAAATTGATAGAAGTCACGGTACATACAGTTAAATTGACTGGTTCCTTCTCGCCACCTGAAATGCTTATATTTAATTTCTGTGACTTTCTTTCGTTGCGTTCTATACCACCCGTCCAACGTAAACACAGGGGATTTGGGACGCCATCCATTTCTAATTGTTGCCGCAATGATTCGTCCATTAAACTAATTGATGAGCCTTCATCAAGAAAGGCAAACGTTTTTATTATTTTATTGTTTCCGTAAACTTTAATCGGCACTATTTTAAATAAAATTTCACTCACATCGGTATTGTGTGAATTTATTACTTCTGCACCGATGTAATGAGGGATGGTGAAAATATTCGCAGTCATCAACTCCACACTTCTTTCTACGTTTGCACTCATCTCTATGTTTACATAGGCAAAATTTGCAGAGATTATTTTTTCTCACCACATTCCATTTCTCCCCACGTTCTAGTGAGAGATATTTATTGCAAGTAGCAAGAGATCTACATGTGTTGTTGTTACAAACAATGCAATTGTGGTTCTCTTTCGGAGTGTGAACAAAAATGCTCTTACTTGTTTTGGGTTTGTCATATTCGCTCTTATTAGTTGAGTACTCAACTGTTATACTGCTGGCTGTGACGCCAATATCAAAGATCCACTTGTCAAATTCGTACAAATTTGGTTTTATGTTGTTGTTCATCATATGACTTTTTTCGTTTGCCCATTTCATTTGATACGATGGCGGTAACTTTTGCAACAGTTCTTGAAGAAGGGAGGAATTGTTGATTTCGTCAGCAAGGTTGCTTGCTAGAATGGTGGCAACTAAACTCCGCACATGCACGGCAAATGAGGTAAGAGTTTGGAGATTGTTTTCATGAACTTTAGGCGCTGATTTAATCTTTGTTTTTATTGAATTTATTATTTTTTCAGGCTGTCCAAATAGCATGTGTAAAATTTGCATAACAGCTGGTACGTTTGCTGGGTGAACCAACATTTGTTGTACGCTTTTCAAAGCATCGCCTTTTAAAGCTCTTTGAAGGCGAACAAGATTTTCGGCATTGTTAAAAGCACAAGCGGTTGTGGACCATTCAAAGTTGGAGTAAAATACAGGCCAGTCTTCAGGGTTTCCAGCGAAGATGGGTAGTTCCTTCGGGATAGATTGTCTGGCGTGTACTTGACTTGAATTTAGTATTCCCACTTCGTGAGAATCGTAGTGAGGTAAAGCTGGATAACGTGTAGAAGACATATTGGGCTCTGTGTTGGATGCTGACCGTAATGGTTCTTGCTGATTGTTGTAAGAATGACTACCATTATTTTGTGAATTGGTCAATTTTGATTGATGCGTATTTCGGTGTGAATCTACATTAGTCATCCTTCCTAATCGGGAAGATGAAAGAGGTAAGCTAGAGTTTGGCATATTACCGATCGATCGCTGCATTCCATGATTATTCCCACTATTGGTGGGCCCTTCAGCACGACAATTTGGTACAGCGGCAGACATAGAATTCTTGGCAGATTTAAAGATCACTGGTTGTATGCTGGATGGTTCTTCATCAATATGATAACACATTCTGGTTGTATTGTTGTTATTTTTAGAGCTTTCATAAATAGTTCTTGAAGTTACATTAAAAGATCCGTCGGGTAAGCAATTGGCTTGCCGATTGTTTGAATTTGTTTTATTTTGTGAATCGAAACGTTGGGATTCTTCTTGTTGGTTAATTTGTTGGGTTGAACTATTTGAAGTTTGGTTTTCCTGTTCTGACAAATTTAATGTTGAAACTTGTTGGGGAAGCGGTAGGGGTTCTGGTAAGCTGCGTGGTTGAACAGCAGTTGGTTTACTTTGGGTTTGACTTTGTGGAGATGTTGGGGAAAAAGGGACATCGTTTAGCCATTTTAAAATAGATTCAGATGTTTTGGAGGATGTTTCAGAAAGAACTTCAGCTTCATCAAGAAGTTTATATTTTTGGGATACATACGCCATATTAATGTTGCGTTCCTCTTCGAGCCGCTGAAGCTGTAGTTGAATCCTTCTGGATTGAGATGTATTTGAGGAGTTAGAACGTCGACTGCAAATGCTATGTTGCGGCGAACTTTTCAGAAAATGTTATTTTAAATGTCGTCTAATTTCCATATGATTATCGCTTTAGATTAACTGGGATATATTGTTCATATTTAAAGAGCTATAACTATATTATTGATACACATATCGACAAAATTCTTTCAGATTCGTCTTATACGATGTGTTTACTGTAAGCAAGAAACGTAAACATATTTAAAAGTTAACATCACAATTTTCGATTTTTGTCCACTGTTGCAACACTGTGCTTCATCTGCATAGGCAAGTACCCTAGTTCCTAGTGTATTAAATCCCGTTCGCCACTAGTCATAGCAAAGGAGATAAAACTCCCCCATCTTCTGCTTTAACTCCCTCTATTGCCGCGCTAAAGTTAATCCAGCAGTTCCTCTTAGCATTCGTGACCTCGCTTTTATACTAATTACAACTATTCCTATATGGCTCCCAATCTGTACTATGTTTGGTACTGTTGGCCTTGTTGTATGCCCTCCTGCTGACTTTCCTGATATTGACCTGATTTTTATTCGACCAAACTGGTTGAGTTTTCCTACCTGGTTGAGTTAATGGGATAGGTTTTTCATAACAATCATTGAGAGCATTTGTGAGGTTTTTCCTCTCTGTGTGAAATTCTGGAATTTCAAACAGTCTCCAGGGGTTCATGTGAGTATCGCCCTATATTTGAAATCAATCGCCTTCTCTCTTACCCTCTACTGGAATTCAGTATTTTACCTGTCTCACTTTGGTATCACTGCTTGCCCAGTGGAAGTGATGGACATTAGCATTACAACCCATTACCTATTGATTATGTGCGTCTGGTACTTCATATGATATGTAGTCCGAGGGTAGCACCAAGCGAGTCTGCAAATCCTTATAACAGATTCTGAATTCATTCTTCAAAATGATATTAACCAAATAACAAATTAATTAAAAATTTATTATTTTTTAATATTATATTTATTCTATCGGTTCAAAATTTAGCCAAACTCCACCATCTAAAACGGACAATAATTCCATTTTGTCCAACAAATTATCATCGCGTGTTTTCGGATTCACTGTCACATTGAAGTTTCTTATAATTTCAATGATAGCAGCCTTTGCTTGGGTTGAACCAAAACGCATTCCTATAAAAAAGTTATAAGAAATGTATTGGTATATAAAACAATATATATGTACTCGTTTATACATATGTATCCAAACACTCACCCATACATGTGCGTGGACCATCACCAAAACCTAAATATTTGCCCTCTTCACGGTATTTCTTAACACCACCATTTTCGGGAGAAAATCTCTCCGGCATGAATTCTTCTGGATCCTCGTAATTTTGCTCATCGTGGTGTATGCTATGCAGGGGTATGAATACAATTTCACCTCTCTTCATTTCGAATGATTTTCCATTGGAATTTACAAATTTATAGGGCTGTGTGCAAAGTTTTGTCATCGAAGACAATGGTGAGAATAGACGTAGAGCTTCTACAAATAAAAATAAAAGAGAAGACTTAGAAAAGTTGAAGTTTACGGTTTGAAAACAATGTTCTGATATTAGTATATGGATAGATTTATCTGGTAGGGTGGGCTGACATAACTCCCAAAATGAATATTCGGCGTTGTTGTTCTCCAGACCACGGTCATAAGAGCGAATAGCGATCATACTAAAGTAAAGAAAGTGTTGAATGCGAAACCGGATTTAAGTCTGTCCGGGGTTGAATGTTTTAAATCTCCGTCTAAAGGCGGCTACTTACAGAACATTTGAATTTAAAGTCGATTATAAGGTCAAGGAGGTTCAATAATCGTAGCCAAATTTGCATCTATCCTTGTCGAAGCCACCGGGAATCTTTCTTTTATAACTCAACAAATTGGGCTTTGTGTAATATTTAATTTTGGCTTTTCACCAACGATAGGGAAGTAGAACGCCCAAAAGACCGGCATATTGCTTTTAAAAAATCGACAAGGTATCGATGTCAGTAACCGATATGTTGCCGGCCAACGACATGAGGACATTGTTCCTACTTCAGATCTTGCTCAAGTGATTCGCGCGAGCGAATTAAACTGGCTATCGAAGTTACAAATAATATATAGGAGTACGTAGTTGTCGGAATCAAGACATCTTTGACATTAGATTTAGCGGCGGACATTTTCATATTCCCTGGATGTAAGAACCGCACCTATGCCAAGCGAACACCGAATACGTCGTGATCCTGATTATCTGAAGGGAAACACCGAATAAATTGTGTTCCCGATCACCTACAGTCGAATACATAATTCCCGATCTACAGCCAAACACCGAATACATCGTGTCCCCGATCATCTACAGTCGAATACCGAATACATCATGTTCCCGATTATTTATACCAGAACACAGACAACGTCATCGAGGTGCTCTTTTAACTGCCGGTAAAATACCAAGCGTAGCTTTTGTCACCATCTGTCAATAACACACCGATGAAAGTAACAGCCCTCTTTCCTAGATTCGACAACGATTTAACCCTTGTTTGGAATTTATTAAATCCTCTACCAATGTTGTATTGCTTTAGAAGATCTAGCCACTTTTTCATTTATGCTCGCCTACTAGCCTATTGACTTCAAGAGTAAGTTCCCTAAATTTTGGGTCATCCGGGTTCGCACGACGAAGCTCATCACGCTCACTTGCTAGGCGAAGGGACGCCTCTGCTGGGAAATTTGTTCTGATTTCGGGTATTCGACCGGAAGGTATGTGGCGAGCGTTGAGGTGGTATCGGAAATTTCTTTCAACTACGCCAAGATCTGAGGGAACGGGCACCACTCTGAAGTGGTGATTGGTAAAGTCTCTGAAAACTTTATAATCAGATTTTCCATGGTTAAGAAAAGTACGACAGCAAGAGGTTATGAAGTCGGGTGATCTATTAACGGAGACGATGATTTTAAATTGGACTGAGTCAAGCGAAATAACGGTTTGCAAGAACAAGTCGTATATCAGAATGGCGGGATGTGACGATATACTCTTATACTCGTAGGATGGTCTCCGTTTACGGTGTTGTGTGCAGGTATCAATTTGTCGACCAGCGTTACACTTCTGGTCATTGACAAAACGGAATGTTAAGTCTCATTATGAGCACTGAAGTTATAAGGTTATGAAGTCGGGTGGTCTGTTAACGGAGACTATGATATATGGATAGTATGCTATCGGTGACGATGATAGGAAGGTCAGACCACCAAGTGAAATGACGTGTTACCAGGACTCATCATTTATTAGACCGATTGCCACATATAGTTATCACCAGTTTTCCCTGTAAAAATGTCTACCTTGGTCGTGAAAATGTGGAGCTATGAGCGTTGAAGTACCCTTAAAGGCACACATTAAGCAGACATTAAGCACCTCTACCTCGGCAATCCTACACTTTACCCCCATACTTTCAATGTATAATCACTAGAGTTAAGCTCAAACGAGATAGGTCTGTATTGGACAAACTTACATATGTATAAAGAAGGCAAGTTTTTCTCCTAACCATCTCAACCTTGCAAGCTACATGTGACGTTGAGTTTTGTCTCATGGATCGCGGCGACCCTGATGTCCAACTAAAAAGTCTACAATTTCACTGACTTTGTTGCAGGCGCCGTTGCAATGGAATTGCAGGGATGATGCATTTTCGGTGCGCTGAACAGCAATCGGCGTGTGAAGTATCTCGTATTCCGATGATGGCTATGAATATAACTGCGAAGTTGTAGACATGCTGATATACGTTATGGCGCAGCAGATAGCATCAAAACTCTTTTCGCAGTAATCCTGGTGAAGACTAAGACCAAACTAAGATGAGGTTCCAATATGGACTCAATCGGTACACTGGTACCTCCCACACAAAATTTCGGAAAACTTCAGTTTCGGACCTGCTCTCGAATCGCTTTGATTTTTGTTGTAACAACTTGTATTCACGGCCAACCATACGAAAAATAGCCTGAAAGGTTCAAAAACCCTATGGCAGCGTGTGCAGTGGTTGGAGCGCAAGATATCTCTCGAACCGATCTGCCGATTCGATCCAAAATTTGGCCTTCATAATTTGTCCAAACTTAGTTTATGTTCGAATATAAGCCATATCGGTTCACTTCTTCAGGTGTCTCCCCCACAAAAGTTCAAAAATGTTCGAAAAAATTGTGCGCACGATAACTCTTGAAGGGAAGGACCGATTTTGTCCATACTTTACGTATGCTCATATATCTACCAGGTATAGATCAGGTTTGAATATGGACTATATTTGCCCATTCCTTCGGATACCTCCCACACAAAATTTCGGATAGATTCACTTTAAGACCTGCTCTTGACTAACTTTGATTTCTGTTGAAGCAAATTGAAATCGCTGTCTCAATTACAACGGTAAAACTTTTGTCAGTGGAAGTCCATACTTCTTGGGAAAACACCCCGAAAGTTGTAAAAAACCCCTATTACACAATATGTAGTAGCTGGAGTGCACAATAACTCTAGAACTGATAAACCGATTTGGTCCAAAATTTGGCCTTCGTCATATTTTGTCCAAACTTAGTTTAACTTCTAAAATGGCCATATAGATCCTTTCCTTAGGATACCTCCCTACAAAAGTTCAACATTTGTGTCCAAGTGCAGTTTAGGGTCTGTTCGGAGATCCTTTGCAAATTTATACCGGTGATGTTTTTTGTGGTCCTATTTACAGCCATATATGTTTTCCGTGGACAAGTCCATGCTTCCTGGCATACTGGTCCAACAGGTGTACGATAACCCACTGAAATTACACTGAAATGAGTCGAAAAGTTATGACTCTCAGAATAAGATCCACTTCCGTAATGCACTATGTCGGTCCATTCCCTCCTCCGCAAAACTTTTGAACTTTAATCCTAATCCACATTTTTGTCGGCAAGTTCAAATGTCCAAAAAGAGCCACAAAATTCTGAAAAGAACCTAAATACATTCGATCTGTCCGTAGATGAAAGTTCCAATTCACTTATCCTGAGGGTATATCTCTGTCGGCAAAGCCGACTGATACTTTTTTACTTGTTATTTTTGTGTTATCAGCGTTCGACTTTTTCTTCCGTTTTGTTCATTTTTTCTATCATTGTCAAATAATCGTCAAATAAATGTCGAAAAATCAGTTCCACCATTTTTTACCTGAAGAAATTTGTCTGGTAGTCTGTGGTAGAAGAGAAAGGCATTTCTGCTTTCTCTCTCCTCTTTCACTCTCTTAAAAATTGTTTCCAGTTTTTACCACTTTTTGGAGTTAAGGAATGCTTTAAACTGGTAACAAATGGTAAACATGGTAACCTCTGGTAAGTAAAGGAACACAACTTATATGTGCATTGAAAAAAAACGCCCCTATTACCCCTTAATTCAAACTTACCATTAAAACAAGCATCCAAATAGGGCATCTCCGAAAGACTTTCAAAGCTTACACAACCATCCTCATTAATGCTACTGAGAATTTCCTGGCGTAATTTCTCTTGAGCCACAGGATTTCTAGCTAACTGTAAAAATTAAATTTGTTTGGTTTATTTTATCTCCATATGTAAATATGTATATAAGTGTGTACTTACCCCCAACAAACAGTGAGCAATACTGTGAGCAGTTGTTAAAAATCCATCTGTTAAAAATGTCATAGCATTTGCTGTTAGAATTGTTTTCGAATAGTTTTTCTTCTCTTGCAATTGCAACAAAAAATTCAAAAAATCAGCGCGCTGATTATTCTTTTCTTTTTGTCGCAGCTCAATCGATTGCGACATGAGATCGAAGAAAAATTGTGTTTTTTCCTTGGTGAAAAAACTTTTCTTAATAAACTTTCTTAGGCTGGGTACAAGGGCAACCACTGCTTGATAGATAATTTGAGATGATGAAAACGTCAGGAGATTTTTGATCATATCGACAAATTCAGATGGTTTGTCGTTTAAAGTACCAACATGTATACCCAGAACGCAATCACTAACCACTTCGGTGGTGTAACGCAGGCAGAGCTGTAAGAACGAAAATAAAAAACAGAGTGATAAGAGTTATAAAGATTTTAGAGAGATAAAAATAAATAAATATTTGACCTATGTAGTGGGTCTCATTTCTACCATTCTTTAAGCACTTACATCATATGCATCAAATCCATTTTTTTCTGGCACTTTAGCCTGATACCTGATAAAATCGGTTAAACGTTTACAGAATTCCAGTGTTACAGGATAAATGCTTTTTATCTGGAAATAAGAGAATATTTGGAATAAATATATTTTAACAATATAACACAAATTATTTACCCTATTTGCTGACATTCCCGGTGCTAATTCATGGCGTCTTTCCTTCCATAGTTCACCTCTTAGGAAAAATGGATTATTTGCACTAATGACATCGGTATTTGGATCAATCTTTTTTTAATTGAAAATTATAATTAATGTATTGCATATTCAATTTGAATGGTAAATTTTTCCTAAAACTTACATTTTCCCCGATTTCATTGTCATGAAAATGTTTGAAATCATTAACATATATTCGGTGTACCAATTCAGGATCTAATATTAGCAACTGTGGTGCTCGACCAGTAAAAACACCCACAAATTTATGCGAATTTCGATAATTTCTGAAAGCAGAACATTGTTTATCAGATATTTATGAGCCACGAAAATAATATTATTTGTTATACCCTCAGCCTGTAAACTAACAAGGGTATATACAAGATCAAAAATATCTTAGACCTTTAAATTTGAAATTGAATAATACCTGTCCGTCCGTCTGACTTTCAGACGGACAGTTTTGTGAAAGAGGTACAAAAGTTTAAGACTTTTAGCTAAAATTGTGCGCACGATAATTCTCACAGATCAACCGATTTTTCCTGACATAGATCAGGTTGGAATATGGCCTTTATCGGTCCACTATTTGGGGTACCTCCCACACAAATTGTAAAATTTTTTTAACACAAGTGCTGTTTAATGATACGTCTGGGATTGTTTGAAATTTTTTTTCAACATGTAGTTCTAGCGTCCCTATTGCAACAGTAATTTTTTAGCGGACAAGTCCATACTTCATGAAACAATCGCCCAAGAGCAAAAACTGCCGGTACAAACTAAAATGACTAAATTTCGTTTCGCACCAGTCTGTTCAATGCAGACCTATATCACATAAGCCTGGATCTAATGACCCCTACATGGAATGTGTGGAGCTGGTGGTCAGTTGTGGAATTGCCGGGGTAGAGTTGCTGAACGTATACATTTCACCGATAAACAGCTGTACTCAACACTAGTCCGCTTTTGGAAGCTCATAACCGTCTATTCTTGGGGAACTTTAATACCCATCACGAGTTGTGACATTTGGTCCTCGGAAACGACCAGAGGGGTATATTACCTAATTTATAGCTCTACGTTTTGCATGTTTAATGAGAACGTCCCTACCAGAAGAGTGTCACAGTTCGATAGACATGACCATCGTGAGATCTGGTCTGACAAATCTGTCTTTTCTCTTGGATCAGACCATCTCCCAATTATTGTCTCCATCATCAGACATCCCAATTTCATTGAAAAGCTGATTGAACGAGTTTCAGAGTGGTCACTAATCATCGCTTCGCAGATTTGCCAAACCTTTCTGATGTTTGGGTAGCATAAAGGACGTTGCGAGACATCATCACTGCTGCAGCCGCTCGCTATATACCTGCCGGTCGAATACCCAAAGTGAGACCAAACTCCCAGCAGAGGGCAAAGGATTACCAAATGACCGTGATAAGCTCCGTTGTACGAACCCCTGTGACCCCAGGTTTTGGGAGCTGACAATGGAAGTTAACAGGTTTGTCGGGGAACATAAGCGGAAGAAATGGTTAAATCATCTGAAGAATTGTAACATTGGAGCCGGAATAAATGAAATGTGGGCAACAATAAAGTCACCCACGAATTCTGGACTAAGGAAGATAGGAACTCACTCACGTTTGGCGACGTGAGACCGAACTCCAAGCAGAGGCTACGGGTTTGCCAAATGACCGCGATGAGCTACGTAGTACAAACCCCAGTGCCCCAGAGTTTGCGAGCTGACAATGGAAGTCAACAGGTTGGTCGGTGAGCATAATCGGAACAAGTGGTTAAATCATCTGAAGAATTGTAACATTGGAGCCGGAATAAGTGAAATGTGGGCAACGATAAAGTCACCCTCGAACTCTTGAATAAGGAAGGTAGGAACTTAGTCACGCTTGGCGACGTTACGCTGACTGATCAGAAGAGGTACGCAACATATTTCAATCGAAAGATTGTCGAGCACCCGGAGGGACATGGCGAAGAGAAGAGCATTAAGTGAAAATAGATCTTTACTGCCGAGGATGCCATCAGGAACACTAAATAATCCAAAGCGTTGTACCCTAATGGAATCTCCATGGTCATGATGAAACTATCCAACGATGATCTATCCAACGATGAATCGTACAGATCGATTTCTCCTTTGTCGCCAGTAGCAAAGGCTCTTGAGGCTTTAATCCTCCCCAGCGTCAGAAATAGCTATCCGACTACACGCTGCACGCCATCTCCACACATATTTTTCGAGGACTATACCAGAGCAATCCGTGTTGTAGAACAGTAATGGCAGCACTTGACTTATCAAAAGCCTTTGAAATTGTCAAGCACTCAAAACAGTTTTAGGACATCAAGCAGACAACCCTCCGGTCAAGTTTGAAACGTTAGATAATCAACTATATGTTTGGACGCCAGTCGTACGTAAAATTCAGGAACAAATGGTCCAAGCCCCGCAGAGAGAAACAGAGAGTTCCCCAAGGTGGGGTGATATCTCTGGAACTGTTTACACTCTACCTCTCCTGTATTCCGCCCCCTTCAGACGGCATTGAGATCGAAAGTTATGCGTATGATTGATGTCATTTGTGAAAGTCTGAACTCCAATTTGACTGATATTATACCATTTTCCACGCGAGGAATATTGAAACATCCGCCACTAAGTCTACAGCCACTGTGTTCACTACGTGGACGACAGAGGTGAGATCAGAAATCATCATGGTCGATGGTAGCAGAATTTCGACGACAAACCATCCCAAAATTCTAGGGGTCACATTCGACAGTATGTTCATATCATCAGCGCATGCCACATATGTATATCTGCGACTATCTGAGATGTGCCAACAAAAGATATATCGCGACAAGTCGGTCTGTGGTAAGCTATCTGGCGCCAGTTTGATCCGCAAATATAAATGCAACGTGGTGGACAAATATTCCAACCTTTCAGAATGCCTCATTGAGAACTGTAACAGAGTGCCTCCTCATGTCTTCAGTGGACAATCTACATGAGGAGACAATGATTCGTCCACAATAGAATGCTTTCGTTGCAATACTTGTTTGGGTGTAATCGTGATCACAATATGGTGCATAAGACACCCCCAGGTATGTCAGGAGGAATCTTCATGATCTAGAAAGAGAGGTTCAACGTTACAATAGAGAACAACTAGATCAACAAGCAGTCGCAGATGCCATAAGCAACACTCGTGTGAATTCGATCCTGGGAGAACACCCACCGTTATCGCAGTTGACGAGCGTCAGCTGCCACGATAAACCAAAGTAGTTTGGCTCAACTACGCTCGGGATCGTGCAGCCGTTTTAATTCCTATAGGGCTTTGATCGATGACACCGTGTAAAACATCTGCCCAGCATGCGGCACAGGCCTGCACGACACACTGCGGCTTTACAACTGCTCAACTAACTACACTCCTAGAACTGGAGATAGATCCAGATTAAGCAGAAACAAGTAAAAAGTCGTTAAGTTCGGCCAGGTCGATTTTTTATACCCTCCACCATTAAATGTTCTTACATAAAATGGAATAATAAGTTTCCTTTCCTGCCCATATTTTTATCGAAATAAACTGGTTTTAACTCAAAGGGAAAAATCGATGTCGGTGTTTATGCGGCACCCCCCTAAAGAGTCTAGTTTTGTTTGATATTAAGATTTCCAAAGTTTGAGTACAATCGGAATATGTTAACACGTGCCACTGGGGCCTCAAAGTTTCCATAGTAATTTGTATGGAGCCAAAAGCGAATTTTTACGAAATCGCTTATCGTCCAATCGATTAAAAAATTTACCAGTTCATTTCTGTGGCTAAACAAATAATCCTACAAAAATGTTTGAAAATCAGGTCACATTTTAATATTAGCTATATATAGGGCCCATGGAAACTTTGAGGCCCCCGTAGCACGTGTTAATATATTCCGATTGTACTCAAACTGTGGCAATCTTAAAATCTAACAAGTAAGAACGGCGTTAAATCTGCCGGGCCGAACTTGTTATACCATCCCCCACAAGTTGTATTGAACTAAAATGGAATAATTAGTTTACTTACGTGTATGAGGAAGACTTAATACTAAATTTCAGCAATTTCGGTAAAACAGTGTGAGGCACCGTTCTATGGGGGCTATTTCAAAATGTCGACCTATACCGACAAATTTCTGACGGAAAGTTTTTTGACTCAAAGAAGACTAAATACCAAATTTCCTATATTTCTGTATGAGAATGTGGCTAAAACTTAAAAAATACCGAAAATCAAGAATTACGCTTCTATGGGGATATAGGAAGACGTGGACCTATACTGATAATACTCTTCTGGAATATTTTATAACTCTTGGAAGACGAAATATCGAATTTCAGCCATTTCGGTTGGATATTGACGTCACAATCTTCAGTATTACGAAACGTGGACCTACACCGACGAATTTTAGTCAGAAATGGGGAAATATGAAAACGTGGACCTGTACAGACATATTTCTGGCGAACGGTTTTATATCACATTCAAGACTAAATACCAAATTTCAGCCATTTTGGTGGAATATTGAAGCCACAGCCTTCAAAATACGGAAAATCGGGAGGTACCTTTCCATGGGGGCTATATGAAGGCATGGTCCTATACCGACAAATGTAAAGGGGAAGTTTCAGTACCCCCAACGAAGTCTAAATACCAAATTTCTGCCATTTCGGTGGAATATTGAGGCCACAACGTTCAAAATAGCGAAAATCGGGAGGTACCGTTCTATGGAGCTATATGAAGGCATGAAACGATACCGACTAAGTTCTGGGGGAAAGTTTTATACCACCAACGTAGACTAAGTGCCGAATTTCAGCCATATCGGTGTGACAATAAAGCTAAAACCTTCAAAATACCGAAAATCGGGAGGTACCGTTCGTTGGTGGCTATATGAAGGCGTGGACCGATACCGACAAAATTCTGGGGGAAAGTTGTATACCCCTAAAGAAGACTATTTACCATTTTGGTAGGATAATGAAGCTAAAACCTTAAAAATACCGAAAATCGGGAGGTATCGTGCTATGGGCGCTATATCAAAACGTGGACCGTGGACCATTTTCAATACAAACCATCCTGCAAGTAATAAAAACTTCTGTACCAAATATTGACTCTCTATCATTAAAATTGCGAGCTGTATCGTGATTTCAACAGACAGACGGACGGACATGGTTAAATCGACTTAGAATGTTATGCTGATCAATCGGGAGGTACCGTTCTATGGGAGCTATATGAAGGCGTGGAAGGATACCGACAAAATTCTGGGGGAAAGTTTTATACCCCCAAAGAAGGCTACGTACCATTTTGGTAGGATAATGAAGCTAAAACCTTAAAAATACCGAAAATCGGGGGGTACCGTTCTATGGGTGCTATATCAAAACGTGGTCCGATATATCCCATTTTCAATACCAACCATCCTGCAGGTAATAAAATCTTCTGTACCAAATATTGACTCTCTATCTTTAAAATTGCGAGCTGTATCATGATTTCAACAGACAGACGGACGGACGGACATTGTTAAATCGACATAGAATTTTATGCTGATCAATAATATATAATATACCTTGTAGGGTCTCCGACGAATATTTCGATGTGTTACAAACGGAATGACAAATTTTATTATACCCTCTTTAGGGGGTGACCCATAAAAAATCCGACATCAAATTTTTATAACCACCCTAGTGGACCTATGTTGACAATTTTTGGAGGAAAAGTTGTGTAACTGCAGAGAAACTCAACTGTTAAATTGCATGTAGTTCCGTCAAATAATGTAGCTAAGACCCTCAAAATTCCGAAAGGCTGTTATATGGGTGTTATACCTAAACATGGGCCTAAATGGACGATTTTTAGTGAAGAAGTTTTGTGACCACTGAAGACCTCAAATTACAGCAGGTTCGGTTAAATTTTTTAAATAAAACCCTCAAAATACCGAAAATCGGGAGGTACCACTATGTTGGTGCTATACCAAAACATGGACCTATGTGGACAAGTTTTGGTGGAGAAGTGCTGTGACCCCTAATAACCTTATATCTTAAATTACAGCTAGTTTTCGATAAAAATTGTAGCTCAAATATTCAAAATACCAGAAATCGGGAGCTACAGTTATATGAGGGCCATACTAAAACGTAAGCCGATATAGTCCATCTTCGAACTTGACCTGCCTATGGCAAAAATACACTTTGGTGCCAAAATATAGCGTTCTAATTCAATTATTGTAGCAGCTAGAGTAATTACAAGGGTATAAAAAGAACATCTCCAAAAAAGTCAAAATTAGTTTTTTGATTGAAGCTAATACAAAAGACTAAAATACATGCTCTTGCAAAATTTCAAGCTTCAACGTTAGCAAATAACGATCCTATTCAAGAAAAGGCTTTTCGGAAAATGGGGTAACATTGCAGATTTTGTTGTAATGACGGATCCCAAAACCAAGCGTTTCCGTGGTATTGTATATTATACAATACAGTTACAACAACTAGCAAATTCAGTATCCGATTAGGTCAAAACTATACACATTTCTTCCATACATGAAGCAAGTTCCGGATAGTTTTTGCCTTGGTTTTTGAGGCAAACAATAAAGGAATCCATTTTCTGAAACCCTATGGAACAATTATACATAACACAGAAACTTCCAAAACTTATTTTAGATTTGTGATCTGTTTATAGTATATTTAGGTTATACCCCGGTTACACTTTACCGGATTAACCCAGTGGGTTAATAAATCCTTATGAAGTAGATTAACACGGCAAAAATCGTTAATGTAACCGTACAATTAATCGCAATTGTTGTTGGTTTTTGTATAGCTAATGATTCGATATTATTATTGTTTTTTTGAAATTTTCAATTATTTCAATTATTAATTTAGTTTATTTGTTTAATTTTTTACTATTAATTATATACATATTTTACTATATTTTATATTTTTATATACTAATTAATAATTCGTTATTCACTTCAATTTTTCCAAACACTTAACACCACCGAACACTTTACCTATAAACCTGATCCACATCATAGATAAAATGACGATTCTGGGTAAATAATGATGGAAAGGTACCAATTCCAAGATGTGATATAGCTTCGGGAACACCACGTTTTCTCCAGCTGGCAAAGTTCCACATTAAAAATGTGTAAAGCAAAATCAGCGTAGCAAAAACTAAACATAATGTAATGTACAACGACTCCATGATTACTTCTTGAGTATTTTATATAGAAAATGGCTTTAGAGAATCACACAACACAAATTTGTAATTATTTCAAAGAAAAATATAGAAAAACACAACTAAATTGAATGGAACAACAATCTTCAACACTTGCAACGAAATGAAAGTTTTAATTAGATGGGCTTCGGGTAATACTAAAAGTTAATTTTTCGATTTTGGTTGAATTAAATATTGTTTGTTATTTTTAATTTTATGATAACAACGTACATGTGGACAGTGGTTATCTTAAATATATAAAGGTCCCTCTTTCACCACTACCAAATATTTTTATTAAATATGACGACATTTTTTAATCAGCAATCAGTTCACAATGACAAAATAAATAATTTGTACAACAAATATGATAATATTTGTTATTGTTTGCAATACGTCATACATTCTGATAAACAAACACTATTTCTGCTATTTCGGTCACAGGTAGTAGAGAGATAAGAAAAGTCGACCAGTGATAATCACACATGTACATATGTGTCTGTCTATTTTTGAATATACATACTAAAGATAGGGGGCATAATCACATTTTGTTGTCTTATGACTTTTAATTGCAAGGAAATACAACATGTAAACACAAATTGTAATATCTGTTTTATGAATTCGAATCTTCTCAACATGTTTTAAAGATATATATATATATATATATATCTCGCACAAAATATTCCTTCCTAGCACAATTTTCAATAAAGGTCGCTATGAATGCACAAAATTTTAAATGTTTTGTTCGAAAAGTAAATGTTCGGTTTTTACTAGTTATAGAGATAACGCATTATCTAAAAATACTTAAATACTGTAACTGTATCATTTAATATTATTTTTAATAGAAATGCGACAATTATCTGCACTTTCATAAATAACATCACATACACGTTCCAAAGTGGCTACGTGAGTATATGGCCAAAGATGAACATGAACAGTAAACATGAATAATAGTATGCTTAATAAATATGTACACACAGCCAGACGCAGTTAGTAAACAAAGACCAACGTAGCATAGTGGTTCAAAAAATGCTTTTGCTGGCTAAAACACAAACTTTTTTGTCGTCACCGATTTTTAATTTCCATATGGGGGTCGATAGTAAACATATTGAAACTAAGGAAACCAAAAAACTGAGGTCAAAATATTGGAAGGTGTGGGCGTGTCTGCAGTTACTGAACCGAATTTAATTGTTATTGATGCATCGGAAAGCTGATTATATTATCTGTCGAACTTATGAAAATTATCCTTTCAAAAGTTACAGAGTATTGACTAAGAAAAAACGATTCTCAACCACTGTGCGTCGGACAGTCTCTTATCTAGCTTGTTGTTGTTCAAACCTGCAGACAAACTAGCTACCTATGGATTTATTTAAATGGTCATTACTTAATTACTGTTGTCATTTTATATAATAACAATAATAGATAAATTAATAGATAGATAAACAAATGAATAATTTAACGTTCCCATTGAGTTGTTAAATTGTACAAACATAACATTTATCTAAATTTAAATGTTAACAAATTAATTCTCGATACAAAGAAGAAATTCTTAATATATAAACAAGTAAGAACGGCGTTAAGTTCGGCCGGGCCGAACTTGTTATACCCTCCACCAAAAGTTGTATTGAAGTAAAATGGAATAATTAGTTTCCTTTCGTGTATGAAGAAGACTTAATACTAAATTTCAGCAATTTCGGCAAAACAATGTGAGGCACCATTCTATGGGGGCTATTTCAAAACGTCGATCTATACCGACAAATTTCTGACGGAAAGTTTTTAGGCTCAAAGAAGACTAAATACAAAATTTCCTATATTTCGGAAAGAGAATGTGGCTAAAACTTAAAAAATACCGAAAATCAAGAAGTACGCTTCTATGGGGATATAGGAAGACGTGGACCTATACTGATAATACTATTCTGGAATATTTTATAACTCTTGGAAGACGCAATAACGAATTTCAGCCATTTCGGTTGGATATTGACGTCACAATCTTCAGTGAAGGCGTGGACCTATACCTGTACAAATTTAAAGGGGAAGTTTCAGTACCCCCAACGAAGTCTAAATACGAAATTTCGGTGGAATATTGAGGCCACAACGATCAAAATACCGAAAATCGGGAGGTACCGTTCTATGGGGGCTATATGAAGGCATGGACCGATACCGACAAAGTTCTGGGGGAAAGTTTTGTAACACCAACGTAGACTACGCACCAAATTTAAGCCATTTCGGTGTGATAATGAATCTAAAACCTTCAAAATACCGAAAATTGGGAGGTACCGTTCTATGGGGGCTATATGAAGGTGTGGACCGATACCGACAAAAATCTCGGGGAAAGTCTTATACCCCCAAAGAGGACTACATACCAAATTTCAGCCATTTTGGTAGGATAATGAAGCTAAAACCTTAAAAATACCGAAAATCGGGAGGTACCGTTCTATGGGGGCTATATGAAGGTGTGGACCGATACCGACAAAATTCTGGGGGAAAGTTTTATACCCCTAAAGAAGACTACGTACCAAATTTCAGCCATTTTGGTAGGATAATGAAGCTAAAACCTTAAAAATACCGAAAATCGGGAGGTACCGTTCTATGGGGGCTATATCAAAACGTAGACCGATATATCCCATTTTCAATACCAACCTGCAAGTAATAAAAACTTCTGTACCAAATTTTGACTCTCTATCTTTAAAATTGCGAGCTGTATCTTGATTTCAACAGACAGACAGACGGACGGACGGACGGACGGACAGACGGACATGGTCAAATCGACATAGAATTTTATGCTGATCAATAATATATATACTTTATAGGGTCTCCGACGAATATTTCGATGTGTTACAAACGGAATGACAAATTTAATTATACCCTCCATATGGTGGAGGGTATAATTATGTGTTCGTTTGGATGTAGTCTCATTATTCCGCCGAAGTGGCTAAAATTTGGTATTTATTTATCATTGGGACTTTAAAACGTTCCCTCTAAATAAACTGATTTTCGGTATTTTTAAATTTTCAGCCTCGTCATCCAAGGGAACTAAATGCTGTTTTACTTATATTCTCCACCATAACACGGAGGGTATAATTAACTTTGTCATTCCGCGGACTATATCGGTTCATGTTTTGATATAGTCCCCATATAATGGTACCTCCGATTTTCAATATTTTGAAGGTTCTAAACTTATAGAACGTCCTCCCAGAAATTTGTCAGTACAGACCCACGTTTTGGTCGACATTATGGGATCACTCCTGAAACTCTTTAAAATATTTCAGTCGTACTATATGTATTATGTTAACAGTTCGGGAATTCTTAATGGGTGAAACTCGGATTCATTGATCGTACGGATTCATTGCCATATGTACGTTTAAAAAGAGCCACACAATCTGAAAACCCCTAATACATACATAATTATTTGGGAAAACTATTTTATTTGCATAGCCGGTATTCGATGAACGTTTCAATTTAGAGTCTAAATCTAAATTTTAGACAGACTGAGGGTATACGAGGGCTGGTCGGAAACTTCTTAGCCTATCAATGAAAGAGAATAGTTAGTTTTTCAAAAATATTTTTATTTTTCAATATAATCTCCTGAAACTTCAATACACTCAGTCCAACGCTTTTTTAGCAAATCTATCCCTTGATTAAAATAGTTTTCCTCAAGGTCTTCAAAATAGTGGTTTACAACTGTAATTGCATATTCATTTGAGGTAAAACGCTTGCCAGCAAGGAATTTTTTTACATTTGGGAACAAGTAAAAGTCACTGGGAGCTAAATCAGGAGAATAAGGTGGGTGGTCAAGCAACTTGTACTTTACTTCGTTGATTTTAGCCATTGTTAAAACACTCTTGTTCGCTGGTCCGTTGTCTTGATGAAAAATTATTTTTTTGTGCTGTAAGCCAGGACGTTTTTCTCGAATTTGTACATTTAATTGATCCAAAAGTTTGCAATAGTACTCTGAATTTATTGTTTTACCCTTTTGCAGATAGTCAATCAATAAAATACCTTTGAAGTCGCAAAAAACCGTTGCCATAACCTTACCAGCCGATTGAATTGTTTTTGCCTTCTTTGGGGCACTTCCTCCAGCTTCAGTCCATTGTTTGGATTGTTCTTTTGTCTCAGGAGTATAGTGGTGGATCCATGTCTCATCAACAGTTATGAAACGACGCTTAAAATCCAGTTTATTTCGCTTTAAACGATCCAAACAAGCTTGAGAACAAATGCGGCATCCATCTTAGAGCTGGCAAAATATCGATAGCACTATCGATACTATCGATATTTTATTTTTTGGGCTAATACCGATAGTTATTTTTTCTATCGATATTATCGACTGAATTCCGTCATTAGTAATATTGAAAGAATAAGCAAAAGTATAACGCCAAAGTCAACACAAATGAAAATTGTTTGGATCAATTAGAACAGAAAAGTCTTTTTTATTTTTATATTTTTCTTGCCACACAATAGGTGTGTACGATAACTTCGCAAGTAAAAAGTACTTGCAAGCACTCAGCAAGTTCTCAGAAACCTCTCTCCACCAATTTTAATCTCTCGAAGCAAAAAATTTGCAGATTGTTATCGAACAGCAATTTGCAAAAACTTGCAAGAAGTCAGCTGATTTTATAAAAAAGAAGAAGTTTGCGGAAAAGATTCAATTTAACAATTGAAGGTGTCTACCATTTTTTTATTTTCCATTTAAAATTCTTCTTTGATCCAAATCTTGTGCACACTTAACAGCTATATTATTTGATTTTGTGTCAACAGGTGTGAAAATAATCTTCTCTCCTTCTCTGGCCTTTCCTACATCTTGCTCTGACTGCGAGAATGCGGATTGGATTATGACAAAAGCTTGTGAGATAGGGCAACACAGAAATCCAAGACACGAAAATCCAATGGTGTTGTAGCTTGTGCCTTCAAATATAGTGGCTCTCCTTCAACGTTCTTATTTGATAGTGGTCGATTGACTTCTGCAGGCAACCCCGTTGACTTTACTTGCGCCAAAGATCCAGAACTGAGTTCCACCCGGCTATCGTGTTAAGGATTCGATACATAAGAAGTATGACTTTCTTGCTGAAATCATTTCTGCCTCTTATGTGACGAGGCCCTTAGTGTTGCTACAACTATAATTCCCTTTCCAATGAACAAATATAAAACATACTGGAACGCAGTGCGATGTTTGGCATACATATTTATTGATATCGTTGGGAATACCTGGTCGTCTACATTGTGTTTCTCCTACTCCATGGATGCACCGCTTTTTGCTGGCATTTGATACCTTTAAAATAAAAAAATAGTCACCACAAACTACAAAATAAGTTATTTTACTTACATTATCGTTTTCCATAATTTATTTAATAATTTGTTCCCTTTTTTTATACCTATTTATTTTAATAGCCAAACATTTGTTTATGTTTTTTCCAAGAAACATTCGAATTTAAATCAGCTGATCAAACTTGCAAATTCTTACAAGAAAATTTTTCCTTGCAAAAACTTGTAAACAAAAGTCTCCAAAACTCTCCAATATTCTCTCACAATTGTCTCCAAATTCTCTCTCTTTTACTTTGCAAGTTTGTTATCGAACAGCATTTTGTAAAAGTTTGTGCAAATTTGCACTAACTTTTGGGTTATCGTACAGACCTAATGACACTACGAAGCATTTTGTAAAATAATGGTGCGTTTATGCTCTCGAGGAACAAATTTGAACCCTTTTCACTTTAATGCTGGGTTTACATTTACGAAATCCACTCTATTTCAACTGTCAATTCATTTGCTTAAACGTCAAGTGAAATCGAATGGATTTCACATGAGTTTTCATTTGACATATACCCAAAGAATTGACAGTTGAAATCCACTCGATTTCGAAAATGCAAACGAACAGTAAATTTGAAAAGTTTTAAATGTTTTTGTTTATTGGAACATGAAGGGGAAGGAAAAGGTTAATATAAGGCTAACCCGACAAAAAGGTCTAATGTGTATGGCGTTTTAAATGTAGGAAATCCACTGGATTTCAGTTGTCACCTTGCTTTTTCGTCAAATAAATCTTTGCAAATAAATCCAGTGGATTTTATATGACTTATACTCTATGTAGTTGACATTTAAAATCCACAATTTTGATTTAAAATACAGGCAATGAAAAACTAACGATAGTATCGATACTACCGATATTTTTAAAAGAAATATCTAAACTATCGAATGGTGCGACTATCGATAGTTTGCCAGCTCTAATCCATCTTGCAGAAAGCTTTTTCTTCTGTAGTTGTTCATGCAAAATTAAATGGACTCGATCATTTGAGATGCCCATGATATTAGCAATTTCACGCACTTTTATTCGTCGATAATTTAATACCATATCATGCACTTTGGCTACAATTTCTGTTGTTGTTGCTGTTTTTGGACGTCCACCACGTGGTTCATCTTCAATGCTTGTACGACCACGTTTAAATTCAGCAACCCAAGTTTTTACTGTTGCATATGAAGGAGCACTTTCACCTAACACATTCATCATATCATTATGAATTTCTTGTCCCGATAAACCTTTTTTATATAAATATTTAATGACAGCACGTATTTCTAATTTTTCCATTTGAACACCTGTTTCTACGAGCCCTAACCACTATTAATTCGTACACCAGGTATTTTTTCAGTCTTTAACATCAAACGCCAGAATAAAGGTTTAATTACTATAATAACACCGACATATTTATACTTTTCTGAAAGGTCATTTTATTTCCTCTAAACTGACATAGAAATAATATTAAACTCGGTGTTAAAATGCTAAAAATATTAAGTAAACAAAAAGGCCTTTAATTATTTCTGCGTTCAAGCTAAACGAAAAAAACAAAATTTAATCAAAAAATGTAAATTTATCGTTACAATGAGAGAATAGGTATGTAAAGAAGTCAAAAAATATAACATTTTTTATTTATTTTAATTTTCATCGTTTCTAAAAATGGCACGTGGCATACCCATTTGGGAGGAAATTTGAATTTTAATCGTCGATAAATTCAAATCTGGAACGACATATGGACAAATTTCTACTGATCTTAAAATTCCAAGGTCTACAATACAACGTAAATATAAGAAAAGAAAATATGAAAAAGTGAAAATATTAAGAAATTTCAGTAATAATGTTTCGAACGTAGGCCGGACTTCCAAAATAAGTCTTCGCGATAAAAGAGCTTCAGCAAATATCAGTAAACTTAATCGTAGAAGCACTGTTCGAGATATAGCCATAAAGTGGTCTGAAGCAATTGGAAAGCCCTTAGAATGTGAGTGGACCCGACTGCATATGAAAAGGTTATAATTTCTATAAAGTAAGTTGAAGATTAAGCCGGTATTTCGAAATCAACCTGATAATTTATATAATTGTTTATGCCAAGGAAAAAGCATTGCTTACAGCGCTTAAAATGAAATAAACGCCTATTATAGACTAAAAAGAGAAGATTTTGAGTACAACGGCAATGGGAAAGCATTATTTTTAGTGACGAATCCAAGTTTGATATATCGACGCCTCCAAACAATAGTATGCTAAGTCGACTTAGCATGTTTTCAAGTTCTTTACATTTTTATATTTAACGTCCTTTAAATTAAATTCTGTCAAATTTTGGTAATAATCGGACAATCCGAACAGAAGTTATAAACAAATATTTACTTAGCATAGTACTGAAGGTCAAAGAAATTTCCAAACTTTTAGAGCTTGTCCTGCAAAAGTCAATGTTCCGAATTAGCAAACTATTATTTGGAGGTGTCAAACGTCCTTTAACTTAAATTCTGTCAAATTTTGGTAATGATCGGTCAATCCGAACAGAAGTTATAAACAAATATTGACTTAGCATAGTACTGAAGTTCAAAAAAATTTCCACACTTTGAGAGCTTCTCCTGCAAAACTCACTTTTTAGACTTAGCATACTATTATTTGGAGGTGTCGATATGTATGTCTGTTTTGGTGATGTAAGAAAAAGGGCAGTACGTAAAAACTGCTTAATAAAGTTTTCAGTTAGCGGTATGGTATAGGGATGTATTTCTTCAAAAGGTGTTGCTCAGCTCCATTTCGTAGATGGAATCGTAAATGCAGAAAAATATATAAAAATCCAGGAAGAAAATCTGATACCATCTGTATCGAAATTAGCAGACTATGGGGAATACGTATTCTAACAGGATGGTGTTTTTTCCGATACTGCTAAAAATACCAAAAAGTAGCTTGAAGAAAATGGAATCGGGGTCCGGGATTGGAAATCCTCTTGTTCACACCTTAATCCAATATAAAATTTGTGGGCTATTATAAAAAGAAAGTTTCGAAATCAACCCCAACAGACTGTTAACGGTTTAAAGTCCAAAATTCAGAAAATTTGGGACTAGATAACCCGAGATGATTGTCAAAAGCTAGTCAGTACCATGCCAAAGTGGGTCGAGACCGTTGTAAAAAGCAATGATGGCGTAACATAATTCTAACAATGATAATTGGTGACTGTACGAATTAATAGTGGTCACAATATTTTTGTTTAAAATAATGAACTTTCGTTTTTTAAAAGGACCTTTTTTTAATATGTATTTTTATTAATATATGTCTAAAGAGAATAAAATTATCTTTAAGAATAATAAAAAATTGTTTGTGTAGTCATTATAGTTCTGAAGATATGCATATTTTAATATCACATTGTTGAAAAGTGCTATGTGTACGAATTAATAGTGGTTAGGGCTCGTATATGAAGGAGTTGCCAGATCCAAAAAAATTTAACATGTGTTCATAACAGAGATGGAAGTTTCCAAAACACTTAACTTTTTTCTGTTTATACCGCGCTTCTTGTGCTAGGCTAAGAAGTTTCCGAACTGCCCTCGTATATGTAAAAGTATGGGTCTATGAGTTTCAAATCTGTTCGCGTTCACAAAATTGGGTGCTGAGCTCAAAAGTTATGGGGGGTTATATTCTCGTATCTCTGTTGGCAAAGCCGACTGATATTTCTTCACTTGTTGTATTTTATTTTGCTGAGTGTAGTAGCCGGACTTAATCAACACAAACTAATTTAAATATCTTGTACTTAATTTAATATATGCTACACTAGAACTAATCGATAACGGATGTAGTACTGATAGAATTTTAGTTATTTGGTATAGCATATGTACGTCATTATTCAATGATGATGGAAGGAAATAATAAAAAAAAACAATTTTATAAAAATTAATTTATTTTATTTATCTATTAATCACCTTGATTTTGTCAATATTTAAGCGAATTCTGCTAAGATTGCATTTGTTCCTCCTTTTTGAAGATTATGTTAATATTATAAAAACATATAAACATTTATTTAGCATCTCGTGCGTCTTTCCATTTATCTGTCTATTAGAAATTAATAAATGATTTGCAGCCGAATTGGTCCCAACTTCCGATTTCATGTATTTTGGAATAGCTATATTTCTACATTTATTTGGTGTATTCTACAAACTGAAATTCTCCTTGCGAACAATTGTTGATATACAAAAAAAAAATAAAATACATTGTTCCACAACATCCCGTACGGGACAAAGAAGATTTCTCTCATTGTTGATATACATATGTTAATATTCATGAAAGTTTTACAATCATTTAAGTTGAGGTTTACCATTTAATACATCGGCAACTGCAAATATATTTTATACAATATGAATAAATTTCTGCTGATGTAAGTGTTTTAGCCACGATTTCATAATATGGATCATAACAAATAATTTACGTGGTAAAAACGTGTTGTTTTATTTAATTGTTCCCTTATTAGGATGAAGGACATTTATTTGTGACATTTTTTTAATTGAATTAATTGAGCTATCATGACATAAGGAGTTTGTATTGAAAGAAGTGATATCTAGCGAAGTACACACACATCCAACCAATATGCTACGTTCGTTTCGCTAGAGGCCTAATTCAGCTCATCAGGCATACCAGATGTTATGCTAGACAAAGGCTGAGTTTGGAAACTTGTATATGGGGATTTCTGAGTGAAATCGGACACTTTTTCAAGATGAGGTTTTTGATTTCCTTTATTTTTTGCTGTGGTGATGCTGCTGATTAACAACGCATTTAAGTATATTTTCAGATTTTTGTTGACTAACGGTTCCAGAGATATCGCGCCTTGAAAAAGTCAAATTCTGTAAAAACTACATGCAAAGAAATACTCATAACTTTTTTAATATTGGTCCAAATTGAAAAAATCTTTTTTGTATGCTTTGTTGTTTTATCAGCTATTTAATAAACTACGTTCAATTACAAAAATTTTAAGTCCTATGTGGTAATGGGATTCGGACGATTACTATTTTTTCTGAATTTTTTTAAGTTTTTCAATACAATTTTTCTTTATACCCGAGTGAAACATTTGTTATTTTACCAAAACAATACAAAATAAATTTTTTTATATTGGTTTTGTTGTTTTATTTAGGAATTTATCTTAAACATCTTAAAAAGTGCGTAATTTTTCTATTTTGAAAATGTATTAGCAATAAGTGTACCAGCCGCACAATAAGCTTAATAAATTGATAATAAAATAACCACGGAGAGAGATATCATAGGCTAAACTTATCGCGGGCACAAAAAACGCCATTCAGTCATACAATAATTGTTAAATAGAATAATTGCTAAACCATCTTCAAAATCGAAAAATGTCGCGGTTTTTAAGACTTTTAAGATAAATTTTTTATAAATTTTATAAAGCAACAAAACAAATGTTAAACAAATTTAATTTTGTATTTTTTGTGTAAAATAACAAATGTTTCACACTGGTATAAAGGAAAAATTGTATTGACAAATTTTAAAAAAATTCAGATAAAATAGTAATCGTCCGAATCCCATTACCACATAGGACTTAAAATTTGTGTAATTGAACGTAGTTTAATACAAAAAAAATTAAAGAAAATCGAAGGGGTGGAACATCTTTAAAAATTTTTTTTTTAAATATTAAATCGCGAAAATAGCATCCAAGCCCACTGTGCAAATTTTTTTGCTATTTTTTATTAAGTAGCTAATAATACAACAAAGCATACAAAAAAAGATTTTTTACATTGGACCAATATTAAAGAAGTTATGAGTATTTCTTTGCATGTAGTTTTTACAGAATTTGACTTTTTCAAAGCGCGATATCTCTGGAACCGTTAGTCAAAAAAAAATCTAAAAATATACTAAAATATTTTGCCAATGAGCAGCATCACCACAGCAAAAAATAAAGGAAATCAAAAACCTCATCTTGAAAAAGTGTCCGATTTCACTCAGAAACCCCCATATATACTAAACATATTGCAAATTTGCAGTTGTGAAGTATTTTTGTGAAGATCAAGGTTGAAGACAAAATTGCTAACGATTTTGGTCCAAATGTCAATATTCAGAATTTAGCGAATAAAAAACCTCTTTACACAAAAATTGTCAACGTAGGTCCACGTTTGGGTGTAGCCCCACAACGCTGCACATTTATTGAGAGGTAAAATGCTTTTATTTGTATCTCTAAAGTTTCTTGTTACATTCATCAGTTCTATACCATCCCTTTTATTCATGATGTCTCAGATTAAGTTCAGTTTAGTACTGCATTACAATTTTCACCGTATATTGGTACTTTCTGCACAGCATCTAAAACTGTAGCACTATACATTTTCAGGTCACTTTCAAAATAGCACTTCTTTCCGATTAAAATTGCACGATAACAATAAGAGTTTTTTTTTCAATTTTTTGAAAAGTAAAATATCATAATTGTTTTGTAAAATATTAAAAAAAGAAATCATATCATACTTACCGTTTGTCAGCGCGACTCCACTATCTTCAATGAATAGAAAATACATTTATTGAAAAAAATGTGTGGAACAAATGTGCAACTTTTAAGTGCATTTTTTAAGTCGTTTCGCGTTGTAAACTGCCATACTGAGTATGATTTATTTGCAGTAGAATTCTTAGGTAAATATTTCAATAAAAATATAATCAATTTTATGTACTTTTAAAATTCCTTAAAGTTCCACAAAACTTCCCATATTTTGCACTGTGCGTTGTCTAGATTCTGTACGTATTTATACCCTACACCACAATATGTAAAGGTTATTATAAGTTTGTTTTTCGAAAAAGTCATGTAACACCGCGAAATATTTGTCGTAGACCCCCTATGCGGTATACCACAATTCATATCTCGACGAGATAACGCGATTTTGAGATGTGTGTCCGTCTGTCCGCCCATTAAAAATTGTACGCACGCTACAGGCCGCAATTATGGATCAATCTTCACGAAATTTTGTATGGAGGTCGGGTTCAGACCAGAATAGACCCCTATAATGAAATATTTATGGGGTGAAATGGAAAAACGAAATTTTTATCCAATTTTGTAACGGCTCTATAGGTCGCAATGGTAGTCTGATCGGCGGGAAATTGTAAGTGCGGTTTACGTTTACGATAAAGAATATGCCTGCAATTGTAGATAATGGTCAGAATACATTTAGAGGTTTAAATGGACCAAGACTTTTGTGTGAAAATTTGTAAAACTTTTAGTATAATGACTATATTTTTATTGCTGGAACACATGTTCCGCCCACGTAAGTTACATTTGAAGGTGGAACTCTTGACCTTTCCATTGATTCAAATTATGTTGATGTACGTGGTCAGATAAGAGAGTTGCAGCCTATTTTAGTTTTAATTGTATAGTGTTATAATAATCACGCTAGATATCGCAGATATAGCTCAATACTGAAACATTTTTGCACGAGGTAGGAGTTTTGGTCAAGGAGAATGCCAATCTTCTTGAATAATAATAGGATAGTAGTTAGCGGGTGAAATTGACCCTAATTTGTGTGGGAAAAATATTCAAATTTAGTTCTTGTTCCATATTATGAATTCTTAGGGGCATGTTTCGATAAATCAGGAACGCAAAACTTGAAAACTAACTCTTGACCTATCCGCTGATGCATATTCAGCAATATATCGGTTAAATAATAGAACAGTTTTTTTTTTCAAATTGACGCAAATTACAATTTTGTACTGAGTCTGAAGTTTGTGTACCACCTTAGTCGTTTTATTCCTCAGCCTTGAAGCAAACGATGGTTTATACACTTTGATTCGACCAAATATGTGTCTAATCGATATAATTGTTTTAAACTCCAAGTATGTTTGACGGAAATTCGTTTTAGACAAATTTCGATTTAGTCGATTTATCCCTGTCTGTTCGTCTGTCTGGCTGGTGCAATCAAATTTTGAAATTCGTATTATTTTTCTCGATATTAGTTAAGTTCGAAAATAGGTCATATGGACCCACTCCTTCTTCCCACGCAAAACTTCACAAAATTTCTGTAAAATGGTGGAACGATAACTCTTGAAGGGTGCAATCGGTATGGTCCCAACTTTGCACATCATATTATTTCAAAACAATATATTTCACTTTTTTGTCAGATGCTTTGGTTATATCTTCGTCAGCAGAGCGGTAAAAGTCGTCAAATGCTATTTTAAATTCTTTTAGTTTCATTCTTTATACAAATTTTAGAGCAAAATATAACGGGTCGCAATAATATAAAATAAATTCCGTGTAAAACTAATGATCAGGTCAAGTGGTGTAGGGTATCACATGGTCGGCCCGTCCGACTATAGCTCTCTTTTACTTGTTTTAATTTATTTTTTTAGAGATTTTTATAGACTCTGAGTTAGAAAAATAAAATTTACTCAAAAATTTCTTCATTATATTTTGATTTTCGGCGAAAATAAAAATAAATTTAGCAAATATTTAAGCATCTACGGATAGATATCAAGTTATGCTACCAATTTATATACACATTTTCTTATTACAACACAAAGATAATTTTTAAACATTTTTTCTTTATAAGTGTATAAAACTCCCATAACTTTTGGGCGCAGCATCCAATTTTGTGAATGCAAACAGATTGGAAACCACGATTTTTTCTTAACACATGTACCAAAAATCGCTGATGTGCTCGACAAAAAAAAAATATTTTTCTGGACCATATACTCCAGGAACAGCCGCAATAATAAACGTGCCTTCACCATTCACGTATAAAGTGGAAAGTCTTTAACACATTATGCCCGAATTAGTTGAAATTTGGCACTTGGAAATTTTTACAAAAACTTTTTGTTTGTTTTGTTTATTGTTGAAGATTCAATCTCATTTGATTGCTTGAGTGGAGAATTCCCCCATTGGCTCAACTTTATTTATTACCCTCTATTACAGAGAGTAATGTTTTTCAAAAGGAACTGACAGTGTTGCAAAATTTTACTGATAGCTACCAATATCATGATTTCATCCCGGCGAAGGGAATAATCAATTGGCTTCTCAGTTCAAAAACAACCTCACAGGCAACTGTGGTGATGTTCTTTCAACTCACAGAATTCGACGAATTCTTAGTTGATATGTGCTGACATGTTGCAGAATATTTTGATTTTGGTGTTTCTTTGGAAAAGCCGAAAAGTGAGTGTGATTCTCATTCATATGGGAATACTAGACACTTAAAGAGTTCGGTTTTTCGCTAAAAAGGCATAATTTCAAAAACTGAGAAGCCAATTGATAATTCCCTTCGCCGGGATGAAATCATGATATTGGTAGCGATCAGTAAAATTTTGCAACACTGTCAGTACGTTTTGAAAAACATTACTCTCTGTAATAGAGGGTAATAAATGAAGTTGAGCCAATGGGGGAATACTCCACTCAAGCAATCAGTAAAAAAATATTCTCTTTTTTTGAATTTATACCGTCTATTGAAATCAA
This sequence comes from Musca autumnalis, assembly GCF_047663935.1. NCBI lineage: Eukaryota > Metazoa > Arthropoda > Insecta > Diptera > Muscidae > Musca > Musca autumnalis. Next base: position 38,995,453 of record NW_027411977.1, on the reverse strand, counting down.
GATACAGCTCGCAATTTTTAAGATAGTTCCATGTAATCTGGTATAGAAGTTTCTATTACTTCTAAGATGTTTGGTATTAAAAATGAGCTATATCTCTTCACGTGTTGATATAGCTCCTATAGAGCGGTACCTCCCAATTTTCGGCATTTTGAAGGTTTTAGCGTCATTATTATACCGAAATGGCTAAAATTAGGTATTAAGTCTTCGTTGGTGGCACAAACATTTCCACCTTAAATTACGTCCTTAAATAGCCCCCATAAAGCGGTACCTTCCGATTTTCGATTTTGAAGGTTGTGGCATTAATAGCGCACCGAAATGGCTGAAATTAGATATTTAGTCTTCGTTGGGGGTATAAAACTTTCCACCTGATATGAGAGCGGTACCCTCGATTTTCGGCATTTTGTAGGTTGTGCTCTCAATATTCCACCGAAATGGCTGAAATTAGGTATTTTGTCGTCGACCCATCTGAAATTCAAATAGCCTTCTGGTTATGGTTAGACCCGGTCGAACTTAACGCCGTTTTTACTTTTAATATTAATTTTAAACCCTCGTCCTCGAAAACATAAGAAAAATTTTATCACGACGTTTTAGAGTTCAAAACAAAACTCATAACTTCTGAAGGCTGCACTAAAAAGCGTGTGTCGTGAAAGCCATACAGGTTGAATAGGTAAAATGCTCATCACTGCAAAAACACATTGCATTTGAAAAATCAAAGTTCGATGGCTCAGTACAATATTACAATAACTTCGGTGTAAGTATAAAATTCGAAGCATTGTCAAGAGAAGCCACCCCGCAGCAGTCGTATAATTTGGTGGTTGTGTGGAAATCTCGTCGGCTTTCCTTTTTCATATGAAAAAATCGTCGATCAATTCCAACGAGAAATTAATAAAAACAAGTAAGAACGTTAAGTTCGTCCGGGCCGAGCATTTTATACCCTCCACTATAAAATATTCTGAAGTAAAATGGAATAATTAGTTTTCTGTTAAGTGCAAGAACCACAAATGTCAAATTTCAACTGGTTCGATCAAAATTTGTATCTAAAATACTCAAAATACCGAAAATAGGGGATACCTTTTTATTTGGGCTATATTAATACATAGACCAATGTTGAAGATTTTTGGTGGACCAATCTTTGCAATTTTTAGTGGAGAAGTTTTTTGGTCGTTGAGAACATCAAATGTCAAATTTCAGCTAATTCGGCTAAAAACTGTAAATCGGGAGGTACCGTTATATGGGGCCTATACCAAAAAGTGGAACTATCTCCACCATTCTTGCTGCAGAAGTTGTTTGACCTTTTGAAACTCCATGTGCCATATTGAAGCCGTACCGTTATATAGGGGCTATACCAAAACGTGGACTTATCTTGACAATTTGTAGTGGTGGCCATTGAGAACCTCAAATGCCAAATTTCAGCTAGTTCGGTCGAAAAATTTAGCTAAAATGTTAAAAATAGCTTTAGGGCCATATAGCAAATTTCTCATTTTGTTTAATTTGCTGGATGGGCTTATTGACCTGTTTATCGATACAGAGTCGGTGGAAAAGGGAACTGATGAAGTTGTTTGGTAACAACTGAAACTATAGTATTCCCTACCCTCCGCCCGCAACTAATCAATTTCATATCCACTGTAAAACATTTTGTTGTTATTCAAATACTTGAATACAACAAAATATGGACTAAAGCTGAAATAAACACAAAGATGTATGTTAAAAATACTTTAAATCGGGATATAGTAGTTGAAATTGGGACAATGCACTGACTGTATCGCCTCCTTATAAAACAATATCATGCACGGTGTGCCTTAACTAACTTTAAATGAAAACCGCTTATACCTAGGATTGTTTTGCGGATTATGAAACAGCTATAACAAAAATCCAAGATGGCAAAAAACTAAAAACAAGAAAAAATCGCTGGATGGATTTTTAAATAAATCGCGGTCAAAGTTCAAATTTTGAGCGTTTTTTTTCGGTTTTCAAGATTTTGCTTGAAAATTCTCTAGAGGATTGACATTTGTGATTTTTACGTTGGTTTTACCATTTTTGAGATAAACACGTTTAGGTCATATAACTGTGAAAATTCTCTATAAGATTGGCTTTGTTATTTTTGTCCTAGTTTGTACCATTTTTGAGATATATGTATAAGTTTAAGTTGGAAAATTGCAGTCATGACATTGTTTTATAAGGAGATACAGCCCTAATTTGGACTTCTATATCTCAATAACTGTTAAAACTACGAAGATATCATAACAGTCGATCTTGTAGGGAAATTTTATAGCTACAATATTTTCTTTAGTCCTATTTCCATAGAACTTGCGGTTTCCAAACAAAATCGTGAAAACCTAAAAAATCCCTAAAAGTGTGAATTTGACCGCGATTTATTTAAAAAAGGCCTCCGCCGATTTTTTTAGTTCTCATTGTTCTCAATGTTCTCATCTATGAACATTGCAGTTTCAGAATCCGCAAAAACTTCCCAGGTGTAAGCTCCTTACATTTAAATTTGGTTAAGGCGCACCGTGTAATTTCATTCCATAATCGTCTTGCGCAGAGCTATTAGGAAGTGTAAACATATTTGTACATTACGCAATGTTATATGGAACATTAAATTCTTAATTAGTTAATTAATGATGCGCCTAAAGGTAGAAATTTTATGGTTAATCCTGGAATTCCAATTCACGCATTCATAAAACTAAGCGCTTATTAATTACTTCGCATTATCTACTTTCGTTTCTTGCCACTTTTTTACTTTTGTTTCTTGTTTTGGTGTTTAGTAAAACGATTATTTTTGAATCATAATTAAAATATTCTTAATCTTCTTTGATAGCTTCAAGGCAAAAACCAACAGATCTCCACCTGCCCATTTTTCTGGTGGTTGGCGTTGTTGTTTTTATTTAGCAAAGTTTCCTTTCAAATTGTCTGTCAATATGCCGGATGACGATGCTGGTGATGACGAAAAAAAAACGAAAGATCATTCTAAAGACGGGCTGCTGGTGATGATGGTATTAATGATGTTATTCTCAGTTCGATGAAGTGTGTTTAATCGATTTTAGTTTCAGTTTCTTATGGTTCTTGATTTAGTCTAAAGATAAGGTAAGTAGGCTTTTTTAGGTTAAAGTTGTTGCTTTATAAATGGTATTTACATATGATCCCAACATTAACAACGAACCTGTCGGCAATTGAGTAGATGAGTGTGTAATATGGATCAAATAGTTTTGTAGCGGCAAGTTTTTCTTTGATCTTTGCTTGCTGATGATGATCATCGGACTATTAAGAATAAGATCAAGTTTTGCAATGTTACTTTAGAAGTTTACGGAAGGACTGATACGGACAGATTAGTCACTTATTATTATGGTTATGGCCATTAGTAGAAGCTGTAAGTGTTAAGTATTGAAAACTATACAAGAGTAGGAACTCTTCTTATGAATATTGTAAAATTTATTGGCCTTAAGGCTTACTTTACAAAATGTTTCAATAAATAAATAAAATATGAAATCTTATAATATGAAAAACAAAAAAAGAAGAAGAAGAAGAGCGATAAATTGATGTAACCTAATACTGGTGTAAAGTGCTATTGATTTAATTGCTTGTTAAATGTTCGTTTACATGGATACACACTTCACGGTTTAACTAGAACTTGAAAATTTTTAAATAAGCGCACAGTTTGTATCGATACCAATTATTTTAACGAATACAATATTCTATTAGACCGTTCCACAGTGTGTCCAAAATGGGTTTTTTGTGTCAAAAATCTATATTTTCCAAACGGATAAAGATAGAGCCATGAAATTTGGAGGAGATGTTTATCAGACATAGATCTTTTATTCCATTTAGCTACAAGTTATTCGGTCAATGTCTTCTATAGAATTTTATTGAATAAAAAAAGGTTTTTCGAAATTTTAAAGTTTGTGTAATACAGATACATTTAAATAAGAATTGATAATTTCTTAGAGTTATTTAAAATACGTTTTAAAGATATTGAAACATAAAACGTTATATTCTCAAATACAGACTTGTGTTTTAAAAAATAAAATAATTCAATTAATATGTATATTAAAACAATACTAAAACAAATAAAGCTCGATTAATTAAATTAATTAAAATCTAACAAATAATGACCTTAGCCCCTAAAAAGGCAAAAACCTAATTCATGGATGAATATTTACATAGCGTAAAATTGTAATATTTCGCTGTTTAAATTATGTTTTTTAGTTTTTGAGTTCTTTCTTAAACAAATAAACGGGTCTGATGATATCAAAAGTCGATGGATCAAGTCTTCGTTTGTGGCGGTATTTCCGTGTATCGTTATGTCGTGGCTCTTGTGCTCTTCCAATAGTTGTCCAATAGGAAGTATACATGCTTCTATTATAGCTGTTCCATGAAATAACACCTTATACACGTTTCGTATGCGTATTCATCAAATTTTCCTCAATGTATTGATTTACCAGACAGCAGGCATCCCAAAATAACTCGAAATCTCATTATTAATTCAATTCGGGTTTATTTCCCCAGCAAAAATACTCATTACAAATCGGCCTACTTTCTCATTATTTTAACACGGGCATGTTATAGGGAGTAAGTACTTATTTTTTAAATAAGTAGTTATTCCCTGGTTACTTCAAGTCGTAACTACTTATTTAAGTAATTATTTATTTACTTTTAAGTGCCAAAAAATAAGTACTTACTCCACATGACATGCCCGTGTTAAAATAATGAGAAAGTAGGCCAATTTGTAATGAGTATTTTTGCTGGGTTGTTAAATATTTGCAAATTATATTTTTCAATATTAAACAGTCGGCAAATATATCTTTGAACTCCAAAATACCTAAAATGGGGGTTGCCGTTATATAAAAGTTCTATCAAAAAGTGCCCACAATTTATTGTGTGCAAGCTTTTTTGACCACTAGGAACCCTAAGTGCAAAATTGTAGTAACTTCGTTCCGAAAATGTATTTAAAAACTCTAAAATACCTGAAATCGGGCAGTACCGTTATATGGGGGCTATATCAAAACGTGGACCTATATATACAATTTTTGGTAAGGAGATAGTTTACTCGTAAAGAACGTTATATTTCACTTTTTAGCTAGATCGGTTGATTATTGTAGGTAAAATCCTGAAAATACATAATATCGGGTGGTACCGTTATAGGGGGTCTATTTCCCGGCGTTGCACTTGGTCGCAATTAATCTATTGAAAAAATGATAGTTCGAGAGCTCCTCCATATCTGAGTACCATTACAACAGTAGAACCCCGTGGCAGAATTTAGTTATCTATACTTATAAAAGAGTTCAGTAATGATGACTCATTGACTCACTGATTTACTGACTGACTGATTCATAATCAACGCCCAGACTAAACGGCTAAAGCTACAATCTTGAAATTTTGGGTGAGGGTCACTCTTGGCCCGAAGGTGTCAGATAAGGCTGGATTTTTGAAAATTCGAACTAGAATGGTACGAAAAGTACTAAAAGGTACTAAATATGGTACCCTTTGTATTAGGCAAACGCGAAGAGCTAGAGTTCTGAAATTTGGAATGAGGTTCACTGATGGAGAGTTAGAAAGGTGTATCAAAGGGTTTTTGGAAATTCGAACCATAAGTGTACGAAAAGTACTAAAAGTTACTAAATTTAGTACCATTTGGTATTACGTGAAATTTGGAATGAAAATCAAGGTTTAGAAGATGAGTTGATATAAGGAGATGCTTTTGAAAATGTGTACTCATGTGCACGAATAGTACTAAATGGTACTAAATTTGGTACAATTTGAATTTGGGCGAACCGATGAAGTTGGAATTCTGAAATTTGGAATTACTATTACTGTTGGAGTGTAGGTTTGAGATATGGAGGTAGTTTTCGAAATTCGTACATATGGGTACGAAAGGTACTAAATAGTACCAAATAAGGTACAATTTGGAATCTGGAATCCTGAAATTAGGATTACTGTCGGAATGTAGGATAGAGGTATTTTGGAAATTCGTACTTTTAGGTACGAAAAGTACTAAATGGTACCAAATTTGGTACAATATGAATTTAAGTGATCGGATAGAGCTGGAATAGTGAAATTTGGAATTAGGATTACTATTGGAGTTTGGGATTGTGATACTTTTGGAAATTCGTACTTATGGCAACGAAAAGTACTAAATGCGTACTTGTGGGTACAAAAAGTACTGAGTGGTACTAAATTTTGTACAATTTGGATTTGGGTGAACGGATATAGCAGGAATTCTGAAATTTGGAATTATGATTACTATTGAAAATTCGTACTTATGCCTACGAAAATTACTAAATGGTACCAAATTTGGTACAATTTGGATTTGTGATCGGATACATATGGATTCCTGAAATTCGAAATTAAGACTACTGTTGGAGTGTTGGATAGAGGTAGGTTTGGAAATTCGGACCTATGGGAACAAAAAGTACTAAATGGTACTAAATTTGGCACAATTTGGATTACGGTGATCGGATGCAGCTGTAATCCTGAAATTTGGAATTAAGATTACTGTTGGCGTGTAGGATTGAGGTAGTTGTGGAAATTCGTACTCGTGGGTACGAATAGTACTAAATATTACCAAATTTGGTACAATTTGGATTTGGGTGAACGGATATAGCTGGAATCCCGAGATTTGAAATAAGGAGTTGTGTTGGAGTGTAAGATTGATACAGTTTTGGAAATTTTTAGTTATGGGTAGGAAAAGTACTAAATGCTACTAAATTTTGTACAATTTGGATTTCAGTGATAGGATACATTTGGAATCGTGAAATTCGGAATTAAAAGTGCTGTTTGAGTGTTGATAGAGGTAGGTTTGGAAATTCGTACTTTGGATACGAATAGTACTAAATGGTACCAAATTTGGATTTGAGTTATCGGATGTATTTGGAATCCTGAAATTCGGAATTAAGCTTATTGTTTGAACATAGCACTGAGGTAGTTTTGAAAATTTGTACTTATGGGTACGAAAAGTACTAAATTTGGTACAATTTGGATTTCGGTGATCTGATGCAGCTGCAATCCTCAAATTTGGAATTAAAATACCTGTTGAAGTATAGGATTGAGGTAGTTTGTATAGATTGAGGTAGTAATTGTTGGTTATGGGTGCGAAAAGTACTAAACGGTACCAAATTTGGTACAATTTGGATTTGAGCGAACGGCTAGAGCTGTAATCTTGAAATTTGGAGTTGAGATTAATGTTGGAGTTTGTTTTGGAAATTCGTACTTATGTTTACAAAAAGTACTAATTTTGGTACAATTAGGATTTGGTAGTCTTAGGGGTGCGAAGATGGTTCAATGCATGGTACAATTTTGTATTGGACTAACGAATAGACCTGGATTCGTGAGATTTAGAATTAAGATTACTGTTGTTATTTGGTAATAACGTCAGATTTAGGAAATATTTACCATAAATATACGAATTGTACTACATGGTACAGAATTTGGTACAATTTGTTATTGTGTAAAGAGAATTTTGAAATATTAGGAGGATGTTGGTATTTATATGTAAAGTAATAAATAGTACTATAAATGGTTTTGGGGGAACAGATAGAGCTGGAAATGAGGATCGCGGTTGGTTGGTTACGCCGTCTTGGCGCTGAGCACCCCAATTAAAATATCTCAACAATTATGGCTTGCTCTTGATGTGTAGGCGTGAGGAAAATCGGACTTACGTGGTACGAATAGTACTTACATGAAAATAAATATCAATTAAAATAGGTATTAGTACAAAAATTTTTCTATGTTCACCGTTCTATATTATATATTTTTTATTTGTTTTGTATATCCTTTCCGTCTACGAAGTAGCGGGTACTTTGCTAGTATCCTATTAAAAAAGAACTAGTTAAAAATATACACGTAAAAATGTTCAAAACAAAACAGGTTATTTTACAGAACAGGAACGCAAATACATTTACTTCTAAGCACAGTTTAATACGTCAGGTTTCGTATTATCGGATAGCAAAAAAAAACATTAAAAAACTCTAATAAATCATGATAATGTGGTCCACAAAAAATCGACGAATTTCCTTGCGGTCCACATTGGGGCAAGATTCCAAACGGAGATTAATTCAGGGAAGCATTTGGGTGATAAAATGTTAATATTTTTCGAATGTGTACACCTCAATCAATATAACGGAGCAGAGGTTTGGTGCAAATTAAGGGATTGGAGATGTATATTCGAAGCCCTCATAAATGGGTACCATAAAAACTATTAAGTGTTTTTACGGTTTTGTCTACATTTCTTATTTGATTAATCTAAAATCTTCCAATATGATTAATTATTGGTTAAGCTAATATTTAGCAAAAAATTATAAAGTTAGGTCAATATTTTCGTGTAGCTCCCATACAAGGGTATATTCCGATTTTATGTATTTCGAAAGTCTTGACCACATCTTTTAGTATATTTATCTGTAAATTAGGATTTATAGTTCTGAATGCCTAAGAATTCATCGTGCGAAAATCTGTTAATATAGGTCAAAGTTGTGGAAACCCCCCATATGGATGTACAGTCAAATTTCGGGCTTTTCGAAATTTTTAGGCATATATTGCAACTAAACTGGCTCAGATTGTGAATTGTGCATTTTGAAGGGATTGAAAATATTTGTATCAAACATCATCTCCATATATTCTCGTTTTGGAATAACCTCCATATAAAATATTCTGCTACTTTTATAACTCTAAATACTTTTCAAAAATAGGGAAAAATAAATACATTTTAAATTAATTTTAATATGTTTCTAAACTTTTTTTGCCATAAATATATTTTTTCAAGATTCTAATATCTACCTGAAGTTGACGATTCCATTCTAAAATGGCCACTTTTGATGCGTAAAAAAAATATTACACTTTATACACAAAAAAATTTAATTGTTTATGTTGCTCTTCAAATTATTAAAAATTCTTTAGCTTTAGCACAGTGCACTATAGGTCAAACGGGCCATTTTATTGGCCAAAAGTCTTAAAGGTAAAACAAGTATTTGGTTTAAGTTAATATAGCGTTTTTAGATTCAGGGAGAAAAATGGAACAATGTGGGCCAAAAAATTAACCCTTTATGGACCAAATACACAACTGGTACCTTGACCCTTTGGGGACAAAAACTGGAAGGTCTGTTATTTGTCTTCAGACTTGAAGGCATCGACGTCCGATAAGTTCCGAAGCTTTTTTGTTGTGTTTCGTTTTAGTTTTAATGTGAATATGCCTTAAAATTATTACCGTGAAAATCCCACATTATGATGTGACATATTTTGACTATAACTGTATATATTTATATAAGATTTGTAAATAATTTGACTTTAGAACACAGCAGAATGCTGTAGATTCCAATTTGGCTAACATTATTTGGTAAGAGGTTTAACCCTGACTTCCAAAAAGTCAATATTATGGAAAATATGGTAACCTAAAAAAAGTTGTATAATTCTTGTCGAGCAAATTTACGCAAAATCACATAAAATTTTCTGCGTTCGGCACGAGTTAATGAACCAATTTTAATTTTCACTTTCATTGCCGAACGTTGCCGAGACTTTAAAAGCGTACATAACCTCAAAATGTTCTACTTTCTTCGAAAATTCAAAGTTAACACCCATTTAATAACTATTTATACACATAAATGATGATAGGAGAGCATTTTTCATAAATAGATATCGAATACTTTCTAATCAAATCGTTACATATGCTAATATTGTGCTTTTGTTTCACCCTGAACGTATACAAGTAAACATATTTCGTTAACAAGTTTTTAAAGATATTTGGATAATACATATTTGGCAGCCTGCCATGTAACGGTATAATTTCTCATACAAAAACAAAATTTATTTTTGAAGCATTGTGGCGTTTTTTTATTGGAATAGCGTTTGCAATTTTGTTTTTTCAAAATAGTCTGGCTTAATCCCATTGTTGTTGTTTTAATATTTTAAAACAACTATTTTATAAGTGGAAAAGATTTGGCATTGTTCGCCAATGGGTAAGGCAGGGAATACTATAGTTTCGATCCACGCCACTGGATCTCATCAGTTCCCTTGTTTCTTGTTTGTGGATATTCTCCACCGAAGTTATTTTTCAATAACTTCTTCAACAAGAAACTTTTTATACCCAAACATCAATCGTCAGCTCGAAGTATAAAGGTAAGCAAAGAAAAAAGTTCAATGAGAAGTTTTTCCTTGGCAACCTCACACAACTCCGACGAAAGTGTCTGCGAAAACAATTCAAACCTCTTCCACTAGTATGTGTCGTCGAATTTCGACGAATGCACACACCAAAATTTGGTTGGTCTGCTTTACAGCGAAAACAACACACGTCGCACAGTGTTGCCGGTTCCTTGTAAACGTGGACAAAAATAGAAGGAGTTGACCTAGGTCGATGAATTTTTATACAAGTACTTATGCAGGCATAGGAATGAAAAATTCCCATTTTGGTTCATATCGGTTCAGATTTGGATATATCCCCCATATATATATTTCTCCGATACTGCTATAACTCAGCCAATTTTAATTGCACCGCCTTCAAATTTAATATGCGATATTTGCTTGGGCCTCTGATCAGTTTTACCGATTTTGTTAAAAATCGGATCAGATTTCTATATAGCCCCCAAATATATTTCCCCGATTTTGCTATAACTCAGCCAATTTTAATTGAACCGCCTTCAAATTTAATATGCGATATTTGCTGGGGCCTCTGATCAGTTTTAACGATTTTGTTAAAAATCGGTTCAGATTTGGATATATCCCCCATATATATTTCTCCGATTCTGCTATAACTCAGCCAATTTTAATTGAACCGCCTTCAAATTTCATATGCAAATTGTTTATGATGATATGGTTGTGGCTCCGAGAATCGGATTTTATAGGATGTAAACTTTGCATTTTTTAATTCGAAAGGGATGTCTGTTTCATGTACCAAATGGTCGAAACTGCAATTTGCTGCAATTTTTAGATACACTCCATGAAATAAGCGAAATTCGTGAGTTTTGTATAACACGTTACTGTTTCAATCAACTTAACGGTACACATTATATGTAAACTTTTTTTTTTCATAAATTGCAAGACTATCGACCACTCTCTAATTCCCTATTCAAAAGTTGTGGAATATGTCAATAACTTCTTTAAAAAATTTCCATGAACATGGGTTTCTTTTTGAAATACATTTTAGTAAATGTCACATACGAAAAATGTTCTATGTTTAACGAGCTATAACTTCATAGTAACACCAAATGTCGACAACATCTTTGAGGTTTGTCCTATTTGAAGTGTTCTCAATAAAATAAAACCATAAAATTATAAAAAAGTCAAGAACACATTTTTCGATTTTTGTCCACTGAGGCAACACTGTGCGTCGTGCCAGTGTCTTCAATTTGAAGCATTGTGGCGTTTTTTTATTGGGATAGCGTTTGCAATTTTGTTTTTTCAAAATAGTCTGGCTTAATCCCATTATTGTTGTTTTAATATTTTAAAACAACTATTTTATAAGTGGAAAAGATTTGGCAATGTTCGCCAAGGGGTAAGGCAGTGAAGAAGTTATTGAAAAATAACTTCGGTGGAGAATATCCACAAACAAGAAACAAGGGAACTGATGAGATCCAGTGGCGTGGATCAAAACTATAGTATTCCCTGCCTTACCCCTTGGCGAACAATGCCAAATCTTTTCCACTTATAAAATAGTTGTTTTAAAATATTAAAACAACAACAATGGGATTAAGCCAGACTATTTTGAAAAAACAAAATTTATTTTTATTAAATTTGAAGTGTTTATTACAAGAAAGTAACACAAAATAAGTGAAAATACAAAGTGCGAAATCTGACTTTTGGCCAGTAAAATGGGCTGTTTGACCTATAGTGCGGTGGGTAAATACCCATTTGTGGGTATTTATTTGGGTATTTACTAAATTGAATCGCCAATACAACATCTTGCACCCAATTCTTGGGTATAGGTTGTGAAATCGTTTCAAAATGGACAGTTTTACAATACTTTAAACAAGTCGGTTAAATACGTGGGTAAATACCCGAGTATTTACCCAAATGTTGGGTAAAAACTCTTTAACTGTCGAACCACTTGACGTAGGCTGACGAAATTTGGCTCCAAACTTTCTTATATCAATAGTATTAAAGGTATTGAAGATGGAGTCCCTGGGTCCATGTTTTGATATAGCCCCCATATAGCCGTACCTCCCGATTTAAGGTATTTTTCACTTATTAGCCACATTTTAAAACCAAATTGGCTGTAATGTGGCACAGTGAGTCCTCAATGAGTACAAAATATCCTTGCAAACATTTGTCAACGTAGATCCACGTTTTCTTATAGCCCCCATATAAGGGTACCCCGATTTCGAGTATTCACCCAAATATTGGGTAAAAACTCCTTATCTGCCGAACCACTTGACGTAGGCTGACGAAATTTGGCTCAAAATTTTCTTATATCAATAGTATTAAAGGTATTGAAAATGGAGTCCCTGGGTCCATGTTTTGATATATCCCCCATATAGCCGTACCTCCCGATTTAAGGTACTTTTCATTTATTAGCCACATTTTACAACCAAATTGCATGTAATTTGGCGCAGTAAGTCCTCAATGAGTATAATATATCCTGGCACAAATTTGTCAACGTAGGTCCACGTTTTCTTGTAGCCCCAATATGGGTTTCTGAAATCGGTAGGTACGGTTATATGGGGGCTATATCAAAACATGGATCCAGGGACGCCATTTTCAATACCTTTAATACTATTGATATATGAAAGTTTTGACCCAAATTTTGTCAGCCTACGTCAAGTGGTTCGGCAGAGAAGGAGTTTTTACCCAATATTTGGGTAAATACTCGGAATCGGGGTACCCTTATAGGGGGGCTATAAGAAAACGTGGACCTACGTTGACAACATTTTGCAAAGATATTTTATACTCATTGAGGACTCACTGTGCCAAATTACAGCCAATTTGGTTGTAAAATTTGGCTAATAGCTGAAAAGTACCTTAAATCGGGAGGTACGGCTATATATGGGCTATACCAAAACATAGACCCAGGGACTCCATTTTCAATACCTTTAATACTATTGATATAAGAAAGTTTTGAGCCAAATTTTGTCAGCATACGTCAAGTGGTTCGGCAGATAAAGAGTTTTTACCCAACATTTGGGTAAATACTCGGGTATTTACCCAAGTATTTACCCACTTGTTTAAAGTATTGTAAAACTATACATTTTGAAACGATTTCACAACCTAAACCCAGAAATAGGGTGTAAGATGTTGTATTGGCGATTCAATATAGTAAATACCCAAATAAATACCCACAAATGGGTATTTACTCGGTATTTACCCAATTTACTGGGTATTTACCCATTGGGTATTAACCCACTGTCCATCTCTACAAAGAAAAAAAGCAAAAACGCAACACACACATAGGTACATACAAAATTCCAAAGAAAGACAAAACAGACTTTAATAAAAGAAAACAAGTAAGAAAGTCTATAGTCGGACGGAGCCGACCATGGGATACCCTATACCACTATCCCTGGACAATCGCTCTCCACGGAACTTCTTTTCAATGATTGTGAAAATTTAATTATCAAATATCACAGATGTAATGTATAATACTTATGACCAAAACCAAAAAGTTATCTAGCATGACAAAGAAATTTTTGTAGCAGGAAAGGAAAATTTAGTTCACACAAACTAAAATGTAATGAAACCCACTTATGTAGTACTACTACTTCCGTTGTTTAACCGCTACGTTATTGAAATTTTTACCAATTTCACACATACGTTTCAGTCCATTTAACCCGCTAAGTATTCTCTGATCCTTACGTTGGTTTGTACGCTTCTTCTTCATCATAAACACAAACTTTGTTAAAAATTTTGCGGGTTATTATTTTGACCTACAGAGCCGCTACAAAATTGGTTAAAATTTTGTTTTTGGTCCATTTCATCCCCTGAACATATTACGATCATCACCAAAAACTAGTCATTTCTATTCTGGCCCGAACCCAACCTCCTTAAAAAATTCGTTACAATCGGTCCATAATTGCGGCCTTAAGTTTGTTTACAATTTTTAATGGACGGACACACATCGCTAAATCGCTTTATCTCGTCGAGATATGAATTTTTGCATGCCAAATATGGGGTCTAGGACGAATATTTCGTGGTGTTACATAAACTTTGGGAGAGACAATATGTAGCATGGGATAAAAATGAGCTTCTCTACACAGAACCCATTATATATTAGACAGTAGGCCCGTTATCTAGCAAACACTTTATTGCAATTTACATCAGAGGAAAGGTCAGTAGTTTTTTCCATATGTAGGCTACTTTGCGAAATATATATGTCCTCAAGGAATTAAAATATCGACCAAAAATAAAATTTTTATATTTTCATACAAAAGTAATGGTCCATTTCACCCGCTAAAGAATATCAGATCATCATTCAAAATTGTAGGCATCTTTTTCGACCTTTACTCTTACCCGGTGCAAAATTTCGTGACTATTGATGTATAATTGCGACTTCTAGCGAGTTTATTATTACACTACAAACAAATAACGGAATATATTAGGCTGTAACTCTGTTATGTTATCACGCACACCAACATAATTGGCATCAATTGAAAGGTCAAGCGTTCCACTTTCAAGTATATCTCACTTATCCGGAAAGTCACTTCCAGGAATTAAGATATAAGCTGTATATTTAAAATTTTCACAATTTTCACACAAAATTTTTGTCCATTTAACCCTCTAAATATTATCCGATCGCCATCTCAAATTGCAAGCTTCTCCTTTGTGATATACTCTTACCTTATTTAAAATTACGCGTTGATCGGACTATTATTGAGACCTACAGAGCCGCTAGAAAATTGGATAAATATTATGCTTTTGGTCCATTTCACCCGCTAAATATTTCACGATCATCACCAATAAGAATAGGGATCTATTCTGATCTGAACCCGACCTCCATACCAAATTTTGTGACGATCGGTCCATAATTGCGGCCTGGAGCGTGTTTACAATTTATAATGGACAGACGGACGGACGGACGGACGGACTGACGGACGGACACACATCTCAAAATCGCTTTATCTCGTCGAGATATGAAGATTGGTATACCACATTGGGGGTCTCCGACGAATATTTCGCGGTGTTACATGAATTTTTACCAAAACAAACTTATTATACCCTTTTCCACATTGTGGTATAGGGTATAAAAACTGAATGAAATAATTTATTAAAAGTCGCACTTTTAAAAAGAAAAAAATATATAGAAACATCGTTGAACGCTTTTCCTTAGTTGTGAAATAAAACACATTTTCTTCAAAGTTCAAATCATCAGCGGGAAATCGGCATCGGGAATCAAATGATTATATAATGTAATAAATAGGTACATACATATGTATGTATGTGAAATGAAAAATGTATTGATGTAATTACCAATATTAAATGCAATTTCTTCCTTGTCCAATAACATATTTCCATTCACCTTTTTGGTTTAATTATAAAATGTATTGGACATTTAATTTACTAAAAAACACAATTTCTTTAAGGAAAGACAGAGCACTGAACACTTTACCGTCTTTACTCAACGATTGTCTCTGAACACTGAAGAAAAAATACCAACATAATTAATTCCATTTTTTTCTTTTCCTCTTCGCTTGCTACGTTGGTTAACAACCCCAAAGCGCGAAACACACGTGTTTTACGCATAGATATCACAAAACTTCTGCATGTCCTATTACACCATGCATACAGCATTCCGCAGAGAGATAAGCCCTGTTGTTACTTTCTTTGACAAAAATTCTCTACACCCATAAAAACTATGTTGGTACCCAAACAAATAAAATTGAGATATGTTACAAAATGTTGCAAACATATATTTCTTTGGACCCAAACAAATTAAGTTTGGATCCAAACATATATTTGTTTGCAATCAGTCCCAAACAAATATTTGTTTGGATCCAAACATATTTCTAACAAATATTTTTCTGCGTGTAGCACATGGAAATAATGACCTAGCCCCGAACTGAGTAGGAAAATAGTTACCGAATTAGTGTTTTGGTATTCGGCTGACGTAGAGAATGGCGGTTCTAACTGGCTTTAACATGACAAAACCAAGTCATTCTTTGATCAGATGTTGACACTGAACTCTCCGTGGTGTCGTCTGTGAACTGATTTTAACGTCTGTTAAAGGTAGTGAGATAACATTGCCGCGCGTTGGGGTTTGTTTCACATTATTACCCCACCCCTTAAAATAATCGTACTATGAAACAAGTATGAAAGGCATAAAGTTCGGCCGGGCCGGTGTGTTAGTCTTGCCAAGGTTAAAATTTCTGCTTTTCATGAAAGCCATTCATAAAGAAAAAAAAAATAACTATATGTATATATACATGTTGAGTCTATCAGTACTAGGTTCCGATATTAGATGTTGCCTTTATATTAAAGAAGTATCACACAGCCAATCACTTTGTTTTTTCGACACCAAACGCACTGTAGTTATTTGGATTCGGTACGAAAGTTGTATGGACGTGGTCACCGAATTCGGAAAGAATTTTCTAAAAAAAATTCTTAAAAATATTAGAGTTTCGCGACGAATTCAGTACAAATTCGGAAGTAAACTCTTGGAAAATTCGGAGAAAAAATTAGATTTTCTGACAGAATTCGGTCCGAATTCGGAAGAAAATTCCAAAAATTCGGTGAAAAATTTAGATTTTCTTAAGAAAAGAAATTCTGGAAAAAATTCCTGAAGAAAAGTTCACATTTTCTGAAAAAAATCGGAACAAATTCTTGGGCGCTTACGCATTTGATATAGACACAACACGTGTCGTGCTGTACAGAAAAAAGTTTTTCAAGTTTTTACCACTTTTACACATTTTACCCGACAAAGCGTTCCCGTACACAAAAAAGTTGTAAAATGTTCACTTCTTTTTAAACAAAAATGGCACTGAATGACGCTCTCTTTAAAAACTTTTTACACGACAAATTTGGGCAAGTAAAAAAGTAGTAACATGGTTGCCGGCGTCTGATTGGCTGATACGCCGGCTTTGACATTTGTTAAAGTTTTTTTGACGTATTTTCCATTTTTCCGTTCCCGAACTATTTCAAGAAACTTGTGTGTGAGAACAATTTTTTGCAGTTCTCTCTTTTACGACTTTTACTATTAAAAAGCACGGGAACGAAGATATAATTTTCTTTCAGTGTATGTCGGTCCATACCTTTAGGTACCTTCACCGAAAAACATTTGAGCTTTAATCCAAATTCATATGTTTGTACGTTCGCCCAAAAATTTGAAAACCCCTTAAAACATACGTTTTTTTTAAGTGTTTGAATTCACACAGGCTGAGGGTATACCTCTGCCGGCAAAGCCGACTGATACTTTTTTACTTGTTTCAGTTTATTATAAATAACCATTGCAAAAAATAATAAAACAATCTAACTAACAATCTCAGCTTTAATTTCTTTTTTCTAGAACAATTTAAATACAATAAATCATTTTGCAATCAAACAAAAACCCAAACACCAAACTTGACACATATTTCGTTTGTTTAGACAAATCAATTGACTTTTTGTGAACAAAAATTAACAGTTTCTCATTTTGTTTTAATCCGTGTTGTTGACCTCACGAATTTATTCCCATTGTTATGATTTTTTTGCACACAAAAATATGACCCAAAAAAAGGTGATAATAACTTTTTTTCGTATTAATTTGTGTGATAATTTTGTTACCTACCAACCAAATGCTCTTAATAATTATTTGAAATTTTGTTTTTAATAACATTTTGATTAATATATTAAGTTATCAGTAGACATTTGCAATTAATCATAATAGCAAAAAAATTGTGTAAACATTTCGTAGTTATTTTAACGAAAAAAAAAATATTTTAGCATTTGTGATTTGCCATTTCAAGTAATATAATTATATAAAATTTTGCACGTTAGCGTGAAACTCAAACCAAAGTCCAATGAACTCAATGGGGATTCTGGCTACTGCATGTGTAGACTAGGATTATGACTTTTTTACAACCTCATATCCCTGTATGATAGTTTGATGAGTTTTTACCTAATATTGCATAATATCTGAATTATACTCGTAAAGTGATTTTATGAAAAAAGCTTCCGCACAAAAAGCTGTTAAAGTTTTCATTTTTCAGAACTTTTGACAATTTTTTGAAGCCACTATAAGCTGATATTTGACTGAAAACAAAGTATATGGGCACAAGACATAAGCAAAATGATATAAACGTTTGTTTTCACTACTCTTACCATAGTATTATAACCAGACAGTGGAATTTTATGCAACCCCTATTTTTGGTCTGACTCATGTCAAATTTTGGGACTGGCGTATTTTTGGCTTCTGATTAAATTGCAATCGAAACATGTGACATATGCAAAAAATATTTCAATAATAGTTACAAAAATGTTTGTATGTACAATTTTTCTGTTTAAAATTCTTTTCGGACAAGTCAATAAAATAGAGACCACAGCCTCAACCTTCAAAATACCGAAAATCGGGAGGTATCGTTCTATGAGGGCTATATGAAGGCCTGAACCTAAACCGAAAAATTGTTGGTGAAATTATGTTATCCCCAAGAAATAATTAATATCAACGTTCAGCCATTTTGGCGTTACATTGAGGCCACAACCTTCAAAATACCGGAAATCGGGAGGCTATATGAAGACGTGGGCCTATACCGAAAGTTGTATATCCCAAGGAAGTCTTAATACCAAATTTTAACCATTTTAGAGGAATATTGAGGCCACAGCCTTCTAAATACCAGAAATCCGAAGGTAAAGTTCTATGGGGACTATATGAAGAAAGTTTTATTCCTACAAGGAAGACTTATTACCAATTTTCAGCCATTTCGGAGGGATATTGAGGCCACAACCTTCAAAATACCAGAAATCCGGATGTATGGGGCTATGGGGGCTATATGAAGACGTGGACCTATATCGAGAAATTTCAGGTGGAAATTTCATACCCCTAACGAAGACTTAATACCACATTTCAGCCATTTCGGTGGGATATCTCATAAAAGGAGCCACCGACTTGGTCCAAACATTGGATCTCGGAATATTTTGTCCAAACTTAGTTTATGTTAAAAATTGGGCCCTAGGGGTCACTCCTTGAGGTACCGAGGGCAACACATTTGTGCGGTTAAGGGTCTGTCTTTAGACCACAAAACCTTGTATATATTTCTGCGTATGGGTTTGCAAAATATGCACGATATGCAAAAATTTCTGGGCCTAATTCGTTTTATTTTTTGATACAACGAGTTTCCGTCTAATCAGATTTTCTCTACGACCATCCTAACCATATATGCATTTGCATAGGATTCCACTGTCTAATTATAACGTATATGGAAAATGTTTCCAATTCTTTCATCAAAAAAATTATTATTTTCTTTTCGCGCACCATCAACGATTTTTAAGTACATTGGTTAAGAAAAAATTCCTCAGGAAAAATCGGCTCGTGAGCAGATTTTTGGTTGTTGCGGACAAAAGTTATCGCGGGTTTAATTTAATTATTTTAATGAGCACAATTTTTGAGCAATGTCCGTCCGACTGTCTGGCTGGAGCGCACGATAACTCTCGAACGGATGAACCGATTCGGTTCAAATTTTGGCTTTTTTTGCCCAAACTTAGTTTATGTTCGAAGATGGGCTATATCGGTCCACTCCTTCTGGTACCTCCCAACAAAAGTTCGAAAATGTTCGGAAAATTTGTGCGCACGAGATCTCTTAAAGGGAGTAACCGATTTGGTGCATACTTTGCCCATCGTGAAATGTGTACCAGACTTTGATAAGGTTTCAATATGGACTCAATCGGTCCACTCCTTCGGGTACCTCCCACACAAAATTTGGGAAAAGTACAGTTTAGGGCCTGCTCTCGACTCGCCTTGGTTTTTATTGTAACAACTTGTATTCACTATACGAAGGTACAAGTTTCATCAGGGGCAAGTCCACACTTCCTGAGAAAATAGCCTGATAGTTGAAAAAACCCCTATGACACCATGTGTAGTGGTTGGAGAGCAAGATAATTCTCGAACTGATATGCCGATTCCGTCCAAAATTTGAACTTAGTAATATTGTGTCCAAACTTATTTTAAGTTCGAAAATAAGCATTATCGGTCCACTCTTTCAGGTACCTCCCCCAAAAAAGTTCAAAAATATTCGGAAAAATTGTGCGCACGATAACTGTTGAAGGGAGTGGCCGATTTGGTCGATTTGGCCGATACTTTACTCATCTTAATATATCTACAAGATATAGAACAGGTTCGAATATGGACTATATTTGTCCACTGCATCCGGTACCTCCCACACAAAATTTCGGATAAGTTCACTTTAAGACCTGCTATCGAATCACTTTGATTTTTGTTGAAGCAACTTACATTCGCTGCCTCAATTACGATGTAAAAGTTTTTTTAGGGGCAAGTCCATAATTCTTGAGAAAACATTCCGAAGGGTGTAAAAACCCCCTATGGCAACCCCATGGTCTAAGTCGGTCCATTCCTTTAAGTACCTCCTACGCAAAACTTTCGAACTTAAATCCTAATCAAAATTATTGTCGATTCATACGCCCAAAATGTTGAAAACCCCCCTAAATACATACGATTTTTTGGGAAAAAAAAGTATTTCAATCCACACAGGCTGAAGGGTATACCTCTGTCGGCAAAGCCGACTGATACTTTTTTACTTGTTTTTAACATAAATATAGCCTCCGCTTCCACGCAAGTTAACTTTAAAGGCCAATATTTGTTGCCAAGTCTAAAAACATTTTATTTTATCCTAAAGCATTTAATTTATAGAATTCACACAATTCGCGAGTTATTAACGGGTAAAACTTGGATTCAACTACGTTAAATTTTCAAAAATATTGCCCGTATATCAATTTATATTATATATAACTTTATTTCATATATCATAAAAATTTAAAGTGGTTTGTGCGGGACCTTTTTTAAAAATTTAAATTGAATAAAAGTTTTTTAGTCATTAAGGGGTAGTTTACACTATATGTAAATGTCATATGACATGAAATTTTCCATCGTTAAATATTCACTAATATGTGGAATATTGGAGATTTTCCTTACGCCATTTATTCTGTGCATCCACCCAAACAAAAATATAATAAAATTACGTCTCCACATTGCCTCCGTGGGTAGATATGGAATGTTTTTATTTTGTGTCATATGACATTGATATATAGTGTAAACTACCTCTAATAGGCGAATGGTCTTTTCGTGCAACAGCAAATCATTTTTTAGAGCATTTTTTTTTCATTTCATAGAATTTTTTCAAAATATTTTTTTAAAGTGGTTTGTGCTGAACCCTTTTTTATAATAAAATGGAATGAATGTTATTTTAGGCATTAATAGGCAAAAGTTCATTCATTCTCACTACAGGAAATCATTTTTGAGAAAAAATGACAAAAAGTCATAACCCTAGTGTAGACCTAACGTTATTACAATTTATAAAATTAATTATAAACTAATTTAAAAAGGAACTGACATATTTTGGAATTTGGAGTATTGTGACATATGTTCTGCGGTTGCTGCGGGTCATGTTACGGGAAATAACCAAATTTTTTGGCATTTTAGTGGTTTGGTAGCAGCATACCTACATACATCTTTACGCCAATACAAGCAACGGTTATCAAGTTTGAATCATCAAATTCAATGTCAATGTCAATGAAAT
The DNA here is from genome assembly GCF_047663935.1 of Musca autumnalis. Classification (NCBI taxonomy): domain Eukaryota; kingdom Metazoa; phylum Arthropoda; class Insecta; order Diptera; family Muscidae; genus Musca; species Musca autumnalis. The sequence goes on along the minus strand of NW_027411977.1, from coordinate 38,973,821 downwards.
TCGGATACGAAAAATCCCCCACAAATCTATGTAAAAGATGAATGGACGTTTTTTTTTTGGTTTTGTTGTTGCGTTTTTGATTTCCATTTAATTTAATCAATGAAGAGATAATAATTTGTTGTTGGTGTTGTGTGTGCGGGTTTTGTATACCTAAGACCGCTAATTCAAAACAATTTAAATCTTTAATAAATTTCTGATATTAAAAAATTATGCAAATTTATTATGAAGATGGTGATGATGAAGATGATGATGTTGTTGAGGATGGTAAAGATAATCTTTGTCAATGAATGATAAACTGCATTTGAATGGTTGGATGAATTTCTGTTTTCAAAATTATTAATATGAGAATGTCATTGAATTGCTGTTGCTGTCTTTGCTGGTTGATACGCGCTGTTTGTTAATTGCTGCTATTAAAAAACAATGAATAACCCTTGTTTGTCAAAATAAAACATTGTTGTTCTTTCGGTTTTTAAATATGGTTTATTTCGTTATTATTTGTGTTTTTTTTCTTTATTATTATTTAATTAAATGGTGTCATCCAAATATGATAAACCATTTGAGAGTTGATTCCAATATTCGCCTTCGGCTATTATTAGTTAGCAGTTCGCATGCATCTCAAAGCTAGTCGTAGCCTTTCATTTCCATTTAAGCATGCACCATAATCAAATAAAGTTCTTTGAAGACATCTGTTTATATTCCACACCGCTATTTGTTAAGATCCGCCTGAAAGAATTTCTAGAAGTTACGTGACTGAAAATGCAGTCCACTGCTATCTCAATGAAGATAACAAATCTTTATAAATAAAAAAATCAAATGTCGTTCGTTGGTAATGGCATCAGTTGAAAACGGCTGGACCGATTTGGATAATTATTTTTGTGAAATGTTGGCCATAACCCGACTTAGGTTTTTATGCAAAGGAAATTTGACCACGCCCCACTTTTACTCAAACTTTTTTTCAATTTTCTATTTTAATTATACCCTCAGCCTTTAGGCTAGAAAGGGTATATACACTTTCATACGGGCAAAATGTGCCTCATCGAAATAATGGTTTTAGACCCCAAGTATGTTTGGACGAAATGTGTTTCAGACAATTTGGAGTTGATTTAGCTATGTGCGTCCGTCTGTCTGGCTGGTGCGCACGATAACTCTCGAACGGATGAACCGGTTCGGTTCAAATTTTGGCTTTCGTAATATTTTGTCCAATCTTAGTTTAAGTTCGAAGATGAGCTATATGGGTCCCCTCCTTCCGGTACCTCCCCCACAAAAGTTCCAAAATGTTCGGAAAATTTGTGGGCACGATAACTCTTGAAGGGAGTAACCGATTTGGCCCATACTTTGCACACCGTGGACTCAATCGGTAAAATCCTTCCGGTACCTCCAACAAAATTTCGGACAAGTTCAGCTTAGGACATGCTCTCGAATAGCTTTGGTTTTTGTTGCAACAACTTGTATTCACTTCCCCCCATACGACGCTACAAGTTTCATCAGGGGCAAGTCCATACTTCCCGAGAAAATGGCCGGAAAGGTGCAAAAAGCCCCTTTCCTTGTGTAGTGGTAGGAGCGCAAGATAACTCTCGAACGGATCTGTCGATTCGGTCCAAAATTTGGCCTTCGTAACATTTTATCAAAACATAGTTTAAATTCGAAGATGGGCTATATCGGTCCACTCCTTCAGGTACCTCCCCCACAAAACTTCAGAAATGTTCGGAAAAATTTTGCGCACGATAACTCTTGAAGGGAGTGACCGATGTAATCCATACTTTGCACATCCTAATATATCTACCAGATATAGATCAGTTTCGAATATGGACTAAATTTGTCTACTCCTACTGGTACCTCTCACACAAAATTTCGGATAAGTTCACTTTAAGACCTGCTCTCGAAACACTTTGATTTTTGTTAAAGCGATTTGCATTCGCTACCTCCATTACGACGGTAAAAGTTTTTTCAGGGGCAAGTCCATATTTCTTGCGAAAACAGCCCGAAAGGTGAAAAAAACCCCTATGTCACCATATGTGGCGGTCGGAGAACACGATAACTCTCGAACTGTTCAACCGATTTGGTCCAACATTTGGTCTTTGTCATTTTATATCCAAACTTAGTCACATGGGCAATACCGGTCCACAACTTTCGGTACTTCTCCCCAATATTTAAAAAAAAAATATCACATTGGATCTCCTAATATTTTATCAAAATTTAGTTTAACTTCTAAAATGACCCTCCCTAAGAGTACCTGCCCTACAAAAGTTCAACATTTGTGTCTTAGTACAGTTAATTCCTATTCCACATTGTTGTCGGCAAGTTCAAATGTCCAAAAAGGGCCAAATTCTGAAGAGACCTGAAATACATTCGATCTGTAAGGAGGTAAAAGTTTCGCTTCACATTGGCTGAGGGTATATACCTGTCAGCAAGGCCAACTGACACTTTTTTACTTGTCTTTTCTACAAAATTTACTGAACTGATTTTCCCAAAATTGTCAGGGAATGTACATGGATGGCCCCCGGTGTTCCCCTTATACCCTGTTTCCTTAAAAATTCTATATTTGCAATAATTACGAATGTAATTGTGGTTGTCTCCGACCTTACCTACTTTTTAGGGCCCAAAGACTTGATCACGCCCACCTTTTAAAATATGTAACATCTATAAAACTACTCAACCGGGTTTCCTTAAATTTTCAGGGAATGTACAGGGATGACCCCCGGCGAAAACAGGATGCATAATATCTTGAAAATCGAATAATGGCTGAGTACTTCTCATATCTTTATGAAAAACTTAGGTTTTTATGGAAAGAACATTTTACCACGCCCCCTTTTTTCAATTTCATTTTTTTTTCTGCAAAAACTACTGAACCTATTTTCCTGAAATTGTCAGAGAATGTACACGAATGGCCGCCAAAAACCGGCAACATATTTTATTGAATTCCAGAAGGGGCGGGGTACCTCCCCTATGCGATATTTTAAAAAAATGCAAATTTAAAAACTGCAAAAATTACGCATGTATCTTTTTAAAAATTTACGGATTATTTTACAATTAATTACTTCTTGGCGGCCTAAAGACCCGACCACGCCTGGTTTTTTAAAAATATGTTACATCTCCAATACTACTGAACCGATTTCCATCAAATTTGCAGCAAAAGCTCAATGTTTGCCGTTGTTATGTATATTTTATGAATTTCGGAGTAGGTGGGATACCTTCCTCACGCCTTTCTTTTAAACGCTATATGTCTAAGCCAAACTTTTGATTATATCGGTTTCAGCATAAATGTTGGAAGGCAGTGTGGTTGTGTGTAACCTAGGGACATATTTGGTGTCATAATACCGGACCACACCCACTTTTTTTAAATATGCTATATCATGAAAACTGATGTCCACGCCCACTCTTTTCAATACATTATTTTTCCAAAACTACTGAACCTAATTTCATGCAATTTTCAGAAAATGTTCAGGAATGTCCCGTGGTCCAAAATGCTATATACATATTTGCAGACGAATTCCGGGTCCTATTGTTTTATAGTCGCTATATTTGCTAAACTTATGAGTGCATCGGCTTGCAAATTAGTGGTTGCGCCCCCGATCAAGAAAAACGATTTGGTCCAAACTTTGCACATCGTATTATTCTTTCCAGATATAGTTCAGCTTCGAATATGGACTATATCGGTCCACTCCTTCGGATACCTCCCACACAAAATGCGGATAAATTGCAGTTCAAGAGCTCTTCTCGGATCGTTTTGATTTTTTTCAGTCGGTTGTCCTTGCGGCTCTCTTTGCGACGGTACAATTTTTTTCTTGCGCAAGTCTATACTTCCTGAGATATTGGCCTAAAAGCTGGAAGAAACCCTGATAGCACCAATTAAAATGGTAAATCCGCAATATAATCTTCGCAAGCAATTTCTGATTGGTACAGACTTAGCACATCGACTTATTTCATCCTATCATGTATCAGGTTGGAATATGGTCCATTCCGTCGAGTTTAAGATCTCCTCTCCTACCGTTTTGATTCCACTGTGCAACATTTTTAAGGTGATCTTGTGCAAACAATTCGAACTGAGGATTTTTTGAAAGTACAGACCCAAACGACAAGAAACCCCAATTGGGTTTTGTTGTGTCAGATCCAGCTCGGATTTTATGGTTAAATATTGAACATGGTTAAATATTGAGTTTTTAAAGAAATTCGGGCCTATATTTCTGAAACCAATGCGAATCTTCTTCTGACCTCGGAAGCAAATTTGTAGTTAAGGACAAGAATAAAATATTTGGAGAAATAATGAACTCGAAAAACTACATTTATTGCCTCAAATTTCAAAATATATGCAAAAATTCCACAATTTTAATACATTTCGCACCGTATCTCCAAAACCGTTAATTTTTTCTGAATATCTTCTTTTGGAAAATATTCCCTGGAATGTAATACATAACTCTTCAGAACATTGTTGTAAAATGCCTCTATGCCGTTGTTTTCAGTACATTTTTCAACGACGATCTAATAAAAATGTCAATAATGTATGAAATCCGAAATGCGAGAATAAACTGTTGGTGTGAACTGTGTTTGAAATACGTGTTGTAAAAGATATGATGCAAAATACCGCTGAAACAACATGAAGTAAGCATTTTATAGTTTCAGAATGTTCTAAAGAATTTTTGAGAACTTTATTTGGGAGATTTTTACAAAAGATTACTTGGTTCAACTCCCAATAGTTTAGCCGATACTGACCAGAATTTTAGGAATTATGTAAAATTTTCTATATTTTATAGATTTTGATGCCCTAGATGGAGTTTTTCTTATGTGGTTTTTTCAAAAGATAAGTTCTACTAGTTTAGGGCTACAATATTGCTTTAGACAGCAAGGCCAAATTCCTATTCATTTCTGAGATAAAGGTCTGATAATTCCAAAAAAGTGTAGATTTAGCCCGGTTTAGATGAGGCCATAAAATCTGAACTGGATCTGACAGGACAAAACCCTACTAGGGTTTTTGTAGTCTAAATATGTACTTTCAAAAAATGAATACTAGAAGTTGTTTGCATTTTCAGTGTTGCATAGTGTTCTTTTTCAGTAGGTTTTTCTAGCGGCCTCATATACAATGGTCTAATTTGTTTCCGGAGAAAGTCAATACTTCATGAGATAATGATCCAAAAGATCCAAAACCCTGCCAGCACATACTAAAATGAATATTGTTCAAAATAACTCTTAAACTTTTTCAAAAATTTCTTCCAAACTTAGTTTAACTTAATTTAATATTTCGTGTTCTTTGTGAAGAAGTTAATCACTAAACATATTTCGTATATGTCAATGTCCCACATTACGACACGTACAGATTTTAAAGAAACTCGTGAAACAAAATCAATATATTTTCTATACGGCTTAAATATTTTGTTTGGTTTGGCTTAGTTGTTTTTTTCTCAGTGGCTGAGGGTATATCCCAGTCAGCACAAGTGACTGATATTTTCTAACTTGTTTAAAGGTGGTTAGAACACCACTCTGAATTCACTATTAAATCTTACTCGGTTAGAATATTTGGTAAATACCTGCAAATAGCTAATTTCGAGAGCATACTAAATCATGCACTAATATTGAACGTTTATCGTGGGTAGGTTTACTATGCAATAAGAATTCATAGCGCCGGCTTACAACAAATTCGGTTAAAAAAATTTGTTGGTAACAGTAAAATGCCACAATTCATGATTATTCATTATATGGGATCCACGCGAAAATTTGGACCTAGGACTGCAATATTTGTCTTAGAGTATTTCCAGGCCACTTGGAAACATTGATGAAAATTTCAGTTCAGTACATTATTAGCAGTAGCGGACTGAGGAGTACTAAGCCAGCGCGAACCTAAAAACTGTAAAAAATGAAAGTAAAGTTAATAAGAAATCAAAATATTAGCATAAACATTTACATACTTCCAACATCAGTTCTTAAGACCGAACATGTAGCACTGAGTTCAAAGCCCTTTGGTTTGAAGCTCTAATCCAGTGTCAGTTGGATGCGACATTTTTAATTTGAGCTTTCACTAGAAGCTATCGACTTCCGCTTATGCATGTACCATCGAAGGAGTTGTATTCAATCAAACAAATATTTAACTGCATCCTCTTCATTCATAGTGCAGTGGTTAGCATGTTAGAAACAGGGTAGAAACATCAAAAAACATTTTCAGGGGTAGTAAGAATCCACATGGAAATGCTGGCTATTCTCATGTAAAACTTTTCTGCAAGGCGTGTCAGTAGACCAGTCCACAGTGGTCCCGCTTGTGTGGGAAAATATTTATAATCGTCGGATCAATCTGATTTTTTTCAGTACATGCTAAAAATAAGTAAAAAATACTTTAGCCAAGAAATCATCAATATGGGTCCAGTTTTTCCTATAGCCCCCATGTAGCGGTACCACCCGATTTCAGGTATTTTGAAGCTTTTATCTACATCGTAGGCCCTAATTGGCTGTACTTTGGTATTTGGAGTTCCCAATTGTCAAAAACCTTCTGCGCCAAAAATTGTGGTCTTAGGTCCAGGTTTCGGGATAGCAATCATATTACGGTACCTCCCTTTTCAGGTATTTTGAAGACTTTATCAACATTTTCGACCCAAATTTGAAGAAATTTGCTATTTGGGGTCCTCAATGATCAAAAACCTTCTGCAAAAAACTTGTGGTCTTAAGTCCATGTTTCGGTATAGTCCTCATATTACGGTACCTCCCGATTTCAGGTATTTTGAAGATTGTATCAACATTTTCGGCCCGAATTGGTTGTAATTTGCCATTGGGAGTTCTCAATGATCACAAACCTTCTGCTCCAAAAATTGTGGTCTTAGCTCCAGGTTTCAATATAGCCCTCATATTACGGTACCTCCCTATTTCAGGTATTTTGAAGTTTTTATCTACATTTTCAGCTCGAATTGGTTGTAATTTGCTATTTGGAGTTCTTAGTTGTCAAAAAACGTGTACGACTGGTATCGCGAACAGGAAAGGAAACATATTATTCCATTTGAGGTCAGAATATTTCATGGTAGTGGATAGAATAAAGTTCCGTGCGACCGAACTGTACATTTTTACTTCTTTTTGATATTATATGTAGCATCATACATATATCAAAAATATATAAATGTAAAAAACTACAGTCATAAGTAGATCCTAAAACAAAAATGTCTAAATCTTTAAAGAAAAAAACCAAACCAAACAATTAAAGCACAAAACAAAGAAGAAACTGAGAATACAGTAATACGGCATATTGACTGAAACGACCAGAGGCATCGTCAGTATTTTTAATGTCACACACAGAAATGCAAATATATGCAGCTGGAACCAAATCTTTTGTATGTTTGACACTATTTCGAACATTCTTCAAAAAATTTGGAGATTGGCGAAGGGTGGCGAAGTTGGTAAAACTCAACGTTAAATTTTAGGAATTGGAAAAATATTCACAAAAATGTATTATAAAGAATGTGATTTCCAGCACATTTTATGCGAATAATGTGTACAAATTTGTATGTAAAAGTAATTAGAAAGCCTTGTACTAAAACTTATATTTCGAAAAAAATAATTTTATCCTTTCATTTTTGAGTTACTTGCCTTGTAAGAAGTCACAACCATACTAATGTTTTTAAATTTTTTAAGAGATCATAAGTAAATGTCAACTTCTTCTGTTTAGTATTGTTAAATACCGTGCTGGAATATCAAAATATGATATGTTTAGAGACAATTTGCTGAATTGTCGCAGAGATTTGCTGATATCGGTTTTGTGATTTTTGTCGCAGGATGGGACCAGTGTGCAGTCATTCGAACTCGGCGATAAAAAGGACCCCCATATAATCGGACTAATATTGAATCCGACTGCACAAATTGCTATGGTAGGAGTTTCAGGGATAGGAAAATACAAGGCGAAAACTCTCTAACGGATGAAACGATTTAGTTCAATTTGCCTCTTAATATCTTCCCCACAAAAGTTCGTAATTGTCCGTTAAAATAGTTCGCTCGCTATTTGCCGAAGGGATAGGATTTGGTTCAAACTTTCTTCAAGACATTGATCGGATTCGAATACCTACCACACAAAATTTCTCAAATATGCGGTTTAAATATATGCCAGCAATTTCGAACTTCTTCTGATAATGAGTTCGAAATCTTACGAATTGGGTGTCCGAAATTTTGTACATAGAATAATATCTTCCAAAAAACAAGAGCGGATGGTTTGACGATTTTTGACTCGACACACAGAGGGAAGACTACCAACTCTATATGGATCGCTAAAAACTAAAACCAGTAGACCCCCGTCCGCGTTGCTGGCCCGTCGTAATAAGTTTTAATGACAACTTTTTATGGACTTTATGCTTGACATTTTTTAACCGATTTAGCTGTAATTTGGGACTTGAGTTTCTCTGTGGTCACCAAAATTCTCAATATAGGTCCATGTTTTGATATAACTCGCATATAACTCCCATATAAAATGCTTAACGGAACTAGCTGCAATATTAAAGTGATTCGAGAGCTGGTCCTAAACTGAACTTTTCCAAAATTTTGTGTGGGAGGTACCCGAAGGAGTGGACCGATTGAGTCCATATTGGAACCTCATCTAAGTCTGGTAGAAATTTTAGGATGTGCAAAGCATGTACTAAATCGTTTACTCTCTTCAAGAGTTATCGTGCGCACGAATTTTCCGAACATTTTGTGGGGGAGGTACCCGAAGGAGTGGACCGATATTGTTCATCTTCGAACTTAGTCAAAGTATTACGATACCCAAACTATGGTTCGAATCGGTTAATCCGTTCGAGATTTGGATTTCGTCCAAACATAATTGGGGTCTAAAACCATTATTTCGATGAGGCACATTTTGCCCGTATGAAAGTGTATATACCCACGTTACCATAAATGCTGAGGGTATAAAAATAGGGATCTGTTCATAGGACATTTAGGTCCAATCATTGGCTAAGGGTATTTAGCTTTCGGTAAAGCCGATTGCTACTGTTTTACTATAGACACCATAGTCATATCGGTGTGGAATTTTAATACATAGAATAGCAAGTAATAGTTTTTCTTCCATGAAACACTGACTATATATGCATTAAAAAATTGTTCTTTCAAAACAAAGCTGATTTTAGAATTTGTAAATTAGCTTTGAGATACAGGAATTACATTTTAGATATGAAAATTCTAAAGTTTTCTATCACAATCCAAAACCATTGACCTTGTGAAAAAAAAAATAAAATATCTACATAACTATTGGTATAGAGTATTACACGGTCGGTGGCGTTCACTAATCCATTTGTTCAACTATTTTATTGATTTGATAATCCAATAAGACATTGTAAATCAATGCACACACCAATCAACAATAGACTCGTGTTGTCCGTTTACTTAGTGCGTACCCATTGAAATTATGTATTTGCTTAACAATTTGTTGTTGTTTTATTTGGTAAGCATGCGTGTCGGTCGTTTTGCATTTTATGCTAATGCAATATTATCAATGTTATCGTCTTTTGATATCAACATTATTTTATATTTATTTCTCCAGCTGTTTGGTTATTTGGCTATTGATTTTTGAATATTCTTAAAGTGGCATTTAGTGCCTTCAGTTTATGTTTGTCGCTGTCTGTGTCCGAGTGTGTGTGTGTGCGTTTGGCTTTTAATTTAAATTAAAGAAATAGTAGTCGTACTACTATTACCTCTAGCCATACTAAACAACTACTAACTAAATCATGCATGGAACGAACGATCGAACGAATGAACGAACGTATGACATTGGCGAAGCCAGAAATAGTGAAATAAAACGTCACCGGCATTTGAATTTTTTGTTGGTTATACGAGTAACGATAACAGCAATAAATACCACCATCACCATTCATGCTAATTTGTTAACTTAATAAGTATTTTTGTTCAATAATTATGTATTATAATAATCATAGACATTGTCGTCGTCATCATCATAGTTTGGTTTTTTTGTTTTTTTTGTTTTGGCAAGGCACGTTCTTTTTCGTAGCAACATAGGTCAGGGTTTAAACATGTACTGACCAAAAATAACTGAGCTACATATGTATGTGCATGTAGGCCGACCGGCTAACATTATTACCGGTTTAAAACAGGCCTAAAAATGTTGTAAATTTTGAACATTGTTTCGAGAAGATGCTAAAGCCACCTTGAAATATATTTATTTTATTATCATATTAAATAGGGGTCGAAGTTGTCAGCGATAAATCTCTGGTTTGGGTATTTTAAAGAGGAACAATTTTTTTTTAAAGGTAACCAACCGTAAAACCCGTATATATGAAATTTTATATCGATCTAGGATGTTCCTGAAAACTAGTTTTTTTGGCAGTGGTATGTAAATTACGGTAATCAAAGTATGTATATTACACTAAAACAAAATAAACAAGTAAAAAGTCGTTAAGTTCGGCCGGGCCGAACTTTTTATACCCTCCACCATAAAATAGTCTTAATTAAAATGGAATAATTAGGGTCCTTTTACAATTTTAGGTGGAACAACTTTTCGACAATGGATAGACGCCTACTGTCTCCCACTATTGCTTAAATTACAGAGATAATTCCTTTTGGAGATGAAAGCGCTTGGTGTGTGTGTATTAAAAACCCCGAAGGACTGATGCGCCGTGAGTCGAACTTCCGCGTTATGGCGTGATGAAGTTTTTGCAAGAGACCCTGTAAGCCATCATAAATTAGCATTATATCTTTGTTTTTTGTTTTTGTAGAGCACTTAAGCAACAGTGAACAAAGATATAACGCTAATTCCTGATGGCCCACAGGGTCTCTAACAAACATTTCATCACACCATAACGCGGAAGTTCGACTCACGGCGGATCTGTCCTTCGGGGTTCATAATATACTCACCAAGGCCTTTCTTCCCCAAGAGTAATTTTCCGTGCCCCAGACTTTCATCTCCATTTTGTTGCACAGTGTTATCTAATCTAATCTAAAAAAATGTGTTCAGCTAGGTGAAAGGTACCACCTACGGGGCTATATCAAAGAGTCAGCCTATCTTTAAATTTTTTGGCGGAAAAGTTTTATAGCTGCAGGGAACTTCAAGAGTCAAATTGAGGGTAGTTTCATCAAAACAATGTAGACCCTCAAAAATGGACCCATGTTGATGAATTTTAGTGAAGAAATTTCGTGACCACTGAAAATTCCCGAAAATCGGGAGGTACAGTTATATGGGGGGATATACCAAAACATAGACCTATATTGACGATTATTTTTGAATAGACAAAATTGTAGCTAAAATTCTCAAAATACCGATCATTACAGCTAGTTCGGTTAAAAATTGCAGCTAAAATTCTCAAAATACCGAAAATCAGGGATACCGTTATATGGGGGCTATACCAAAACATGGACCTATGTTGACGATGTTTCGTTGGAGATGTTTTATGACCACTGAGAACTTCAACTGGCAAATTACAGCTAGTTCGGTTAAACATTGTAGCTAAAATTCTCAAAATACCGAAAATCGGGAGGTACCGTTATATGGGGGCTATACCAAAACATGGACCTCTGTTGACGATGTTTCGTGGAGATGTTTCATGACCACTGAGAACCTCAAATGTCAAATTGCAGATAGTTCGGTTAAAAATTGTGGCTAAAATTCACAAAATACCGAAAATCGGGAGGTACCGTTATATGGGGACTATACAAAAACATGGACCTATGCCCATATCATTTGGGATATAAGTTTGTTGATCACTAGGAACCCTAAGTGCCAAATTATAGCTAATTCGGTCTGCAAATGTGGCGAAGAACGTCAAAATACCTCAAATCCGGAGGTACCGTTATATGGGGGCTATACCAAAAAGTGGACCGATATAGCCCATCTTCGAACTTGACCTGCCTATGGAAAAAAGACCCTCGGGTGCAAAATTTCAGCACTCTATCTCAATTATTGCGGACGCTAGAGTGATTACAACAGACGGACAGACAGACGGACATGGCTAGATCGTCTTAGAATTTTATCCTGATCAAGAATATATCGACGACTCCAAACAATAGTATGCTAAGTCGACTTAGCATGTTTTAAAGTTCTTTACATTTTTATATTTAACGTCCTTTAACTTAAATTCTGTCAAATTTTGGTAATGATCGACAATCCGAACAGAAGTTATAAACAAATATATACTTAGCATAGTACTGAAGGTCAAAAAAATTTCCAAACTTTTAGAGCGTGTCATGCAAAACTCACTTTTCAGAATTAGCAAACTATTATTTGGAGGCGTCGAACGTCCTTTAACTTAAATTCTGTCTAATTTTGGTAATGATCGGTCAATCCGAACAGAAGTTATAAACAAATATTGACTTAGCATAGTACTGAAGTTCAAAAAAATTTCCAAACTTTGAGAGCTTCTCCTGCAAAACTCACTTTTAAGACTTAGCATACTATTATTTGGAGGTGTCGATATATACTTTATAGGGTCGCAAATGATTAGTTCGATGTGTTACAAACAGAATGACAAACTTAATATACCCTCTATACTATGGTGGAGGGTATAAAAAATTGGAACTGCTAACCCTAATATTTTCCATTTGATCCAAAGACCTTATATATGCAATTTTATGGGAATCGGTTAACGTTACACACCACTGTCAAAACAAATTCTTTAAGGAACATCCTAATTTTCAAGGAACGCACCTTTTATATACATATAAGGGTGAGCGATTTTATTTCTCCCAGCCGAGTCCTAACGGCGTGTGATATAGATTTTGTCTTCCGGAAGGTCCGAATTCAGAATATTCTGTGTCTTATGTAGACATATTTCAAATAACTCAATATTATTTGAGAATAAGTTTACTAAACGAATATTAACGCTACGTTTACAAATGCCAGTATTGGCAAGACAATAGCAACAATACAAACCTTTTTCACAAATACATTTATAAATTTTTAAATATGTACAGAGAAAATTATGAATGTATTGGTGAAAATGGTTTGTAACTTTGCTATTGTCTTGCCAATACTGTCTGTGTGTAAACGCCTAGTAAAGTATGCAAATATAACTTCAAGGAAAGCCAGGCACATTTAATAAGGTAGCCGATTCGACAAATACCAACAACAAAATACCTCTTTTTGTACACTTAAATGTCAACATTTGTTATGTTTTAGTATGAAGAATTGTGTTGTTTACAAAAACTTTTTTGACATTTTATGTTCAATCAGCTGGTATGAATCGGCTACCTTATTCAATGTGCCTTGAAGGAAAGTATGTTAAAACATTGCGAGACTACTTAAAACTCGAGCTAAACAAATGTACCTCCTTTGAGAAGTATGGAGAAGAACAAATCCCCACACAAAACATCAGAATTATATCGTTAATTGTCATTATCCAAAATGAGGCCAGATCAGGATATTTGTAGGCTAATGTACAATATGGCATGTGGAACCGATGGGCTACCAGCTGAAAGTCTTCCTCACAAGTAGTATACATCAAATGACCGACAAAATGCGATATAACATAGGATGAAAATAAGAATAGACCATTCCACAATGATAGACGAAGCCTACTCCGCTCTACTTGGCCACTTGTAGAATTAAAGCACCTTCACGTACGAACAATGCAACTTTCTAAAAAAGTGGTTAAATTTGGTCAGGCAGTTACTGTGAATGGTGTTCGCTATCGTGAGATTATGATAAACTTGTTATGTCCGTACTTGGAAGATATGGATGTGCACAACATGTGGTGTCAACAGGACGGTGCCACTTGCCACACAGCTAACGAAACAAAGACATTTTTGACGGCAAATTCAGTTGCATTCAGTTGCAATATAAGAGCTAGATGATGAAGCCATTACTGGCATCAAATGCCAGTGGGCCTAAATATTGTGATATTTTGAGGCCAATATCTCGGGAAGTATTGGCTTCACCAAAAACAAATCATAATTTTTGTAGTCACCGCTATCGAAATTCCCACACGAACCGATGTGGATTTAAATGCAAATATGTTGACCTTTTTTGAAAATATATCTGAAGGAATGTGCCGACACATTTCATCAATTATTTTTGAAATTTTGTAATTATTTCATAACGTTCCCCGAACAGCTCTTAAACTGCCATAAGCCAAAATTTTAAATTTTGAGAGGGAGTTATCTGATGGATTTGCCCGATATTGTCCATTTCCGAAATGGTTTTAATTTCGAGGAAAATATTTTAATGGGATAAGGTTGGACCAATGCCAGTCCCACCTTCCGATAGTTATCACATCCACGAACTACTTTAGTTGGTAACCATAGGATTTTTAGATCTTTTAGATCATTATCTTAGAAAACATGACCCTGTACATAAAAAATATATATCGTTGTAGCCAGGACCACAAGGATTGCCGTCAGTGAGAATTTTATAACGGTCATCGATCAAACTGTTGAACTTTTATGGGGAGATACCCTAAGTAGATCAATTTGGAGCTTGATGAACGTTTGGAAGATATATTACGATTTGCAAAGTTTGAGCAAAATCGTATATTCCAGCCGTAAGATATCGTTCTCATCACTAATTTTAATTCGTGTCAACAGAAGTTTTTATACAACGTTTGAGTTATTATCCCAGGAAAAAATATATCATTTAAATTTGAGATAAATATTACGATGTGCAGAGGACTAATGTTCGCCACTCCTTTCGATTGATATTGAGCCTACCCAAAATTAAAGTTGGTCACAGTACTATTTTTTGAAGTTTTCGTTATGGTACGAAGCATCAGCTTGTCCACTTAAACACTTAAATTATTTTAATCAGGATTGTAGGGGAAGTACAATTGTCCGACTAGTATATTCTTAGAAAGTGACGAATTATGAGTTGCAAAGTTTAGGTCAAATAGTAAGTTTGGCGCCCACCGGTCATTCTAATAGGTTCTCGCATCTACTAACTCAGCAATTTTGTTGGTAAGAGTAGGGCTTTTTTAAAGCTTTCGGACTATAAAGTCAGCAAGCATGGGCTCGACCAATAAAAATATTATGTCGTAATAAGGACCGCAGGCAACCATCTTTGCAAATTCCAAAACAGTCCTCGAACAGCCCATAAACTGCACTCCATCAAAATTTTTTAACTTTTGTTGGGTAAATACACGCAGAGAAAAAATATTTTTCGCTTTTGTTGGAACAAAAATATCTGTTTTGGTTCCAAAAATGTATTTGTTTTGTTCAAACATTGTAATTCAAATCCAAAAATACAGTCGGACCTCGATTATCCGTGATGGTCGGGACCGGAGACATTACGGATAATCGATTTTCCCGGATAATGGAGGCAATGCTTTTATGCAGTTTCTGAACATATTTTTAAGTAAAAATGGCATAATATTGTACAATAATATGAAAATTTATTATTTTTATTAAATTTGTTACGGTAATCCGCCAAATTTCAAAAGGATACATAATATCATCATCATCAGATTCATCTGAATTGACTTTGCCCCATGGTTTTTGTGATACCATAAATACGCAAATTGTGTAATACGGGAGAATTTCCAGTTTTCGTTTGTTTACCTTTTGTTTGCTTAATCAGATTACTTGGAAAGTGTGTTTTTACTCCCGGACAATGATGTTTATAACGAAAAATAGAAGAAATGGAAAAAAGTCCAACATTTCTTTTCTATCACGGATAATGGAGGTTCCCGGATAATCGAGGTTCAACTGTACCATCTTTTGTTCCAAACATAGAAAACAAAAACAACTTTCGAATTTGCGCAATATTGTAAAAATCGTTAACAATACCGATTGTAGGAACTTTCATAATCTAATTTTGTTTACAAAAAGTATTGTCAACCCAGAAAACCAGCTCAGAAATTTTTGATTTGAGTATATATACTTCTCATATACACTTTTCACATAACTTGGATATAAATGTCGCGTATAATATTGCAATCATTGATGAACACAATACATGGTTTGCTGCATTGGCTGACAATAAAGACAAACAAAAAGCCACAAGCAACCCACCACAACATAAGAACAATTAAACACCATAACAAACTCCGGTATAACGCCAAACCTCAAAGCACAATGAAAGATAGAAGAATGAAACAAAACAGAAACAAATAAAAATACATACACACAAAAACAAAGATAAAGGCAGCATATCATACAAACACACCACAACTCACCAAAATTGTTTTTTCAACACGGCATCGAATAGCGAGAGAAGAGAAAAAAATTTTCGAAGAAAAGAGAGAAATATTGTTCAGTTGACACAAACTATTTTTGGATTTAACAAAAACGATTGTTGGATTCACAATACTACATAAGGAATCCAACAATATGTTAACAATACATATTTTGCTCTTGGAATATTGTTGGATCAAACATATTTTTTTCTCTGCGTGTACTCCAAAGAGTGGTCCAATATACACCTTCGAATTTGATCTACATACACAGAAAAAAATTTTAGACATTTGATAAAAAAATTCAAAGATTCAATCAGAAACTTATCGATTTTCCGGCGATAAAAAAAATTGTCATATTGACAAAATTTGATAAAATTATTTGATCACAAAGTAAAAATACAACTGACAAAATATTTCACATATTGACAAAAATATTTATCAAAATATTCCACATTGTGCTTGATAAAACAAAATATTTTCTTGATGAAAAAAATTGTTGAATACATTTTTTCAATAGATAAAAAAATTTTCATATTTACAATTATGTTTCGCGATGGAGAAAAAATTGCAACGTATTTCATAGTAGTTTTTCGTGCTCTACGCGGCTATGCGCTGGTATTTTTGATATTTGCAAAAATTGCAAAAAAGTTATAACCCTAATGTTTATTGGTAGCTATTCTGACAACCACTGAAGGCTGATACAAAATTTGATACATATTTTTGTCAATATGTGAAATATTTCATCAGTTCAATATAAAAAAATCGATAAATATTTTAGTCAATATTTGAAATATTTTATCAGTTGTATTTTTACTTTGTGATAAAATAATTTTATCGAATTTCGTCAATATGAAATTTTTTTATCGCCGGATTTTTTTCTGTATATTTGTGATTGGACGAAATATTACGAGAGATTATCTTCGATATTTATCGTGTTAACCAGCCAGCAAGACAGACGGACTAACCAACTGATTTGGGTTTAACATATGTAGGGCTTAAAAACTTTATTTCCATGAGGCGTATTTCTGATCGGTTGAGGTCAGAAATAGTACCTGGGAAATACGATGCGTCCACACATTCAAATATGTTTAGCTAATTATAACGAGGGTGTATGCCCGTTGTTCGGACGAATTCCGTTTCAGACAATTTTGATCCTATTTTAACTTATCCGTCTGTTAGGTGCGCACTATAATCTTCGAACGGTTCAACCGATTTGGATCAAACAAAGCCCATCGTAATATTTTGCTCACAAATAGATCAAGTTCGAAAGTTTTTCGTAATAGTACGGTTGAAGGACATGTTTGGATAGATCTAAAATATTTGTTGCAGGCTACACAATTTTTATACCCTGCATCACTATGTGGAAAGGGTATTCACGGTGCTCTTGAAACAATTTTAAATGGAAGGTGCTTACCCCTCCGAAGTTTTTGCGGATTCTGCAAATACAATGTTTATAGATGAGAAATATCAAAAAACAAAAAAAATCGCCGGAGCGCTTTTTAAAGAAATCGCGATTTAAGTTGACATTTTTAGGGGTTGTTTAGGTTTTCACGATTTTGCTGAGAAACCGTAAGCCCTATCAAAATGGGACTAAAGAAACTGTTGTAGGTATGAAAATTCTCTACAAGATTTGCCTTTATGGTATCCTCTTCGGTTTTACCGTTTTTGAGATATAGAAGCTCGAATTGGGACAATTCAAATTCAATTCAATTCTGTATCGCCCCCTCATAAAACAATGTCATGACTGCAAATTCGCTACTTAAACTTATACATATATCTAAAAAAATGTTACAACTTAGGATAAGTTACTTAATCCAGTCTTTCTCAGGTCCCATATCGATAAGACTTTCCGTATTCAAGCAAAATCGCGAAACCCTAAAAAAACCTAAACATGTAAATTGAGCTTCTTTATCTCAAAAATGGTACAGGCTGGGAACAAATGATAAACGTCAATCCTCTAGAGAATTTTCACAACTATAAAATTTTTTTCAGCTCTATTTCGATTGGACTTGCGGTTTTCAAGCAAAATCGAGAAAACCTAAAAAACAAATAAAAATATAAATTTTGACAGCGATTTATTAGCTGTGTCTTTTTTTACGTGATAATTAGTAATAATTATTAATAATGTTGCAGATTTTGACAGTTGTATAAAGGAAAAGTTGCTGAAAAAAATGTTTCAGCAACATTTAGTAAGTAAAGAGACACCCCTATTTAAAAATTCCTACAACGATTTTTTCTTGTTTTTGGATTTTTCTCATCTATGTACACTAGGGTTATGACTTTTTGAGGTTTTTTCTCAAAAATGATTTCCTGTAATCACTATAATAATGTTTATTTCATTCAAATATTAAAAAAGGTCACGCACAAACCACTTTGAAAAAATAATTTTTTTTTGGAAAATTGTATGAAATGAAAATTTTTTTTTTTTTAAATTATTTCCTGTTGCACAAATGAATGATATTTTGCCTATTATTGACTAAAATAACTTTTATTCCATTAAAATATTGAAAAAGTCACGCAAAAACCATTTTTAATTTTGTTCATATAAAAATCATATAAAATTACATATAAATTTTAAATTGATTTTGTGCGTGAGCTTTTTTTATCGAATAACCTTATAATTAAGATTTTATCTAATCTTAGGTAAAAGCTCATCCAAATATGATACAGGAATATGAGGTTGTAAAAAAGTCATAACCCTAATGTACACTGCTGTTTCAGAATTCAAAAAACGTTCCCTGTGTAAGCGGTTTTCATCAAAGTTAGTTAAGGTGCACCCTTCATGACATTGATTTATAAGAGGGCGATAAAGTCAGTGCATTGTCCCAATTTGAACTTATATATCTCAAAAATGGTAAAAACTAAGAAAATACCATAAAAGTCGATCTTGTAGAAAATGTTCATAGCTACAACATTTTCTTTAGTCCCATTTTGATATGACTTGCGCTTTCTACGCAAATTCGTGAAAACGTAAACAACCCCTAAAATGTCAACTTAAATCGCGATTTATTTAAAAAGCACTCCGGCGATTTTTTTTGTTTTTTCTCATCTATGAACATTGTAGTTTCAGAATCCGCAAAAACTTGCAAGGTGTAAGCACCTTCCATTTAAAATTGTTTCAAGAGCACCGTGTATTATAAGTTTGTTTTGGTAAAAATTCCTGTAACACCGCAAAATATTCGTCGGAGGCACCCAATGTGGTATAGCAATCTTCATATCTCGACGAGATAAAGCGATTTTGAGATGTGTGTCCGTCCGTCAGTCCATTATAAATTTTAATCAAACACCAGGCCGCAATTATGGACCGATAGTCACGAAATTTTGAATAAAGTTCGGGTTCAGACCAGAATAGATCCCTTTTTTTATTGGTGATGATCTTGAAATATTTAGCGGGTGAAATGGACCAAAAACATAATATTTATACAATTTTGTTGCGGCTCTGTAGGTCGCAATAATAGTCCGATCAACGCGAAATTTTAAATAAGGTAAAAGTATATGACGAAGAAGAAGCTTGCAGTTTGAGATGCTGATCAGATAATATTTAGAGGGTTAAATGGCCCACAACTTTTGTGTGAAAATTTTTAAAATTTTTAATATACAGCTTATATCCTTATTCCTGTAAGAGACATTCCGCGCAAATAAACTATACTTGGAAGAGGAACGCTTGACCTTTCTATTGTCCAATTGGTTTTTTGTACATACATTGCAGCATGGGTCGCATTGCCACATTTTTCCAAACGATTCCTCAGCCACGCAACATCCAATTTTCAATGGTGGCAAAATATCCTTCAGTAATGTTGGCGAAATTTTCTGAGTATTTCAGCCATGTAAAACTTCTCTACAAGTGGTGTCTTAGAACACGCCTTTCGGATTCGGATATAAGCTGTGGGTCTTATATCATTAAGCGAATTTGAATTGGGGTACACTCACTCATTGATATGAGAGAAGTCTCCGTTGTCTCTTCTGGTATGTTTGTGAAACAATTATTATATTATTATTTAAGCTTTAAACAAAAGCCTATAGTCGGTCTGGGCCGACCATGTGATATCCTACACCAATACCCTTGGGAATTAGCTTTCCACAAGTCAAAAAAATTTTATGATTGTTTCATACACATTTTTTGATTTGTGGAAAGCTAATTTCCAAGGGTAGTGGTGTAGGATATCACATGATCGGCCCCGCCCGACTATAGGCTTGGCTTACTCGTTACAATTTTTTTCTTTTTCGGGAGCAAGTCCATACTTTCTTAGATAATGAACCTAAAACTGTAAAAACCCAGTGGACACCAATAAAAGTAACTGAGGATCGCGTAAAATATTTTCCAAGGGTACATCAAGTTCCAAGAAGGTCTTCAGCGGACAATTCCTTCGGGTACCTGTACAAAGAATCTCAAAATTGTTCATAAAATTGCAGTTTAGGGTCATATATTGTATAATTTTGAAATTTTCTATGTTGGTTGTGCTCGAACACACTTGAATATCCAATATCCAATTTGGTCGAAACTTTGCATATCGTAAATTTTTCTTCCGAACATTCATTCAAGTTCCAAGACGGTCCATATCTTCGGATAATTCCCTCATAAAAGCTCAACATTTATGCAGTGCTGTTTAAGGCTGATCGAATATTATTTCGAATTTTCTATCAAAGGCAGTCCTTGAGATTTCGATTACAACTTTATTATTTGTTCCATGCTTCTTACATAAAGGTTCAAAAGCTGCTGGTGGCAAAATGACTATCGACAAAGTCCATGGTCCTTTACATAAGGGTCCATAAGCTCCACAAATCCTACTGGGCCAACTAAAATGTCTGGTTGTGGCACAATGAGTATCGACAGTAGTGACTGACATTGGTCCAAAGTGTTCACAAACCAATACATACATATGTTCCCACAACATACCTGAAGGGACAAGGGAGACTTCTCTCATATCAATGAGTGCACGCCGATTCATATTGGCTCAATGATATGGGACCTACTGTTTATTGCCGAGTCCGAACGGCCTGTCTTACGACACCACTTGTAGAGAAGTTTTTCATGGCTTAAATGCTCAGGAAATGTCGCCGGCATTACTGAGGGGGAATTTTGCCACCGTTGAAAATTTGATGTTGCTTGGCCTGTGATTCGAACCGCAGACCTTCTAAGTGCAAGGCGGACGTGCTAACCATTGCACCACGGTGGCCCCCAAACCAATACTCTTCAAAAAATTAAACCAAGTTCAAAAATGAACTATATGGGATAATCTCAAAAGATTCTAATTTTCGCTTATGTGCAGTTTAAGACTTGTTTCAAATGATGATAACTATCGCAAGGATCGAGTCCCAAAATTAGATCGAGTTCTATGATGGGCTATGTCATTCCATTCCTTCAGGTTCCTTCCTAATATTGTTCAACCTTTTGCGCTTTCATCCAATTAAAGACCAATCTCGGATATTGTTGAAATTTCAGTAGAGGTTAGTAGCTCTGACCATGAGACAGGGGCCCTGAAATGTCCAAATATGTAGGGCCACTCCTTCATATTGAAAGCTTTCATGGCGAAATCCGTTGTTCTGTGGATGTTAAGAATCATTACATGCGTACAAGCAGGAAATCTGGTTGAGAGAAAAGTACTTCTTAATATTTATGGTCCAATCTGTCTTGACAGTGGTCGTATCTCTCAAGAGCGTCTATAACCAGACGGTGACATATTTGAACGCATTAAGTTACAGCAATTACGCTGGTAAGATCATGTCTCTACAAGAAATCGTGCAGCTGTAAAGGCATAAACGAACCTTGCGGAATAAGATGGCCAAATTCATGTGGAGAGGAATCAGTATGGAAGTATATCCTATATAATTTATGATAATTTTTCATGTGAATTTCTCCACGTATTTTCGTCTCATTCTCTTCACCAAAACCAATGGCTTTATTCATTACGACCACTGAAGCTTTATTGGTTAACCTGTAACGGCTTCTTTATCCGCCTTCGCCTCACCTTTCGTATATCAGTCGACAGCAAAATTTTTCTTCAAAATTATTTTTGGAAGATTAGTCATTTCTATAAACTGACCTCCAATCGTATCAGTTCTTAAAGTTCCGTATTCCACTCCCGCACGTAGTAAATGATCTGTTTTAAATTATTAATGTGACACATAAAGTTTGTGGTTTTGTCAAAACACATTCCATATCTACAGACTTCCGCATTCTTGTTGTTTCCTTCAACCAAGCCCTGTTCTTGTATCTCACCCTCTCACTGATGCTCAGGTTGATAAATATTCATTTTGTTTAATTTGTTTTTAATTTAATATTATTCGTTTTTTATTTTAATTTGTTGTTGTTTGGGGTTTATCTGTTGTTTATATTACTTAACATAATCAATCTCATTTAGTTTAGCTAATTAAAGGTGGGTATTGGCGACAAGATTCTACTCTAAGAAAAATTAAGACTAAACATGCGTCTGCATGTGATCGTTAACGTCTTCTTCTCTGGGGATAAGTGGTACCATATGACGTCACAGCATTTGGCAATTTTGCATAGGGGGCACCGGCCTGCAATGGCAATGGAGCAATATTCAGGGGGGTAATATTGAATGGCAGCGGCAATTTCACATTGAGGGAATTTCTTGAGGATGATGGTGTGGCCTCCAATTGGGCCGTTGATGCAGGGGCTTTCTTAATAGCGGCGGATGTTGCACCTGTTAAATAACCTTGACTTGTCAAGGCCATAGTAAATGCGGCATTATCTAGAGCAGGTGAAGCAAATTGCTGGCTAATAACCGAGTTGGGGAATGCCAATGGTTTTGACGAACTGTAATAGTTGTAGTTACCCTGCTGTGGCTGCTGTTGATTTGTTTGCGGGAAAAATGAAAACGACTGCGTTTGTGATTGCTGTTGTTGTTGTTGCTGGGTTTGGAATGATCGTTGATATTGATTTTGATAGGTTTGGGCATATTGCAGTAGTTTGGGTTGAGGTTGAACGAATTGTTGGGTTTTAGGGGGCGCGGGATAATGATAATAGCCCTCCGGATTTGGAGCATACGCTTGGGCATCATAAACCGTAACCGTTAAAACACTCATTAACAAACACTAAAAACGAAATAGAAATTATAATTTTTTATGGCATTTCAATTTTCATTAAGGGGAATAATTTTTCTTTTGAATTCATAGCACTCACATATTTCCACATTTTGCTTCTTGTTTTATTTTTTACTTGATAAAAATTCTTTCTCACTAAAAATGAAAATTTTTCGAATTTCAGTATTTATTTTGATTATTATTTCCAAATTATGTTTATTTCTATCTTTGTCTGATTTAAAATTCTTTTGGTCACTTTCTTTCAATTCTTAATTCGAAACTAAATTTGTGAGAACAATTTTTTGGGATATTTTCTTTATTTTGAATTTTTCAAGCCGTTTCTAGTTTTTACGAGCTTCTTTTTCTTATTGCCTTGTAGGTTGTCGTTCGTTTAAGCTAAGTTAACTGATTAAACCGGATTCCCTAACTAAAGATGCTTTTTATAGAAATTGATTGTGTCCATTGACGAAAATACAACAATAACAAAAAAACACAAATAAACACCACACAACACACCAACACCTTTGTTAACAACAACAACAGCAAATACACACATTTCTAGCCATGTTAATGTTGCTACTTGGCCTGTAGATTATTGGTTTTGTTTAATATTGTTATTGTTTTATGCTGGCTGTCTGGCTAACTGTGTGTGGTGTGTGAAGTGTAGAGTGCGTGTGTCAGTGTCCGCATTGTCTTAATTTGCTTTTTAGGAATGTTTTATTGGCATCACTTCTTGTATGCCTTTCTTGTTGTTGTTGGTGGTGGCACAATGGTCAATCGTGAGCTGGCAAAAGACAGTGGTTTCAAACATTATTTGGGACAGTGTTTACTAATTGCAATTTTAAATGCCCCATAACTTTAGTTTAAAGTGGGTTATTTCTGTGCATTACTGGCATATTAATAATGGAATTGTGATTCCACGATGTACAGTCAGGGACAAAAGTTTACATACACCCCATAAATCTCAGGTTTTAGGACAAGTGATGATTTTTACGAAATTCCAAGTAGGGTAAGTGCACCTAATGTCGGCATGTACCAGTAGTCGGCACCTTTTGAATTTGAACTCAAATAACTAAAAATTAAGAAAACAAAATAGGAAAATAATCTTAAAAATTCTTCAACAATATTGTCAGCTAACTTTATATAAAATTTCATTGAGCTAGGACCAATTATTATATCGAAATTTAAATTTTTGTCAGTGAGGGTTTTTCACCACAACCGAAAATTCATGTTTCTTAAGAAAAAAATTGTGGAGATGTTAACCTTATAAGCTCTGTAATTATTTTAAAATGAAGAAATTTTCCACAACATTTTTGTTATATAGGTAGAGAACAGTTAAAGGAACACTTCAGAAAAATAAATTTTTAAAAAATATTTATAATTGTGCAATTTTTGCTGATGCCGACTTTAGGGACAAAAAAATATAAAATTTGCCCGAAGTCGGCATGGGGTTATAAACATTGATTTTTATCGATTACTTTTAGCTAAAAATTATAAAAAATACTAAAGAAATACTTTAAAGGCTAATTAATAAAAAAGTAGTTTCAATTTGAAAGGAACTTTAGCGATTTTAAGCAATATTAGCCATGATTTGAAGTACGTACGTTGTGGGGTGCCGACAACTGGGTAATAGATGCCGACTGCTGGTACGAACTAATTTATTTAAACAATATGTTTAAATTTCCTTATTTTTTGAAGTAAAATCAATAGAAACGTATGTAATAAACTAGAAATGTATAAATAACTAATGCTTAAGCTATAGTTCTTTCAAATATTTAAGAAAAAAATGTTAAGTATGCATTTTTTCTTTATTTAAATATAACATGCCGACTACTGGATCATATCATGCCGACTATTGGGGAATGGTGCCGACTACTGGTGAAAAAGCAGTATTTCACTAAAATTGTATTTTTTGCATGTTGAACAGAAATAATCAAAAAATTGTTTATATAATCTAAAACTACACAAAATAACGAATCATAACAACTTAAATTTAATTTGATTGGATATTTAGAGTCGGAATGACATACGGTTGAAGATACGAGAATCCTTAAAGTGCCGACTACTGGTGCACTTACCCTATGCAGTTTTATTTCTTCTCACTAATAAACAATATTTGAAACAACAAAAGTATAATCCATAATACAAATAACGGTAAATTTTACAAAAACCAAAAAATGGTGGGGACAAAAGTTTACATACACCCCAAGAAAATTGTGTATTGCCGTAGAATTTATGGAATTAGCGGCAAAATTTCTACATTTTATTGTTTCATTGAACGACTCTGGGTGTCCAAGACATATTTTAGAGAAACAAAAATAATTTTTGGGGGTTAAATGCCGTTATTTAAGGTCAGAATTCTTGTATTTCTCATCAAAGCTGACCCTTGCTTAATTCTTTGCGTTTTAAGGTATTGTACTTTATAAAAAGCATAAAATTGGTGTCAGATGGCAAATCTTGAGACCCTAGAAAGCTTTGAAGTTGTTCCTGTTCATAATATACCTTCCTGGAAGTCGATAATGCACGTTTTTTCTCAGATATTGCTTGAAGTTAATAGATTCTGAAGAATTCTTTGCACAAATTACATCCAGAAGGCTTTGAAGTGCCTTGTAATATGGTCTGATACAATCCTTGGACATCAATTGACTCATAAATGTACAATTATCCGAAACTTTTCGCCCCTATAGTGACGGTAATTATCATAATACAAAAACGACATTGTTCACGGTACAAATTTCATGCTTTTTTGGTAGTGTTTATATTTTGAGGCTATGGAAGCTTTGGGAGCAGGTTTGTAACAGAATATTTCGCATTTCTGGTTCAAATGATGTCCAAGGATTGTATCAGACCATATTACAAGGCAATTCAAGGCCTTGGGTGTGTAATTTGCGCAAAGAATTCGGCGGAATCTATTAACTTCCAGCGAAATCTCAGGGAAAACGTGCCTTATCGACGTCCAGGAAGGTATATTATGAGCAAGAACAACTTCAAAGCTTTCTAGAGTCTCAAAATTTGCCATCTGACACTAATTTTATGCTTTTTATAAAGTACAATACCTTAAAACGCAAAGAATTAAGCAAGGGTCAGCATTGATGAGGAATACAAGAATTCTGACCTTAAATAACGGCATTTAAGCCCCAAAAATTATTTTTGTTTCTCTAAAATATATCTTGGACACCCAGAGACGTTCCCTGAAACAATAAAATGTATAAAATTTGCCGCTAATTCCATAAATTCGACGGTAATACACAATTTCCTTGGGGTGTATGTAAACTTTTGTCCCCACCATTTTTTGGTTTTTGTAAAATTTAGCGTTATTTGTATTATGGATTATACTTTTGTTGTTTCAAATATTGTTTATTAGTGAGAAGAAATAAAATTGCATACTTGGAATTTCGTAAAAGTCATTACTTGTCCTAAAACCCGAGATTTATGGGGTGTATGTAAACTTTTGTCCCTGACTGTATTTCTTTGGTTTGTTATAATCTATAAAATAACTTGCAAGAAAGTTTCGACAAATTGTGGTGATGTGACTAAAGCTTTTATTCCTACCAATATTATTTGTGGTGTCAAAACTATTAAATCAAAAATTGAAGTCCCAGAACTATGAGTTACAATGGCTTTGGAAATTGTTAAGAGAGAAAAACGATTTTTCATATTTTTTTCAAAGAAAATACCAATATTTTAAATATGTATGTCTTTCTTTCATCTGAAAGAACACATCTTATACTACCATTGGAATTTTTGTTGTTGAAAAATATTGCATAGTTTTGTGGTAAATGGCTACCTGCTAACCCCTTTTTTGAAAAAGCGTTTTGCGGTACCAACGATATTTCGAGAACGAATGGGCCGACAACCTTGTCCTTAAGCAAAACAGAATTTTAAAAAGTCAAAATTTCGATTTTAACGAGAACAAATTAAAACGGTATTAGTTCCGCCGGACCGAACTTTTTATACTCTCCACCATGAACTGTATTGAAGTAAATTATTGAATAAAGACTAAACTCTTCCTCTTAATCTCTCCAAGTTCAGAATATCTTAACTTAACTATGAGGGCTATATGAAGACGTGGGCCTATATAAACACATTTCATGGAAAAAGTTGTATGCCCTCAACGAATACTGAATACCAAATTTCGCCACAACCTACAAAATACCGAAAATCGGGAGGTACTGTGCTATGGGGACTACGAAGACTAAATACTAACCAAAACCTTCAAAATACCTAAGACGTGAACCTACCTACACAAAATTTCGAAATAGTTCAGTTTAAAACCAGCACTCGAATCACTTTGATTTTTGTTGTAGCAACTTGTATTCACTGCCCCCATATGAAGGTGCAAGTTTTAATTAGGGACAAGTATATACTTCCTGACAAAATGGCCTGAAAGTTGCAAAAAAACCCCTATGACACCGTGTGTAGTTGTTAGAGCGCACGATGACTCTCGAACGGATCTGCCGAATCGGTGCAACATTTGGCCACAACTTCCAAAATACCGAAAATCGGGAGGTACTGTGCTATGGGGACTACGAAGACTAAATACTAATAAAAACCTTCAAAATACCGAAGACATAGACCTATACCGGCAGATTTCAGGCGGAAAGTTTACTACCCCCATCGAAGACTAAATAATAAATTTGATCTATTTCTCTTTGAGAATGAGGCTAAAACCTTCAAAATATCGAAAATCGGGAGGTACTGTTATATGGGGGCTATACGAAAACATGGACCTATACCGACAAACTGCAGGTGAAAAGTTTTATACTCCCAACAAGGTCTAAATACCAATTTTAGCCTTCTCTGTTTGATAACGAGGCGAAAACCCTTAAAATACCGTAAACTGAGAGGTACCGTTATATGGGCGCTATATCAAAACGTGGACCGATATAGCCCATTTACAATACCAAACATTCTAGGAGTAATAAAACTTTTGCATCAAATTACAAAGCTCTATCTTAAAAATTGGGAGCTGTATCTTGATTTCAACAGACGGACGGACATGGTTATATCGACTTAGAATTTTATGCTGTTCAAGAATTTATAAACTTTATGGGCCTCTGACGAATATTTCGATGTGAACGGTCATATCTGAGGTAATTTTGATACGATCGATTTGAAATTTTTTGCGGCATACTCTATACTAAGCCAATATTTTTATACCCTTAGCATTTATGCTAACGAGGGTATATGGAAATATTCAAAAAAGTTTTACAATCGTTGAAGTTGAGGTTCACCATTTAGTAAGTCGCGAACTGTTAATATATTTTATAAAATATGGATACATTTATATTAATTGAAGTGTTTTTGCCACGATCTCATAATATGGACCATAACAAATAATTTTCGTGGAAGCTGCGTTGGTGGTAATATTAAAAAATGGGTAAAAATGTGTTGAAGTTTACAAGTTTTTTGTGTTCTTTCTTGATTTCTGGTCAAACCACGGAAAATTCAGACATAAGCTCAAAGAAAGAATTGAAGAATACCCCTTGGGCAACATGGTTCTAGTGTATGACTTTTCGATATATACACTGCATCCCCCTAAAATCGATGCTGACATTTTGAAGTTTTGATTTCAGTGTTTTTCGAATTTTTCTTATAATTAGATGGTGCAACTAGATAATAATCCAAACTAGTTTATAGGATTGTAGAACTCGCGATTCCACGTCGTTCGATGTATATCTCATGAGTGTGCTCCGTACAGCTTCCTAGTAATAGGAGTCCAAAGGCGAAAAGTTGGTGCGTAAATTTTCTGCAAAAACCTATTTTTTGGCTTTAAAATTTACAACTGTCGTACAGGTACCCCTGCACCCCGCGTGATTTTAGTTTTTTTACGTGCCGGAGCTCTTCCGCGGTCGAATCCATCCACTAAAACGCCGGATATAGATACCTTGAAAGTAGGAAAATCTGCAAAAATATATTTTGACAATTCCGCGAATTGAACCGCGATTTTCTTTGATTATTTTTACATAAATGTAATCCTTTATACGCGATAATAATATTTGCCAAAAAGGTGTGTCACAAGTTACAAAGATTCAGGAGTAATATCCCTATTTATCCCAAAATAGAATGTGGTGGCACATCCGCAATTCTTGACGAATCTGTCTAACATCATTTATATTGACGTATTTTTAATAGGCGGCCATTAAAATCGGATGCACCATATAATCATATGCACATCGCATAATTTTTGCCCACTTGAATGTTTTTTGAATAGTAAGATGCAACTGATGGCACACTTTGGCCGCTGAATGAAACATGGGAAAATCCATGCATATTGATAGACATGGACTCCCTGTATCCGAAAAGCACATGCACCTCAACCGATTTAAACCAATTCGCGAATTATACCGTTTTTAACTTCTATGTTTTTTCTTTGATTGTAATTTCAATATTACTCTCTACTTCTTATTTCTATTGCTTATCACAGAAAGCAAATATACTTTCACGATGACTAATTACATTTCTCGTAGAAGTTTAAGCAAAATACTTCAGGATTTGGATGGAAATTTAGCGAAATAATAGAAAAACTCCTAACATTTATTTTTCAAATTTTTCGTATTTAACCAAAAATATATTTTTGAAATAATTTCCAACAATAAGTTTCCGTTCTGTGTTGTTGCTGTAATATGCAAGTTATATACGCGATCTTTATAATTTTGGTCTCACATTTTTCTACGCGTTGTCTAGATTCTGTACGTATTTTTAAATTATTTTTTAGAGATTTTTTGGACTCTGATTTAGAATAAATAAAATTTATTCCAAGATTTCTGCAATATATTTTGATTTTCCGCGAAAATAAAAATAAATTTAGCAACTATTTTAGCATCTACGGATAGATATCAAATGCTGCTAACGATTCATATATACATGTTCTTTTTAAAACACAATAGGAATTTTTAAATATTTTTTCTTTACAAAAGAGTAAAACCGCATATAACTTTTGAGTGCAGCATCCAATTTTGTGAACGCGAACAAATTTGAAACCACGATTTTTTTCGTAACCATGTACCAAAAATGGCGGATGTGCTCGCCAAAAAAATTTTTTAATTTTTTTCTATGTAAAGGAAATTTGAAATTTACCATATACACTTTCATACGGGCAAAATGTGCCTCATCGAAATAATGGTTTTAGACCCCAAGTATGTTTGGACAAAATCCGTTCCAGACAATTTGGATTTGATTTAGCAATTTGGAGTTGATCTGTCTGTCTGTCTGGCTGGCTAGAGCGCTTGATAACTCTCGAATGGCTTTCGTAATATTTTGCCAAACTTAGTTTAAGTTCGCTGGGCTATATCGGTCCACTCCTTCCGGTACCTCCCCCACAAAAGTTCGAAAATGTTCGGAAAAATTGTGTGCACGATAACTATTGAAGGAAGTAACCGATTTGATCCGTACTTTGCACATCGTGAAATTTCTACCAAACCTAGCTGAGGTTCCAATATGGAACCAATCGGTCCACTCCTTCGGGTACCTCCCACACAAAATTTCGGATAAGTTCAGATTAGGACCCGCTCTCAAATCGCTTTGATTTTTTTGCAACAACATGTATTTTCTGCCAGCCCATACGACGGTACTAGTTTCATCAGGGGCAAGTCCATACTTACTGAGAAAATAGCCTTAAAGATGCGAAAAGCCCCTATGACACCGTGTGTAGTGGTTGGAGCGCAAGATAACTCTCGAACAGATCTGCCGATTCGGTCCAAAATTTGGCCTTCGAATTTTTTTGTCCAAACATAGTTTAAATTCTAAGATAAGCCATATCGGTCCACTCCTTGAGGTACCTCCGCCACAAAAATTCAAAAATGTGCACAATAACTCTTGAAGGGAGTGACTGATGTAATCCATACTTTGCACATCCTAATATATCTACCAGATATAGATCAGGTTCGAATATGGACTATATTTGTCTACTCCTTCTGGTACCTCTCAAACAAAATTTTGGATAAGTTCACTTTAAGACCTGCTCGCGAATCGCTTTGATTTTTGTTGAAGCTATTTGCATTCGCTACCTCCATTACGACGGTAAACGTTTTTTCAGGAGCAAATCCATATTTCTTGGGAAAACAGCCCGAAATGTGTAAAAAACCCCTATGTCACCATATGTGGCGGCCCGAGAGCACGACAACTCTCGAAATTTTCAACTGATTTGGTCCAACATTTGGTGTTCGTCATATTATATCCAAACTTAGTTTCGTAGGGCAATACCGGTCCACAAATTCCGGTACTTCTCCCCAATATTTAAAAAATGTCACTAAAATGCTAAAATGTAGACTGTTTACAGAGTTGATTCAGTTTTCACTTTGGTGCAGGAACATACTTGGAAAGTACAATAATGATATTAGCAAAATTCTCTAACCTCAGTCAGATCTGCGAACACGCCCCGACGGAGGAGATAGATGAACAGATTAAGGAAATGTGTATGTATTTTACGAGCGGACAATATTATTGTTCTAGGATGCTTAAATGCAAAATTACAGAAAAATATATGTTAGAAATATGTTTGGATCCAAACAAATATATGTTTGGGACCGGTTGCAAAGAAATATATGTTTGAATCCAAACATGTTATGTTTAAGTCCAAACAAATTTTTGTTATGTTAAAATGAAATGAATCTGATGGATATGTAAGTCTATTTAAAAACAAGTCCATTTTAAGTAGTATACCCTTTTTCAAAGAAGAATTTGAGTGGAATTTTTTGCAACTGCTCACGGAAAGGGTGCAGTAGACGGAATCGGAGCTGTCGTAAAGAAAAAAATTTGGCAAATGGTAAAAGCTCAGAATATTGTTCTTAATAATGCCCATGATTTTTTTAAATTGGCAAAAATGAATATAAATGTTATTTTCATTTTATATGTAAGCAGTAGTTATATACAAAAATCAGCTGGAATTCTTTCGGAGAGATGGGCTAACGTTAAGAGCATAACCGGAATTAAAAGCAAACATTATTTTTCGTCAGATTCATTAAAACATAAAATTTATTTATAAACATATACGCATTGATAAACTTATTTATGAACATAAAATAAGACTTAAATAACGTTATTTACAAGAAATATACATTGTTTCGTTAAATTAAATACACTCGTTTTTATTTACTATATACTGGAAAAAATGTAGCGTGCATCACGTAGCGCGCGTCACATTAGGTTCGCTGATTTTGAAAAAAAATGCAAAATTGTTTGCCTAAAAATTAATTGTTTTAGAATTCTCTTATATTTATCTTTCTTTTAAACTTTTCATTTTGTGTGCTTTATTATGCAACATTTGCGAAAAATTATGAAAACATACCACAACGTCGGAAGCTACTTCCACTTTTTGTAGCGTGCGTCACAATAACTTATAATCAATTTTTTCCGCTAATAATACTTGTTAAAATTTTTTTATAGCATTCGAAAGTGCTCTCAAATTCTATTAAATACTATGTATAGATTCAATGCATCTATTTGGAAAGTTCAAAAAATTTTAATATTTATGCCCGAAAACGCGTACAAATGTAACGTTCGTCACGCAGGATTTACCCATATCTCAATTTTATTTGTTTGGATACCAACACATTTTTTATGGTAGCCTTTAGCTAGAAAGGGAAATGCAACTAAATGAAATTTCCGAAGTCATTTAAAAAAAAACTTGCATATATCGCACCTTTCCGCATCAGTTTGTTGGATTTGCGAACTGAGGAGACCACAATCTTTTAGATGCATCAGTTGAGAACGGCTGGACCGATTTGGATAACTCTTTTTTTGAAATGTTCGTCATAACCCAACTTATGTTTTTATTCACTTTTTTAATTTTTCAATTTTAAACTATGTTCCATCTACAAAACTACTGAATATATTTTCCTGAAATTGTTTACAGGGTGGAAATAGTATGCTTTTTTTTTTTAATTTCGAAAGAGGGCGGGGTACTAATCTTTGCCATATTAAAAGAACGGCATATATTTATGAATAAAAATTCAATGCCGTCATAACCCAACTTAGATTTTTATGGAAAGAAAATTTTACCGCGCCCACTTTTTTCAATTTTCACTTCAATTTAAAGTTTTTCTGCAAATACTACTGAACCTATTTTCCTAAAATTGTCAGGGAATATACAGGGATGGCCCCCAAAAACAGGCTACATATTTTATTGAATCCCAGAGGGGGCGGGGAACCTCACCAATGCGATACTTTTAAAAAAACGCTATAAACATCTACAATGTAGTACTTCTTTTGGGTCTAAAGACCCGACCACGCCTGTTTTTGAAATACCGGACCATGTCCACTTTTTTAAATGTATTATATCTTGAAAACTGATGACAAGGACCACTCTTTTCAATACAGTATTTTTCCAAAACTACTGAACCTAATTTCATGCAATTTTCAGAAAATGTTCATTAGTATTCCGTGGTCCAAAATGCTATATATTTGTAGACCAATTTCGGGGTCCTATTGTTTTATAATCGCTATAGTTGCTAAATTTATGAGTGCATCGGCTTGCGAATTAATTTTCGAGACAAGAAAAACGTACATTTACAAATTTCGATACGACAAAAAATGTGCCTCATCGAGACCCCAAGTACGATAAATCTTGAATGGATCAAATGATTCCGTTCAGAATTTGAGCTTCGTAATATTTTGTCCAAACTTAGTCTAAGTTGAAGATGAGCTATATCGGTCCACTCCTTCAGGTCCCAGCAAAATAAATTGGAAGTAGTGCAATGTAGACTAGTTCTTTCACGGCATGTTTTTATGCAGTTCAAACGGAGTCGTGAAAAAGGCACTCCATTCCTCACATTTTAACCGCATTTGGATGCAATCCAAAGAATCACATCCATTTGTCACATTTTAACAACATCCGGAGGCAGTTCAATGGAGTCGTGAAAAAGACACTCCGTTCACTACATTTTATTAGCAGTTGTTAGAGATCCCTACATGTACATAAATCAGTTTTTACATATCTACACGCAGCGGAATACATTTCCAAAAAGAGATAATCGTGTTAACATTTCCAAACATTTGTTAATACAAACTAAATAATATTTAATTTGTGAACATTTTTCCGGTAACTCACGAGAAGAAAATTTCCCAATGGAGTGCTGTTGGAGTACATGTACATGAAATCTTTACTGGTAATGGGAAGACAATATCAAACCCATTTAGCAGATGAAGGAAAAGCACTTAAGCTTGGATTAAATGAAGAGCGGAGGAAACACACATGTTTGCGATTGAATTCAATAGAGAATTTTCATAATTTGTGTTAATATTTTTGTTTTACACAAATAACACTGTGAACCGAAATTTTGGGGGGTGGAAAAATCTTATTGGAGATGAAAGCCCTTGGTGAGTATATACAGAATCCCGAAGGACAGATTCGCCGTGAGTCGAACTTTCGCGATATGGCGTGATGAATATTTTGCTGGAGACCCTAAAAGACATATGGAATCAGCCTTATATCTTTGTTCGCTGTTGTTTAAGCTTATATTTAAGGTGACATGTCTTTAGTCAAATCAAATGAGGATTTTTTTCGTAGAACATTCCGACTTTCTAACTCGCTTCCTTCAATGTCCTTTTCGTCCTTTATTTCAAGAACCGCAATGAAAGTGGCACAAGATGAAATTTTTCAGCTTCGGAATATTCTACAAAAATGTCGCTCGGAAGATTTTAGGTGCGGTTCCTAAAGAGATAAAATCGATAAAATCTTGTTTAAGCGGTCGTTTTTCACTTTTACCCGAATCTTGCTCCGACAACCCTATATCCATTTATTTCAATATATTATTGTTAACCTATTGATGACCTAGAATTCTCAGAGTCATTAAAACAGTTGTATCTTGTTTTGCTAAGCACGTTAATTTCATTATTTTTTGGAAGAAAGACCCGTATATCCGAATTATGGAACCGGTTATTCTGATATTAAACCCAATTTTTTATCCGGTTTTTATGAACCGATTAACCGTATATGTATATCATTAGAATGCTATTAAAATTGTCAATCAGATATGACTAATATGCATTAGACGTTTTAAGCGGTTATGGTGCTGGAACAAAAAAACGTATTTTTGAACCGTTTCTTAACGTTTGCGAGGATACATTTCTGTGAGTGAAAAAAATTATGATCATGACCTGGGGGGTGGAAAATTCTTTTTGAAGGTGAAAGCCCTTGGTGTGGACATACAGAACCCTGAAGGGCAGATCCGCCGTGAGTCGAACCTTTGTGTTATGGCGGGTTGAATTCTGGAATGGTGACCCATTATTGCAAGCGTAAAAAGTTACGTAGCTGAATTTCAAATGGGTTTAGGGTGCTACATGGACAGTATGTGCTAAGTCAAATCGTTTTAAGACGATTTCTGTAGAATATTTCGTGTCTTACTCTTATCCTGCCTTGTTGTTTATGTCCTTTTTGTTGAAGAAGTTATAAAAATATACTTTAATGAAAAGGAAAGATACAATTTCGGGGTTAAAATATTAAAACAAAAAAATCCTCTGCCGATTTGGCTAGTGCATATCACGAAAATAATCTTATTCCGACATAGCACATACTGTCCATGAAGCACCCTAAACCCACTTGAAATTCAGCTACGTAACTTTTTACGCTTGCAATAATGGGCCACCATCCCAGAATTCAACCCGCCATAACACAAAGGTTCGACTCACGGCGGATCTGCCCTTCAGGGTTCTGTATGTCCACACCAAGGGCTTTCTCCTTCAAAAAGAATTTTCCACCCCCAGGTCATGATCAAAATTTGTTTTCACGCACGGAAATGTATCCTCGCAAACGTTAAGAAACGGTTCAAAAATACGGTTTTTTTGTTCAGGCACCATAACCGCTTAAAACGTCTAATGCATATTAGTCATATCTGATTGACAATTTTAATAGCATTCTAATGATATACATATACGGTTAATCGGTTCATAAAAACCGGATAAAAAATCGGGTTTAATATCAGAATAACCGGTTCCATAATTCGGATATACGGGTCTTTCTTCCAAAAAATAATGAAATTAACGTGCTTAGCAAAACAAGATACAACTGTTTTAATGACTCTGAGAATTCTAGGTCATCAATAGGTTAACAATAATATATTGAAATAAATGGATATAGGGTTGTCGGAGCAAGATTCGGGTAAAAGTGAAAAACGACCGCTTAAACAAGATTTTATCGATTTTATTTCTTTGGGAACCGTACCTAAAATTTTCCGAGCGACATTTTTGTAGAATATTCCGAAGCTGAAAAATGTCATCGTGTGCCACTTTCATTGCGGTTCTTGAAATAAAGGACGAAAAGGACATTGAAGGAAGCGAGTTAGAAAGTCGAAATGTTCTACGAAAAAATCCTCATTTGATTTGACTGAAGACATGTTATCTTAAATATAAGCTTAAACAACAGCGAACAAAGATATAACGCTGATTCCAGATGGCTTTTAGGGTCTCCAGCAAAATATTCATCACGCCATATCGCGAAAGTTCGACTCACGGCGAATCTGTCCTTCGGGGTTCTGTATATACTCAACAAGGGCTTTCATCTCCAATAGGAATTTTCCACCCCCCAGACTTTGAGCTCCATTTTGTTGCACAGTGTAATAAATGCATTTCATTTTGTTATTCAAAACACGTGCTCTGGACTGCCCCCTATTCTACCCCAAAGGGTCAGTTAAAATGCAATGCCAAAGGGTCAGTTAAAATGCAGTGCCAAAGGTTCAGTTAAAATGCAATGCCAAAGGGTCAGTTAAAATGCGGTGCAATGGAGTGCCTCTTTCCGGGGTCACTCCCTTGTAAAAATCATGAGTGAAAATGTATAATTTGATGCACTTCCAAATCACTTGTACATATCATTTAACTGCCTCTTTGGAGGCAAACTTTTCGCTGGGGTACCTTCCTCACAAAAGTTCGAAAATGTTCGGAAACATTGAAGGGAGTATCCGATTTGGTCCATACATTGTACATCGTGAAATTTTTACCAAACATAGATGAGGTTCCAATATGGAATCTATTGGTCCACTCCTTCGGGTTACTCCCACACAAAATTTCGGAGAAGTTCAGTTTAGGACCTGCTCGAGAATCGCTTTGAGTTTTTTGCTACAACTTGTATTCGCTGTGGTTGGAGCGCACGATAACTATCGAAAGGATGAACCCATTTGGTCCAAAATTTGACTTTCGTAATATTTTGTCCCAGCTTAGTTTAAGTTCGATGATCCGCCATATCGGTGCACTCCTTCACGTACCTCCACCACAAAAGTTTGAACATATTCGGAAAAATTGAATGCACGATAACTCTTGAAGGGAATACACGATTTGGTTCATACGTTTCACTTCGTGAAATTTCTGCCAACCATAGACGAAGTTGAAATATGGACACTAACGGTCTACTCCTGCGGGTATCTCCCACACAAAATTTCGGATAAGTTTCAGATAAGTGTTGTAATAGCTTTTATTCGCCGCTACCATTACGAAGTTAAACGTTTTTTCAGGGGAAATATAGCCCGAAAGGAGGAGCGCCTATAACTCTCGAACTGATCAACCGATTTGGTCCAAAATTTGGCCTTTGTGTTATATTGTCCAAACTTAGTTTAAGTTCGAAGATGGGTAATATCGGTCCACAACTTCTAACTTTACTTAAATGGTACATGTTATATCTGTTGAAGGGAGCAACTGATTTGGACTTTGGGTCTCCTAATATTTTGTCCATATTCGAAAATTGTCCATATCTGTCTCCCTCTTGGGGAACCTCGCCCACAAAAGTTCAACATGTTTAAGTGCTTGAAGTGTTCGAAGATTCTTTGAAAATTTATGTTTATTTATGTTTATCGTTGGTAAGTCCATGCTTCCTGACATAGTGGTCAAAGGCTCTAAGTTATAACACGACGCTCTGAATTGTCCGGGATTGTTTATTTATTTTGCAGCCACTTAAGTGTATCTACCAGGAATGTCATTTTCCACAACATGTAGGCTCGTTCGGTAGTACTAGCTATGTTACCCTGAAGGTAGTTTTAGGTTGAAAAATAATTGATTATTTCTTTAAAATTATTTTCAAGGCAAAATACTTACTTTACTCCTTACCAAGTACGGTAGCACAGAGTGTGTATGTGCGACTACAAAACTGATAGTTGTGGGTTCAACGCTCACCGTGGGCAAATAAATTTTTGTTATCAAAATTACGAACAGTTGATGGTGCACATGTAAGTTTGTAAACAAACCTCAATTTTCGTACAACTGTGTGTAGTTTGTTTGGATACAAATCATAAGTTGGCATTTTAAAATCCAGCAGAGAAGAAAATAAAAATAAAATAAAACTCAAGTGTGCTGAAATTGAACTTAAATTAACGTCAACTGTTCTAAAAATGGAACATATCGCACCTTTTCAACAAAAGGATAGTAACTCAAAATTTTAAAATGGTCACTTTTTATTCAAAAACGATACATAATGATCGACTCCACCCACTATAAAAATTCTCTATTCTATAACTCTTCATATCTTCAGAGTTATTAGAAATGTATCAACATTTTTTGTCACTACTGAAAAAAAAAGAAATTTTGATTTACTTCCCTTTTGTTGAAAAGGTGCGATATGTTTGAGCTTCTAGTGACCATAAAATAACTAATTATTCAGTACGACATAGCATATTTCGCTTGGTATTTATATAATTCCCGAATATTCCATTTGAAAACACTGTGTCTAGTGCGTACTTCCCAGTTGTTGAACTTCTTACGGCTGTTTGTTGGCTTTTTTCTAGTAGTTGGCGTTACATTTAGTTTATTTGTCGCATAACCGACGCTTCTTCTCGAATTTGCTTTTAATTTACAAGTATTTATATTTGCTATTTAAATGTATAATTTAGTCGTTTGTTTGTTAACTCAACATGTTCATTCCGTCATATGCAAATACATTCGTGTGAATGTTTGTACATATGTCTGATGGCATTCCATGATGTCCAATATTGTTGAAGAGACTTAAATTAACTCATATCAACAATAAACGAGAA
The DNA here is from genome assembly GCF_047663935.1 of Musca autumnalis. Classification (NCBI taxonomy): domain Eukaryota; kingdom Metazoa; phylum Arthropoda; class Insecta; order Diptera; family Muscidae; genus Musca; species Musca autumnalis. The sequence goes on along the minus strand of NW_027411977.1, from coordinate 38,934,751 downwards.
TGCAAAATAGTTCATGTTTTGTAGTCTACTGGCGGTATTTGCAAATTTTGTTTAAAGACTTAAAGAGACATAATATTGTCAAAAGACGAACATTTAAATTCTTTTGATTTGTGAAATTGTTCGCCGATAAACTGAAACTGTGTGTATTTTATAGCAAATTGTACTTTTTTGGTAAATCCCAATAAATGTGTTTTTTTCTGCTATATAATATTATGTACTAATAGAATGTTAATTGTTTTTATTTCACACTTGAGATATGTCTAGTAATAAATAGTTCACAAGAAATCAGAATGACGGCATTGGCATGCCAATATCTAACTAATTTTTAACACCTCTTGCTCCAATTATTAATCAAGGTTAGATTACTTCTAATGTATTTGCCAAAGCTTATAAAATTGTATGTAATTCGAAAGACTTTGCGACTTAATTAAACAGGTCAGTATATTTCGAGGACTTTAAGAACTGGTAATACCGGATCCATTAAAGAGTTTAACATTTTGTAGCATAACTTTATAACTATGAAATAAACGAAGAATAGTACCAATCACCAGAAAATTACAACAGAAATGTTCAACATTTTCCTATATTTTGTACCATAATCTGTCGACCTTTGTAATGTGTTCTTCACAAACACCGTCTATGGGAACATAAACCTCATGGACTACTTACTTATTTAGCTGGCGTTTTACAGAACATTTGTTCCATAAGCTGAAGTAAGAAAATATCTCCAATCTCCTCTGTTTGCTGCTGTATTTCCCCAATCTGCGATATGGAGTTTTCTGATGTCGCGTTTCACTTGTTCGCTCCAACGAATCCTTGTCCTTCTAGTTTTGCGTGTGCCGCTTTGCGGCCCGTATTCCTACGCCTTTTTCGTCCAAATGTACTGATGTCGTTCTAAAGTTCATACAGTTCATACTCGTTGTTTATACGACGTCGGTATTCGCCGTCAACGCTGATTAGCCCGTGAATCTTTCGAAGAATTTTTCTCTCGAACACACAAAGCACTGCCTTATCTGCTTGCGCAAGTACCCATGCTTTGGAACCATACATTAGCACGGGCAGTACCAGTGTTTTGTAAAATATTGCTTTTGTTTGACGAGATGTGACTTTATTCTTAAACTGCTTACTTAGCCCAAAGTTGCATCTGTTGGTCAACACTATTCTTCTTCGTATTTCACAACTGATATTGTTGGTTGTGTTTATAGCGGTGCCGAGGTAGACGAAATCTTTTATTACCTCAAAATTGTAGGTGCCAACATTCAAGTTGGTGCAAAATCTGTAGACGTATTACACGTCGATAACATCAACTAATTTTATCGCCGTTTACTGTCGGACCGACTTAAGCAAATTCCCTTTAGATTTTTGCAAAGGTAACAGTTACTTCCTTTACCGCTAAACCCATGACGTCAAAGTCGTCGGCATATGTATGTATCATATGACTGTTTGTATATATTGTTCCACTTCTTTTGACATTCTCATCTCGTATAAACTTTTCGAACAGGATGTTGAAGAGATCACACGTCAGGCCGTCTCCTTGTCTGAAACCTCCATTGGTAATAAACTTTTCTGAGAGGTTTTTTCCTATTTTAACTGAGAACCGAATATTAGTTAATGTAAGAACCGGGGATACCAAAATCATACATGGCTTGGAACACCCTTGAACGTATAGGGATACTGTTTGGACAAATGCTCTTTCCATATCCGAGCATACTATCTGTATCAGTTACCAAATTACTTTGCTGGTCTTTGCAGGAGGATGTGCCTGCACCAAAGCCATCAGTCTGTTGTTTCCTGCACATCTCGATTTTTTCACACTCCGGCTTTTCCATTTCTTTCTTTACCCTGTGGTAAAGAAGTTTCTTCTCTCTCCTTTTCTCCTGATACCTCTCTAGTGCGCTACTCGTTCCTACTGATTGTAAAGTATCCTTATATACCGCATTTTTCTCTTCGGTAGCAGCACGACATTCCTGGCCATACCATGGGTTCCTTGGTGGAGGTTTCTGGTATCCAAGTACGTATTTTGCGGCTGTTTGCATGGATTGGGAAATATTTTGCTATTATGTTGATATGTTATCGGGACGAGGAGGGCTTTCATTAAGTATGTGGCTATCTGATGTGTTTGCAGCCTACCGATGTCTAAATTCCGCGTTAAATTTGTTCATGCTTTATTTACAATGTTTAGACGGGTTCGTACCATTGCTGTAACAAGGTAGTGGTCTGAATCTTTGTTTGTTCCTCGGAACGCGGTACCTCCCCTATGCGATATTTTTAAAGAACGAATGTATCGGTTTAGAAATTTACGAATTTATCTACAATCAAGGTCCTTCTTTGTGACCTATAAAAAAGTGATTCGAGAGCAGGTCTTAAAGTGAACTTATCCGAAATTTTGTGTGGGAGGTAAGCAAAGGGGTGGACAAATATAATCCATATTCAAAACTGTCATAAGGTTTTCTACCTTTCAGGATATTTTCTCAGGAAGTATTGACTTGCCCGTGATGAAGCTTATACCTTCGTATGAGGGGCAGTGAATACAAGTTGCTACAAGAAAAATCAAAGCGATTCGATAGCAGTTCCTAAAGTGAACTTTTCCGAAATTGTGTGTGGGAGGTACCCGAAGGAGTGGACCGATTGAGTACATATAAATGGGTTATTTCCTTCAAGAGTTATCGGGAGCATAAATTTTTCGAACATTTCCGAACTTTTGTGGGGGAGGTATCGGAAGGAGTGGACCGATATAACCCATCTTCGAACTTAAACTAAGTTTGGATAAAATATTACGAAAGCCAAATTTTGGACCGAATCGGTTGATCCATTCGAGAGTTATCGTGCTCTCCAGCCATCCAGACAGACAGACGGACGGACATGGCTAAATCAACTCCAAATTGTCTGAAACACATTTTGTCAAACATAATAATAAACCATTATTTCGATGAGGCACATATTGCCACTATGAAATTGTATATGGTAATATTCAAAAATGTTTTACAATCGTTGAAGTTGAGATTCACCATTTAATAAGTCGCGAACTGTTAATATATTTTATAAAATATGAATATATTTATATTAACTGAAGTGTTTTAGCCACGATCTCATAATATGGACCATAACAAATAATTTTCGTGGAAGCTGCGTTGGTGGTAATATAAAAAATGGGTAAAAATGTGTTGAAGTTAGCAAGCTTTTTTGTGTTTTTTCTTGATTTCTGGTCAAACCAGGGAAAATTCAGACCTGAGCTCAAAGAAAGAATTGAAGAATACCCCTTGGGCAACATGATTCTAATGTGTGACTTCTCGATATATACAGTGCATCCCCCTAAAATCGATGCTGACATTTTGAAGTTTTGAAATAGGGGTTTTTTGAATTTTTCTTATAATTAGAGGGCGCAACCAGATAATGACCTAATCTGTTTATTGGATTGTAGAACTCGTGATTCCACGTCGTTTGATGTATATCTCATGAGTGTGCTCCCCACAGCTCCCTAGTAATAGGAGTCCAAAGTCGAATTTTTGGTGCGTAATTTTTCTTTAAAAACCTATTTTTTGGCTTAAAAATGTACAACTGTGACTCAGGTACCCTTGAACACCGCGTGATTTTAGTTTTTTTCCGCGCCGGATTCAATGAGCCCTACCGCGATCGAATCCATCCACTAAAACCGCTGATATAGATACCCTGAAAATAGGAAAATAAGCAAAATTTTATTTTGACTAATCCGCATACTTAACCGCGATTGCCCTTAAATTTTTTTACATAAATGGAATCCTTTATACACGATTATAATATTTGTCAGAAAGGTGTGTCATGAATTTCAGAGATTCGGGAGTAGTATTCGTATTTAACCAAAAATAGAATCAGGTAGCACATCCGCGGTTCTTGACGAATCTGTATAAAATTTGTCTTATTGACGTATTTTTAACAGGGGGTCACTGAAATCGGATGCGCCTTATAATCATATGAACATCGCGTTATTTTTACCCACTTGAAGCATTTTGGTGTAGTAAAATGCAACTGATGGCACACTTTGGCGGTTAAATGAAACATGGAAAAATGCAAACATATTGACAGAGATGCACTCGCTCTATGCGAAAAGCACATGCGCCTCAACTGATTTTAACTATTTCGCGCGTTATACGGTTTTTAACTTTTATGTTTTTTCTTTGATTGTAATATCTATATCACTCTTTATTTTCTAATTCTATTGCTTATCACACTATGCAAATATACTTTCACGATGATAAACTATTTTCCTTGAAGAGGTTTTAGCAAAATAATTCAGGTTTTGTTAGGAAATTTAGCGAAATAGTAGAATAACTCCAAAAAATGTTCTCAAATGTTTGTATTAAACCAAAAAATATACTCTTGAAATAATGTTCCAACAATAAACTTTTGTCTTTTGTTGTAGCTGCAATATGCAATTTAAAATCCTAATCAATAAAATTTTGGTATCACATTTTTCTGCACATTGTCTAGATTCTGTACGTATTTTTAATTTATTTTTAGAGATTTTTATGGACTCTGAGTAAGAATAAATAAAATTTACTCCAATATTCCTTCATTATTTTTTGATTTTCCGCGAAAATGAAAATAAATTTAGCTAATATTTAGGCGTCTACGAATAGATATTAAATGTTGTTACCGATTTATATATACATTTTGGTATTACAACACAAAGGGCATTTTTAAATATTTTTTCTTTATAAGGGAATAAAACCCCCCATAACTTTTGGGCGCAGCATCCAATTTTGTGAACGCGAACATATTTGAAACCACGATTTTTTTCTGAACCCATGTAACAAAAATCGTGAATGTGCTTGTCAACATTTTTTTAAATTTTTTCTCGATGGAATTGTAAAGGAAATTTGAATTTTACCATATACCCTCGTTAGCATAAATGCTGAGGGTATAAAAATAGATTTATTGTTTTGTGAAGTATCTTCCATCATGATTTATATACCTCTGCATTAGCTCAAACCATCTGGTGAAGCACTGTTTCTACTCCGAATGAGGCACCTACAAAAGAAGAAAATCGTTGACACGTCTTTTTTTGATTTGTGGGAATAAAAAAATTAATTTGGTACCAAGTCAGGGCTGTATGGCGGATGACCCATCAATTCCACGTTTTGTCCGCTCAATAAAGCGCTGCTTTGAATCGATGTGTGAGAGCTCACATTGTCATGGTGCACAATGATTCGTCTTCTTTTATTCGGTTTTTCAAATTTCCCCCCAAAGACTTCAGGCAAACAGATTGTGGTATACAACTCAAAATTAACGGTCCTTCATTCTTCAAGCCGTATAGTCGTCAGTTTGCTTCAAAGTGGATCTTCCATGAACAACTTTAGTTGGGTTTGGCACTTCTTTGAAGATAATCATTGTCGATTGCTGTTTTGTTTCGGACTCATACGCATAGATCTATGATAAGTCACCTTTGACGATATTATAAACGTCTTTTAAAGCACCGCTATCGCATTTTTTCAACATTCCTTTGCATCAGTCCACACGAGCCTTTTTTGGGCGATTTTTAATTTTGCTGGATCCAACGAGAACAAACCTTTTTACGGATTTTACCCCAATGTGCGTCGGGTTAGTAACCCTTCCCTAGAAAAACAGCCTACTATGAAAAAACGAAAGAAAAGAAAAACGAACCCCGCAAACGTTTTAAGGACCACGATTTGCGAATCTGCACCTGGAATGTTCGCACTCTTTATGGAGAAGGTGCAGTTTACGCATTGGCAGATGTACTTGAAAAGTACAAGGCCGACATTACCGCCATACAGGAAATACGATGGATTGGGAAGAGGCGTCACAACAACACCTAAAGGTGACGCACTGTATTATAGCTTCCATGACGTAAGGCATGAGTTTGGTTGCGGATTCCTAGTTAGTCGAAGACTAAAACATCTGGTATCCAGCTTCACCCCAGTGAATGAAAGATTTGCTCCAAATCGAATAAAATTCTTCAACATCAGCTTTATTTACGCTCATACTCTCACTGAAGAAAAGGACGAACAGACCAAAGATATATTTTACGAGCGCTTAGAAGAAACATATGACCGTGGCCCTGCCCATGACATTAAAATCATTCTAGGCGATTTTAATGCCAAAATTGGAAAGGAGAATATCTTTGGCCCAACAGTCGGGAAATTCAGTCTCCACATTGAAATATCTGACAATGGTATGAGGCTGCTACACTTTGCAGCTGCAAGAAACATGGTAGTTAGCAGTACCATATTTAATCATCTCGATATTTATAAGGGCACCTGGCTGTCTCCAGATCAAAGAACAAGTAATCAAATTGATCACGTTGTGATAGATGGAGGACATTCATCGAGCATGTTGTATGTACGATCGTTCCGAGGCGCAAACGTTGCAAATAAAGCACGAACAGACACGACGCGGAAGTTGGACATCGATAGGCTGCAAACACAACAGATACCCAGCAAACCAAATGTCGGATGTCCGACATATCGGAACAATTTCGGAAGCAAAATCTTTCAGATTTCGTATCGCTTTCTATACGATTTTTTGTAGGGGAATTCGTTCAGATTTCGTTCCGATTTCGGAGAAAATTTCGAAAGAAAATTTCCCTTCGAATATGCTAAAGTTTTTCTTCCGATTTCGTTACGAATTCGGATCGATATGTCGGAAACAAATTTCTCTTCGCACAGCAACCACCTTTTGTATATATCTAACAAGCAACATTTTAGTTTGTTGTCGAAAAACAAAATGGTTGGTTATAAAATTCACATATACATTTTTTAAATATTTTAAATATAAATGCAACATATAATAATTCAAGCTAGTGCTGATAGACTCAACATATTCATATACAAAGTTTACATTGTTCTACTATAACTACAAAATGATAACAACACTGAAAATCATTAGATATCTTTGAAATTATAATCTTCCAATAAAAAACATAACAAAGAAAATGTATCAATAAAAAAGAGGCATCAGAGACAAATTTTTTCCTTCGATAATCATACGAAATTATTCCCAAATCGTTCAGAAATCTTTACGAAAGCTCGGAAGGTACGTCAGATTTTCATACGACATTATTCCGAAATCGTTCAGAAATCTGTACGAAAATTCGGAGGAAAAAAATCGCATTCCGAATTTCCCAAGGATTTTCTTCCGATTTCGTTGCGAATTCTGACCGAAAACGATCCGATTTCGCTCCGACATTTCGTTCCGAAATTGTGTCAACCACTTCATACAACTTTCGTTAAGATATCGTTACGATTTCGGATCAGATATCGGACGTAACGTCCGAATTTTGATCCGATTTCGTTAGGATATCGGTACGATTGGTTTGCTGGGTAGCTACAGCATATTCCACTCAATTAGCCCAATTGCTTAATGAGAGCACTCCTGATCCCAATAACATTACAATACAATGGCAAAATATTGCCCACTCCATGCAAAATCCATACTTGGATTCCAGAGATCTCCACAAAGGAATTCATGGTATGACCAGGAGTGTCGTGCTGCTACCGAAGAGAAAAATGCGGCATATAGGACTACTTTACAATCAGTTGCAACGCGTAGCGCACGAGAGATATTGGGAGAAAATGAGAGAAGAGAAACGTCTTTTCCGCGAGAAAAAGAGAGAAATGGAAAAGCGGGAGTGTGAAAAAATCGAGATGCACAGGAGCCAAAGTGAAGTCCGAAAATTCTACCAAAGAGTGAAACATCAAACATATGGCTTTGGTACAGGCATATCCTCCTGTAGAGACCAGCAAGGTAATCTGCTAACAGATACAGATAGCGTGCTCAGGATATGGAAGGAACATTTTTCCAATCTGCTGGTATACAATAGTAGCGAAGACGATGATACCACAGATGATATCACAGATCCAATCCCAGAAGATGGTATAGAATGTATACCACCCGGCCAAGATGAGGTAAAAACAGCAATCAATCGGCTGAAGAATAATAAAGCAGCAGGGGCCGATGGCTTTCCAGCCGAGCTGTTTAAAACCGGAGGTGATGCGCTGATAAGGTGTATGCATCAGCTAGTTAGCACCATCTGGCAGGAAGAACGCGTATCCAACGATTTTAACCTGAGCATCCTGTGTCCCGTCCACAAGAAAGGAGATAAGACCGTATAATTGCCTATAAGATAGTGTCAGGGATATTGTGCGAACGACTAAAGCCAATGGTCAACGAAATAATTGGACCATACCAATGTGGCTTTAGACCTCGCAAGTCCACCATTGACCAGATATTTACCCTGTGGCAAATCCTTGAGAAGACCCAAGAGATGCAGATCGGTACCTACCACCTTTTTGTCGATTATAAAGCAGCTTTCGATCAAAGGTATTTCATGCAATGTCTGAATTTGGTATGCCCGCAAAGCTCATCCGGCTTTGTAAGATGACTTTAACTGACACTAGGTCATCAGTTAAAATTGGAAAGAACCTCTCCGAACAGTTCAGTACCAAAAGAGGTTTCAGGAGACAGCCTTTCGTGTGACCTATTCAACATTTTGCTGGAAAAGGTAATACGAGATGCAAATGTCAAAATAAATGGCACAATTTACACCAATAGTCACATGTTACTTGCTTATGCTGATGACATAGACATCATAGGACGATCAGTAAAGGAAGTAACTGATACTTTCAACAAGGTCGAAGGAGAATCTGCGAAAGTGGGTCTGGCGGTAAACGGCAAAAAACCAGATTGATGGTGTCGACGCGCAAAGCGTCCATAGAACTTGGACCAACTGTGGAAGTTGGTACCTATAATTTTGAGGCAGTTAAAGACTTCGTCTACCTCGGCACTGCCATAAACACAACAAACAACATCAGTTGTGAAATAAGAAGAAGACTTATATTGGCCAACAGAGCCTACTATGGTTTAAATAAGCAATTTAAAAACAAAGCCACGTCTCGGCAAACAAAAATAACACTATACAAAACGCTGATACTGCCCTTGCTAATGTATGGATCCGAAGCATGGGTACTTGCACAAGCAGATAAAGCAGTGCTTGGTGTGTTTGAGAAGAAAATTCTTCGAAAGATCTACGGGCCGATTTGCGTTGACGGTGAATATCGACGTCGTATGAACCATGAGCTATATACGCTTTACAAAGACATGAATATAGTTAAACGTATCGACCCAGGAAACACAATGTGGGACGTCCGACGAGTCTGCTTAAAGTCGGAAGTTTTTTCCGACGCGTCTGACCGAATTAGGTCCGAACTCTGTCCGACTAGTCTGACGAACTTTTTCCCGTCCTCTCTCTCCCTCTCTAAGGGAATTTTTAAATTTTCTTTTGTGCTGCTTTGGCAAAATTTAGTGTAAATAAGTAGAGAGAAGAGAATTGTACATGTTTCGCTCGCACATTGTAAATGTGTAATTGTTGATGTGCCGACGTTGATGCAGTACGAACGAAAAATTGAGTGCTCAAACAACAAATTTGGTTTATTTTTGTTATGCGTGTTGATGCATTATAGTGTTTAAATGTTATTCATAGTGATCGGTTGCATACATATTTCTTTATTTTTATGAAGTTAATGAAAGTAAAGATTTTCTTCGTCAAACTTCAACACTATTTCGTGGAAATTCATATGTTTTATATTTGTATTTGGTCAAAGTTAAGTTTCTTAACACTTTTATGTGTATCAAAATTTTTTGCATGTTGAGACATTTATTTTTTCATATATTAATAACAATTGTTTTACATATTTCACAGATCGTGTTGACGAAGTTGTTGTTCTCCACAGTTTGTTTTTCCACCAAGTCGCGCATTTAACACAGCATAAGATGAAACCTTTCATATGTTTATAGTAGATAAGCTTTTATAGGATTTGGATATTTCATGAATTAACTGTGTATTTTTCAACATCTTTTAATAATAAATGCTCTGTTCCAGAACCTGCAAGAGCCTACTATTTTTTACTACGATAACATTTGTTCCTTTATGTTATCGGAAGAAATAGTAAAAATTACTAGATTCTTGCAGTTCCGGAACAGGCCAAAAAACAAATTCTGGTCGAATGCTGGTAAATAAATCAGATGTTCAAACGATAGTTCATCTGACTTCGGACCATATTCGGTCCGAAAGTCGGCAAACACTTTCGAATTTCATAAGATTTTACTTCCGAATTCGGACCGATATCTGTCCGTAAGTCGGTAAATAAATCAGAAATTTATACGATAGTTCATCTGACTTCGGACCGAGAGAATTCGAGATCTTTTCTTATTTCGATCTATGGAACAAATGTTCTGTAATGGGCCAGCTAAGTAAGTAAGTTTGCTTTCAATGTTCAACATTTGATTTGTGACTCCTACGTTTTTGTGAAATAATATCAAATTCTTAAACACAACAAGTTGTGCCATATGGCCTAAGCCTTGAATTGCTACATAAAATTATTTTGATTTATGTCAGTGTTTTAATCAGATACTAGACCAAAACGCCAAATCTTATTTATACCAAGTTTTTCCATTAAAAACTAGAATTAAATGAATAATACTAAATTATTGGACTATAACTATTTCAAGTTTCGTATGAAATTCTAGCTGGTTCGCTTTTTTTAATTGGTCACTAGAGCTAATAGATTAGTTTAAAATTAAGAAGAATCTTTTCGAGATTAAATTCCAATATAATAAGGAAATATTTATTGAATTTTTTTTCTATTTATGCCCATAAATACAAATTTTGTGGGTTTATAGAGCATTGGAATGTGTATGGATATAATTTCGTTAAATTTAAGCCAATTTTATGAAAATAGTTTTTGTTTGTTGCTATTAAATGGCATTAATCAATTTGTCACAAAGACTGATCATTTAAATCTATAACTATCAGTGTATGATATGATTAATATAAATTTCACAAAGTTTTTTTTTTGTGTGTGATTTATTTTTGATCAAGTTCTGTTCGGAGTAAAACAATTGAAACTCTGCGGGATATTCACAAAGCTTCCAAAAATATTCTAAATATTGTATGTGTGTATATTTTTTGGTGGCCATTTATCAACGGGATGCTCCACAGGTGTTCTATTTTTTTATTCATTCAAAGATATGAGTTTTTTTTAGTAAGAATTCAAAATAATAATTTATTATTTTAAATGTGGTTATTTTATTGGCATAATTTATCATTTATGAATGAATAGCTGGAATTCTAACTGTGTCCCCAGGTAAATAAGAAAAGTAAAACATACTAAAATTAAATTGATATTTTCTAGTAAATTACTATTCCCTATGACCGTCTTTTCAATCTTGTTCTTCAATTTCTCAAACTTCGAAAATCACTTTCCACAAATAAGAATTGATAATTACTGCTAATATAATCGCTAATCTCCATCAGCACCGGTTATTGACTTTCTAGGTCCGGTTAGACTTTCACTTATTTTAGCGTTTAATATTCTTGTTATTGATTTGTTTTTTTAGCATTCTTGACATTGTCTTGAAAACAAGTAACTTTTATGGTCGCCTTCGCATAATTAGATTTCAAATGATTTGAAAACAATTAAATCTTGTTATAAATTTGTATATTGTTCAATTTGTTATTTTTTTGTTATAAATAATTGTAGATGGACTTTATATAATTCACCACTTCTATTGTTTATTATGAAATCAACATGTTTACGTCCACCCACCAGCTGTCAAAATAAATCTAATTAGCGTCAGAAACAATGCATTTCTTTAATAAACGCAAATCAATAACAAACGGAATTGAATTTATGTGTTTTAAATGAAAATAACTGTGTGTGGGATGCTTCGCTAATGCATCTGTCGACTTTTTTGGAGCTTTGATTAGCTCTTGACTATATTCATAAGTGTCAAGTAATTAAAGAACAAATTAAAATACTTGAAAATTGCAAACATGAATTGTTACTTTAAATTATGTTATTTTTCCTTATCGTTTAATTGATTATATGAATGTATGTACAGTTTATAACAAAAGTAAGTATGCAACTTGCAATTAAAAATCGACGTGATGTAGAATCGTTTTTTCTGCAACTTTTCAACGTATAGAATTATTTTCATAATTTTTTGATAACACAATCAGCATTTTGGAAATCAATTTTCATTTAACTCATATAACTCATATATTTAAAATATATATATATATATATATATATATATATATATATATATATATATATATATATATATATATATATATATTTCATATATTTAAAAAAATATGTATATATTATTTTTTTTTTAATTAGAAAAAGTTATTTACTAAAAAATATAAAAGAAATACTCAAAAAATAAATTACTTTGTTTTAGTTATAAATACATTAAAACAATAAAATATTTTTTCTCTTAGGCTCTTCAAGAGGGGATCTCTCAAATAAAACGCTTGCATTTGAATTATAAATGGTGACTAATTTAAATTGCAATAAACGACAAGCGTTTTATTTGAGAGATCCCATCATGAAGAAGAATATACTTATTGAGGTAAAGAAAAAATTAATTTTCCACCATAATATGGAGGGTATAATTAAATTTCAATGAACGCAAACAAACAAAACGATTCCCGTGCCAATCACACAAAGCCACAAATTTTCAGTTTCTCTGAGTTGTTTCGCTCTCAAAACAAAACAAAACCACAAATTTTCAATGGGTTATGTTTCGGTTTGTATTGTTCCTATGGAAAATACGAAACGTATATGGCCCCAATGTAACGGTACATCCTAATTTTCGGTATTTTGATGGTTGTGGCCTCAATAATCTACCCGAAATGGCTAGAATTTGGTATTTAGTCTTCGTTAGTGGTAAAAAGTTTTCCCCCAGAAATTTGTCGGTACATAGAACGGTACCTCCCGATTTTCGGTATTTTAAGGGTTGTGGCCACACAAACCCACCGAAATGGCTGAAATTTGGTATTTAGTCTACGTTGGAGGTAAAAACCTTTCCGACTGAAATTCGTCGATATACTTGTAAATTTGAAACGCAAAAAATAGGTTTTTTAAAAAAAATCACGCATCAAATATTGGCCTGTTGCGCGTCCGAATTATTAAAAAAATTCGAAAAAACCCCGAAATTCCGGTTTCAATATGTCAGCATCAATGTTAGGTGGATGTAGTGGATATATAGAAAAATGATACCCTATTATTATATTGCCCATGAAGTTTTCTTTGAGTCTTTCTTTGGGCATATGTCTATAAAATGTAAGGTTAAGCCAGAAATCGGAAGGGACCATAAAAAAACTTGTTGGCTTCAACCCATTTTTAACCATTTTTCTACATTGATGCCAACACAGCATCCACGTAAATTAATTTTAATGTTCGACCTTATGGGATTCCTCCTAAAACACTTCATTTTAAAGAATTTCAATCATACTATACAGAATAAGTTAACAGTTCGCGAATTCTGAATGGGTGAAACTCGGATTCATCGATTGTAAAACATTTTTGGTTTTCGCCTTATACACTTTCATACGGGCAAAATGTGCGTCATCGAAATAATGGTTATAGACCCCAAGTATGTATGGACGAATGAGCCGATTTGGTCAAAAATTGGGCTATCGTAATATTTCGTCCAAACTTAGTTTAAGTTCGAAGATGGGCCATATCGGTCTACTCCTTCAGGTACCTCCAGACTTACATAAGGTTTCAATATGGACTCAATCGGTCCACTCCTTCGGGTACCTCCCACACAAAATTTCGGAAAAGTTCAGTTTAGGGCCTGCTCTCGAATCGCTTTGATTGTTGTTGTAGCAACTTATATTCACTGTCCCCCATACGACGGTACAAGTTTCATCAGGGGCAAGTCCATACTTCCTGAGAAAATAGCCTGAAAGGTGCAAAAAACCCCTATGACACCGTGCGTAGTGGTTGGAGCGTTGGTATATTTCAGGTTCGAATATGGACCATATTTGTCCACTCTTTCGGGTACCTCCCACACAAAATTTTGGATCAATTAACTTTAAGACTTGTTCTCGAATCACTTTGATTTTTGTTGACGCATCTTGCATTCTCGATCTCAATTACGATAGTAAACGTTTTTTCAGGGGCAAGTCCATACTTCTTCAGAAAACAGCCCGAAAGTTGTAAAAAAAACCCCGATGGCACCACACACTTTGGATATGGTAATATATTTTCGAATATTAGATGAAATTCGATGGTAGTGCTTATAGGTCCACTGCTTCCGATACCTCTCCCACAAATGTTTGAAAATATTTGCTAAAATGATAAGCGCAATATCTCACAAACGTAGCAACCGATTTGGTCCAAATTTTCGATCTCGAAATTTTTTGTCCAAGCTAAGTTTATGTTCAAATTTGGGCCCTATCGGTCCAATACTTGGGGTACCACACATACAAATGTTCAACACATTTTTGTAGCTAAGGGTCTGTTCGAGGATCCTTTGGACATTTTTACTGAAGGTTTCCCTAGTGGCCCGATATTATGCTTTTCGTAGGCTAGTATGGTACAAAAGCCCTATCTATCGATATCCCCCGCAAATTTTCGAGCTTTAATCCAATCCATATTTCTGTCGGTTCATACGCCCATACATTTCTTTTTTTTTTTGGAAAAAAGTATTTTAATCCACACAGGCTGAGGGTATATCTCTGTCGGCAAAACCGACCGATACTGTTTTTCATTCATTTTTTGAAGGTTTGTACGGAGTCTGGGACAGGATAATTTGGATTTACTTCAAGATTTTTTTATTATTTGTTGACTTTCCGCGAAAATAATAATCAATTTAATAAATATTTAAACATCTACGAATAGATATGGAATGCTCTTAACGATTTATGCATTAATTTTCTCATAACAACAAATAAGATATTTTAAAATATTGTTGTTTAGATGTGATCGGAAAAATTTTTTTTTTTAATTTTTTCAAGTGGAATTGCAAAGGAAATTTGGTTTTTACCATATGTTTTTAGTTTTACATTGCTGATGGGCAGATGTAGCGTTTGGAGTTGTACTTTTTAGTTCTTTTAGCTGATCGTTCTCTTAAGTTCAGCTCTTTTAAGTGAACTAGGTCGGTCTTTTAGTTCAGTTTCGCTCTTCGTTCACTACCTCATATCCATATATAAGAAAATGATTTTAAAATCTGAATTTATCACAGATATATAATTTAAAATAAACTTCAGGGCCAGATGAGATAACCAAACTGACATAACATTTGTTTCTCACTAATTTTCTATAATTCTGAGAATCATCGTAAATCATGTCGTAAACGCTTTTTTCAAAGATATAATTTTAACAAAAACCAATTTTTTTTTCAAAGCGAAATATGGGAAACAGTTTTTCCTTCACACAACAGCCACCACCGTCACAGCCGGTTTACCACCACTTTGTGTATGTACCATGACACAATAACACAGGTACAACGGGAAAAACAGCTGATTATCTCACTAGTTGTCAAAATGCATTATTGTGAATAAAATCACATACAAAAGGTAAACAAGCAATTCACAGTAATGCGATATTTTGACGTTTGGTGTGGTAAATTGACCGATTATTGTTATCGATGTAACACCTTCTTATTCCGCCATGGTATGTACCCAGCTAACCCGTCATACCAACATCGTAACAAAATCGAAACAAAATTCGGACGCTGCGTCCGATGTCGGATCCGAAATCGTAACGATATCTTAACGAAAGTTGTATGAAGTGGTTGACATAATTTCGGAGCGAAATCAGGTCGACTTCGGTCAGAATTCGGAAGAACATACTTGGGAAATTCAGAAGGCGAATTTTTTCTTCCGAACGATTTCTGAACGATTTCCGAATACTGTCGTATGGAAATTGGATGTATCTTCCGAATTACCATAAAGACATCTGAACGATTTCGGAGTAATGTCGTATGAATATCGAGGGAACTTTTTTTCTCTGACGCCTTTTTTATTGTTATTGTTTTTGTTGCAAATTTGTAATTTCAAACGTTTCTAATGATTTATCATTTTGTTGTTATGGTAGAACAATGTTAACTTTGTGTACGAATATGTTGAGTCTATCAGCACTTGCTTGAATTATTTTACGTTGCAGTTATATGTAAAATATTTAAAATTTGCATATGCGAATTTTGTAACCAACCACATTGTTTTTCTTTAATTGAATTAATTGAGCTATCATGACATAAGGAGTTTTGTATTGAAAAAATGGGTTTTTCTACAACAAACTATAATGAAACCAACTGCTTGCTGTTAGATACATACAAACGTGGTTGTTGTGCGAAGGGAAAATTTATATCCGACATTTCCCTGAGAATTCGTACCGAAATCGTATAGAAATTTGACCGATTTTGCTTCCGAAATTATTCAGATGTGTTGGACATCCGACATTTGGTTTGCTGTAGAGTTGGGTAATCTAGTTCCTAGTTCCTTGTACTAGTTCCAAAACGTATGAGTAACATCATGAAATATAACGTGTGATATTAAGTATACGCAGTTTGTTCAAAGAAAAAATGTGGCCATTGGAACTGCGAAGTGAACGAGATAGTTCCATATAGTTCCTTTGGCACAACTCTAGTTTGCTGGGTCATTACATTTACAAAGGCATCATTTATCTCAGTCAACGACGTCGCATTATGCATACGTGACGTTCTGGGCTAGATTAAATCGTTCGTTCTTTAATAGGTCCTTCGTTGAACGCTCTTGTATCTTTCAGTCGGTGCTCAGTGAACAAATAGGGGAATTAATGTGCCACCTCCGAAATTCATGCCTTTGTGTACCGCCAAGGCACTTTCCAAAATATTTTATGAAAATCGGTTCGTTAATTTTTGAAATATCACATATTCAAAAAGTGGCCATGGAAACAACGACTTGTCTCGCAAATTAATTTGCAAACCGATACGTTTTGCAACAATAGGATCTTCCTAAATTCATTAACAAATATGAATCCTTTTTCCACAAGGGACATTCCTGAACATTTTCTAAAAATTGAATGGAAGTAAGTTTAGTAGTTTTGGAAGCATAATGTATTTAAAAGAATGGGTGTGGTTTGGTCTTTTGATCCCAAAGAAGTACCTAGATTCTGAAATGCTACCGCCATTTTTTGCCAATAAATTTTCTAAGCGATACTCCAAATTTTTTTCCAAATGCTGCGTTTTAAAAACCAGTAAGGAAAGGATCAAAGTCGCGCAAGGCCGACCATATAATAACCTACACCACCAAGATTTCAATGTAATTTGGCAAAGTTTTTTCTAGGCCAAATTCCGTCAAATTACAGTTTTTATTTGATAGATCCTGACCTTTAATACCCGTTAAAGATATACGAACGTATACTGGCCATCACGTTCACCTATTAGTATGTTTGGATGAAATTCGTTTCACACAATTCAGAGTCGATTAAGAATGTTCGTCGTTTTTCTGTCTGTATGTCCGGCTGGCTGGACGCACGATACTTTTCGAAACATTTTTCGTAATATATTATCCAATAGTAGATTATGTGCGATCCATTCCACCGGATACCTGCCCATAAAATCTCAAAATGTTCCGCTAAAAGATTTTCAAATTATGGAACAAGTGCAGTCGCATCGGCATGCATTTTTGCAAAAATTTTTATTTCAATGTCATGTTCATAGTCCATATTCTACTCATTCGGTTATCTCCAAAATAAAGTTTCAAAATTGTTCACAAATGTGCAGTTTAGGGACGTGTCTAGGATAGTTCTGAAGTTTTTACAATAGGATGTCTTCACGGCTCATATTACGAAAATTTTATTTAAATCGGCTAATTCCACACTGATTGAGATAAACTCATAAAACCTGTAAAATTTCTACGGCTCTTAAAAGCTGTTCCCGATAATTTATGAATGGGCAGCATGATAGTTTTTAACAAAATTTTTTTTCTAGTTACTATTTCAAACTGCTGTACAATATCCTTCGTATATAATTTTATTTTAATTAATTTTATGGATGTTCGGTACCATCAAAAACATCTCTGAAATCATTTTATTGTTATCGAATTTAAAGAGTCTCAAACGACAATCCACACAAATTTTGCATTCAACAGTTCTCGCTTTCTTTGAAAGCACAAACATAAAATCTTAATGCAACGAACAAATTTATTACAAACATAAAAACTATTTTATCTTTAAATCTAATCTGAATTTGTAAACAGTAGCTTTGCGGTTTTCTCACCATAGCTTCTTTATGCTGAAGAGCAAATAAAATTAATGTTTGTCAAAGCTGCACACCGACAACCCTCGCATTGGTAATTTCAAAGCTGTTATTTTTTGCGAAAATTGTTTTAACAAATTAACACTCCTGTGCAATTTTGGTGTAGCCGGCATTTATTATTGGACTTGATGATGACGTTGGTTGGCCATTCACTTTGTTAGCTACGAGCAGATGTTATGCTATTTGTGTATGACTGGTCAATCTGTTATTGTGACATTCATTTGCATTCCCACATCTTGCAGGTATTTGGTTTTAACTATTATTTGTGAGTCAATACATTTTGCACTGGCATGTACCCTACAGTGAGGGATAGATTACGGGCTGATATTTTGTTTGAGCATACATCCAGATCTACACATAATCACTAAAACTTTCTAGCGGGTGGTGGCAAGTGGCGCTTCGAAAAATTAACGTGACAATGAAATGAGAAAAAATTACATTTAAAAATTTGCACTCATAACTGACCGTCTATACATACTCCAGGTAACTATTACAATTCCGCACAGTCAAACGCTGCTTGGCTGACAGCTATGTAAATATCCTCAGCCTATTACTGTACAAAAACAATATAAGAGGAGTGGTGGAAGTAAATATACTATAAACATATCACGATGGAAGGCCATTTGAGATCAGTGAGGAACAGCATTTAGGTAAGGATAAACAGGTTTTGACGAGGAACAACCACACAACCTAGCCAAGTTTTTAAACATTCGGAATCCAGGAACAAGAAGTCGAAGCCCTGTAGAGTGTAAGAGTATTGTTTACCCTCTACCTTTCCTGTATTCCACCTCCCCCAGGCGGCACTGAGATCGTAACGTATGCGGATGTTTGAAACTTGGCAGAAGGTTGTTTGCCCGATGTCCCGAAACAGCCTAAAGTGCTTGAAGGATTCAAAGGCTTTGATGGGCCGAGCTCCAACAACACTGTCCTATCGCATGGCTTGTTTTAGTTTTGTCCTCCACTTATAGATAATATAGATGGTTATAGTGCTACGCAGCTTACGGAACCCATGCTGAAAATCGACAAGCCTAAAGAATCGAGAAAAGCCAATGAAACATTGCTAAGAGCGATAAACGAGATAGGTAGAAAATTATGGTGAGATACTCAAATCCCAGCTCATTCAGCTGTTTCAACATTGTCATGGAGATCGTCAGGGCCTAAAGATTTGCACGAGTTAGCCTTCCTAATGTCATGATGATGTTACAATTATCTGCTATACACTGCTTTGACGGAATGAGGTCTAATGCGACGTTGTACTTCCTCTTCACACGTTCACTCCCTGGGTGCTACATAAATTGTTGATTAAAATAACTTGCGCACCTCTTCGGCTCAGTCAGTCAGCCCTTCCTGCCTTTTTCCCAGGGTTCGAGAGTGGCTTAACCGTGGCCCAGAATTTACTTATTCCACTTATGTTACAAGTCTTCAGAAAATTAAGCCAATTGTTCTGCTTATACGCTCTGACCGACCTTTCAATGTCAAGAAGTAAGAAAGTATCAGTCAGCTGTGCTGACGGAGATATACCCTCAGCCACTGACAAAAGGACAACAACAACAAAGCCAAACCAAACACAATAATTATGCCGGGTATAAAATATATTGATTTTGTTTTACGAGTTTACTTTAAAATATGTATTTACAGTAATGTGGAGCTATATGGTTGAGGAGCTATTGGGCCATTATCTCAGGAAGTATTGACTTACTCCGGAAAAAAATGTACCGTTGTAAATGAGGCCGCTCGAACAACCTACTGAAAAAAGAATCAAAACGATGCGAGAGTAGCTCTTAAACTTCACTTTATCCTAATTTTGTTTGGGAGGTTCCCGAAGGAGTGGACCGATATACCTGATATATGACTGTATGAAATAAAACGATGTGCAAAGTCTGCACCAATCAGAAGCTCCCTGCGAGAATAATCTTGCGGATTTGCCATTTTGGTTGGTGCCGTCAGGGTTTCTTGGAGCTTTTAGGCAAATATCCCAGGAAGTATGCACTTGCGCAAGAAAAAAATTGTACCGTCGCACATACGGGTAATATAGGCCAAAAGTTGATCAAAACTCAACAATGGAGGGTATATTAAGTTTGTCATTCTGTTTGTAACACATCGAACTAATCATTTGCGACCCTATAAAGTATATATATTCTTGATCAGGATAAAATTCTAAGACGATCTAGCCATGTCCGTCTGTCCGTCCGTCTGTCCGTCTGTTGTAATCACTCTAGCGTCCGCAATAATTGAGATAGAGTGCTGAAATTTTGCACGCGAGGGTCTTTTTTCCATAGGCAAGTTCAAGATGGGCTATATCGGTCCACTCTTTGGTATAGCCCCCATATAACGGTACCTCCGGATTTGAGGTATTTTGACGTTCTTCGCCACATTTGCAGACCTAATTAGCTATAATTTGGCACTTAGGGTTCCTAGTGATCAAAAAACTTATATCCCAAAGGATATGGGCATAGGTCCATGTTTTGGTATAGTCCCCATATAACGGTACCTCCCGATTTTCGGTATTTTGAGAATTTTAGCCACAATTTTTAACCGAACTATCTGCAATTTGACATTTGAGGTTTTCAGTGGTCATGAAACATCTCCATTAAACATCGTCAACATAGGTCAATGTTTTGGTATAGCCCCCCATATAACGGTGCCTCCCGATTTTCGGTATTTTGAGAATTTTAGTTACAATTTTTAACCGAACTAGCTATAATTTGACATTTGAGGTTCTCAGTGGTCATGAAACATCTCCACCAAACATCGTCAACATAGGTTCATGTTTTGGTATAGCCCCAAATAACGGTACCTCCCAATTTTCGGTATTTTGAGAATTTTAGCTACAGTTTTTAACCGAAATAGCTGTAATTTGACATTTGAAGTTCTCAGTGGTCATAAAACATCTCCAACGAAACATCGTCAACATAGGTCCATGTTTTGGTATAGCGCCCATATAACGGAATCTCCCGATTTTCGGTATTTTGAGAATTTTGGCTGCAATTTTTAACGGAACTAGCTGTAATCATCGGTATTTTGAGAATTTTAGCTACAATTTTGTCTATTCAAAAATAATCGTCAATATAGGTCCATGTTTTGGTATATCCCCCCATATAACTGTACCTCCCGATTTTCGGGAATTTTCAGTGGTCACGAAATTTCTTCACTAAAATTCGTCAACATGGGTCCATTTTTGAGGGTCCACATTGTTTTGATGAAACTACCCTCAATTTGACTTTCGAAGTTCCCTGCAGCTATAAAACTTTTCCGCCAAAAAATTTAAAGATAGGTTGACTCTTTGATATAGCCCCATAGGTGGTACCTTTCATCTAGCTTTACACATTTTTTAGATTAGATTAGATTAGATTAGATAACACTGTGCAACAAAATGGAGGTGAAAGTCTGGGCCACGGAACATTCCTCTTGGGGAAGAAAGGCCTTGGTGAGTATATTATGAACCCCTAAGGACAGATCAGCCGTGAGTCGAACTTCCGCGTAATAGCGTGATGAAATTTTTGTTAGAGACCCTGTGGGCCATCAGGAATTAGCTTTATATCTTTGGTCACTGTTGCTTAAGTGCTCTACAAAAACAACAAACAAAGATATAATACTAACACTGCTCAACAAAATTGAAAAAGTTGAATGTTTCAGACGAAGTTGCAGTTGTTTCTAGATGAAATCGGCGAGTTATTTTTAAATCCGGTCCCGGTTTTTCTCCATCAGCTCTTGGTTTTGAGATATAGCTCAAAATCGGTTTTTACGAGTTTAACCCAGACTTTCGTTATTTTCGGATACAAACAACTATTTTTTGTGGATTTTTCGACATTAATATATTAAGGAGATGTTGTACGCTCGATACAAATAGTTTTTGAAATAGTTATGATGAGTATATATCAAAAAAATATAGAAAATATACGACGGACCTTGTAAAAAGTGCTTATTTTGCCCAGGGGGGCAGCTGCCCCCCACCCCCCCCTAGTGCCGTCAAAAAAGTTTGACAAATTATAAAAAAACTGCAGTTGTTCTGATATACTATTTTTTAAATTTAATAACGGTAAATGGATGACTAATATTTTTGAATAAGCTATATTTTTTTTAAAGCGGTTAACAAATGTTTGGTTTATTGTCAGAGAAGTGTACAACCGCATTACAAATAGGAAAATGTTTTCCTCCTGCTCTAGGCTGCTTAGAAGATACCAAACATAATTTATTAGTTCTAAGTAAACTTTGTCTAAATTCTTCAAAATACCAAAAACCTTTACAAGGGGGCTATACCTAAATGTGGACCTACATCCACTCAAATTTTTTTTATCATCTTGCCTCGTTGTAAAACTATGTTTAAAATTTCGAGACGGTAGCTCGATTAGAACTATTTTTGGCACTCCTTTCAATACAAGTGGGACCGCCTCTTATTGTTTGTGATGTCAAAATGTAAAGTAAGTTTGGACGATCTATGTCGCGTAGAAATATTACGATGTGCAAAGTATGGACCAGAGTGAACGAAAAAATTATTAAAGAGTAGTATAGAGTCTTCTTTGGGCCTACAAAACTTTCCCCCGGAAATGTGTAAGTGCTGGTTCACGTTTTGGATTACCCCTCATAGAACGGTACCGCCCGATTTTCAGGGGTTTAGCTGCATTATCATATAGAAATGGAAATAATTTAATACATATTTAGTCTTCTTTGGGCCTGCTAAATCCAGAAATTTGTGAGTACTGGTTCTTGTTTTATGCAGCCAAGCTAGAACGGTACCTCCCGATTTTAGGTGGTTTAAGTATATTGTAGGATAGTACGGCTATCCTACAGAAATGACTGAAATTTAATATTTAGTCTTCTATGGGGCTATAATAACTCTTCCCACTAATTTGTCCATACATTTCCACGTTTTCATATAGCCACAGACTTTTATGACATTTTCGAACAGTCAACTTTGCACATATGTAAAGTCCTGCTTGTGCATCTTAATCATCTTCTTTATGTTTTGTGAAACGGTTTTATGTATTGGTAATAATTCACCATGATTACTTTTCAAATTTCATGTTTTTTTTTTAATTTTTTAAAATTAATTTAAAAAAGTATCCAAAAATATAGGCTTCGAAAATACACCCCTACCATCGAGGTGGAGGGGAAGTTTTCAAAGGAAGATTTTTTTATTTGCTGACAGAGAAGACTTAATATTCATACTAAAAGTTGTTTAAAATTTTACCTTTTTCATCCATAAAATTGTTTTACTGTGCGAAAAATCGAACACCAATTACGACGAAATGGGTTAAACAGATAAACAGAGACATCACGCATTCTTAGCGTGTTTCGATTCAAATCGTCTTTTGGATAATTCACCATGACATTACGTTATAAACAATGTCATTTTAAGCGATTTCGTGTGTACGTTAAATTGCATATTATTTACGTATTCTTGGTATGCTATATGTATCTGTTAAGAAATTACTGTGCTCGAACCACAAGAGGATGTGCATCCAATGCCATGTGAACGAAAACTTTCGAAGGGAGCAATGGATTTGGTCCAAAATTTGCAAATCGTATTACAATATTTCATCAAGTCGGATATAGTCCATATAAATCCAGCCCTTTGCGTACCTCCCATTCAAAATTTGTATTTTTATTTACATTTTCTCTCTAAATTGGGTGCAATTTAGCATTAAGTGTTCGTAGTGATAAAACACTTCTCCGCTAATAGTTGCAGACATAGTTCCACGTTTTGGTATACCCCTAAACAACGATACCGCCAAATTTAAGTAATTGGTTCACGCAATTCACCTAAAATCGTGGCCAACAGAACTTTCATAACGGAAAGAAATCTATATATTCCACATAAATTCAGAATATTTTAATGTGGAAGCTTTTGACTTGTGTTTCATAAGATATGTACCTAAATAAAAGGTTTAAAATTTTGTATGTGAAAACTATACACATCACTCAGAAAAAAAGGTGCCCCCCCTAGACTTGATTCTGGCTACGCCCTTGTATAAATCTGAACCGATTTCAACCAAAATTGTAGCATTGTCTTCTAAGCTAGTTTTGTAGGTTTGTATTTCAGCTTGATCGGACCTATACTACGCTTTTAGTGCATTATTTACCTCATATCCGATGCTAATATATATGGGAGCTATATCCTAATCTGGACCAATTTTCATTATTTTCTACAAAAATAGTCCTTGGACCAAAGATATGATTTGTGCAAAATATTATATCAATCGGATTATAAATGAGCTTTTCAGGAGTTTTAATCAACTTTTAACATACATTACTCCTATTTGCGTCGTAAAGAAAATTTACTGAAAAAATCAAAACTATCCGATAGGAGCTCTTAAACTACACTTTTTTCCGAGTTTTATGCGGGAGGTACCCGAAGGAGTGGACCGATATAGTCCATATTCGACCCCGACCTTTTTTTAGAAGGAATAATACGATGTGGAAAGTTTGGACCAAAACCATGGCTCCCTTCGAGAGTTATCGGTCACACCATTTTATAGAACAATTTTGAACATTTGTGGGGGAGGTACCCGCAGGAGTGGACCGATAGGGTCCATCTTCGATTTTAAACTAAGTTTGGGCAAAATATTACTATGCCCAATATTTGGTTCGAATCGGTTGATCCGTTCGAGAGTTATTGTGCGAACCAGCCAGATAGTCAGACAGACGGACGGACATGGCTAAATCGACTCCAAATTTTCTGAAACGAATTTCGTCCAAACATACTTGGGGTCTAAAACCGTTATTTCGATAAGGCACATTTTTGGTCTTATCAAAGTATATACCCTTCTTACCCTAAAGGCTGAGGGTATAAATATCAATTTTAAATGTACCATTATCCGGTCATTTCTAATACATATGCCGTTGAGTACAGTCAACACTCTAGTTCAAAACTGTACTAGCGTTCCATAGTTTCCTTCAAGTCCATTTTTTGATTTTTTGCACGCTAAATCGCTACTTTCCCACTGTGCTGCGTGGTGGTTTGGAAAACATATGGGTAGGGTATGCCATTATTTCGTCGTCTATTATTTGTTTATTTGTGTTTAAGCTGTACTAATTATGCATGCATATGCAGGTATGTTCAGTTATTTAAAAATGTAGCAAATAAAAATTTTCTGGAAAGTCCAGAGGCATACTATCTTCTATCAAGAAAACAACCGATATTGAAAAAAACAACTTCTGTGATGTTCTAACCTTACTTTGAATAGTTTGCTTTTCCCGAGCATAACCAACAATTAAAATACTGGAATGTTAGGGTAACGTTTTTTCTGAGCAAAAAACTATTTTTACTTTTCCTTGGCTGAACGTTTATTTTATGTTATCTTCTTCTTAACTATGTACGCACATTAATTATATGCATAACTACCAAACCAACAAGCAAAAAAAAAAAAAATGAAAAAAAAAACAATAGCAGTTCTGGTTTGTGGTAGCATCATAAACTCGATACATAGAACACCCCCACCGACCAGTAAATATTCTTTGCTGGTCATTCGTTAGTTTTACAAAAAAAAAGTTGCTGGCTGACTGACTCTATTAATAGACACCCCACCCCCAACGATAATGATGATGACGATGATGCTAACATGTTATGATTTTATTATTCTTATTATTGTTTTTTCGTTATTAATTTCATTGTTTGTGTTCTTGTTGTATCCAGTCGATGATATCCACTTAATTATAACTCAATAACTGAAAACCGTCTCTTTTTTTGAAGTTTATTGAAACAATGAAATAAAAAAACTTGAAAAAGGTGACGACAACAATGTTGTAAGATGGGCCTCTAGAATAGGCGGAAATTGCCAAATCATCAACGAATTCTGAAACCTGCAAACGGAGAGAGAACACTTTGAAAAGTAAACACTTATAAAGCAATTAATAGACCGAAAAAAATTGCCGCACGGTTATATGACGAAAAAGCTACGAGTGTAAGCCACACTCTGACATGTTATTTGAATTGTTTATTTTGGAGAAAAACAATTGTAAGCAGATCATTAAAATGCCAATAGGTAACGGGTGTTTTGTAAGAGAATGATGGTAATTAAGAAAAGTATGAAATGGTTGTATTAAATGGCGCGGTTATATCAACGCCGATCCTGTGTGGGTTCTTGAATGGCTTTTTTGTTTGGTATGTTTTCTACACACCGATGTTCAAATTTGTATCTCAAATGATATTTTATTATGAATGTAAACTATCCACTCGCTTAATTGAGGAAAAACTAACAAAATACTGGAATATTTGCACAAAAAAATAATCAGTACCCAACAAATGTTTAAAGCCACCTGAGCCGATTTATCCATCACAAAGTAATGTACACAATATGTTAAAATGTCAATTTTTGGAAATATAAGTTTTGTAGTCATTAAGAACCCTGAATGTCAAATCTTAAAATTAAAACTTTTTGGGCCAACCTGATACATGACGGGATAAAATAGTACGATGTGCAAAGTTTGGATCAATCAGAAACTCTGCGAGAATTATCTTGCGGATTTGCCATCTTGGTTGGTGCCGCACTAGAGCTTTTAGAGCATTATCTCAGGAATTATGGACTTGCACCCGAAAATTGCACCCTCCTAAAGGGGGCCGCAAGCATAAACTGCTGAAACAGGTTCCCGAACGAGTGGACCGATATGGTCCATATTCGAATCGGATCTATATCTGGTAGGAAAAGTATGATATGCAAAATTTAGACCAAATCGATTGCTCCAGGGTTTAAAAGCCAGCATCTAAAAACATTAGCATTAGCTGTACACTTCAACTTCTACCCAATATTCACACACACACGTCTAAATAAGCAACCAAACGCATATTTATTTTTGTACATTTTTGCTTATTTCGTTTTTTCTGCCTAATCTTTTTTTTCGTTAGGCATAATCGACAACCACGCTACATATTTAACAGTCGGCCGACCATATGTCGCAGCGAATTAGCAACCGAGTGTGTTTTTAGTGATTAATGTTGCCAACGCAGTAATAAACAAGTAAGAAAAGCGTTAAGTTCGGCTGGGCCGAACTTTTTATACCCTCCACCACGAACTGTGTTGAAGTGAATAGGAACGATTAGTTTTATTTCGTTTATGAAAGTACTAAACTCTTCCTTTTATTGCAGGAGTAGTACATATATCTGAACAGATAATACTCCGTTCAAAACAGCTAATATGGGGCGACATTTTTGTTGCTTCCAAAACATGGGCCAATATTTACAATTTTCCGAATTG
Source organism: Musca autumnalis (assembly GCF_047663935.1). Taxonomy (NCBI): domain Eukaryota; kingdom Metazoa; phylum Arthropoda; class Insecta; order Diptera; family Muscidae; genus Musca; species Musca autumnalis. Next base: position 38,907,467 of record NW_027411977.1, on the reverse strand, counting down.
AGCGAAATACATAAAATTGGGCAAAACCGACTAGACCTAAACCTGGATATTCTGGGTTTGGATAGTTAACAACATCGGGAGCGCCGTTCTATGGAGGCTGTATAAAACGTTAACCTGTACCGATAAATTTCTGGAGGAAAATTTCGTAACTCCAACCAAGACTAAATATCAAAATTCAGTTATTCCCATTGAATATTGTGGCTAAAACTTTCATAATACCGAAAATTGGGAGGGATCTTTCTATAGGGGCTATATAAAAACATGGAACAATACCGGAAATTTTCAGGTGTGAAGTTTTATACCACCAACGGAGATTAAATATTATATTTCATCCGTTTCGATGGGATATTGATGACACAATCTTAAAATACCGAAAATCGGAAAGTACGCTTCTATGGAGTTATTTGAAGAAAAGGGCTTCTCTTCTGCAATATTTTATACATCCATGGCAATTTAAATACTAAATTTCAGTCATATCGTTGATATATTAAGGCCACAACTATAAGGGTATTTGAGGACGTCGACCTATACCGGCACACTTCGGCTGGAATGTTTCATACCTATATCAAAAACTTAATACCAAATATCAGCTATTTTGGTGGAGAACGAGCTATATGTAGAAAATCGGGAGGTACCGTTCTATTGGGGCTATATGAAAACATGGACCTATACCGACAAATTTCAGGTGAAAAGTTTTATACCCTCAACGAAGACTAAGTACCATCTTGCAGCCATTTCCGTGTTATAATGAGGCTAAAACCTTCCATATACCGAAAATTGGGATATACCGCTCTATGGGGACTATATGAGGGCGTGTGGTCAGTACCGACAAATTTCATATGGAATGTTTTATACCCCAAGTGCAGACTAACCACCAAATATCAGCCATTTCGGTGGAATATTAAGGCCACAACCTTCAAAATGCCGAAAATCGGGAGGTACCGTTCTATGGGTGCTATATGAAGGCGTAGACCTATACCGACAAATTCCATATGGAATATTTTATACCCCAAATGAAGAGTAACCACCAAATTTCAGCCATCTCGGTGGAATATTGAGGTCATAACCTTCAAAATACCGAAAATCGGGAGGTACTGTCCTATGGGGGCTATATGAAGGCGTGGACCTATACCTACAAATATCCGGGGGAAAGTTGTATACACCCAACGAAGACTAAATACCAAATTTAAGTCATTTCGCTGCGATAATGAGGCTAAAACCTTCAAAATACCGAAAATCGGGAGATATCGTCCTATGGTGTCTATATCAAAATCTGGACCTATATAAACATTTTATGGTAGAAATATTTCTAAGCGTGTGGAAACACAAAATACAAACTTACAACCGATTCTGTGGTCAAATGGGACTAATACATTCAAAATATCTTAAAGTGACGCGTACTATATATGGGACGTTATATGGGGGCTCTATCAAAACGTGGACCTATATAAACCAACTTTGGTAGGAATGTTTTTGGCCTCTGGAGACACAAAATATACCAAATTATAACCAATTCGGTGGTAAAATGGGACAAATATCTTAAAAACTCCATAAAACGACGACGCGTCACGCGTCATTTTGTATGGGGGCTATATTAAAGCGTAGACCTACATAGCCCGCTTTCAATACCATAAGTCCTACGTACATATAATAGATTTTCCCAAAATTTCATCCACCTACGTCAATTCGTTCGGACGCTAGAGTGATTTCTACAGACGGACGGACATGGCTATATCGATGTAGAATTGCACGCTGATCAAGAATATATATAGTTTGTGGGGTCTACAATGATTATTTCTAGTAGTGACAAACTTAATATACCCCCATCCTATGGTGGAGGGTATAAAAAGTGTAATTTAATTTCAAAATGCCTCTATCAGATGGTAGAACCAAAAGAATACTAATTATTATTATTTAAAAATAAAAATATATATATTGAACAGCTTCACCAAAAATTCGTATGTCCTTTGAACGAAAAAGTGGAATTAATTATATCGTGATTTTTAATGCATTACACAGGTAACCCTGATCTCAAAAACAATTGTTTGCTGAAAACATGGCTAAGCCGTCGAAACTTTGTTGCTTATTCTCTTTTCTGATACGTGTTGATCATGTGTGCTGCAAAATATGAGTATGCGTGCCCGATGCTTTTTTATTATAGCAACAATATCAAATACACAGAAAAAATGTTTAGCCATTTGATAAAAAAATTCAAAGATTCAATCAAAAATTTATCGATTTTCCGGCGATAAAAAATTGTCCTACTGACAAAATTCGATAAAATTATTTGATCACAAAGTAAAAATACAACTGATAAAATATTTCACATATTGACAAAAATTTGTATCAAAATATTCCACATATTCCATTTTATCAGTTCAATATAAAAAATCGATGAACATTTTAGTCAATATGTAAAATATTTTATCAGTTGTATTTTTACTTTATTATCAAATAATTTTATCGAATTTCGTCAATATGATATTTTTTATCGCCGGATTTTTTTTCTGTGTAGCATCAGCATCGCTAGCAATATTTTTGTGAAATTTGTTGCTACATGTTGCCGTTATTCATTGTTACTAAACATATTTCGAAGAAATTTTAGCAGGCAAAGCTGCAAATATTCGGTGCTTTTGCTAATATGGCGTTAAGCCTTTAAGCCCTTAATCATTGCTCCTTTCGAGAGTTATCGTATACATCATTTTTCAGAAAGTTTTTGAACTTTTTGGGGGAGGTATCCCGAAGGAGTGGACCGATTTGACCCATCTTCGAACTTAAACTAAGTTTAGGCACCAGCCAGACAGACGGACGGACATTGCTAATTCGACCCCAAATTGTCTGAAACGAATTTAGTCTAAATATACTTGGCATAAATGCTAAGGTTATAATTAGCATAAATACTGATGGTATAAAAATATACATGAATGTTTGTTCTTTTTGTAGAACATATAAATACAAAACTTTAAAACGTTTCAAATCTTTTTACTTTAACGAAATGCCACATCACTTATGAATAACAATACCACTGCAGTGGTTTTTCCATACCGGATTGACCCGGAACCACACAACACCCAGTCAGCGGTTTTCACCTCAGTGTACTTATATTTGTATTTTTCTATGTTGGGAGCAACATATTCCGGAAGGTACCACCGGGTCCATCCGCATCCACAACATTGAAACTTTGGGATACACAGGGAGTGGGTGCTCTGAACTCGTCGAAGTGAAGGACTATGTTGCGTGAACACAACCCCCAGTAAGTTGTTGTCGTCATCAAAATATGAGATCCTCCCGCTGTTCACCCAACAGCAGCCGTTGCTGTTTCAACCCCTCAAAATTCATCCTTTTTGCAACCTAGTCGCAACGGAAAATAGTGGATTTTATGAGTCGGAATAATGCCATGGCCGCGGCGGTGCAGGAAACCGAGCCCAACAACAACTGCAGCTTACAGAAGTGGAGGTGGGTTATTAGCTTTACTAGTGCACCAGTCTGTTCAACACAGACCTATCTCGCTTGAGCCTGACGCTAATCAGTTAGGTGTGAAACTTCTGAGGTAGAGTTGTTAAACGTATACATTAGGGTAATAACTTCTTTGCAATTTTTGCAAATATCAAAAATACCACCGCATAGCCGTGTAGAGCATGAACAAGTAAAAATGTATCAGTCGGCTTTGCCGACAGAGATATATGCTCAGCCTATGTGAATTGGAACTATAATCTACGGACAGATCGAATGTATTTAGGGTCTTTTCAGAGTTTTGTGTCACTTTTTGGACATTTGAACTTGCCGACAAAAATGTGGATTAAGATTAAAGTTCAAAAGTTTTGCGGAGGAGGGAATGGGCAGACATAGTGCATTACGGAAGTGGATCTTATTCTGAGAGATCGAATGTATTTAGGGTCTTTTCAGAGTTTTGTGTCACTTTTTGGACATTTGAACTTGCCGACAAAAATGTGGATTAAGATTAAAGTTCAAAAGTTTTGCGGAGGAGGGAATGGGCAGACATAGTGCATTACGGAAGTGGATCTTATTCTGAGAGATCGAATGTATTTAGGGTCTTTTCAGAGTTTTGTGTCACTTTTTGGACATTTGAACTTGCCGACAAAAATGTGGATTAAGATTAAAGTTCAAAAGTTTTGCGGAGGAGGGAATGGGCAGACATAGTGCATTACGGAAGTGGATCTTATTCTGAGAGTCATTTCTTTTCGATAGATATCGCGCCCACTGTTGGACCAGTATGCCAGGAAGCATGGACTTGTCCACGGAAAACATAATATGGCTGTACATCATCGGTATAAATTGCCAAAGGATCTCCGAACAGACCCTAAACTGCACTTGGACACAAATGTTAAACTTTTGTGGGGAAGGTATCCTTAGGAGAGGACCGATATATGCCATTTTAGAAGTTAAACTAAGTTTGGACAAAATATGACGAAGGCCAAATTTTGGAGCAAATCGGTCTATCAGTTCGAGAGTTATTGTGCTCTCCAATTACTACATATGGTGCCATAGTGGTTTTTACAACTTTCGGGCTGTTTTCCCAAGAAGTATGGACTTGCCACTGAAAAAACTTTTACCGTTATAATTGAGAAAGCGATTGCAAGTTGCTTCAACAGAAATCAAAGTTAGTCAAGAGCAGGTCTTAAAGTGAACTTATTCGAAATTTTGTGTGGGAGGTACCCGAAGGATTGGTCAAATAT